>NC_080106.1:34940000-35675000 GCF_950005125.1 Chionomys nivalis
CCTACCATGCACAAGCCCTGTTCAGGTCACTTTCAATCCCAGCACTGGGTAAACTGTCATGGCTGCACATACCTGTAACTCTAGCACTTAGGAATGAAGGATGTTCAAGCCCCCTTTGGGCTACATGAGACCCTGTCATCAAGCAAACAAACTCTCAATACATTTAGAAGGACTTAAATATATAAAGTGTTTTTTCAGACACAGTGAAATGAAACTAGAAATCAGCAACAGAAGTCTAGGAACTCACAGAACTGGAAGTTACATGGCCCTGCAGAACGTACAAGTTAAATGGAAGCCATATGAAAATCAAATGTAATTTGAGATAAACATACAAGATGGCAAGTTATGAGGTGCAGGTAATGCCTACTTTTGTAGTTAGTGCCCATATTTACAAAGGATACGGAGATATTTTTTAAAGGCAATAAAAAATACTATAATCAGTTACCTAACCGTCTGATGCACTTAGAAAAACCAAATAAGCCAAGATCCTCTGAGATGGGCCATGGGAAAAGATACTAGATGCAAGCCTAATGACCTAAAGGAAGAGAGACTCAACCTCTGGATATTGTTCTTTGATCCTGTGTGCACATACACATTCACACACACAACAGATACATGCAGTTTTTAAAAGTCCAAAGTAGACTTAAAGAAGAAAATAATGTTAGGGTGTATGTTTATAGAGAAAATAAATGATATCAAATAGTCTTAGAAGTTATCAAAATTTACCAACCTTTAGTTAGACTGACTGATGAGAAATGAATGAGGATTTTACTATAGACCTTAAAGGACAAAAGGGATTATATGGCATTAACTCTGGAGAGACAGACAATGTCTTAGAAAGATGCACACTGCCAAAACTGACTCTAGAAAAGACAGGTGACCTGAATGAACCCATGAGAAGAATGGGACTGAATTCATCAATAAATTACCCACAAAGAAAAGACCATCTCCAATGGCTTCTTTGCTAATACAAACTTAACAGAATAAGATGAAATATTTTCCTAAAAGGCCAGATTTACCCCCGGAACAAAACCAGACAAAGCCATGCAATAAAATTTCAGACAACAGCTTGTGAGAAGTACAAAATTCAACAAACTAGTAAACCAAACATGAAAGCAAAACTTATCACCATAATTAAAAGGGATTTGCAAAGAGAATGCAAATGATCCACCATGAAACCCAACCAAGGTAATATACTATATCCTTAGAGTATCAAAACTCACAATGAACACAGAAAAAGACCTTTAATAACATTCAACATTTTTAATGAAACAACATTCAATAAGCTAGGAACTGGATTAAAGCAGTCTACCTGAGGATCAGGTGAGGTGGGGGATATACTTAACGCCATATTCCAATAGTGAAAGACTTGTTGTTTTCTCTCTAGGACTAGGAACACTGCACTGGAGGAGCCATGGTAATTAGGAAAGAAAGGTAATTTGGACAAGCAGTAGTATAATTATTAAAACTGCATAATCTGCACAAAAAGTCGACACAGACCATGATTAAAATCCACTAGACCAAGAGGTTCAAGACTGGGATTCAATAGAGTGCTTGTCTAGCATTTTAATGGCCCTAGGTTCAATCTCTGCACCAAAAAAAGTCAACTAGCTTAACAAGGTTGTTGGACACTTAAGACAGAGAAACCAACTGTTCATTTACTTGCAATGAATACATCAAAAATGAAACAGGCCGGGCCGTGGTGGCGCACGCCTTTAATCCCAGCACTCAGGAGGCAGAGGCAGGCGGATCTCTGTGAGTTCGAGACCAGCCTGGTCTACAAGAGCTAGTTCCAGGACAGGCTCCAAAACCACAGAGAAACCCTGTCTCGAAAAACCAAAAAAAAAAAAAAAAAAAGAAACAGTTGCATTTACAATACCATCAAAAAATACAGGAAAATTAACAAGGGCAAGAGTTACATTCTGAAAAGCACAAAGTTGTTTTTTAAAAAAGGAAGACATAATAAATGTGAAAACATGCCACGATCATGTCTGAAGACTGAAATTAAGATGAGTAAACTCCCCAACTGAGCTACAGGTTTTCAAGGGACTCTTTTATGACAGTGATATATTGATTTGAAACTTTGTGTGGAATTCCAAGAGACTCAGAATAGCTAAAAATCAATGAAAAATAACAAAGTTAGGATTCGCATCTCCCAATTTCAAAATTTACAGATAAACAAGAGCCATCAAGAGTGCAGAGTACTACGGGTGACGGATACAGATCAACATAAGACTGACAGTCTCGACAAAACCCGTGTATCCACGATAGCCGATTTCACAGACCATTCATTCAGAGGAGAGATGTGTCTTCAGTAATGATGTGGCAACCAGAAAACAACACAAAATGAGGAAAACTAGACTGGAATCTCAGGATAAGCCAGAAACTATAAAATTTAGAAGACAGTGGTAAAGGTTCATGATCTTGGCCCTCAAATTTGGCAACGAAAAGTTCCCCCCTTCCTCCAAACATAATAAATCTTTTTTTAAGTACTGATGAGAAACTAGAGGAATTAAGGCTTTCATACACTGCATGTAGGAATATAAAATAGAATACTTTGAAAAGTAGACTGGTAGTTCCTCAATGTTTAAACATACAGTTCCCATATGATTGACAGATCATCACTAGGCATTCACTCAGGGAAATGGAAGCCGGTATCTACATACAATCTCATCCACAATGCTCTCCACAGTGTTGTTCATAACTTTCAGAGAAAAACAACCCACATGTCCATTAATAGATGGCTAAAAATACTGCCCAATATCTATAAAATGGAATATCCCACGTGTGTGATGACTGCACATACTTGAAAATGGAAGTCTCGATGCATGGCTATTAAAAACGTTCTGAATCATCCTGAGTGAGGTAACCCAGACCGGAAAGACAAACATGGCATGTACTCATTAGGTGGATATTAGCTGTAAAATAAAGGCTAACTGCTACAATCCACAGACGCAGAGACTAGGTAACAAGGAGGGCTCATGGAGGGATGCCCAGATCTAAGAAGGGGAAATGGAAGCAATTACACGAGTGAGCTGAGGGCAGGTGAGGATGAGAACACAAGCAATCAGGCTGGGGGATGGAGGGAAAGGGTGTTGAAAGAGACTACAGGAAACGGGGTGCATTTCAGGGTCAGGTGAAAACCTGGCACAAGGGAATCTCCCAGGAATCTACAAGGATGACCCCAGCTAAGACTCCTAGCAAAACAGATATGCAGCCTGAACTGTCCATCTCCATAACCAGATTGGTGCCTAGCCATTGTCATCAGAGAGGTCTCACCCAGCAACTGATGGAAACAGATGCAGACCCACAGACAAACATTAGGCAGGGTTCAGGGAATCCTGCATAAAGTGGGGAAAGGATTGTGGAGCTAGAGGAGTCAAGAACACCACAAGAAAATCAACTAACCTGAGCTCATAGGGGCTCACAGAGACTGAAAGGACAACCAGGGAGCCTGCATGGGACTGACCTAGACACTCTGCGTATGTTACAGTTGTGTAGCTTGGTTCTCCCATGGGTCTCCTAACAGTGGGAGAAAGAGGCTGTCTCTGACTCCTTTACAGGCTTTTGGGACCCTATTCCTCATACTGGGTTGCTTTGCCCAGCCTTAATATGTGGGAAGGTGCTTAGTCTTGCTGCAACTTGATATGGCATGTTCTGTTGATATCCATGGGAGGCCTGCCCTTTTCTGAAATGGAGGAGGGGTGGATTATGGGGCAGGGCGGGCAGAGGGAGATGGGGGAAGGGACTTGGGAGGAGAAGAGGGAGGGGAAACTGTTACCAGGATGTAAAATAAATAAATTTTAAAAAATGTCCTATAGCCAAAGCAGGCCACTGGGGCTGGAAGTTACTCCTTTGGCCGGTGGGCCTAAAGGTTATTCATCACAATAAAGCCTCACGTTTTGTGGGGGGAAATGTTCTGAGTAACAAAGTAGCACTTTCGCCTTTCCAGTCTTGAATGTGCTCACCTTTGCCATCACGTAAATGGCACACATTAACAACTGGTCCAGATGTCTGTCCATCATCAGTTCAGGACACTGGATTATAGAGAATTCAAAGCAGGTCCAAATTTTTTTCCTCAGTTCATCTGAAATATCTAGTTTTGCACAAAGATCCCGAAGGCGGACACCAACTAAGTGATAAACCTAACAGAGAAACGGGAATATGTCAAACCTTATTTCATGCTTACACCTGCCAAGCTTGTGCTCCAGTAAAGGTACATGAAAAGTTACCTTTCTAAAGAAAAGTGATAAAGAGCTAGTCTTCCGGGCTCTACTGCTGCTGGTTAAAGGCTGGCCTTGCTTCTGCTGTTGTCCACCTGGGGAAATCTGCTGGACAGTCACCTGACCAGGGACTTGCAAAGTTGTTCCTGTCACCTGTTGGGAACTCAGGCTTCCAGCCAGGGCTTGAGCACTGAGGGGCTGGAGAGAGCCCGTCACAGCTTGTGCCTGGCCTCCAACGTTGACTTGGACTGGGAAGAACGTTATCCCTCCATTCTCATTGGCAATACCTACAGTTTATTACAAAGGAAAAAAGGATTGTTCACAGGTTTCCGTTTCTTTCCTCCCCACCTTCCGTCATTGCTATTTTATACTGACACTCTTTCCAAGTCTTAGGTGATTGTCTAACAAATGCCAGAGAACTCAATCCCTAACTCTGCCTTCCTTACCTTGTACAGGAATGGTCACTGTTTGTCCATTGTTGGCTGTGACAGTGGCTGTTGCCATGGTGACCAAGGTCTGTCCAGGAACTGGTGTGACAGATACAGCCTCCCCAGACACATTCTGCACAGGGACAGCATTCACTAGGGGCTGTGGGGGGGTGCGCCCAGATGCGCCTCCTTCAGAGGGACGGTCACTCTCAAATAGCCGCCGTCTAATAGTGCTGGCTGTTGGCGAACTGTACCTGTCATGTAATGTGGTTGGAGATGCTATACCTACAACCAAAAGAAACCAGACTCCTTAACACAGAAACAAATCTGACTTCCACTTAGGCTCTTGTTCATAGGGAAATACAGTGTGTTTCAGACACTGTACATTGTTTAAAGCAGATAAAGTATACAGAAGTCATGGGATAGCTGTTCTAGTGCAAATTCAAGGAAAGCATTTCACAAAGGAAGTCCCCGCTGTCTTGCAGCTGTCTCTTTTTGGTCTTCCTTCCCAGAAGTCAGATTGGACTTGTCCTCCCCGACCTTGTCCTCTGCCATATTTTGATATAGAGGTAATTTAAGGAATCATTTAATTTCCCCCATACTCAGATTTGAACAGACATCACCTGACCAAGAGACATGATGACATGCCATCCAGCAGTATTTTCCCTCAGCTTCCCACGAATATTCCTCTGTCCTTCCCACGCAGGGAAGATTACTAACATTCTATATTCTTCAGTAAGGTAGATATATAAGGTTTAGATTTAATAAAGGTTTGGTTTTAAATAGCTTTATTGAGATATGATTCATGTGCCATACATATCATCTACTTAAGTTATATAATTCAATGCTTATATATTAAATAATTTTAAAATTGTTGCAAAAATAGATATAACATTATCAGCATTTGTTATTTTTAAATACATAAATACAGCATTGTCTAACTATTAATACTTTCTTGAATGTTTGTTCTTTGAGACAAGGTCACTCTGTGTAGCTCTAGCTGCCCTAGAACTCACTGTTTAGCATGGGTGGCCTCACGCTCCAAGTGCTAGTATTAAAGGCATGCACCTCCATGCCCAGAGCAACTTTTTTTTTCTTTTCTTAGTCACTCTACACAAAAACTAATTGTTATGGCTTAGTTTATTTTTAAGATTCTTACTGACATGTGAGTTTTTGGAATGTGAGCACTCCTTTCTTCCCTGTCCACTGTCTGTAAGACCTGCATGAAATAGCTTTCAGATTTAAAAGTAAAAGTAAGGAGTTCATAACAGACACCAGAAGTGAGTCCTGAAAGCTGTGTCCTAACATCCCTAGACGACATACAAGATGACATAAAGACGGGCAGAGCTGTGGACCAACCATGTAGACTCAGAAAGAGAGAAGTAGCAAGTACAAAGAATGGAAGTTTAATGTCAGTTTTCATTCAGAGACTTGGGGAGGGGAAAACTCCAAAAATGGAACTGAAAAAGACCAGCTTATCAGATTTGAAACCAGGTCTGTATACTGAAACAATTATTACTGTTCTTTGAGAGATGAGAAAGGGCTAGAGATGCCTAAGCACTTCTGCAGAGGATCTGGGTTTGGTTCTTAGCACCCAAATGGTGGCTCACAACTGTCCATAATTATTCACTTACAGAGGATCCGGTACCTTCTGACCTCTGCAGGCACCAGGCACATACATGGTGCATAGACATACATGCAGGTGAAATACTCATAAAATAAATCTAAAAACAATTTTTAAATGAGAAAATTTCATGAAGTATTCAATTAATGAGTTAGCTTGGTTTTCTGTTGTTTGTTGTTTTGAGTCAGGGTCTCATTATGTAGCTAAATTATGTAGACTGGCCTTAAAGCTAGGCTCCTCCTACCTAAGTCTTCCATTACAGTGCTGACATTAGAGGAGTGTGCCACCACACCCTGAATAATCTATGTTTATTGAGTAGGCACTGATTTAGAGTAAACTTAATTTTAAAACCAATTCTTTTATAGCTAATGCTTATCAAGCACATTTTGAAACTGACCTAGTAATAGCAATGTTCTAATGGGTTAGGAGCTCTTTGGAGCTATATAACTGTTCTTTAAAATAGTTGTGGGGCTGAAAGTGCACTCAATAGTACTGTGTACTGTGCACTTGGGAGGCCCTGGCTTCAGTCTCCAGCACTGGGGGAAAATAGAAAAAAAAAAATCAAAGACGACAGACGCCCATACATAAATATAAATCTTGCACCTAGGCAGTCATCTAAGGAGCCAGCTAAAACATAAGCCTGTATTTTCTGTACTTCCTGGCCGAGCAGAGATGTCACATTAACCTAAGTAGCACAGCGCTAACAAAGCTGAACATGGTCCAGCCATGGAGCCATCCTGTCTCACTGTATCTAATGGATCCCATAGCTACCCTTAATATGTCAGGTGTGGTAGTACACACCTATATTCTCAGAGGTTGAGTCAGACAGACCAAGGATTGGAAATCAGTCTGAGCAACACAGTGAGACTCCTATTTCTAATAAACATAACAAAACAAAACCATAAAAGGGAAGACATATTTGAAAGATTGAGAGAATTCACTGAGAATTCTATAGTTGACAATGAATTGTTGTTAATAGTTTGTTTTCCCATTTCTGCCCTTTTGTGTGTTTATAGATGAAAATTCACTTACAAATGAAGACCAAATTAAGTGTAAAGGTATCTAAAAAGATACCTGTAAGTATGGCATAAAGACACACCCCTGCAATCTTTGTAGTGGGGATGTGGATGCAAGAAGATTTAAAATTCAAGGTCAGCCTGGGTTATACAGCCAGACCCTCTCACAAAAAGGTTTTTTTTTAATGTTAATATTTCTTTAAAGCATATTTAAACTGGGTGGTGGTAGTGCACACCTTTAATCCCAGCACTCAGGAGGCAAAGACAGGAGGATCTCTGTGAGTTCAAGGCCAGTCTGGTCTACAGAGCAAGTTCCAAGATCCAGAACAGGCTCCAAGCTACCATGAAACCCTGTTTCCAAAAGGGAAAAAAAGCATATTTAAGTCAGGTGTGGTAGTGTAGTGGCACACACCTGGGATCCAGCACTTGGAAAGTGAACAGTCAGGAGTTCAGGGTCATCACTGGCTACATAGTGAGTTGAAGACCAGCCTGGACTACATAAGACCCTGTCCCAACCCTCTCACACAGAAAAAAGCATTTTTACATGATTGATAGATCACTAAAAGACAGAATATTCTTTGCTCTGCATGGCTATTAACTTGACTTACAGGGTCAGATGACGTCCAAGCATCTAGATTCAGGACGCGAACATCCCTCTAGTGTCTTAGACTCACCTCCTCCGAGTCCTCCAGGGTCAGCGCGTATTTCACTCACCCTTCTTGGCGGTAAGGGAGAGCCAGCAATACAAATTTCATCTGTCCTTTCTAGGTTCTGAGGTGGCATGACCTATAAAGAATTGTTTCCACAAAATCTTAATAATCAAGAACATTTCACTAGAAATAAAGTAACAGTCTAAGGCAAAAGGAAATTTTTTTAAAAAATATTTATTTATTATGGATACAATATTCTGTTTGCATATATGCCTGCAGGCTAGAAGAGGACACCAGACCTCATTACAGATGGTTGTGAGCCACCATGTGGTTGCTGGGAATCGAACTCAGGTCCTTTGGAAGAGCACGCAATGCTCTTAACCGCTGAGCCATCTCTCCAGCCCCAAAGGGAAATTTTTATCTGATTAGTTATTTCTTAACTGAACTACTAAAAGATTCAAACCAGTTACTAGACTGAACTGTCTGAACCAATGTTCCTGACTGATCTGGAGAGTCAGAATTTTTACTGTCATTTGAGGACAGTTACAGGTTCTCAAGAAACCTGATTCTTTTTCCTCTTTGATTCAGGAATAAACCATTAATCACACTGCAAACCCCTGTCCCCCGAGGGCAAAGCCTATAAACAATATTGATGTGCTCCCCTTACAGACAGATGGTAAGATACTGTCACAAACCTCCTCACACGTAGGGACTCTGTTTTCATTCTCTCGAATTCTGTCCCACAGTGGGGACTCTGTTCTCCATGCCAAATGATCTAAAATTTGCCCTTCAATCTGGTTGAGGTGTTGGACCACTTCTCTGCAAAGACCATCTTCTGCTCTAATAAATATTTCTATTACCTGAAATAAAGAAAATTCCCGGGTTAACTAATAATTACTATGATTTTTAATGTAAAAGTCTTATGAGTATAAAGGCAAAATGAAACATCTAACTATTTTTTAAAATATTCAATTTATCAGAAATCACAAGTTTAATAATGTAATAACATATGTAGCAAGCTGCTATTTTGTAATATTTGTAAATAATCTACACATATGAATAATATAAAATATTTTGTATAATTATATATTTCAAAATTTATAAACAAAAAATACACTTTATAAGTCAAGCCTGAAACCAATACTCTTAAAATTTTATATTTAAGAGGTGTGTGCTTGTAGGCTAAAGGCCAAAGGCTCACTTTCCAGTATCAATAAAACCAAAAATAATATTAAAAAATCTCTGAACATAAGCGGAGTGTGGGGGCTCATGCCTGTAATCCTAGTACTGAGGAAGTGAAGGCAAAAGAATCAAAAGTTTCAAGTTATCCTTGAGTTTGATGCCAGCCTGGGCTAGATGATACCTTGTCTCAAAAATAAGTAGGGTGATAGAAAATTAATTTTTTTTGAAAGATCTTTAATACTAAACTCTTATGAATAAGAAAGGCTGATATACAAAATTGGTGACATGAATGCTACTGTTTTAAAAAGATGTATGATATTTTGATTATGTTCTGACAAATAAAGCTTGCTTGGAGTCAGAAGGCGGGGCCAACCACTAGCTGACCAAAATTAACATGGAGGTTTGGAAGACAGGAAGTAGTAAGGTGAGGTAAAAAGCTTGTGGCTGCTCCCCTGCTTCTCGGCTCTCTCAGGTTTTTACCCCCACTTCTGACTCCTGTTTCTTTATCGATAAGATTAGTTAGATTTACACTTTCAAAAAGATTTATTTTTAATTTATGTGTGTGTGTCTTTGTGTCCTGTGTATGGATGGGAAGGAGGCCAGAAGAGGGTTTCAGGTCCTTTGGATCTGGAGTTGATGTGGGTGCAGGGAACTGAACTTAGGTCCTCTCCAGAGCAGGAAGCACGCTTAACTGCTGAGCTGTCTCTCCATTCCCAGCATCCCCTCTTCTTACCCCTCCACCCTTGCTTCTCTTTTTCCCTTCCTTTCTGAGGCAGCCCTTGCTATGTAGTCCAGGTCAAGCTCGCAATCCTCCTACCTAAGCTTTCCAAATACGGGATTATAGGTGTAATCCACCACATCTGGCCCCCTTTTAGGTCTTCAATCACAGTATTCTGCAGTCCTTTGGCAGATGGTAGAAGAAATCAGGTGAATGTTTCAGCCAAAAGAAATCTGCCATACTACTGTATATTACAAGAATTTATATAGGTCTTAAGACTCTGTTTCACCTTACTTCTCTACATACAGATTATTAAATATTTAATAAGATAGATTTATATGTTTAATGTGAACAAGGTGGGTAGCAAGAGGTTGGTCTCATCAGTATAATTTTAAATACCTTATAAAAATGATAATGTGGTACATCAAATATTTCAACAATAAATGGAAAATTCCCAGGAGGCTCATAGGAGAAAGCGACAACCTCAAGGCAGCAGGCCAAGAGGGACTTATGGAATGCGTCTTGCTCCAAAACAACCTATAAAACAAAGTAGCATTTAGAAATAGTAGCCCACTCTGAAAACCATTCCATATCCAGCTTAAATGTACTCATCATTTTATTAAAATATAGATTAAAGGAATATATAAGAACTTCCAAAAACATATGCTGTGAAATACCTTTTAAAAGATATTTTAAAATGACAAACAACAAGCTTTTGAGGATATGATAAAACTACAGCCCTATGGATTGCTGGTGGGAATGTAAAATATGAAATGCTGCTTTGACAAATAGTATGATGGCTTTCAAAAGTTAAG
Organism: Chionomys nivalis; assembly: GCF_950005125.1. Classification (NCBI taxonomy): domain Eukaryota; kingdom Metazoa; phylum Chordata; class Mammalia; order Rodentia; family Cricetidae; genus Chionomys; species Chionomys nivalis. Next base: position 34,950,657 of record NC_080106.1, read on the forward strand.
CATAAAATTACTGTATGAGACACTTGCCTCACCTCTGTGAGATTCTGGTCCAGTCTCCAGAACTACCATATGACACACCAATCCTACTTCTAGGAATAAAGAGCCATCAGGGACCAAAAGCAAGCACTCAAAACAGATGCCTTGCACACCAGCAAGCAACCAAGGCAGCACTGTTCACAACAGCCCGAGGCAGAACGATCCTAGTGTCTATCAACAAATGAGTCACAAGCAAAAGATTTAAACACAAGGAAAGGAGTTGTAATGCTTGCTAGAACATGGATAAACAGTGAAAGCAAACGTAAGTCAAACACAAAAGGGCAAACATGATTCCAACTATCTGGGGAACCTTAAATAGGTAAACTCAGAAAGCTGGAAGACAGGACCCAGAGGGCCAGAGAGAAGGAGGGATGGAAAATTAGTGTTTATTGACGGAAGATGGTGAGGATAATGGCTGCAAAGCTCTGCCAACGTACACTGAAATGTAACCTTCAAGATGATGAAAACTACTTTCTTAAGTAAATTGCACCACAGCAAAATCTTTTAAAAGAGATTAATATATTAAGTACCTGTTTGATATTAGTCCCTAAGTTGTAGCTATGGTTTATATGCAATTCAGTATGTGTTTCATGCACACAAAGTTAAGTCGTAAAGCAGCATATATATATATACGGTGGCCTACAACCATCTGTATCTCCACTTTCAGAGGATCCAACACCCTTTTCTGACCTTTGAGGATACCAGGAGCCACACACATGGTGCATATGCATAAGCATGCAGGCAAACACTCATAAAATAAAATATAAAAAAAATCAAAACAAACCAAAAAAGAAACAATAGTATGTCCCTGTAATCACAGCATTTGGGAGACTGGGGCAGGAAGATTAGAAGTTTAAGGCCAGTGTGGGTTAGACTAAGTTTAAGGTCTACATGTACTACATAGTAAGACCTTGTCTCAAATTTGGATAAAAGAAAAAGAGCTAAATGTTACAAGAAATTCAAACTAATTACTGGCCAATTTTATAGCTTTAAAAATGTCATTTTAAAAATTAGCTCTTTTTTAAAAATTTGACTTATCCCTATGTATGAGTGTTCCACGTACATGTTTTCTATGCAGCACTCTCTGGTGCTCTGGCATCTGGAGAGGCCAGAAGAGCGCATCAGATATCCTGGGACTGGAGGTGGAGAGTCGTAAGCCACCATGAGTGCAGCCCACTGAACCCATGTCCTGTGCGAGCGGCCAGTGCTTTTAACCACCGAGTTAGCTCTTCAGCTCCAAAGCCTGCACTCCTTTCTCTTTCCACCCTTTTGTTGTTGCTGTTCGAGATCGGTTCCTCTGTGCATCCCTGGAACTCTCTCTGTAGACCAGGCTGGCCTCGAACTCACAGAGATCTGCCTGCCTCTGCCTCCTGAGTGCTGGGACTAAAGGCCTGCGCCACCACCGCCCAGCTCAAAATTAGCACTCTTAATTGTAAAGTCTCTTTTAAATTAATGTGAGTGATATGTGGACAACCATGGAAGTGCTGCAGTGCTTTCCCATAGCCCTCACATCTCATGCTCCTAGCCTTAACTGAGTAGTTCTAGTTTTCCCTAGCTTCATCTTATAAGAGACTATTTTTAAATGCCACATAAAATTATGTATAATTCTAAGACACTAGTGTTTGTTTAGGGTATTTTATTGGTTTATAAAGATCATCTTGGAAAAAAAAATCTTTTTTTTTTTTTTTTTGTGATACTCCCCAAGACCTTGCAATGCTAATCAATCATAACGGAATGAATTCATCCCCAGCCCGACTTTGGTTTTTTGTTGCACAGGATGGCCTCAAACTTGTTATGAAGCTCAGGCAGACCCTGAAATTGTGGTTCTCCTGCGTCAGCCTCCAAAGCAGGTAAGATTTAAAGGGTAAGCCATGGGAAACTAAGAAAAAATCATCTGAGTCAAAGGATGGTTGGATACTCATGCTCAAGTCCCGTCCAGTCAACAGTCAATGTTTTCCTTCTATCAGACTTGTATAAAAATCCATGTTATTAAACAACCCCGCTCAAGTCCAGTCTGAGTATTTTAACACTTGACTACTGTGGTATGGATGAGAATGTCACTCATACACTCCAGGGTTTGACTATGTGGTCCTTATTTGGTGGTATCGTTTGGGAAAGGTTTAGGAAGTGTGGCCTTGTTGAACCAAGTTTGTCACTGGAGGCGGGCCTCACAGTTTGCTCTCTCTGCCATGTGCTTGCTGGTGAAGATTTGAGTCTTCAGCTTCCTGTTCTTGTCACTGTGCCTTCACTCAGCCATCATGGACTCCTTCCCTCTGGAACTGTTAGCCCAAATAAACTTCTTCTAGTTGCTTTCATCATTGTATCTTATCACAAAGAAGTAATGAATACATCTACAGATTCCTCCTATCAGTGTTATAATGTATGACCTGCTACAGTGAGAATCACTTCTTTAGTCCACTCCACATACCTTACACTGTTAGGGTTGAGGGCTCTGTGTACAAGTTTGTTTCCTTAGGTGCTAATCTTATTCCCTAAAGAACACATCATTTCTTTGTAATGACCTTTTGTTGGGGGGTGAGGGTGAGGATGAAGCTACGTCTTACTGCAGTGATCAATACATTACTATTGTACTCACAGATAAATCCATGTCTCCCAATCTTTTTTGTTCCTGCTCAATAACAGACTCTAATACTTTATAGTAAAGCATTTCTGCAAAACGAAAATATTTGTTGGCAATTTCTGTTGAAATAAGAAAAATCACAAAAATTAAATACAAATTAAGTAAATATCATGGAAAAAATTGATCCCTCCCTTCACTATCCATAAAATAAAATCTAAAAACCAAATCCATACTTTCAATTATTATAATTAATGTATACTGGTGTTCTGCTTACACATATATCTGTGTGCCATGTGTGACTGGTTGCCCAAGAGGCAAGAAAAAGGCATCGGATCCCTTGGGACTGGGGTTATAGATGCTTGTGAGCCACTGTGTGGGTGCTGGGAATTGAACCTGGGTCTTCTAGAAGAGCTCTTAACTGCTGAGCCAGTGCTTTTCAACCTTTCTAGTGCTGTGACCCTTTAATACAGTTCCTCATGGATTGGGGAGGAAAATTATTTTCATTGTTACTTCATAACTGCAATTTCACTACTGTTATGAGTCGTAATGTAAATATCTGATATGCAACCCCTGTGAAAGTTTCACCTGAACCCCAAAGGGGTCTTGACCCACAGATTGAGAACCTCTGTGTTGAGCCATCTCTCTGGCCCAAATACATACTTTCTATAGTTGATGTTTCAATTATCCCTAAAAATGTCTCAATATTCCTTTTCCCCCTTTTTCACTGAGTCAGGGTGCACTCTGTAGCCCAGGTTGGCCTTTAGCTCTAATCACTAGTCCTGCCACAACCTCCCAAGCAGTGGAATTATAAATGTGAGCTCCACAACTGGCTTAAGTACCGTTAATGTTAACATTTTCGCATTTTCTAAAACTGACATTAAAGCAGCATATAAAGAACTTAGTGTCTCTGCATGAGACGCACACACTATCAGTGTCTCTACATGAGACGCACACACTTTATCAGTGTCTACATGAGACGCACACACTATCATTGTCTCTACATGAGACGCACATACTTTATCAGTCTCTACATGAGAGGCACACACTTTATCAGTCTCTACATGAGAGGCACACACTATTACTGTCTCTACATGAGACACACACACTATCACTGTGTCTACATGAGACGCACACACAATCACTGTCTCTACATGAGACGCACACACAATCACTGTCTCTATATTAGACATACACACTATCATTTTGAAAATAACAATTCTATTCCACTATGGCTTGGTGTTGGAGGTCCTTCAAAGACTTATGTGTTTAAGCTTTGGTACCTTTGGTGGCACTGTTGGAAGGTAGTGGGACCATTAAGAGGTTCTTAAGTCATCAGAGACATAGCCTCTAAAGGGATTGTGGGCTCCTGGATTCTTGATGAGTGTGTATCCCTTGATCTCCTTGCCATGACAATTCCCCTCACAGAGGTCAAAGCAACTGTACTACTAATCATAAGTTGAAACTTACAAATCAGGAGCTGAACAAACTTTTAGTTTTAGAAGTTAATTATCTTAGATATTCATAGGAACAAGAGCTAACTAATACATACTATATTAAGCAGTATATAACTGGTTTATTATTCTAGTATACTTGGTTTTGATTCATTACAGCTTTAGGCCTATACCAGTTATAGACTGAGAACTGCTAACGCAAAAATCCAAAATCTGAGATTTTTTGAAAATCAACATCATGCCATAAGATGTGTAAGTCAAATACAATTGCACTGAAAGGTGATGACAAGGACTAGACTATATACAGGGTATATGAAACATAAGTTACTTTTGTCTTTAGATTTCAGTTCCATGTCCAAAATATTTCATTTTGTATATGCAACAATCTAAAGCTGAAAAAAAAAAACCCTACATATTTCTGGTCCCATGCATTTCAGAGAAGGGAGACTCAGGCTGTGCAGCTTCTGTCTTTCTATGTTTTTGTTTTTATTTTTTTCTATGCTGTTTTTCTTTTTTTAAAAAATATTTATTTATTTATTATGTATACAATGTTCTGTCTGTGTATATGCCTGCAGGCCAGAAGAGGGCACCAGACCTCATTACAGATGGTTGTAAGCCACCATGTGGTTGCTGGGAATTGAACTCGGGACCTTTGGAAGAACAGGCAATGCTCTTAACCACTGAGCCATCTCTCCAGCCCCTCTATGCTGTTTTTCTATGCTGAAGAATCCAAATACAAATTTCCAGCTTACAAATAAAACCTTACAAATCAAACAGCACTAAAAGTCCAACATAACAGATTTAGATTAAGCCTTCTGTTTCTGAAAAGGGCCCAGAAATCACGTCACTGACAGAGAAGAAGGACCGCTACACCACAGCCTTCGGTTTACAGGTCTAGTCTTTCCTTGTCTGACTGCATATAGTCAGACGTCTAGGTGAGGAGCAGTCTGGACAACAGTAAATCTTACCTTTAGCACAATTACTAGAATCCTCATCTGGCTGAAAATGCTGAGAATATAGTTCGTGCATTTCTCTCAGTCTGTTAGCAATAGCATGAGTTGGGTCTCGGGAACATGTCCTAAAAAGTAATGTGAGATTATATAATGTAACATGTTTTGACCACAAAGAAATGCAATATCTAAAAGTATAAACTTTGTTAACATATAAATAGAAAATGCTTTGAACAGACACTATATACTTTGCAAGTGAATGAAGGAGATCCCATACTTTCTTTTCAAAGATGGTATTACTATATCAAGTGGTACTATATCTGTGTGGAGTTGTTCACTTTAAGTTCAGTGGACTTGATCTGGGGCTCATGTGATGCTGTGACTGACCCCACAACCTTATATTTCCCATCATTAACAGCAACCAAACTGCCCTCAAGTGACTGTCTAGTGGGCAGCAAAACTTCTGGGAAGAACTCCTGGGAAAAAAATTAAAATAATAAAGGGGCACAGAACCTATACTATAAGCAGCACATAGAAGCCAATATTGGCATTTTTTAATTCCCCCATATGAGGCTTATTTCATTGACTTTTAAATATATTATTTGTGTGTGGAGAGTTTATATATGTGTATGTTCAAATATTTATGGGCACACATGTGTGGGGACCTGTGCAAGTGTGAGCTTATGTTTGTGGAATCCACGGATCAACCTCAGAGGTTGTCCCTCAGCAGATATACACCTGTTGTTACTGAGAACCTGGAGATCACTGATTAAGCAAGGATGGCTGGCCAGCAGCCTTGGGGATCCACCTGTCTCTGACCTAGCACTGAGGTTCTAAGCCTTTGCCACCAAACTTTTTATGTGGGAGATAGGGAGAAATGTCAGGTTCTTATATAAAGCAAGCACTTTACCAGCTGAACCATCTCTCTCACCCTCTTGTTCATTTGATTGTTTTTTATTAGCAATATATGTTCAGTACAGAAGTGTCATACAGATCATTACCTTTGGGGCTTTTATAACAACTGTTTTAATCTGATCACAACTGTTTAATTTGATCATACACATACAGATATAAATCATCAAATTATAACTATTGTATATTTAAACAACTATGTTTTAACTTGATCATATGCATGTATATGATTAAATATACATACATAGCAAAACTTTAGCCAGCCTATAAAATTACAAAAAAGTTCCATACTTGTGATACAGAACTAGAGATAACTATGTAATAAAGTGTAGAATTTTATTTATGAATACATACATATACTTTAAAGTTTATCTGTAGCAGTATTTTAATTGTATTTTAATAAATAAAGCTTGCTTGGTGATCAGGAGAGTAAAACAGCCACACTGGTCAGCCTTACAGCCAGGCAGTGGTGACACACACCTTTAATCCCAGTAACCACACTAGTTGTCATACAAACTGGGCAGTGCACGCCTTTAATCCCAGTGGTGCACACCTTTAATCCCAGAACTAGAGAAGATTATAAAATGGGAGAAAATAGCTCTCAGACACAGTCTCATTCTGAGATCCTGGAAGCAGGATCTCCATTTCGGACTGAGGTCGAGGTAAGAGCCAGTGGCTGGTTATTTTGCTTTTCTTTTCTTTTTTTTTTTTTTTTTTTTTTTTATTTTCAAGACAGGGTTTCTCCATAGCTTTTGGTTCCTGTCCTGGAACTAGCTCTTCTAGACCAGGCTGGCCTCGAACTCACAGAGATCCGCCTGCCTCTGCCTCCCGAGTGCTGGGATTAAAGGCGTGCGCCACCACCGCCCGACTATTTTGCTTTTCTGACCTTCAGGTTGAACCCCAATTTGTCTCCAAGCTTTTATTAATCATGCATCATTTATCAAAAAAAAAAAGTTGGCTCTACCTGGCATCTACTGATAATATATAATTCTATTAATAATATCTAGGATTAAAGCTGTCATGACTAGAGATTATAAAAAGATCTGAAAGGTTTGGCTACAATATAGGCTTTTATAACATACATCTAAAATGCTTCTCTTAGCTACTCTAGCAGCTGAGGCAGGAGAATAATGAGTTTAAGGCCAACCTGGACTACATGGTGAGTTCAAGTACACAGACTTGATCTGTAACATGGCTGCATTCTGTAATGCAGGCTAGTCTTGAATTTATGATCCTCCTGCTCAGCCCTAAGTACTAGGATCATGGCCATGTGTCTGGCCAAGACCCTGTTTCAAAAAAAAGTAAATAATTACTCCTTTGAAGGAACATCCAGACCGGTGTTTGGCAAAATTAGGTACTGTAACCTAGCCAAACTGACACATAAAATTAACTACCATATCCTATCTAAGTCACAAGGTCACATCTCAGCAGTAGAGTCTACAGGCCAGCTTTCTCATCTTCCCATATGAGGAGGAGGTGAGGTAGAAAATACACTCAGATTATGCATAGGACTTTGTGCGCACCCAAATTCCCAGAATGTTTTGTCAATTGCCCACTACCAAATTCATTGGAAAGATAAAAATAAAATGCTTCTAAATTCAAGGCATATAAAGGTCATCTGAAAAATCTAACTTTGGAAGAAGCCACTAAAACATGGACTGTTCATTGTGAATCATAATCAAGTTTAAGAATAAAGAGGACTGTGAAATACAAAGGGAAAGTAATCATCCTTGAACTTCAGTTAGCCTAGTTAGCTATGGATGGAAATTGTTGAGGTTTATAGATAATGTCTTTGTTATTCTATATTACCAGAATAAGCTCATATTGCAGGACATCTATACAATCAAACCATAAAGTCTTAGGAACTTTGGAATGGGCTTTCTCAAATCAACTTGCCTAAGTTATACACAGAAGCACATTGTGAGCTGGAGATGGCTCTGAGCTGGTGGACATGCATGAAGCGGTGAGTTCCACCAGCACTGCATGACTCTGGGGACAGCAGGAGACTCAGAGACGTCAAGGTCATCCTCTACTACCTCTGTAGTTGAAGGCTAGCCCGAGTTATGCACAAACAAATAAGAATTACATTCCACCTATTGTGTTTTTCTTGAAAAGTTACTGATACTCCATGAGCCTTGGGCAGAGCAAAGAACTAAAGTAGGCCTTCCCAGGTTAGGAGTGTTCCACAGAGCTCGCAGAAACTAAGTGACTGACACACTGAGTGCTTCCAATCTTTTCAAATCTGAGCCACCCTTCAGAATTTTGTTCTAGATCAATCCCCTCTACCGTCACTGACATTCCACCCCCCTCCTTCAACTTTCTAAACATCTGGGAATAAGACAGTCTGAGATATTTGTAACCACTATTGTACCATCGCCACTCTTTTAAGCAATGCCACTTCTAGCTTGCCGAGCTCCAGCAGGAGTAGTAAACGAGAAGTTTCTATATTGTGGTTCATACAAAGCAGACTGTCCACAGATCCACGAGTGGGAAATCAGAGGTGGCAACTACCTACGAAAACCACTCACAAATTGTGGCCTCCAGTGGAAGAGTACAGAGATTACTGCTGGTGCTGCGGCACTTGGTGAGCTGTCAGAATTCTCTGAACCTCTGACTCAAAAACTCCCCTTTTCAAGTATGAGAAATTGCTCAAGACTTCAAAATAAATTTGTGCTTCCAAAACAGAACTATTAGTGTTTTCCAAGAGGCAAGTGAACTTACCTGGTTGGTCTATTTGAAGGTAACTTTATGCCCCCAAATACCCTGCTATCAGGGTGCAAATGTGCTTTGGGACCCACCAAGAGATGGCATGGAAGTACATGCTGATGATCCCAACACTAGGGAGTGGAGGCAGGAACACCAGGAGTTTAGTGTCATCTGTGACTACTTAGAAGGTTGAGGTCAGTTTGGACCGCATTAGATCCTGACATACAAACATATTTTTTTCCGACTCTTCCTTCATCAGTAGTTCTGAATGGGGTCAAAAGTATGTAAGTATAATATTGTGAGAGAAAAAACAGGGAACAGAAACAAAGTACTGGCTGTTCCTTTCTCTTTTATGTATATGTGAATTTTAAATATAAATGTCAAGATGTAAAGTATTGATGCAAGTCAAAATGTTATTATGATCAAGATCTAGAAGATCAACCTCTTAACAATTACAAAAGTATTTCTAGTTAGGAAAAATATTTATCCCAGGTTGGCGTCATATATATCCCAGGTTCTCAAGAAGCAGAGGCAGGAGGATCATAAGTTAGGCCAGTTTGGTCTACATAGTGAATTCCAGACCAGCTAGGACTGTTCAAAAACAAACAAACAAACAAAAAGTGTGTAAAACAAAATTTGAAAAAAAAACAATAGATTTATAACAATTAGAATAATAAACCTGCTTTTTTCTGGATAATGCCAGAATTTTATTTTTTTAAGTATGTAAATTTCCTTATTGACATTAACTATATAGTGTTTTAATATTTTTATTATACAGTAGATTCCATCTATGAACTGTATTTTTCTGAATTATCCTACATGTAAGCACATGTTTTTTTGTTTCGTTGTTTGGTTTGGGGGTGCTCTTTTTAAGACCGGGCTTTACGTAGTCCAGCTGCCCTCAAGCTCAGGTGGTGGAGGACAGCCTTGAAGCAGTCTTCCTGCTTTCCCTCCCAAGGCCTCGGATGGGGGCGGGTGCCGGCTGTGCTACTCCTTTACATTTGCTGCTGACAAACATGAAACTATTCAGAGCCTACTGCAGTTACCGTCTGCTATGCCACATATAAATAAGTCTGAGCAAGCTATGTTTTCTGCTTACATTGCTTCTTTATGAGACAGAGCCTCACTCTGTAGCCCAGGCTAGCCTCGCACTTGTGATCTTTCTGTCTCAGACTCCTGAGTCATGGAATTACAAGCAAATACCACCATGTATGCTTGCTTATACATTTTATATTGCTATATCATTTATTGATTAATAAAGCTAGCTATACAATGAATGCAAGACCGTGAAAGGGCAACTTGGTAGGGCACTAATACTGAAAATTTATGGTAAGAAATTGAAAAATGGTCAACAACTAACTCTTGGAAGGCAGACAAAATTAAAACCAACCTGAGTATCTGTTCAAGCCTCTCACTGGGTGCATTCCTGAGGCCACTCAGCATGGTGTGAAGGCGACTTAGGCTGTATGTAGTTGTGGAGACGGGGGTCACTGAAGGATTGTTCTCCTGAACATACCTCACGCCAGTCAGTGGTGTGCAGATTCTAAGTGCTTTAGACTAGAGGACAAAAATTAAGTTTCCTTAGAGTACACCACAAATAGGAATTCAAGACAATGAGATTTTCTATCAACAGATTTTAGTATATCAAACATCGCCATTTTGAGAATTTAAACATAATTCCACTCAGAGCTTCTATTATCCAAACACGTTCTCCCAAATAAGAACAATACATACATAGTCTAGGCAACTAAAAGTTCTCTTTACGTAAATCTTACAGCTGAAGTCTACGCCAGTGTAGGGCGGAGCGCAATGGCACAGTGTGACTTACACATACGGGCTCTATCTATCTCTCTAGGAGCTCCCCTTCAGAGCCCATGCTCAGCACACAGGGAAATCAGGATTGAAAACACTAAGAACATCACTCCCACAGCTTCAGTCCACTGCTGGGGAGTGACACTCAACGACATGAAAGCAATGGCTAGAATCTGGCCTAAATAAAAACCAATGTATCAAATTTACTTCAGAAGGTAAACATTTCAAAACTAAATAAATACTAAGTAAAAGGAAAATCTGATGCACTGCAAGTCCTCATCAGTCACCCCCAGACTTTAGTTCCTAGAATCCATGACAGTTCCTCTCAAGCAGACAGGTTTTCAGAGGAGCAAGCCGGCAAACATTTAACATGCATATGAAAAATATGTGAGCAAGAATTTAAACATGAATACATATACTAGCAAATCAGCTTTTCCAACTTTTTAAAGAAACTCTAAAAGATTGTTAGCTTAAAGCATTTTTAATACTCAGAATTCAGCATTTTCCCCAAGTACTGAAAGTTCTTACCCTAGACTTTGAAATGCTTAGCAAAGCTTTCACTTAGTAACAGAACAAAATCCTCGATTCTCAGGACACAGGAAGGCACAAACCATTCACTAAATGGAAATGAATATGTGTTCTACGTCTTAGCTACAGACACGAAGAAATTCTTATTATTATTTAAAGGTAATAAGATGGTCTGGGTAGATTAGGTGCAGCAGATGGCTGCTGTATTTTGGCTTCTTGCACTGCCCACATCCCTGCCTGTCCTGTGAGATAAAAATGTCCTGGATACATGTGAAGAAGTCATAGCAGCCAGCAGCACATAAAGCAGTCTCACTCACAAGCAGCACTGGTTTCATAGAATCTAGGTGTGATCAACCACAGCTTCCTGCCTGAAGTCCTCCACGTCAGCGCGGGGCTTCCCTGTGTTGTGGTACTAGTAAGAGGTTTAGCTTTGCGATTCCCTGTGCATTCTCTTACAGGGTACAGAGCTGATATAAAAAATACTAGGCCAGGGCTGGAGAGATGGCTCAGTGGTTAAGAGCATTGACTGCTCTTCCAAAGGTCCTGAGTTCAATTCCCGGCAACCACATGGTGGCTCACAACCATCTGTAATGAGGTCTGGTGCCCTCTTCTGGCCTGCAGACATACACACAGACAGAATATTGTATACATAATAAATAAATATTAAAAAAAAAAAATACTAGGCCAGGTATGGAGGCACACGCCTTTAATCCCAGCACTTGAGAGGCAGAGAGAGGTAGATCTCTGTGAATTTGAGGTCAGCCTGGTCTACATAGAGAGTTCCAGGACAGACAGAGGTATAGAGAGATCCTGTCTCAAAAAAATCAAAACAACTAGGATGCATCTTTCTCTAGGAGAGACAGGTCTGGTGTGCTCCGGAACTCTGCCTTTACATCTTTATTCTTCAACAACTCACCAATGGGAATCTTCATTTCCTGATTTTAACCATCCATGCCCAGCTGACTCAGAACATAAAACCACAACTCCAACCTCTCTGGGAAGCTCCGGTAATACATTTCTAAACTGCCCCACTCAGTGAGTCAACCAGGATCCCCAAAAGACATCTCAAATACAATGTGCTAATAACCCTCACTTTAAATCCCAGACTCGAGCTTCCCTCTTGATAAATATCAATAGTAGAAGTTTAGGGATAACTGTACACAGCACCAGCTGCAGCCCTCCTGGCGCCTGTATTCTAACACAGAAAGACAGAGCAGTTCAATTACCTACTTATTTACTACGAGGCACCAACAGCAGAGTAAGAGAAATGGAGTCTTGAGGGTGGGAGTGTGCTGGGCTATTGTTTGACAGGAATCAGCTTAGCAGAGAACAGAAAAAATGAGGAAGTAAGCCACATGAGTATCTTGAAGAAACGTATCTAGGCAGAGGTGGCAGGGTAAAGGTTTTGAGCTGGTGGCATGCTTGGCATATCTGAAGAATGGAAAAAGGTGGAATGGGTGAGGGGAACAGGAGGAGGTGAACACACAAGCAACACGACCAGCTCACTCAGGACCTCAGAGGCATTTATAAGGACGTACACTTACATCATTCACCCAATAACGTCATAATCCAAATTATCACTAAGTCCTGTGGATGCTATTTCTAAAATGTGGTCTAAATACAAATATCTCTATAAACCAAGCCACCATGAAGAGTTGCTAAAACAGCCTCTTAACATTCTCTTGCCCTGAGCCCACCTCTCTCAGGCCCTTTAAAAATGTTCATTAGATCATGTAGGGGGTCATCTTTCCAAATACTCTCTTGAAACATTCCATCTCAACTACAGCCAAAGTCCTTGCAATGGCTTCCAAAGACTAAGAGGCCTCTTACCTCCTCCCTGCACCCTCATCTTGAGACTCTCCCTTAGGAACTATGTTCTTACCACATAGGCCTTCTCACCATGCCTTCAACATCAGACATGTTCCTACCTCAGATCTTAGGAGTTGCTGCTATTCTGCCGGCTTCAAATCAATTCCGTCTGTACCCAAGGCTTTCCTCCTCAGTTAACTCAGGACTCTATTAATACTAACCCCTCAGAGCACTCCAGCCACCATGTCTACAGTGGACCCCAAGTCCATACCTTCTGTCCCATCCACAACACTCCGTATTATCTAGTTTATCTGTCCTATGTACCATCATCCAACACATTTAACTACTTGGTTAGCTATTGTCTACCTTTCCCAGCTAAAATTAAGTTTCTTTAGGACAGGCTGTTTGCTGCTGTTTTGTCCACTGCTGTATTTCTGAGAGTCCAGAACATAACCTAGCATATGAAAACATTTGAGTATCATCAAATGGTGTTCATGTCTGTAATCTCAGCGCTTAGGCAGCTGAGGCATGATTGCTATGAATTTGAGGTTAACCTGGCAAGCATTGTGAGACCTGTCTCATCAACAAAAAAGGAAAGGAGAGAGAGAGAAAGAGAGAGAGAGAAGCAAGTGGACCAGTGTCAAGTCTGAAGCTTCTCGGTTATGGGGAAGGGAAAACTAGAGTCACCAGTTTTCATCATCTTAAAATTTGGTTTCAGTTCATCAGAATTTTCTTAAAGATTAGACTGCAGATCCACAGGCTCCAATTAGAGTTGACTGATATTTCCTAAATACCTCTTGTTTCCACCGTGTAGAGTGAATACCACAGCCCATCTTCCCAAAAGCAAAGACTGCCAGCAAAACATAGCTGTTGAGACTAACGGCCAGTTCCCTTCTCACGCCTAATTAAATATTTGAAAGTTGGTGCTAAACCAAAAAATAAACCAATACGCTAACTTGAATTTTCTTTTCCTTACCACAGCACTTAAAGCATACATACACACAGGATCATGAACAGTGAGCAGAAGCCCGTTTTCCCCTCGTCCCAGCCTCCCTCCCCCACGGGGCTCACCTTGTCAAGATGCTGCTGCAAGATGTCTTTCACCTGCGTTCGTTCCGCACTCTCTGTACCTGAGGCAGCATTCAGACACCGCGAGAGAGTCCCAACTTCCTCCTCAGCATCCTCGCCAAGAAATATCCGTTCATCCAGATTCCCAGCGGCTAACACACATTCTTCATAAGCCTTATTAACAGCCTTACTGTGGGGAAACAGGGCCGCCATTTCAGCTCATGGTCCACAGCACATACTTCATTTTTACTATAAAATCTGGTAAGTTTTTCAAAGTCCTATTTTAATAGAATAATTGCTCATTACAAAAGTTTGATTTATTCTGTATGTCCAGCACACACTGAGCATAGTTTTTCAACAGTGTATCAAGGTAGGGACCCTGAACCAACCTGCCTTCAATAAGCTGATAAGAATAGCAAATGACAGCACACATTCAATACGCTACATTATACTAAACTGAGGATAAGCAATAGTGAGCCTGGGTGATCTATAACTGGTATAAGATCATGTAGGAACACTTCCTCCGCTGTTCTTGGCACCTCTGAAGACCTGGTACTGTCATATCTTGTCACCTCTTAAGTTCCAAAAACCTGTCTTCTGTTCCCTTTTCTTAACTTTTTATTTATTTATTTATTTTAAACAAAGTAGCCTCAAACTTATAGTCTTCTTTCCCCAGGTCCCAAGTGCTGGGATGTCAGGCATGTACCCTGATATCTAGCTACAAAATCATTTCTTTTTTCTCTTTTTTTGTTTTTTTGAGATAGGATTTCTTTGTGTGACCACAGAACTAGCTCTGTGGACCAAGCAGCCTTGAACTCTGATCCGCCTGCCTCTGCCTCTTGAGTGCTGGGATTAAAGACGAGTGCCACCATACCCGGCACAAAAGCATTTCTTAATTTCAAAATTTATAATCTAAAATCCTGACTAATAAAACTTTAAGCAGAACAAAAACAAGTAGACGTTTCTAGACCTGTTGTTTCCCGAGTTCTCCCACACAGTACTGAAGCATCTGAGCACAGAGCACAGGGCCGAGACTGAGGTCGTCCCATGTCCCCCCCCCCCCGGGATAACTCGGTGTCACAGCACGCTGCAGCACACTACTCACAAGCTCTCCCCAAAGTTGCCGGGCTCCAGGAAGCCAGTGAGATTTTCTTCCTTCCCCTTGAGGAGCTAGGATGAAAGGAGCGCCTTAGATTACACGCCACCAACTCTTTATCCAGAAAGCATGCTTATGTCATTGCTTACAAACCTTTTTTTCAAAAAGTTTCCTAATATAGGGTTTCCAGAAATGCTCCTTTATTCCCTTCGCCTCCAACACCAGGCCGTCGTGTAAGGAACAGAGCTTCTCGATGACACACGGTGGGTCAGAGGAAGGCTTAGAATCCTTAGGGTGGCAGTCCTCTGATGAGCCTATGATGTATGAAATCACAGAACAGAGACAGGTCAGCATCAGTTAGCTAACATAAATATTCGTGAGTCTGCTCAGGATATGATTGGCATGTGTATCTAATTTATATATGCTTCAGAAAATGGAGAGCTGGACATGTAGCATCCCCAGTACAAAGAAACAAAAAAGGGCACTTTAGCCCAGACACATTGCCTCACAATATTCCAGTGGCCAGACTGTTGTGAATTGGAAGGACAGCCTGAGCTATAACATCCTGTCTCACATAAAGAGATGACTACTTACATTATAAATTAAATACTTTTTTAAATGGAAATGAACAAAGTACATCACCACTCAAATGATTTGTTATGTGACTATAGATTGTTAGAAAACTTTTTAAAAAGTTGTTGCAAGAATATCTAAAAAAGTAAGAACTGTATTCTGCAAATGAGCTTTACATTCAAATTTTTAAAAATTCACTTAACAAATCACATAGTTCTGCCGGGTGTGGTGGTGCACGCCTTTAATCACAGCACTCAGGAGTAGGCAGGGTGGATCTCTGTGAGCTCGGGGCCAGTGTGGTCTACATAGCAAGAGCCACAACAGCGAGAGACCTGTCTCAAAAAAACAATCATCATTGTCACCATAAATTATTTTATTTCATATAATAATATATTAGGTATTAATATATAATATACAACTATATTATATATTTATATGTTATTATATACAACAATATGTATTATTATATGTAACAATAAGATATTATTATTATTATTAATTACCCAATTCAGGCTGGTGAGATGGCACATCAAGTAAAGCCCCACTTCCAAGCCTCACACCCTGAGTTTGGTCCACGACAACTGATTCCCTCAAGTTGGTTTCTCACATGTGTGCTGTGGTATATACATGCCTCCTCCCTGCCCCTCCCCCCACTAAAATATAACAATTGTTTTAATTACACAGCTCAAAAATTATCCACTTTGACTTGATTATATTAGATGTATTTATACTCATTCACAGTGTACTCTTTCACAAGAACACAAAATTTTCAAAGAAAATTAAAGGAGGTAAAAATAGAAGAAAACATAAACTATCCAATGGAAGCAATAGCTACATCATAAGACGAGGGTGCCCTGGACTCAGTTCCTAATGAAAGGAAGAGGGAAAGGAGTACAGAAAGGGGAAAGGTCAAGTTTTCCCTGTTCAAAATGCTTGGACCAGAAGGTTTAGAATGTAGACCTGAATTTCAGATACCTGCTTCATCTTTATTAGAAGAACATGCATAATCTAAAGAATCTTAAATGCAATCTAAAATCTTATTTTTATTTTGTTTTTCTACTTTTTTGTTTGTTCTATAAACTGAAGATAACACTCAGGTAAGGCAAGCAATCTGGCATGGAATCTATCTGCAGTGCTACATCTCAAACCTTTTGAGCAGCAGGTAATTACAGTAGCTAACTCCACTAATTCTGAAATCAACCCTGATAGATAGGGAAGTTGAAATTCTAATTGAAACCATGCCAGACTGACAATCAGAATTCTTCCACAGTGTTCTTCAAACAGAATCAGCAGTGCCGATTAGACTATAGATCCTCGGTATTCACACGTATGGTTTATAGCAATTACATAATTTAAAGCATAATCTATGCATTGCCAAAATGAGTGTGTCTCTCATACTTGTCACCTAGAGAATAAAGATTTTATTTTAGAATTTTATTTTCCTATAGCAAAAGAAGTGAAATGATATTCTTTAAGTAAATTCTTTTGTGCTACCTGGAGTGCACAAAACTCGCTAACAGTCAAAAATACTACTGTAACTTTAGAGTGATCTTTGATACACTCCGTTTCTAAGTTATCTTTTTTCAACGTATTTTTCAAAAGCTTCTAAAGTTCTCATTTAAGACTAAATGATATTTTAGTGATGACATTTGCTTTTGTTTTTAAAGGTGGAGGGTTAGGGACTGAGTGACGGTTCAGCAGTTAAGAGTACTGGTTACTCTTCCAAGAAAACCCAGGTTCAATTCCCAGCACCCACGGTTCACAGCCATCTGTAAGTCCAGTCCCACGGGATTTGACACTCTCCTTCTGGTTGGCCTCTGAGAGCACAGGCATGCATGTGGTACATAAACACCACATGTAGACACAACACTCATATGCACAGGATAAAATAAAACTTTAAAGAAACACAGATGTGCTGACTCTTCAGTCTAAGTACTCTGACAGTTCCATGGCGAAGTTCCGATACTCGGTCCTCTGATGCTAGCAGACCTGGATTTGGGGAACAATTCCCAAAAGTAAAATCTTGTGGAAACATGGGCTGTCAAATGTTTCACGTATAAACTTACCTTTGAAATTAGGGTTCACGAGTTCTTTGCGATTAGAACACTGTAGGGCGTTTCCATAAACTAGATCTAACGCACACAGCAGAAGGTGGTAAGAGTTCACCAGATCATCACTAATCATGGGGAAGTTGCCTATAGGGTCACAGAAAGTCAAAGAGTTACACTGGCATCCACTCTACAATAGTTTAAAATAATCATTTTCTTTCATTATGAGTGATAAAGTGTTTTGGCAAATTTACATTTTGGGGGACTGATATTTTAATGTATGTCTAAGAATTCAATGAAAACTAAAACTTTACTTAAATTCAATACACATTTAATAGGCATCTGTTAACTAACTAAAACTACTACTGGTCTGGTCTTTGGATTTCTGAACACACAAAAATTTATCAACTCTCTTAAACTTTTTTACATAAAAAAGTTTTTCTACAGTGAAAATTACTAGAAATACTTAGAGGTAAACCACTGGAAAATGATTGGTGTATGATTTTTTTCTCATATACATACTCTAGAGAAGAAAGCCTTTCTTCAGAGCCCTAATGGTAACATTTTAAAATGCTTTTCTATACAGTAATAAACGTTTAGACACATTAATCCAACAGAACAGAAATACAGACATTTGACTTCAGCAGCCACTATCCCAAGGGTAACTGCCAATGTTTGTAGCAGAAAAGTAAACATAGCCCTAGCCGACTAACTCGCCCTTTGTGCAGTGCTGGCTTAAGAATACCGAACAGCTCCATAGAAATTGCTAGCAAGTGTCTAAAAACTGTTGCCACACCTCTGCATTTTCATGCATAGTGCCGACCCAAAGGCATGAAGCACACTTCCACACATAGTGTGTACCTTAATGTATGCATCACCCACGCCTGGTTTTGTCTCACTGGGTCTATTTTAGACTTTCCTCCTTTGTTTCCTTCCAAAGAAAGTTACCACCTACCTTAGGTCTCCGGATATAGGATGCTTTTTCTTTAGAGGAAACATTAAAGCAAAAAATAAATAAATAAAAGCCTGCTGCTGCCAGAAAGGCAAATGAATACTAAGAGGTTGAACTCTGTATTGATATACTCCAGTTTACTTGCTCGCCTCTAGTACAAAAGGTCCAATATTAAAAATCGACTCCTATTCTTGCACATAGCTAGGAAGCCGCACCCACTGGTTATAAGCTACAAAGCCACCACTGGCAAGTCTAAACTTGTTCCTGTGTGCATTTGCAGCGGAGGACAAGAACAGCAGCACTGTAAATCCTAACCAAAGGCTGAAATGCCCCGACAGAGTGTGTTCTAGTTGAAATTCCAGGACAGTCTCCACACGGGAAAGTTCTCACTTCAGACCCTGGCCTTACAATGGACCTTACTACACAGGCTATTTTATTGTTTAATTAAGAGGTAACAAAAAACGGAAAGACTTAACTTCTAGATTTGGCTTACTTGTTCAGGAATGTGACTTTATGAAAACAGGAAGTGGTCTTCTGCTCAAAAAGCCCTTCATGTGACAGCTCAAACTTGTTACTTGCCATACCAAATCCACAAACATACAAATAATTAGCTTATTATTGGGAATGAGATCATCTAAAATGTCCATATGCTGCATGCTCAGTCTATCTTTCCCACAAATAAACCCAACACTGAATAAAAACAACTAAGTTACCCACGAGAGCTGATCCAAGCACACCATAGTCACTGAGCTGTGCTGTGCACCTGAACGCAGTACTTGGAGGCAACAGAGACTCCCAGAAGCTAAGTGTGGTGTCTCCTGCCTAACTGAGACTCTGCCATCATTTAAATAGTCCTTATGCTAGCAAATACATTTGCTCCGAAGAAAACAAAATAGATTAAAATCCTAGTAGCCAGGCAGCCATCCAATACAATCAATAAAACTACTATCATATGTAATATCAGTCATACAAACTAACATGGCAGCCTTCACAGAAAGTTTATATACGTCTAAGGTTTTACTTTATGTCACTGATTTATGTCACATTTATTTTATTTTGTTTTATATTTGTGGTGCTTAGGAGGAAATCCAGGGTCTTGTGCACACTAAGCAAACACATCTGTGACTTCTGACTGCACTAAAGAAAGCAGCCAACATCATTGTTATGAAAAGCAAAACTAAAAAGCTCACAAAGACTCTGCCTTCAGCTGGGCACACAGCGGATGGAGGACTCCTCTCCCTTCACACCTGCACCTTCAGCATCACGCTGGGTGACAAGAGATCTGGATTCAAATCCTAGCAATATTCTTAACATTTCTGGGCTTTAACTACCTAATCTTGAAATCAAGTCAGCTGAGATAGTTGATCTAATAAAGGGAATCTCTTATACAGTAATTTTCCTTTACCCATGATTTTATTTTTATAGTTTCAGTTACCTTTGATCAACAGACAAAAAAAAAAATACCAAATGGAAAATTTAAGAAATAATTCTCAGGCAAGGATATCTGTAATCTAAGACTAGGGAGACTGAAGCAGGAGGGTCACAGGTCCAGGTCAGCCTGACCTACATTGTAAGCTTCAGACAAATAAAAACTAAGTTTAAAATTGCATGTTTTTCTGATCTGTCCAGCTCTGTGCCACCTGGAACATGAATCATCCCTGTGTTCTGCATATCCAGGTTGTATATGCTATGCATCCACTAGCCAATGAGTTGCTCTCACGGTTACTTGGTCTATTGTCTCCATATGGCAGTGATTTTATTCAAGTAATCTGTAGCTTACTTAACAATGACCCTAAAGTAATGCAGCAACTTGCCAAAGAAAAGCCAAAACATGGAAACGTTTCCATTGAGTGAAAAGATGAGTGTCCTTAATTTAAATAAAAACGTAAGTTTACTGGAGAGATTGCTCAGTTGTTAAGAGCACAGTTGCTTTTGCAAATAACTCAGGGTTTGGCTCCCAGCACCCATATGGAGCCTCACCACCATCTCTATCTCCAGGTCCAAGATATGGGATGCCCCCTTCTGACCTCCTCTGGTACTGCACGCACATGGTGCACAGATATACATGCAGGCAAAACATCCATACATATATATAGAAGAAAACTAAATTTTTAAAAGAATCCTATGTTGATGCTCCTAAGATTTAGAGTACAATAAGATAATTGATAGGGGTAAGATTTATATAACCTCTATATACCAACATAACAGCTCTTTTCTTATCATCACTAATGTCATTTATCTCTTATTGTGCCTAATATGTAAATTAAACTTTATGTAGGTATGTATAGGAACCCCTGTATAGGAACTATCTTTGGCTCCAGGTCTTAGAACGTTTCCTGAATACATAAAGGTGGCACTATGGTATACATGAGGCTCCTTCCAGTTCTCACAATTTGGATCTTATTGAACTATCTTAGTGGCAGTCATATGCCACAGTCTATAGAGAAAAAGCTAATGAATATAACTGTACCTTCTCCTTAGATTGTTAAGAATTACCACTATATGGAGATGTATTTCCGTGCATGCAACCTTGGATAGAGTAACAGAATGAAAAGAGGAGAGAAAAAGATTCTAAGTATCTGATTAAGTTTAGACACACGTTACCTGTGGACATGCAGAAAGTCATCAGAACCACTGTGAGGACTTCAGTCCCACTCAATGAGTCAGACACATCTTATGGAGATCAGAGCCCTAGATACAAGCTGATACAGAGTGGGGTTCCATTCGCAATTCAAAACGAGAGCTTCACATCACAGAGATGTGGAACAAGTATAAAATGAAAAGTATAAAATGAATTTTCCTCCTTAATACGAGGAAATGTGGGTACTGTAACGATAGTCTAAGGATCCTGGTAAGAAGAGTGGGCCTTTCTTCCTGACCCATAATACAGCTGATAGAATCAGCACCTGAAATGCAGGTGAGCAATTCCTATCCAAATAAATGTTACTCTTCGCTTACCTTTTGCATATATAAAAAGCACCCAGCAAAAGTGGAAAATTTCAGATGTGGTACAGGGCTGTCGCCTGGAGGGGGAAAAACAAAGTCATAAGACAAATACAAACATTACAAAGGGACATCCAAAATGACTCAAATCAGTAGAGACAAACACACAGACTCAGGAGGGAAAGCAGACCTGGCTTGACGGGGAAATGGGCAAGAAGCTCTGCCCCAACTAAATACTAAGAACAAACAGCTGGGTTGCAGAGAAAGCAGTTCGGGGGAGGGGGAGAGACTTTCTAAGTCTTTGGGGTCAAGATACGTAAGACACAAAATAAAAAGAAAATAACCATTCCTGTTTTTATAAAATCACATTCCTAGACAAGTAAGCCAACTCTAGAGGTTAAGTCTCTCCATTTTTCTGTTTTTGGAGACAGGACATGTAACCTAGGATGGCCTTGAACACCTGACTCTGCCACGTGCTAGGATTACAGGTTTGTGTCATCATGCCCAGCTTTACAGAGCCTATTTTAATAAGGATCAAGAGAAGCAGCACACCCCAGAGAAGAGTAGGGGACGTGGTGTAGTTCTGGCGCTAGCATGAGCAGCCACTTGCTTCTCTTGGCCTTTGTCCTTCACCCATCAGAGTTCCTGTATTTAGGAGTAACACTAGACAATCTACTCAGCCACAGTCACA
Source organism: Chionomys nivalis (assembly GCF_950005125.1). Classification (NCBI taxonomy): domain Eukaryota; kingdom Metazoa; phylum Chordata; class Mammalia; order Rodentia; family Cricetidae; genus Chionomys; species Chionomys nivalis. The sequence goes on from NC_080106.1 coordinate 34,972,813, forward strand.
ATGAATAGTCAGAGTTGGACTTCTAAAAGTAGCTTCTTACTGCACTGAGGAGGTGGAAGCAGAAGACTCTATAGTTCATGGCTGTGCTTGGATATTTAACATGTTCAAGGATACCTGGGCTAGATGACACACTGTCTCAAAAAAAGAAAGAAAGATATGGCCTTTTTGCCATAGTATATGATAAACTAGTTATGATTTTGATTGGCCTCAAACATAAAATTTAGGCTCTTTTGCTTGTAATACATAAGCTACTCTAAATGTTAGCTCTGTAACATTACGACCCTGGGGATACCTTGACTAACCTCCTTGCTCCCCAGTTCCTTCTGGCTTGTCACTTCTACACCTATTGCTAGTTCCTAAGACCCCATCTCTATCTCTAAAGTAATCTGCCTAAATCCTATCCATTTCTACTTACTCCATGTAAAGCCATCAAAATGGCTGATCTTGACTTCCTTTTGCCTCCGACATCCCCCTTTTCCGTATCTGCTGCACTCACAATGCCTGTATGCTACTTCCTGCCCCTCATTTTTACTGTCACGTCTCAGAAGAGAGACTCTGGGTTGTCTGAATCCCCATCCCCTGCATGATACCGCAACAGTTATTTCTTGTTGCTGTGTTTGACTGTACATTACAGTCATACAAGAGACAGTACAACCATGGTAAAGCAAGCGTTCTGCAGTAAGTCTACCCACTCAGCAGGTACATGGATTGTCCTAGGTGCTTATTTTCCCATGCCTAACAAGTCAAAAACCTATAAGCTTGTCATAGTACATGTTTGCACCTGAGAAGAGTGCTTGCCTCATAACACACACACAGGTAAGTGCCACATATCACTAGTGTGACTGTTAGCAGAACGTGCTCGAAAGTGCCACGAGCATGAGTCTTAGAGAATGTGTCTAGCATTCATGAAACCTTGGATTCAGTTTCCAAAACTCACCCATAAGTACAGAATAGTATAAATGTAAAACTCTTGAAGAAATAATACAAGCCTCTTAATTAGAACTGGGTGATATACACGCATACCGAACAAGTGTGATAGGAAGTTATTTTTAGACATTCTAAAGAAAGAAAAAGCTATTTTGTATTTTTTTTTTTGAATGATCATGGTAGGGGCTGGAGAGATGGCTCAGTGGTTAAGAGCATTGCCTGCTCTTCCAAAGGTCCTGAGTTCAATTCCCAGCAACCACATGTTGGCTCACAACCATCTGTAATGAGGTCTTGTGCCCTTTTCTGGCCTGCAGGCATACATGTAGACAGAATATTATATACATGATAAATAAATAAATAAATAAATATGATCATGGTGGCCTTACTAAGACTCAAAGATAGCTTGAAGCCAGAGTTCAGAACACATCGCTACAAAGCTAGGGACAGTGGGGGCAAGGGGAGCTCAGGGGACTGAGATAGGACAGAACAAGCTTGAGGCCAGCCTGGGCTACCTAGTAAGTTTAAAGCCAGCCTGTCTACACAATGATGTTCCTTCCCCCATCTCAGGAGCTTTGGATTTTGTTTTGTTTCTCTTTTTGGCTGAGACAGGATCTCTCTTATACAGTCCAGGTGATCCTCCTGCTTCAGACTCCTTAATGCTGGAATTACAGTTGTGTGTAACTATACCCAGCCTCTTGAATATATTTTTTGTTATTGTTGTTGTTTTTCTACACAGGGTTTCTTTGAGGATGCTGACCGTCCTGGAACTCACTTTGTAGATCGCCTGCCTCTGCCTCCAAAGAGTTGGGACCAAGGTGTGCACCACCACACACAGCCCTCTTGTACATTTTTTTTATTTCATTTTACATTCCAATCGCAGTTCTCCCCACCTTGTACATTTCTTATGAATACTGTTTTAAAGGAAATTCCTTGATATACTTTAAGAGCAGAATTTCCCTCTCCCTGTTTTAAACAAACCTGGATGTTAAAGGACGGCATGTAAAGACCGAAAACTCTAAACCAGATAAGCTGATTTTGTAGAACTTGACCAGAAAACAAGTCCAGAGTAGTTGAATTCCCCTATTCTCATGCAGTCTAGTTTCTCTGATGCGGATTGGCTAAAACATCAAACTGATTTAAGGGGACTATTATTCATTCATTTTGACAGAAAGGTCAAATAATAGAAAAAGAAAATATGAGTATCTGATCTATACCAAGGAAGTCAACTGGAGAAAGTACTTAAGGTCTGATTTGTCGGCCTGCATAAAAATAAATAAAAAAGGAAATTTTATATCAGTATAAAACCCAAACATTTTGCATTATGAAAGAAGTCAGACAGACAACTTCTAACATACAGCAAACAACAACAACAAATTATCATTAAAAAAACAAACAAACAAAAAACATTTGAAGTCAGGTGTGGGAGCACATATCTTTAATACCAGGACTGAGAGGCAGAGGCAGGCAGATCTCTATGAGTTGGAGGCCAGTCTGGTCTACACAGTGAATTCCATGCCCCCAAGTCTACAAAGGGAGACCCTATCTCAAAACAAACGAAAAAGCCCAACTTGTTAAGAAAAAGTAATTTCTGAAGTCATGTTTCCTTTTAAAGAGTGAGGAACTGCGCTTCAGAGAAAGGCTGTTCCCAAACACACACAGAAGCATACCTCTGCTTTCGTCCTCTTTGCTGGCGAGGTTGTTCTTCTTGGGGATATTTAAAAATATCTTGAAAAATGGGTTCATATTTTTTAAAAATCACAGCAGACACAGTGAAGTTTCTTTCTAATCTTTCCGTATGTTCTCTGAATTGTGGGGGTAGATTTGCCATGTCTTCCCACTTCTTCATCTTGTTAAAAAATTCAATTAAGCTGATATCAAAAATAAAATTGAGTACCTTAGTAACATAAAGGTGATGTTATGCTAATACAACTAACAATACACCCAAATCACTTCATCAAATCATATTTCGGCAATGACAAAATGCTTTTGGCTAGCTTTACCTCCTACCGTTTGTCTATCACTCCAATCTCCTAATCAGCTCTGCTCAGACTATGATCACTTTAGCTTCCGTGTGTGTGTGTGTGTGTGTGTGTGTATGCGCCTGTGTTCACATAGGCCGTGTGAGGAAATGCACTGATGCTGGGTGTCTCCCTCGACCACTGTCCACCTTATTGCTTACATTTTCCTGCTGGGTGTGGCAGGAGCTCTTACCCGTGCTTCGTCTCACCGGCCCCTGCTCAGATCTTTTAAATACTAAAACCGTGGAGCTGGAGCGATGGCTCGGCAGTTAAGAGTGTTTGCTCTTCTTGTAGGACCTTGGTTCAATGCCCAGCACCTACAAGGTAGCTTATGACTCTGTCTCACTTCAGTCCCAGGAGATCTGATGTCCCCTTCTGACCTCCTTAGGCACTAAACATGCACCAGACACACATTCATACATGAAGGCAAAATACTCATACACATAAAATAAAATGAATCTTAAAAATTTTTTAAAAATAAGATGCGAAAGTTGGTATGGAAACAGCCAAAATTTCAATGTATACATCTTCCTAATCTCATTCTCTACTCCCCCCTTCAAATATAACCCCCATTCTGATGTTAATTTTCCATACTTATATTCATTAAAAAAGTAGTATTTTTTGTTTGCTTTTACATTTTATGTAAAATGTATCATATTATAAGTAGCATTCTGCAACTTAATTTTCATTTAATTGTTTCTGAGATTCACTAGTGTCAATACATGGAAATACCTAACTCATTTATTTAATTACTAAAATCATCCTTCCTATGAACATAAAAAACTTCCTGTATTCACTCAACCAAGAGAAATTCAGATTACTAATAATTTACTTTTTAAAAAAAAAAATGGTGCAGGGCTGGAGAGGTGTGCGTGGCTAAGAGCACTTGGTGCTCTTGCAGAGGACGCAGGCTGTTCCAGCACGCACATGGTGACTTATAATCACTGGGAACTCCAGGTCCAGGGCATCCAGTGCTCTCTTCTGGCCTCACAGACACTAGGAACACATGTGGTACACACATACATGCAGAAAAACACATACCCATACAAAAATCATGAATTTTCAAATGGTGTAATAAACATATTGGTATGTGGACAGAACTTTCTTTAGGGTCTGAGAACGTGCACTTTCCATTCTACACACTCCACAGACACGAAAACACAAGTTTCATGCATGTGCATCTGAGCATAACGCCACTTAATAGGCTGTCCTACCTTTCCGATTCATTCTATCTTCAAAAGCTCGATATCTTTATTTAAATTTATATTAACATCACACAACGAGTCATAGCCTTTAATGCATTAAAGTGCAAATATACTTGTTAGTAAAATATGAGCCTGACTCTGAAATAGCAAAGGAAAACCATGACTCGGTTTCTAATTTCAGCAGTCTACATGTTAGAGGCTCGGAGAATAGTATACAAAGAGAAATCTCATTATCAGCGGGATTTGTAAGCTTTTATTTTAGCTACATTTTCCTTTTCAAGCGCTAACATAGTTACCTCTGCTCCGAACATCGAAGGATTCTAGTTAAAGACACATAGTTTCCTTCAACAGTCCCTTTGCTTACAGTTGGGACAGATTTTCTGCAAGCCACATATAAGGCACATGCTAACCAGTGAAGATCATTTCCCTGAAAAAGAAAACAGTGCTTTAAAACTTGTCCAGAGTCACTCGGATTTTTAAGGTCTAAAGTCGCCCCATTTCTTTCCCACGGATGTAACAACGGAGAGGGGTGAATTTGATGTGTGAACAGATGAAATATATATATATTTCAAAATACACCGACCCAGAAAATGACACGGGCATAACCACCGCGTTATAGGTTAATTGCTTATAGATATTGCTTAGCCTTCGAATCGTGGGCCTCTATGCCCTGCTCCTTCCATAAGCTATATATAAAATAAGTGGGCCGTACGCACAGGCAGCTGATAAACAATCCGGACTTCCGTGTCACTTCCCATTGGCCCATGCATGGGAGGTGCCTGCAGAGTTGACAGGCACTGGCCCGAATGGCCATTTTTTGTCAACCTCAAGCCCCGTCCCAAGAACGGGACATAACAAACCTATAGGTGCGTGACAGCCAAAAAGAGTGCCCGAGCTCGGCAACAAATGTGTGTGTCTACACTGGTTTTCAATTGCGGGGGGGGCGGGGGACTAGGGAGAGGGGTGACAGATCTAAAGCCGTTCTCACAAGTAACGCGAAACTTAACGCGTCTCATCTGACGGCTGCAAAGCCACGGCAGAGGCAATGGTGCCGAGCAAACGATCAAGCGACCCCAGAGCCACACCGAGCCCCCCTGACCTCCCCGGATGGTCTGCGCGCGCACCTCCAGCGTGTAGCTCTCGCTCATGCTGCGGTAGCTGTCCCAGGCCTCAGCTCGCGCCGCCTCGTCCACGTTGAGGCGGCTGCACAGCTCCTCGAACCGCTGCTGGATCTGAGGGCCCGGTGACCCCGCGGGCTGAGCGCCGTCTGCGGGGTCGCCATCCTCCTCCTCCTCCTCCGAGCTGGCTGCGGCCGGAGGAGGAGGCGGTGGTGACTGGTTGCCTCCAGATGGCATGGCGCACCGGAGGCCGCGGCTCTTCAGATGCGCCGAGGGCCCGGGCCCGCAGCCATTCAAACCGCGAAGCGCCGGCCCGTCAGCAGCTTGCACCACGACTGTGCCGCCCCCAGAGCCCCTCGGACCTATGCGGGCACCCGTAAATCTGAGCACAGCCTGCTGGGAAATGTAGTCTCGGCCGGCATCTCAGGGGGACCAAAAGTCGTGGAAGAAGGAAGAGCAAAAGAATCTGTGCTTCATGTCGGGGCAAATGAACTCTCCCTCCCATTTTAAGTGTCTCTCAACAGTGAGACCATTCAGAAGGCTCTTTTGAAAAGAAAATATCCAAGAAATATCGACAGGAGAAGCCTTAGTATCTAAGCTCTTCACGCAAACACTTCCTTTTCACCTAGAATTCTTCAGATAATAGTTAAGATTAAAAGGTCCAAAGTCTGGATAATAGCTCAGCTGCTCGTTCTAGTTTGCGGTACTGTTACTGAGAAAACACTGACTGAAAGCAACTCGGGGAGGAAAGGGCTTATTTTATTTTAGACTTTACAGTCCATCCCTGAGGGAGGCTAAAGCAAGACACTTATAGGCTAGCTCCTCCTTGCTGGGTCAGTTGCACTTCTAAAACAGCTCCCATCTGCCTAGGGACAGCCCCGCAGGCCAAGTCAACTGAGAAGATTACTCAAGAGACGCTCCTGCCAGGCGGTGGTGGCGCATGCCTTTAATCCCAGCACTCGGGAGGCAGAGGCAGGCGGATCTCATCTACAAGAGCTAGTTCCGGGACGGGCACCAAAGCTACAGAGAAACCCTGTCTCGAAAAACCAAAAAAAAAAAAAAAAAAAAAAGACCCTCTTGTGTCAACACTATCTATGGCAAAGATATATTGGGCCAAGAAAGATCTCACTAACCAAACAAACAAAAACAACCCCCCCCCAAAAAAAAAAAAACCTCTTAACCAAACAAGTAGGCATGAATGTGTTTTCTTTTTTTTGGGGGGGGGGTTGAGACAGGGTTTCTCTGTGGTTTTGGAGCCTGTCCTGGAACTAGCTCTTGTAGACCAGGCTGGTCTCGAACTCACAGAGATTCACCTGCCTCTGCCTCCCAAGTGCTGGGATTAAAGGCGTGCGCCACCACCGCCCGGCTATGAATGTGTTTTCAATGATAACTTAAAGATTATATTAGCCAACACACTTGCAGGATTGACATCTTAATGACACCCCTAATTTCCAGGCCTTTCACACTTAACGTTGTGTGAGTAAGGACAGGCAACGGGAAATACAACTAAAAAAGGTAGCAGTGCAGACTGAGCATGCTCAGAACCTGGGCCTGGGGAAGCCGATCCTTTGGCGTCTAAGATGGAAAGGTATTTCAGGACAGGTGACTGAAATTAGGGAAATTACCTGGCATGAGTAAGAAGGAAACACAAAACATGCAACAAACCTAACGGAACACGCAACAAAGCTGCTTAGGAGTTTATTAGAGGAGGCGAATACAGGCCTAGGGAAGTCAGTGTGGAGGGAGAGAGAGAGAAGAGAGAGAGAGAGGAGGAGGAGGAGGAGGAGGAGGAGTGTAGTGAAAGGAGCCGTGGGCTGCGGCCCAGCTCCCTGCTAGCTTTCCCAGAAATAACAAAACAAATTGTATTCATTTAAACACTGCCTGAATAATTAGCTCTAGCCTCTTACTGGCTAACTCTCACATCTTGATTAACCCATATCTATTCATGTGTGTAGCACACGAGGTAGTGGCTTACCAGGAAGATGCTAACCTACGTCCCTCTTGGGCTGGAGCTTCATCGCGTCTTCCTCACTGCCTTCTACCCAGCATCCTGTTCTGTTTACTCCGCCTACCTAATTTTCTGTCCTATAAAAGGGCCAAGGCAGTTTCTTTATTAACCAATGAAAGTAACACATAGACAGATGTCCCTCCTCCATCAGAGGAGGAGGAAGGGAGGGAGGGAGGGAGAGAGAGAGGGAGAGAGGGAGAGAGGGTATGTCCAGCTTTTAAAAGCTGCCTAGCCATGCACACAGGGGGTTGACATGACTATGTCATATGCAGATGACGGGGCTCACGCATGCATGCAAGGACTTAGCTGAGTCATATGTAGATGATGCAGCCACACCAGCTACACCGCACGTGGGTCATGTGGGGCCCTTTAACATCCCTGGGGCCATTAGGCACAGCTGCCTGAGGGCTTGTCTGCACATGCATGGCCCTAGAATCTTGAAGTGTCAGCCTTATTGTGGCTGAACTCATAACATTCCACCCTTTTGTTTATTATAAAAAGTTGTGGGCATTGGGGGTCTTTAATGGATGGGAATGGGGTGTCATAAGGTCTCTAGTGACTTATTCCTGCTGAGTTTGTGGGCATCGGAGAGTTGAGATGCTTGACCGCGTCCTGGGGTAGCTGATTACTTCTGTGTTTTTTGTTTTTTCCACGCTCTCCAGAACTGGCTGGCTGGCAGCTTGGATCTCTCAAGATGCTGGAAAGGCAGAAAATTATGTCTGAAAAAAAAGTTTTAGATCCTGTTGATTAGATGGTAGATAGAGGGGTTGGAGTGGTGGAAGAGGGAATTTCCCAGGGGTTCCCGAGACCAGGAATGATAAGGGAAGAATTAAATGATACTTATTCTGGGCCAGTCTGGTCCATTTAGATAGGTCCAATTGGCTACCTGGAGCTTATGAAAAAATGTTTGAAAAGAAATAAATTTTAGACATATTAAAAGCTTATGATTATGATGATATAGTGTTGGAATGGAAGACAGTGGGAAGGAGGGAAGAAAAGGGAGAATTATTAGAAGGAAAATTATTAGACCCTTAATGTTTTACCTGAAGCAAATCTTAAGGCATTTTTTTCTCTTTAGTATCATGGTATTACCTTAACATCCAGGAGACACTCCTGCAGTAGTGATAAACCTGTTATATTAAAGTCTGTTGTGAGTTTTTGGAGTCTGGGGCTGTGAATTCCCCAAACTCGTTATTGTTTCTTACCACCTGAGCTTTTGGCAATCCTTGTACCTCCAGGTCTATGTTTAATGATGGTCCCTGCAATAACAGCAGAGTGGTTAACTGGAAACTTACGTATGACATTGGAGATATAGAGAAGTTGGTAAAGCAGATAAGAGGAAGAGGAAGAGGGAGAGTATATGGCACAGGAGGGTTGAGTATGGCGATGAAACTTTTATTTTTCTGGAACTGGAGAAAAAGTGACTGATCTTGGTGTCCTCTGGAACTTAAGGGAGCAGGGCCCCATTTGAGTTACTGTATAGGTGGGGGTATCTTGAGCTGGAAGAGTAAAAGGTTTAAGGTGAGACAGGTGAATCCAATGAGAGTCCCTCGAGCTTGGCAGCTGTGGATGTTACAAGAATTATTTTAAAGGCGCCCTGCCATTTAGGGGAAAGGTCATTGGTTTGGGGGAGAGAATAGTACCTGATCTCCTATTTTAATCGGCGGTGGGCATAAATTGGCACATGGTTGACGCAATGAGTAAAATACCATAATAGGGAGTGAGGATGGGATAACAGTGGAGTAAGCAGGTGATCAGGAAGGGGAGAGGTTTTAGGTGAGCGGCCGTTAAAATCGGCTGTCCATACATGAGTTCAAAGGGAAAGATAAAAAGGGGGGTTTGGAGGAGAGCCCTAAAAGAAATCACCCATCTCCCCTAAAATTTGAGTTTTGAAGTTTTCCCAGCTGGCTTTTGGTCTTGCTTTGGTCCAATATTTCCTTGCTATGCTCCGCTGCATAGCAAGGGGGATGTATATCCTATGGTAATGGGATTTGGAATGGTAATTTATATCCTATGCCATTGTATGAATCTCATAAGAGACTTTGAACTTTGGACTTTTAAACATTGTTAAGACTGTTATGGACTATGGGACTTTTGAAGTTGGAATAAATGCATTTTGTATTATGATATTGTTATAAGCTTATGGGGCCCATGGAGTGGAATGTAATTGGCCCCCATAATCTCTTAGAGAGTGACATTATTAGGAGGGGTGGGTTTGTTGGAGTGGGTGTGGCCTTGTTGGAGGAAGTGTGTCACTTTGGGGGTGGGCTTTGAGGTTTCCTATGCTCAGGATACCACAGTATCTCAGTTGACTTCCTTTAGCCTGCAGGATGTAACACTCTCACCTTGGTATCCTGGATACCACCATGCTGTCCCCGTTGTGATGATAATGGGCTGAATTTCTGAAACCCTAAGCCATCACCCTCAATTAAATGTTCTTATAAGATTTGCTGTGGTCATGGTGTCTCTTCACAGTAAGAAAGCCCTAAGACTCTTGGAAACAAAGAGGACATTTTGCTCTGGTGACTCCCTTCTAAAAGGGCCCAATCTTATAGTTCATGGCTGCCCTTGGAAGGCGAGAGCCGAACTAGTCTCTGTCCTTTTAGCCCCTTTACTCCTCATTGGTTTAGGGCTCCAAGATTTGGTATTGAACACCCAAGGAGGGAAGCTTTACCAGTGTTGAATAAGTACTGGATTTTATTTTTAGCTTTTGTATAACATTTAGTCATTGCTTAGTCAAAAACAGACTTTCTTGATGATCGGAAGCCCCTGGCCTGGCAATTGCCCTGGTTTGGACTCCAACTCCCAGCCTGCCAAGCACTGACCCCTCTCTGGGGAGGTCAGGACCACTCCCCCAGGCTATTTAGGCTTGTGCAGGAAAGAAGAACATGTGGTTTGTGTGTTCGTGCATGCTCTCTGTCTTTCCCTTGCCATGCTCTTTTGGCCACCTGGGACGACGATCTATTAAACACAGGCATTTGATGTGTTTTAATATGGTCTGATTGGATTTTTTAGAGTCAGCAGAGCGGCTCATCTTGAGATTTTTTTTTTCTGACTTGATTTCTTTCTTTTTTAAAAAATTTATTTATTATGTATAGTGTTCTGTCTGTATGCTTTCTAGCCAGAAGAGGGCACCAGATCTCATTACAGATGGCTGTGAGCCACCATGCATGGTGGCTGCTGGGAATTGAACTCAGGACCTCTGGAAGAGCAGTCAGTGCTCTTAACCTCTGAACCATCTCTCCAGCCCCATGACTTGATTTCGAAACTGTTTTCTACATAGTTAAAAGCCTGACAAACTTTGTTCAAATTATGACAAAAATATTTGTTTTTTAAAGTCAGTTTTGTAAATACCACCAATATCAATTATCTTGAGAGCCTCATTGTTTTATTTTCGATTTTTGTTACATTTACATATATGTGGATGTGCGAGTCACAAGAGTCAGAAGATAACTTGTAGGAGTTGGTTCTTTTCCAAGTAGGTACCAGGATTGGACTCATGCTGTCAGGTTTCATGGCAAATGTCTTCACCCACTTAGCCCCCTCTGTAGAGGGCTGAGGAGCCGGGCAAGACACCCCAAGACCAAATTCTCAACACAAAGGAGATTTATTTGCTCCAGAGGGACAGAGGGCAGGGATAAGGGACAAAGATAGGAGATGGAGGAGGAGGGAGAAGGGGAAAGGAACAAAGGATTACCTTTGAACAGAGAGGAGGCAGACTGGCACACGGCAGTTTGTAAAATTAAAGGGGAAGGGGCTGGAGATGCCTCAGCAGTTAAGAGCACTGACTGCTCTTCCAGAGTTCCCGAGATCAATTCCCAGCATCCACCCGCGAGTTTACACCCATCTGTAATGAGATCTGGCGCCCTCTCCTGGCTAGCAGGCATACATGAGGATAGAACACTGTGTACATAATAAATAAATCTTTAAAAAAAAAGCAGGGGGGGACCCCATGTTAGGATGAGGTATTTCATTCTATCACCTCTTGTGCCCATGTTAGAACAAAGTGTTTCGTTTTAATTAGACATATTAATTAGGTGAGTCGAAGGTGGCTTTTGATTGCTAGATTTCAATACTTTGATATCTGGACCTTGGTAGTTGGCCTCAGGAGGTGGAAGTGGCCAAGGGAATAGACCTTGGTGTCTAGCTTTAGAAATATAATCTAATGGTTTAGCAAGGTAGAAGAAATGGGGGACACAGGCTAGGCCTGCCAGAGCCATGTTTGCTATCTATGCTCAGGCTGGCTAGAATCTCTTCACCTTCCCCCAGTTTTCTTCCCATGGATGTTTGAAGCTGTACATTTCCACTAATTAGAGTGTGTTGTACTTTCATTCATTTTCCCCTAGTTTGAGATCACTTCTTTGACCCATTGGTTTAACACTGTTTAATTTTCACATATTTGTGAATATCAAATCTTTGTTACTGATTTCCAATTGCTACTGTGGTTAGAAAGCACGTTTTCTGCTTTAACCGTAAAATCTGAGAGACTGTTCAATGGTCCAGGGTGTAGCCTAGAGGGTTCAGGGTGTTGTTTAAGCCCGGTAGTCTCTTGTTAGCTCCCACCTCCCTGTTCTAGCCATGACCGACACTGGAATATTAGAGACTCTACCTTTCCTTGAATCACTGTCCCGTTCTCCTTTTGTTGTGTTGGGTTCTGTTCCAGGCACTTTTTAGTTTTGCAGTGTGCGTAGCACTGCCAAAAAGAAATGTGATTATAATACGTATATGTCTTAAATAATGTGTGAATTAATTGGGATAAAGGCTGGCATATTGAATCAGGGGAGATACAGTAAATAATGTTAGAGCACTAATTATCTGGAAAAATTTTAATTATGATCCCTATCTTAATCCATGTAACCAAATATAAATTTTAAGCCAATAACACATTAAGTATTTTTAATAAAGAACATAAAAGCAAATATATGTGTAATGTTGGGGGCTAAATATTTTTGTATGAGAAAAATATTAACAATGGAAGCCATAAAGGAGGGAGATTGAAAGACCATATAAACATTTAAAACTGGCCATTGAAGCTGAGAGCACTGGTGCATACAATACACCCAGCGCTCAGGAGGCTGAGGCACGAGGATCACTTGAATCCAAGTTCCAGACAAGAGTGGGCAAAAGCATGAGGCCTTGCATCAAGTAAACCAAAACCTCTGTGAAATTTGAGGCAACTGAGTTCTAGACCAGTGTGCACCAAAGACCCTATTCAAAAAAGCCCCAAAACACTGGGGCTGGGGAGATGGCTCAGTTAAGTGCTTGCCATGAAAGCATGAGAATTGAAGTGTGAATTTCTAGCACCCACATAAAAAGCTGGGCCCATGTGCCTCACCTATAATCTTGAACAAGCATGAGGACCTGAACTTGGATCCCCAACAGCCATCAAAGTAAGGCATAGTTATGTTCATCTGTAACCCTAGTGCAGGAGGGTGGAGAGAGGCATGTCCCTAGCACTTGCTGTCCAGTCCGTAAATACCAGGTTCAGTGAGAGAACCTGCCTCCAGATTGACCTCTGACCTTCAGGGTGCGCGCGCGCGCGCGCACACACACACACACGGTGGAGAATGGTTTAGGGACAGTACACGTTGAACTCAGGGCCTCCACATGTACGTGTGCACCCACATGCCTACACCGTGGAGGGTGGTGGTGCATGACTTTACAAACCATCACTTAGCAGCATGGGCTACCTAGTGCAACTGTTTCAAAAACCACCAAAAGCAACATAAAAAATAGCTGCACACTAAAAATAAAGAGGCTTAACTGGGCAGTGGGGAGGCACACCTTTAACCTCAGTACTAAGGAGGCATAGGCAGGTGATGAGTTCGAAGACAGCCTGGTCTTGAACAGACCAAGTTCCAGGAGAGACAGAGCTACACAGAGAAACCCCGTCTCAAAAACCCAAAATAAACAAATGAAATAGAAATAAATAAAGAAGCTTGATGGAAGAGGACACACTGAGCATGTGCGAAACCTTTGGTTTCATCTCAGCAACATGAGCACCACAACAAATGCTAACCGTGGAAAAACAAGCTGTCACTTCCATGACAGCGCCACAGAATATGGAGTCAACCCACAGCAGAAGAAACGAATTTATATCGCTACCAATCAACTAATTTTACCTAGTGAAAAGGACTTCCAAAAGTGAGGAAGAAAATGGGAGACTGAGGCTGGAGGATTACTTTGAGTTTGAAAGCAGCCTGCGCTGTATATATTCTTTGTATCAAGCTGGCCAGCACCACACAGCAAGATCCTGTCTCAAAAAACAGCAACAAATCCCCCCTCCTCAAAACCAACTAAACAACTATTTAACTACAAGGCACCAGGCATGCTGTTCAGTAGTGGAGTGTATAGTGCACCACAAAACCAAAACACCCACAAATCAAAAACAAAAAGCACAAGATGCATTATGTTTAACTTGCTTAATACTAAAATCTCATTTTAAATATTCAGTAAGTAGGCACTCAATGAGCTGTGTAGTGGAACAGCAGAAAACCTTACAATTTGTAAGATTCTGTAATGACATGGTACAGTAAATGAAATAAGCAGGTTGCAGGGAGATGTGGTTCAGCTGGGAGACTGTTCCCCTGACATGCAAGAATGTTCAGAGCATGATAATAGCAGTGATAGCAACACACTTCTAGCACCTGCTAGGTGGAGGTAAGAGCTTCAGAAGTCCAAGTTCATCCCTGGCAGCGTAGCAAGTACTAGACAAGCCTGGGCTACAGGAGACCTTGCTTTGAAAGAGCAGAAATAAGCAGGCTGTAAAATAGTATGTACAGTTTACCTGCCTTCTGTTTTCCATCCAAAGTAAGGTGCGACCTCATTTTGGCCCTGGGATGTAGGCATGAGCTGCCACTCCCCACTCTTATCACACCATGCAACTAACAGTCACCCCGACTATGAAGGTCATTCAGGACCAGGCATTGTTGTGGGTGGAGTATTCCGGGTGATTACTTTGTGATTCTGCCTTTCCTCCCATGTTTTCTAATAAGCAGTCTTATTTTTCACCAAGGAAAATAATAATTTTTTATTTTTGTTTTTTTGAGACAGGGTTTCTTTGTGTAACAGCTCTGGCTGTCCTGGAACTCACTCTTTAGACCAGGCTGGCCTTGAAAACACAGAGATCCACCTGTCTCTGCCTCCTGAGTGCTGGGATCAAAGGGTGTGTGCTGTCACCCTTTGATCCCAAATAACAATTTGAAGAAAATAAAAATACTGAGTTTTGCTGAACTAGGCAGTTTGTTTAGTTTTGTTAAGGAACTGAGATAAATTAATATTTCTAATGATAGTAAGAATTATGAGTGATAGTTTCTCTATGGACTTGGCAACCTAAACTAAGATCCTTAAACAGAAGAAGCAGGAAGTATGCTCAGTGTAGCTCAATGGCAAAGCGCTTGCCTAGCATGTGAGAGGCTGTGGGTTCAACTCTCAGCACCTCAAGTAACAGTAAGCGGAAGCATGTTCACTGCTAGTATTAGTGTGGTCCAGAGTATTACAAACAGTACACTTACATATTGTAATTTAGTATGAGAGCGCATGCCTTTTCTCTAATGCCACAAAATGGAAGATTTATTCTTCACAGTTGAGGCTGGAAACAAAATCCCATCAAGGTGCTGGCAATGTGTCCTATGGAGGGAGGCTCTGAAGCAAACTGCTCCTCATCTCTCCTGGTTCCTAGCTGTGGTCCCAGTGGGCGTTCTTTGGCTAGCAGTCCTTAAATCACCCCACACTGCCTGTTACAGGGCATCCTCTGCGGTTGTCTCTGTCATGTGCTCCTCACAATTACCTATTCTTCACAAAACCTGAAATATGTCACTTCATACACACATATGCTCAATATGTGTTTTCTCAAAAACACCCAACTCAGCCAGCTCTGCCTGCAGCCGTGGAGACTGCTCCCCTGGGCGAAAACTAGATGAAGCAGAGGAAGACCCCATTTTTATCTCCATAGTGAGAGAGGTTTTTGTAAATGTTTCCAAACCACTCTGCCAAAAATGGCAATGAGTCAGAAAAAAATGCTTATGGCCATGAGTTAATTATTGATTTCCAAAACGAGCAGCTTTAAGAGGCGAGGTTAGCCACGTGGTGATGGAACACAGCCTTTAATACCAGCACTCAGGAGGCAGAGACAGGCATCTGGAGCTCTGTGAGTTTGAGTTCTACAAAGTGAGTTCCAGGACAGCCAGAGCAACACAGAGAAACCCTGTTTCGGGCAGGGGGGAATAAAGAAAAAAAGGAAAAAAAAAAAAAAGGCAAGGTTTGTCTTTTTAGTCCTTTTGGAAGTTCTAGGGGTACAAGGGGAAGAAAAGGAAACACAATGTTTGGCATTAGGGTGGAGGTCACTCTCTAGACATGGCTTTTGACACTTAAGACTCTTAAGGAGCTACTTCCTTTTTACGCAGTCATCAATATGAATGAACAAAGAATGAACTGAAAATGAAAATCTGACAGTTAAGATGTTATTATAAATATAAATACAGAAAATTCAAAACCCTAGTATATCACTGAGCCCTGGGTTTGAGACAAGCCTGGGTGGCAAAGGCCTAATAAAAACAGACAACCACCAACATTCTAAGCATTTCTTCCAAAGTACACATTTCTTCTAAAGTGTTTTTGAAGATTTATAACTATTGTTTCTTTTATAACTAGAGTAAGATAAATTATATATAAAACTCAAGTGAAAAATTACTGTCATGTATGGAGGCTGACATCATGGATAGTCAAAGAATATGTTTAATAAAAAATAATTAAACTTCCATTTGCTCTATAGAACATCATAGAAAGTAATTTAATAAATTACAAATGACTTTTTAAGACGTTTGCTCAACTACAGAAAGCAAATTTAGACTACACAAAACACAACCGGTAAATATTGCAAATGTCCAAAAGAAAAGTTGGACTAAGACTTGAACCATGAAACCTGAAACAACGGCTAAAATACAAGGCAACACCAGCTACACGTCTCTCAGTAACTACCGACACATACTGGGACATCCTTTCCACTGCAACGTTAGGGTCGATGTCATTCCGGCGACTCTTCTTCTTACCCTTAACTTTACATCTCCGTATCTGCCTGTTTTTCTTAGCTGACACCTCAACAACTTTCCCCCAAGCCATCTACAAAGAAATGTCTTGAAACCCAAGAGAATGTTTAAAGTTAACATTAGCCTTAATGCTTTGAAAACGGTAACTGCCTTATTATATATAGAAAGAGAATCACTAGGATGTTACCCAAATTTATTAGATCATAATTAGGAAAATACTTTATCTCATAGATTTGCTATAAATTAGATTTTAATGACAAGATCTAAGTTCTTTTAACCTCATTTTTTTCCTTTTAATTGGGAAAGACAGGAACAAAGACGATGTGGGTAGACCTAGAGGAAGGAGGGGATACGGGTGGTGCTGAAACACTCCACTGGCAAACCAAGGTAACTGTCTGGAAAACTTTGGCTATCTCACAGGTGTGTTCTAGTTAAACAAAAGTGCAATACCGCAAAGGGAACACACTAAGTATGTAATATATCATTTTCATTATGAGGAATTACTACCCACTGCTCCTGGATGGGCATTACAGTGACTATTGCTAAGACATTGCATAAAGAACTATCAATTCAAGGTACTATTTTGAGAAAATACAAAAAATTAATAATACAATCCCAATGGAACTTATATAAATTTGGTAAATACATTTAACATTGTCTAATAATGGGTTACGTTTTTACATACAGAAACATAATTTACTGGTAAAGGTCTTGGGAAACCCAGTACAATCACTTAGTCCATGACAAACAACAGCTCTATTAAAACACACTGGAAGTTAATTTTCCTATAGGAGAGAACTGGGGCACTTACTCCTCTGAAATTTACCACCTTGCAAACTTTACCATGATTTATTTAGACACCAGGAAATGCTAAGATTTATCTCTCCTTAGAATGTCTAAGTAGGTTCTAATTGTTTCTGATGTGTATAAAGGTAAACCTTGGACCTCTACCGTGTCAGAATGATAGCAGCTTTAGCAGGAGAAATGATATCACAAATCAAGTAACAGACAAATTGTACATGATAAAGGATTGTAAGAAACAGAACAGAAGCCTTGGACTTTATAGGTATAGTTTGTACATCATTTTGAGATCAGTCAAAGTGCATCTTCAAAGTGGGCAGCTCAGCACTTACTACGAACTGACGGCCCAACACTGACTCTGGGTAACATGCTGTCTTCTTACTCCTAGAAACTCAATTAAGTCAAACTATCTGCATATTACTTGACTACTATTACCTGTTATTTCAGAATATTTCCAGGACATAAGACACAAACAGAAACCTATACAAATAAAGCAAACAAACACTTTCTTCTACGTGAAGGGCGCTGTTGAAAGTTCTCAGTGGTGTTCATGAGTTTGCCTTTCTGAACCCTGGAAACAAGACATTATTCATCTGAGACATAATTATTTGCAATAGGAGGCCAAACTTCAAAAAGTTTTAATGTATGTGTACAGGGTGCCAAAGCCATATGACACAAGATTATTTTATGACTTCATTTTTACTGATTTCTGAGTTAGGCGCAGTAAAATGCAAGTCATGTTCCTTGCCAGATTGACATGATGTATAGGATGTGTTTAAAAACCCCTGAAAACAAGTACAGAATTAGAAACGAATGTAAACTTCCTAAACTAACTCAGCTGAGGTAACAGGTAGCCAGATAAATTGGCTGATTGGGAAACTTATTTCTTCTTTAAAACATACTTGTACCTGAATTGGAAACATGAGCAGTGCATCGCAACACCAGAGCGTTTTCGTGTAATTAAAGCAATGGGTGGTGACGTGGAGTCTACAGCTTTCATGACATTCATTAGCTGCCCAAATTATTGCTGAGTTTTGATCTGTAAATTATAGGTGTCAAGGAGGCTGTAAAACTATATTCAAATTAAATCAGTAATATGCATAAAGTATTCTGTGTTCACTGCAAATATATTAAATATACAACTCTTATTGAGCATCATTTCCATAAAATTAACCCCCAACAAAATTATAATGCCTTTTGTTGTAACTTTATACGTGTATGTATCTGATAGTACATCCGAGTTCAGAAACTTATGGATCTTAAGAAATAAGACATGCAAAACGTCTCTGAAAGCAGTTTGCACTTCTAAACAAACAACTGAAATGCTCTGTCAGTAAGTTATTGATGCACTCAACACTGGGGTATTTACAGTTAGTAATTAAAGAAAAGGGAAAATCAGTTTAGGATGAAGTGCAGAGTCCCCAATCAATCTTCATTGCTTGAGTCTGAATCCTCAGATGATGATGATGTGCTATCAGACCCGGAAGAAGCTTTCTCTGAACCCTCATCTGTGCTGTTTTCATTGAGAGGACTAGGCTCAGTTCCTCCCTTCTCTTCCTGATCTCTAACTCTGGAATCTTCTTCCTTTATTTCTACTGACTTAGATGAACCTAAGTCACTATTTTTGTTTTTCTGTACATCAAAAGTATTGGACTGAGACAAAGTTGGAATATGAAGATTAAGGCCTGGAGTGAGCAGCATCCCTGGGTAAAGTATGTTAGACAACAACAGTGGGTTAAGAGCTACGGGCTTGGCAGCTGCAGCTGGACTCAACGCAGCTGTGGAGGAGGTTGAAGGAGACCCCGACACACAGCTTTCTCCTCCATTCTCTGAACTTTGGCTCTCTGTCCTTTCTTTTTTTCCTTCTAGCTCCTTAGAGTCATTTCCTTTCTTTTCTTCGGCCTCAGATTCTGCATTCTTTGACAGAAGTCCTCCCATGCCTAGCAGATTTGGTAATCCAGCCATTCCTGACAGTAGCATGGGGAGCATAGCAGCCATGTTCTTAGTTTCTCCTCCAGAAGAAAGGCCAGCAGGCATGCCCATTAACCCTGCAGTCACTTGTAGTGACTGCAGGTTCTGTAGATTTTGTTGTAAGGCCTGAAGAGCTGTGAGATCCACACCTGGAAGCAATCCATTAGCCAACAAAGTACTGCCTGGCACACTGCTGGTGGGAGCAGCTGCTGCTGCTGCAGCCTTGGCAATCCCACTTTTAGGCCTTCTCCCGCGCCTGCTTACTTCCTCTCTCACAACAGGACCAGTGAGAATACGTTCATACATACTTTCTGGAAGAAAACCCTGGAGAAAATACATATTCATTAATAACAGCTACATGAAGATAAAATCAGCTTATCAAATAGCCTATTAAGAGGCAGCTATTCATAAACTATTCTATATTGATATGAAATAACTATGAAAGATATAACTTATTTAACTTGTGGCTTCAACCAACTATCCCTTAGCCCCCATTTTTTAAAAAAATCATAATGAAAGAGGCATTTAGTTTTCTTTATACTGTAAAGCTTATGTTTGTAGGACAGAAAATTTAAGAACCAAAGAAACATTATCAAGCGCATTTTCATAACCCTTTCTTGCTGCACATTACCACTTGCTCAGATCCTTCTGATCGTGGAAAGCAACACAGGAAGGACAGGGGAAAGAAACAAAAGGTTGAGGTTAAATTGAGATGCTTCAAATCAATCTTGATGGTCACTTTGGGATTAAGGTAAACGCAGCCAAGACACAAAAGTTATACTCAAAAGGGAAAATGCATTAATACTCATTATCATCTGGATACCATGGGGACTTTAACGCTTGGGTATACATCTATCACTTGGAAATGTTTTGTTTTGTTTTTTTTTTTTTTGGTTTTTCGAGACAGGGTTTCTCTGTGGCTTTGGATCCTGTCCTGGAACTAGCTCTTGTAGACCAGGCTGGTCTCGAACTCACAGAGATCCGCCTGCCTCTGCCTCCCGAGTGCTGGGATTAAAGGTGTGTGCCACCACCGCCCGGCTCACTTGGAAATGTTTATGATAGGCAGGAGGATTTATGAATTTATATTATATTCAAAAGAGCATGTTCTATATTTGGTATATAATCACATATTGGTGATGTGGAGTTAAAAAAAAGGAATTAAGATGAGGGCTTAACATCTGGCTGAGAACAGCAGTGGTACATGCTGATAGAAAGTGACCAAGAATAGGACAAATGGTCATCTGCACTACTTTCGTGAAATTCTCCTATGATTTTCTAGGGTACGAAATTCTTTGGAGTTTTACTTTATGACCTCTGCAACAGCGCTGTCCAGGAGAAATGTAACACAAGCCACATACAGAGTTAAAATTTTCTAGTGACCACATAAATTTTAGTACTACAGGCTAATGAAGTAAAACACAAATATTTTTACTGCATTATGTATTGTATAAAAATTGAGATATGTTATATTTTTTCTAAACTAAGCCTCCAACTTCCCCAAAAGTGTGTATTTTAAACCAATCACACCTTGAGCCATGTGCTTAGTGGTCAATCTGTAGGGATGTAGATATAGACAGTAGTTTAAGGAGAAACCTAATGGGACTACTTTTTGTTTGGTTTTAATTGGTCAACTTCCTTTTCTCTTTAAAAGCATTATAGCTCACTGCAGAACGTATAATAATAAATATAAATGCAACAAAACCAAGTTTCTGCACCACTCAGCCACACCACTACTAATGTTTAGAGTGTACAATGCATCATTTGCTTTCATACTTACTTTATGACCATCCCTACCCCTTTCCAAAACTAAAACATAATTACCCTGAATTTAGTTTTATAGCTTGCCTTTTCCATTTGAACACCTATAGAAATAATACAGTTAGGCTTTAATAGCCCAAGATCTTAAACTATAAAGGTACTTAATATATTTCCAATATTTTCTCTTTTGACACTAGATAGTCTTTTTGTTTGTTTGGTATTTTTAAGCCAGTGTTTCTCTGTATAGCCTTGGCTGTTCCTCACTCTGTAGACCAGGCTGGCCCGAACTCACAGAGATTTGCCCGCCACTGCCTCCAGAGCGCTGGGATTAAAGGCGTGAACCACCACCCACTCAGCTCAGACATTCTTCTCAGACACATTTTTTTTTTTTAACACACAAAACTGTTTATTTAGGTTGTTAGCAATTTAGAAAACCAGTTTGTGAGGATTCATCCTGTTCATCAGAGAGAACTGAGAGCGCAGGTAGCCCTAGAGCTGAGGAACAGCTTTGATCTTTGGCAGAATCTGTGAGTCCTCGGCGCTGCTCTGTAATCTCATATCTGGACTATCCACAAAGATCCTGTTTATGATGAATATTATTATCTATAAATTCTTTTTTTTTTTTTCGAGACAGGGTTTCTCTGTGGTATTGGAGCCTGTCCTGGAACTAGCTCTTGTAGACCAGGCTGGTCTCGAACTCACAGAGATCCGCCTGCCTCTGCCTCCCGAGTGCTGGGATTAAAGGCGTGCGCCACCACCGCCCGGCTTTTATCTATAAATTCTTTGCGTACCTACTTGGTTATTCTTTGTGGCACTCTCCAAACAATATTTTCAATTAAAAAAGGGGGGGCATCTCAGGTTCTGCATTCTATTCTATCATCAACTACCAAAAACTATTGTCACATGTTTGCTGTGGGATAACGCTTTTTGTACACTGTAACGATTTGTCACTCATATTGGTTTAATAAAAACGCTGATTGGCCAGTCCAGTAGCCAGGCAGGAAGTATAGGCGGGGTGACCAGACTGAGAGAATTCTGGGAAGAGGAAAGGCAGAGATGCAGTTGCCACCGTGATGCAGAGGAAGCAAGATGAGAATGCTGCACTGAGCAAGGTACCAAGTCACGTGGCTGACACAGACAAGAATTATGGGATAATTTAAGTTGTAAGAGCTAGTTGATACTCCTGAGCTAATAGGCTAAACAGTCTATGATTAATATAAGCCTCTGTGTGTTTCTTTGGGACTGGATGACTGTGGAACCAGGAGGAACAAAAACTTTCATTTACACATGTTCATGAAATTCTTATTCTGAAAAGAAAGTTTAATCCAAGTGGCTCTAATTTCTAAAATGGTGCATTTGTAAGATACTCACAGACTGTTTAACAACATCTCCCCATTCAGGAGCTACTCCATATTCTGAATTTTCTTTCAGGAATCTACATAAATCTTTCAAAGGGGGAGCAAATGCACCTCCAACCTGTAAACAAACAAACAGAGATAGTAAAGCAGCTAACACAACTAAGTATGGAATTATTTGATTTCTGATATAGAATTTCTTTAAAACATGTATTTTTGAACAACCTTCAACAATTTGCATAATTACATAAGAAAGGATCACTCCAATCTAGGAAATACTATATAAACACATTAACTTTTGTCCTCTGGTTAACTTTAACTGTCAATTTGAGAGACACAACCTAGAATTATTGACAAAGAAAATCTCATTGAAGTACTGCTTAGATCATACTGGCTTATGGGCCTGTCCATGGAAGGACTGTCTTGACTGCTAATTAATGTGGGAGGGTCCAGCCCACTGTAGGTGGCACCATTCCCTAGATAGGTGAGCTGGAACTGTGTAAAATAACAAGCTGAGCATGAGCCTCCACGTTAGTAATCAAGCAAGAACTAAAGCATCAAAAGCATTCCGTCATAATTTCTGTTGTAGTTCGTTGAGTGTGGGCTCCTTGGTAGGGATAGCTCTGTGGAATAGCAAGCACCCTGTCTTCACATTCTCGTTTGAGTTCCTGCCTTAACTTCAACTGATGATGAACCTACAAAGGGAAACTTTTCCTTCTCTCAGTTGCTTTTTGGTCACAGTACCTGTCACAGCAACAGGAATGAACTGAAATAGAAATGTCAATCTTAAATTTTTTAGGTGGAATAACTGAAGCAGAAAATGAACTACTCTTTACGGTGCACTTAAAAGGCAAGACAGGTAGCCTAGTCTTCCTTAAAGTAAATCCTTTGGACTCAGATTCCCCAAGTATGGAAACTCAGGTAAATCAGTGAATTTCTTTGAGTTTCTTTTGTGATCTACAAAATGGGGTGGCAATAATATTTCCTTCAAATAATATTTCCTTCAAAGTGTCTGATGAGGATAAAATGAGATGATTCAAGTGTCTTACAATATTATCTTGTTTACTAAGTCTATGTCAAATACTGGACTAAGAGCACTGCATGTATATTTCATTTGAGTTCTCAGAACATCTTTTTGATTCTATTTCTATTTTCAAAATGAAGGACCCGAGAATCAGAGAAGTTACCGTTAGCTTCTAAAAGCCATCTAATAATGTCAAGAGTTAGGAGTCAAACCTCGGCCTTAGAATTCCATGCTTTTATTTACTCATTATGCATATTAACTAAATTATATACTATTAAATTGTAAATATTTTTATATAATAAAATCAAGACTTAAATCAATAGTATTTAGATCAATGATATTGACGTACCAATTTAATGTCTCTTTGCCATCTAAAAGGTATTTGAGCAGTTCCTTCTTCTATACCCCCTTTAAAAACACATGCATTACATCTTTTTTTCTTGAGTGGTACTAGGGACTGTGAATGCTACATAAGCATTCTACCGCTGGATGTATCCCTAACTGATATATATATCTTGTCTTGATAGGATGTATATTCATTTATCATAGTCAGCATATCACCCATACCTATAACCATTCTCATCTAATGTTCCTTATATTTTTTAGTCTCTGCGATTTCTGTTGGACACTGCTCTTTATTAAGCTTCTGGGTAAAGTGAATTTATAACCTGTAACTCAATCTCCAGAAGGCTAATGAAGAAAGAATACCCTGAGTTTGAGGCCAGTTCAGCCAACAAAGTGAGTTCTAGGTCAGCCTGTTTTAAATAAAACAAAACATAACACAGCATAATAAAACGTCCTCCCCTAAAATTAAGTGGATCCTTAGAAATTCAACAACCAAACCTGATATCTTAGACAATAGAGAACACTACAAATCGAAATGAATAGGATTCCAGAAAGTTTACAACATGAACATTTAGAATATTAACTGCCAGAGACATGGCCAAGTATAAAAAGGTGTTTGCTGCCCAATCTGACAGCCACCCCCAGGACTTCCATGGTGGAAGGAGAGAACTGAAAGAACATGTTGTTCTTTGACCTTTGTATACAACACACACACACACACACACACACACACACACACACACACGTTTAGTCTTAAACTTAACAAATGAAAAAAAACAACAAAAAACATTCCTTCTCCTTAAAACTGGCTAAGCTGAACAAGGGAGGTGAATGGGCACAGTACAGTGATATACATGTGTGAAAATGTCACTAGAAATAATTATTTGGTAGGCCTACCAAAGTTAACAGTATCTGAACACAAAAAGGCCTAAATATTAATAATTTATGAATAGTCAGCACAAACTAAGCATAGAAGTTCCATTCACCTATAAAGTAAGTTTTGAAACATTTTATTTCCATCTTTCAGGAAATTATATAAAATGCCCACTTGACACTTGAGAGAACAATATTAACTTGAGCTATCTGACAAAAAAATACATTGATAAAGATACAGTAAATTTCTTATGATAATGTAAAGGATGTCACCTTTGAGTAGGTTCTCATTTTTTAGCATAAGATATTTAGGTTGGTACTTCAGGTATGCAAGATGTATGGCCTCTTCCTTGTAGAGGAAAGTAGCATTTGTTCCCTTCTTGCCCCTCCCCCACTATGCTGAGTGTGGCTACCAAACCTGTGTCCAGACAGCAACAAATGTTCTTCCCTGGGGGAACAAAACTATGCCCTGAAAAGAACCATTGCCTGAGATGTAATGTCCTTGTACACTGCACGACCACACACACCATCGCTTGGCCAGATCTGGGGAATGGCTTAGCTTCATCAATAATGCAGGATTTGATATTAGACCAAACAAAAATTATCATGCATGTCTTTTCCCACAAATGTGCTAGGTTCAACCCATCCTCTAGACTGTTAGAAAAAAAATGCATAATGCAACAAGTTTCTTTAAATGTGAATCAGTGTGAGAGGGTTAACAAGAGACATAGCTACCTTTCTTGCATTCCTTCTGTTAATGAGCTGCACACGTTCCTCTCCAGTGAGACTGTTGACATCCAATTTATTTGGGTTTCGGCACCGATGCCTTTTCTGTTTGGGTCTCCCCTCATGAAGCTGCACTCTCTAAAACACACCAAGAAACACTTTGAAGCTTGTGGCTCTGTTAAACACTATCAGAATGACGCATGTGAGCTGACCAAGGAACTTAGCCCTACATGAGGTGAAAGCTCTTATTCTCTAGTCAGCTGAAAATTTTAAACTTTAAATATTTTAATTAAGTTTTACATTTTTTTAGATTTTATATTTGAAAATGTACTCAAGGCCACTATGACGATCACTATCATGGGTTCTACATGAAAGCATGATACTAGCAGTGAGACTCTGCCAGCTCTTCCTTAAAGGCCATAGAAAACCTAGAGCGACACCTGACACCTGGAAGGTCACTGGTGCTAATGGAACAGTTTCCTCTGGAACAGCTTGTTATTTTCATTTGATGAATTTCTCATCTAGTAAATTCCAGGAGAAATTCCTTAGGCTTCCTCTGTGCTACGATTGTTTGTTTGTTTGTTTTTGAGGCAGGGTCTCATGTAGCTCAGGTTGACCTGATCTCATTCTGAACCAAGGGTGTGCTTGAATTGGTAACCCTCTTGCCTCTGACTCATACACTCAGAGTACAGGTGTATGCCACCAAGCACTGCTACAGCAATTCATGATTTTGCTAAAGACTTTCATTTCTTTTAATCTCTTATTTTTCTTCTCATGTAACCCTCACAATAATAAAGGTATTTTTTATAGTACACAATAAGACATAGAGAGGTTATTTTTTTCGAAGTCACTTAGCGATGAAGTAAAAAAGATAGATCAAAAAGCAGGCTGAGTGTGGTGGTACACACCTTTAGTCTCAGCACTAGGAAGGCAAAGGCAGGCAGACAGCCTATAGAGCAAGATTCAGGACAGCCAAGGCTATACAGAAAGACACTATCTCAAAACAAAACAATAAGTAAACAAAAAATCCAAACCCTTATATCTGGCAATAAAAAATGAAAACTATATTAAATTTGTCTCTTCAATTGTATACAAGGAAGGCTTTTATGTTTGGAACTATTTCCAATCAATCATAAAATTCCAAGAAATTAATCGCTCAAACTCTTTGGCTGGGCCTAATAGTCTCACCTCAGCCTGAGCTTATTTTACAGTTACTCCCCTTGTTCTCTGCCATACTCTGGACCCTCTCTGATCAGTCACTATTTTGTGAATATGCCCAAATGCATACAATCCTTTAATGCTTTCCACTGTTATTCTACCATACCTGGAATACCTTCCTCTTATGCTAAAGGAGTCTTCTCACTTACTATTCAACTTTCTTATTTTCTTCATATATTTTACTCTACCTAGGCAGTCAATTGTTCTAATCTTTCTGTTCATGGCACTTTGAGCAAACTCCATCTCTGTTACATTCTAAGGTCACCTTAGAAATATTTAACTACAGAAAAAGCTAATAAAAACTCACTTGTAATTTTAAGAAAAAGATATGGAAACCCTTTGGAGGCTAGGCAGTATCACATGGGTAAGGACTATGCCTTTTAGTTACTGAAATTATAACCAGTACTTAGTAGTGTCACACAATATAATTATGTCTGTTGAATAAAAGAATGTTATTTTCTAACATGTTATGAATTCATAGGTTTCATAATTGCACCATCCATTTTCATAGCCTGGTGTAGTTATAGTGAAAACCACTATTCACATGATTACTGAAGTATTTGATAATAAAATGGAAAGAAATTAAAGGGAAGATTGAGAATTTGTGGGAACTGTTGTACAACTAGGGAAATGAAAGGCACCTAAAATACCAGACTAAGGCTTTCTGTTTTAGATTACTAGGTTGTTGCTTGGTAATAAGACAGAAATACTGGATTAAAATGTCTATTGTAAATATAAAGAACATTCTAAAGACTAGAGATTATCTAGTTGCTTTATATGAAAAAACAACAAAAGTAACTTTATTTTGTTAATAAAATAGTAAAAATCACACTCGCTTTCACATTGCATGTAAAGTTTTCAAATTTTAAATATTTTAAAATCATAGATTAAAAGAATAAACTGTGTTGGTGGTGCACGCCTTTAATCCCAGCACTTGGGAGGCAGAGGCAGGCGGAATTCTGTGAGTTTGAGGCCAGCCTAGTCTACAAAGAGCATTCCATGTCAGCCAAGGCTGTTACACAGAGAAACCCTGTCTCCAAAAAAAACTAAAAATAAAATAAATAAAAAATTTTAACAATATTATCAGAATAAGGTTATGCTAAATGAGATAATGGATGTAAAGCATTAAGTGTATTGGTAGGCAAACATTATTTCAACATTTAGATTACTTTGTATTTATTACTACTGTAAAATAAACTTGTTGAGAACAAAGGGTTAGAAGTTTTATACCACCACAACCTTTATTGGGTATGATAAAGTGCTTTACATCAGAAGTTTGTTTGTTTGTTTGTTTATTAAACAAGAACAGCTTTGAACTTAAAATTCTTTTTGAGCAATGGTATTACAGGTGTGTGCCACCATATCTGACCTGAAGTGATTTTATAATTAAGTATTTATTAAAGGCAAAAAGGAAAGGAACACAGAATTATAATTTGGGAAACATGGTAATTATTTCTTTCTAATAATTTTCCTAAACTTAGGCAAAACACATATTTAGGACAAATGGATGAGAATTTGTACTTCTATTATTAAAGGTATGATGAATCAAAGAAACAAAATGTATCAAGATTTAAAATGTACTTACTGGAATAAAAGCTCCCAAGTCTTCCACATAACCCGGGTGCTCCTTAAGCCATCTGTCCAGGTCCTTTCTCTTCGGTGCATCATCTCCAGCAAGCCTTGTCCCATCTTTGAGATTAATAACTGGAACTGGACTTTCTGTATCAGGAATTCTCTGAGGCTGAGTATAGGATAGTGCTGGATTTATCCCTGTGGAAATCTATGAGGTGGTTAAAGCTAAAGTAAAACTGCAGAAAAAAATCAAATAACATTTTTATTTCCATGCTTTATTACTCTAATTCTGGTTCAACAGAGTAACTGTCACACACACCCCGGGCCATGTTATGCATTCCTGACTGCCCCGAAACTGACAGTGGTCTTCTTCCCTGTGCACACTGAATACTGGGCTCACACAAGTGCTCCCATATTCAACAGCCCTTCTTTTGTAAACAAGAAGAAAGCAGTGTCTAAATTCTGCCAAGTCTTTTAAACTTAAATTTTTTATGGCTTTTGGTCATCATTAAATTCTATTAAGATCAAATTTGAAAGTATGGCAAACTAATTTCCTTATTTAAGTTATTAAAAAATATAAAACAGCAATTGTATACTTATTAGGACTGAATTTCAGACTTAAGGATAATTTTAAAATAGTTTTACTTACATGATTAGGTGGCTTATTTCTGTTCAAAAAGAGAATGTCAGCACCTTCTACATTCTTCCTCCTTCCTCGTCTTTTCTTCACTATAGGCTGGTTGTCTAATATCACTCCATTGGCACCAAGGGTTGACTGAATAGAAGTACCTAGTCAAATTAAAAATGCAAAATAGTAACTGAAAATAAATGGAACATTACAACTTTTCTAAATGTAGATGAAATTTGTTCTTTTATACCCCAAACTAAGAAGTTCCTGAATTAAAAATATGCTAATTTCTCTTAGAAATTTTTAATCTAGATCTCTCATTCAGTAGCTCACACTAGCCTCCCAACCTCAGTCCTCCTGGTTTTAGCCACCTGCATCTGGGGATTATGGGCATCCTTATCTGATTTGTAGTAAACTCTTAACTGAACACTTTGTATATTGTTTTACTTAATTCACCAGAACAATGTGACATCTCTTTCTCCTTCCACTTCATTTTACAGACAATGAGAGGGCTCAAAATTATTAATGCTAATTGACTTCCAAAAAGTCCAAGAAGAAAAAGAGAAGCAGATTTCACATTTGCAATCATCAAAATGTATTATATAAAATACTGAGATAACTACAGAGAACTAAAAATAATACTTGAAATTTGAGCATGGTTTTAATACAGTTTTAAAACTAGTGTGATCATTACTATTATACATATCACTATTATTATATTCTTTAGAATTTCAGCCGGGCGGTGGTGGCACACGCCTTTAATCCCAGCACTTGGGAGGCAGAGGCAGGCGGATCTCTGTGAGTTCGAGACCAGCCTGGTCTACAAGAGCTAGTTCCAGGACAGGCCCCAAAAATCCACAGAGAAACCCTGTCTCGAAAAAGCAAAAAAAAAAAAAAAAAAAAAAAAAAAAAAAATCATTAATTTTAAATTATTTGCATGTGTCTGTGTTTGTGTGTGGATGTATACATATAAGTGCAGGTCCCTGATGAGCTCAGAAGCGGATGGGCACTGAAGCCCCGGAGCTGAAGTTAAGGCATTTGTGGCTGCCTGATGTGGCTGCCTGAAATAAATGCTCTGCAAGAGCTATGTGCACTCTTAACCACTGAGATATCCCTTTAGGCTCTATATTTATATTCTTTTTTTACAATACAAAAAGAAACATAATAACAATAACTACATAAAGTATACTTGCTATATAATATATAATATTTTATATATAATTACTATGCACAAAGAATTACTCGGGTAAAGCTGGACAATCTTCAGCTGCAATACCATTGAAACCTTCACATGATCTAAGTACTAGCAGTATCTTAGAGCTTTCAGGGTAAGATCGGGGACAGTAAACCCATGCAGGGTGCGCATGAGAGTCCACAGCTGACCTCCATTTGTCCTCATGTTTTATTGAGGAAAAAAAGAGCTCCTTAACTACAAACTATCACTGTAAAGCATATTCGGGAAACTTACATTCCATGTATAGAATGTGGTAGATAGGGATGCACATGTGTGCATACATATGTGCATGTGTGTGTGTAGGCCACAGATTGCCATGGCATCTCTTCCTCAATTGCTCCCCACTTTATTTAATGAGACAGGGTTTCTCAGTGAATCCAGAGGTCACTGATTTGTCTAGTTCAGCTAGCCACCTTGCCCCAAGGAGCCCCTGTTGGCTGGCTAATAAGCACGGGGATTAAGGTGGCCTACCACACTTGCCTAGTCTTTACGAGTGGCCAGGGATCTTCATGCCGACCTTCAGGTTCATTATATGGCAAACACTTCATCCACCAAGTTAAAGCCTCAGCCCTTCAACTGCAAGCCTGACATGTTTGACAACTAGTAACTAGAAAATTACACTGAATGGCTAATGAATCCACTGGAGACAAAACTGGTGCCAGTGACGCCAAGCTAGTCCATAGTTTAAAAGGTAGAAATAGCATCAGCTGAGAACAGCAATCAATTCCCAAACTGTAGGCGTCCCATACACTATGCTCATACACAGTAACAGTTTTGAGATGCTTCCAAGTAATACGTGGCAACCAGACTTAGTTCCTACTAAAGTAGAGTCCTTCTGAAATAGAGGTAGAAAGAAAATTCAACCCATTCATTTTCTTCAACTAAAATAAGTATTTCTGGGGCTAAGCATAGGTGATGAACACTGCTGAGACTCAACTGATCTTAAACATTCTTAATTCTTGACAATTAAAGAAGAACACAGGTAGAGGGAGGTCAAACAAGACAAAAACATTGTTGAGTGCATTTAAAATATTTTTAGTTATTCATTTTAATTTTACAAGTACATTGTTTTGCCTGTACATATGTGTGTTAAACATTTGCATGTTTGGTGCCTGTGGAGGTCAGAAAAGGGTGCAGGAATCACCCTAGAACTGGAGTTATAGACAATTGTGAGCCAGGTTTTCTGTAAGAACAAGTGCTCTTAACTACTGAACCATCTCTCCAGCCCATCCAATGCATTCTTCATTGTTCAAAGAACATACAACACACGGCATAAATGATGTATTTAGTAAATGTGTTGATGCAAGTTGCCACAAGGTTAAAAGAAATAAAAACTCAAGAGAAAAATATTAATATGGTAATTGTTTCCAAAATGCTTTGATCTGCCCTGAAGACATAGGCAGTCTTCTACCAACAACCATTACCATGTGACTTAAAGCACTGTTGGAAGCACAAATATCCTACCTCACCAAATGCTACTCTAACTTTTATCTGTTAAAACCTACTTGAAAAAAATGGTATCTCTATCCAAATATGTAAACCTCTCAAACCAAACTGCTATGATTCAAAATGTCATGTTAAAGTTCCAATAGGGTTGGTTGGTGATGCAGTGCAGTGGTAAAGAGACTAAGCATACACAAAGTCCTGAGTTTGATCTCCAGTGCGCGCATGCATGTGCATACACATGCACACACACACTATATACATGTCCCAGTAATTAATAAGAGTCGGTATTATGCTGACTACTTTAGATGTTAAGGAGGTCCCTAACACTAAAGAAAAAATAAATTTTTATTTTAAAAGTCTATAAAAAAGATCTGTAAATGACAAGGAATATCTTGTTAATAAAAAGTTACTATTTGCATATTTACCTGACGCTGGCATAGATTTTGGAAAATTAACAAGGCTTGTCTCTGAAGCACTCTGGAGCTCCCGAAGTCGAGTCAGGTACTGCTGCTGGCCCAGGGCACCATCTTCACCATCAAATGGTCTTTTCTGGGCAAGCCCCTGCTTCTGAAATGTCAACTTCAACCCACCTTCCTATTAAAACAAACAAGCAAACCAAAACAATTATTAAGACAGGAAATGTTAAGAAAAACTGTACTGTAGGATATCAAGAAAAATATTTTTTAGAAAGAGTGAAGGCAAAATCCCTGATACACTATTGAGGTTTTCCTGTTTACAAATCAATACAAGAAAATCACATTAATCTTTTCTATAATAAATATAAACCGAAGATTTTCATGTGAGAAGCGCATGATAATTGTAACACTGTCAGTTTTAGACAGGTATCTCTAGGTACATTATTCACGACACTTTTATAGGACATCATCCACAAGTACACATATATACACGTATGCATTTTTTTCTGTATGAAATATGGTCTTATTGTGTGCCCTCTGGTTGCCCTCAATTTCTTCCTGCTCCTTTCTCAGTCTTTAAGATGCTAGGGTTACATGTGTCTCCTCCACATTAAATCTCACCCATATTTTAGATAGCAAATAATTAAGTTTCAAAGATCATATTAAAATAAGCATTATTAATATTAGGGCACACTAAGTGTTTAAGAGGGAAAAGTACACTGGTATACCAACATAAATATATAAAAAAGACCAGAACAGAAATTGTCACATTTTTTTAAGAAACATCTTGTTCAGCAAAACTATACTCAGGAGAGAAACATATTTAATGAAAAGCCCTTTAATGGGATTCAACTTGAAGAACCTAGATATCAGAAGAGAGACAATCCAAATACCATAGAACAAGTACATGAAGGAAGGAAGAGTAAGAGCAGGCAGCCATCTGCAGGAAAAGCATGCTGCACACCGCAATCGCAACCAGGTCCTAGGGCAATAAAAATACACATACGTCTTTGATTTTCACTGTAAACTCCTTTTCGCGTACATGCTTCTTCACCTTTGACATCTGTGTTGACTGTTCATGCTCTTCTTTGACAGCAACAGCTGGGGGCGTAGGTACACTGGGCTCGCTATATTCTG
Organism: Chionomys nivalis; assembly: GCF_950005125.1. Taxonomy (NCBI): domain Eukaryota; kingdom Metazoa; phylum Chordata; class Mammalia; order Rodentia; family Cricetidae; genus Chionomys; species Chionomys nivalis. The sequence continues at coordinate 35,005,640 of NC_080106.1, forward strand.
TAGCTGCTCCGGGGCTATCCAGTAGTTTTGTGGTATAGAAAGATGCCACCATGTTAGTATCATAACTTCTTCTAGCTGAAGGCCACTTCCCTTTCAGGACTGTTTGACAAATACTGTCCAAGCGGTTGATCATTACCCGATCCTAGAAAAGCAGGTAACATCAAGGCATACTTTCAGTAATTAGGTCAGATCTTTGGAAATCAAATAATCTAAGAGTTTTGATGACTTAAACTAGGTATAACACTGTGTGTAGTATGTACATATTTATGTATATATTCTCATATGTATTATAATTCTGTAAATTATTCAAGTAAAAATTCCCTTTGGTGAAATCAAAAGCATTATACCACAAAGATACTCCTACAACAAAGTCTGGCCTTGAACACACTAAATAGCCCAAGATGACCCTGAACTTCTGATCCTCTTCTTTCCACCCTCTAATAGATCCAATTATAGAAATATAATATAGATGTGTGCCACAGGACCCAGTTAAACCAGAGTCTTTGCATGCTAGGCACATAATCTATTAGTGAAGCTACATCTGTGGCCCTCTTTTTTCTTTGTAACAACAAATATAATACAGGGATGCATTATTGAAAAAGAAAAAGCAACTTAGAAATATAGAAAGAGAACAGAATCTTCCACTTTCCAGCCTCATTCCTAAAGATGCCCTGTACTGGTCCAGTCACATATGGGGATTATGGTAATTCATCATAGCTGCTTTTATCACTGAATGTACCTATTTTAAAACAAACCTTTTGGTAGTTTAAAACTATAAAAGGCATTCACAGTTTGTCATTCTAAATACTCCAAAGTTACACTGAGAAGCATATACATATAACTCATTTAATAGGCAGTAATAATTTATACTTTTGATGCAAATGCCAATGTGTCATCATAAATTTACAATGACCAATTTTTTTCATATAAGAGTATTTGCCATTAGGTCAGATGTGGTGGTGCACGCCTTTAATTCCAGAATTCAGGAAGCAGAAGAAAAAAAAAAAAGACAAAACAAAAGAATGTTTACCCATCAAAACTATTCAGAAAAATTTAAAAATGACCTATGTCAACTGTAACTTATTCATTTACCTTTGGCCAATATGAGGCTGCCAGCATATAGCCACCTTGTAATAAGTAAGCAGACTCTGGTGTTCCATTGTTTGCCTGGAAACTATCCTGGGTCTCATCCTGGGTAGTGCTCAATGATGCAACACTTTCTTCATCATAGGCTTTCACATGAGGGGTACCTTCTAATGAGGACAATTATAATCACCTTTTAAAATCCACATAAAGCAATTTTATGCATACTTTTACAATCTTATGTCATTTCTTAAATATTCCACAATTCTCTATGTAAGGTAACCCTTAGAGCTGGACATGTTGCTTATAGAAACCCTAAAAGTTATGCCTAGAGAACTGTGACGAGGGACTCAGCTCCAGTAGAAGATGAGACCCTTTATACCAGAGAGGTTCCTGAAAAAGCTTCATGCTGACTTGTACCTTAACTGTTGGACTGCTGCAAAGACACCTGAAGAAAAGGACCACCCGGCAATACTTGGCTGAGAGAATTTCCTTCTACTGACTGTAGATGCCAAGTACAACCTAGGATATTCTTGTTTGTCTTTTTAATCTAAGATTCTTGGTAGTAGCTATAAACATCCTTTATTTGTTCATTAATAAACTTATTCTCACAATCACAAAGAATGCAAGCGACTATGTAAGACTTCAAACTCCTCTATTTAGCAATGCCTTGAATACAGAATAGGAATTATGTAACTAACTCTAGTTTCCTCAATCATTCTTTTCTTTTTTAAAAAAATTTTAATTGATTTTATTGAGCTATCTCAATCATACTTTTCTAAGAAACTTTATAAGCATAAACATTTAAGCTTACAACTTTGTGCATGCTTCAGTTATTTAAATCAAGCTCCATACACTTTCATTTGAAAAACTCATAAAATAACAAAATTATGCATGTACCTCGCTTTTGGACTTCTTCTTCACTGTCACTTTCTTCGGATGATGATGAAGATGATGATGAGGAGGAGGAGGAAGAGGAAGAGGATGCTGAAGAACAAGACGAGGATGAAGAAGAACTAGAGCCTGATGGAGAGTGTGAGCAAGAGGAGGAGGAAGAAGAGGAAGACCTGGAAGAACACGATGAGCGCTCAGAATCAGAGTCTGACTCAGAACTGGATTCGGACCCTCTTTTGTGGACTCCCTGTTTCTTAGAAGCTGGGTTTGGAGTTAGGGGCTCTGTTCTTGCTGCGACCATGCGTCTGTTTGTTTCGCTTTTCCCACCAGATTTCTGGTCTCCAGTAGCCTGTGATAAAACACCGTTCTTTGGACTTACAGGCTCAGATTGAACTCGTGTCCTTGTTTCTACAGAAGACATAGATTCTTCTTCAGAAGACTGTGGCTCTTCCTTAAGGTTTTCGTTTTTAGCTTTCATATCCTCTAGGAGAGTACCTTTAGCTTCTAGCAGTCTAGGCAAAGAGGTAAGAGGAGAAGCAGAAAGTGCTACTTGGTATTGCTGCAAAAGTGGGGTGCAAGTCCTTGAATGAGCCACCTTACTCTGACTGTAGTTCCTTTGAGCTGCCATAAACGAGAGTTCGGGATCACGCAGAATATGATAGTCTGTCCGACTTACTCCATGTTTGGCAGCACCAATAAGCAAATCCCTATCATGAAGGCCACATTCCCACCAGATAGGTAAGTCTGGATTTGGATGACAAAGCTTCAAGCGTTCAAACAACTGTGGGTGTCGAAGGGCCTGTTCCCGTACTTTTCTTAGAAGTTCAATGCGATATAAAGTTCTAGAAGCACGCTCTTCTGTGATTGGTTGAATAAATATATTTGGATCCACCAATTCTATATTGAAACAAGGATCAAAATACTAATTCAAAAATGTTTTATGGGAGATTTAACATAAGGCAACTTTAAAAATATATCTCTATATAATATCATTATAATTTCTAAAATTACAAATATGCAAAATGTTTTTTTAATTATGAAACTCATGAAACATAAGATATCTATATTTTTAAATGAGTAACACATAATTACTTCAGAAGTATGTTACCATAAAGAAGAATTTGCTTTTAAAACAATTCTTGCATGGCAATGGTGGTGTACACCTTTAATCCCTGGGATGCATAGGCAGGTGGATCTCTGTGATTTCGAGGCCTGGTCTACAGAACAAGTTTCAGGACAGCCAGGACTGTTACACAGAGAAATCCTGTCTTTTTTGAAAAACAAAAAACAAACAAAACCTCTAAGTTTACTTATAAATATAATTAGAGCGGTTCAGTGATACCCAATAAATAAATGTAAACTGGCATATCTCATAATGTATAATAGAACTTAGGTTAGAAAGAGATTTTTGTTTGTTTTTCTAAGACAGGGCCTCAAACTTACCAGATCCACCTGCCTTTCCCTCTAGCGTGTGCCACCATGCCCAGGGACAAGGGGATTTTTAATGCTTGAGGGATACATCATCTATCAGCCAAATATCACACAAGTTACCAGGGACAGGGAGTTCAGCTTCAGCATTAGTTCACAGTATATTTGCTTTTATGAGGTCCTTTCTTTGCGAATCTGGTTAATGGCTCTTGAAAATCACTTTTAAAATGTCTTATTATAAGAAGGCAGGGATCAACCTATAGGGCTACACAAAAACCCTGTCTTGAAAAACTAAAAATAGATAGATAGATAGATAGACAGACAGACAGACAGACAGACAGACAGACAGACAGACAGACAGAGATAAGATTTGGGCAAATATAGAGTGGGTTATAGTTTATATCCTGTAAATGAATTCAGATGAAGAAGCATTCTACCTTACAGTTGGACTACACAGAAAAACCACCGCAGACAAGACTGAATATATAGCAGGCACTAAAACCAATAGATTCATTTTTGGGGTTATTTATTTATACTTTATTGTGTATGAACTTTTTTGCCTGCACCATGTATGCAACCATGTGTGCAGCTATGTGTGTGCTTGCTGCCACAGGAAGCTAAAGAGATGGGTTTCCATTGTTGGCTGCTATGTGGGTGCTGGAAATCAAACCCGAGTCCTCTGCATGAGCAGCCAGTGCTCTCAACCACTGAGTCAACTCTCCAGTCCATCAAACAGATTTTTGAAAGTCTGAGCAGAAACAGGGTTTGTGAGACTCCTTATTGTTAATTACATGGGAAAAGATAAAGTAGAAAAACATCATAAACTACCCTGTCCAAATGATTCACATGAATACTGTTCTGACAGCACAACCCTCATGGCATTATTAAATATTATACAAAAGATACAACAAACTGGGCATGGAGACACACAGCTTTAATTGCAGCACTGGGGAGGCAAAGGCAGGAGGATCTCTGAGATGGAGGCTGGCATGGTCTATATATTGAGACCTTGTTTCAAAAAAATAGAAAAGAGAGCCTGGGCCCGGCAGAATGGCTCCCGCAAAGATGGGTGGTGAGAAGAAGGGCCGTTCTGCCATCAACGAGGTGGTGACCCGAGAATATACCATCAACATTCACAAGCGCATCCATGGCATGGGCTTCAAGAAGCGTGCTCCTAGGGCACTTAAAGAAATCCGGGGGGCTGGAGAGATGGCTCAGAGGTTAAGAGCATTGCTTGCTCTTCCAAAGGTCCTGAGTTCAATTCCCAGCAACCACATGGTGGCTCACAACCATCTGTAAGGAGGTCTGGTGCCCTCTTCTGGCCTGCAGGCATACACACAGACAGAATATTGTATACATAATAAATAAATAAATATTTAAAAAAAAAAAAAAAAAAGAAATCCGGAAATTTGCCATGAAGGAGATGGGGACTCCAGATGTGCAGATTGATACCAGGCTCAATAAAGCCCTCTGGGCCAAAGGAATAAGGAATGTTCCATATCGTATCTGGGTATGTTTGTTCAGAAAACGTAATGAGGATGAGGACTCACCAAACAAACTCTACACATTGGTAACTTACGTGCCTGTTACCACATTCAAAAATCTACAGTCAATGCGGATGAGAACTAACCTACTGAATCTCAAAGTTGGAGAACTGCCCCCCCCCAAAAAAAAGAAAAGAAAAGAAAATAGAAAAGAAAGTGATACAACATCATTCTGTGGTACTCTTGCCAAAATGAACACAATCAATCCAATCATATGAAAACTGAAATCCAAACAGAAGGAAATATGGCAAAATGACTGATGATACTTTCAAAGATATTAAGGTCCATTATGATGAGGAACAATGAAGACACTCAAGTACCACAAGGGTGTCCTAGAAAACAAATGTACATCAGTAAAGGCCAAGTGTGGTAGTGATGCGTATAATCCTAGTACTGGGAAAAGAGGCAGGGGGACTGTGAGCCAAGAAAAGTCTGGATTACAAGTCTATTTCCAAGTCAGCTAGCATATCTGGGAGGCTAAACTGTATTTGTACTGAATGTCCGCAATTGGTTTTCTTTGTTATTATCTCCTGAACAACATAGAATAATAACTATTTATTTAGTACTTACATTGTGTTAGCCATAAAAGTAAAGCAGACTGAAACTACCCGGATTTTCCTGACACTGGGTAATTAAGATATTTGCTACATTATTTGGCAAACTGACAATAAATATATTAGGAAATAAAAGTAAAAACAGAAACCGGATTTTCAGGAGTTTTAGCAAGCTACTTATGTTTTTACTGTGAAACAACTACTGGACTTAACAGTTATTAATCATAATCAATAAAGAATAGAGGGCAATAAAGAATAGGGTAGATACACACCTTTGATTCCAGCACCTGGGAGGCAGAGGCAGATGGGTCTCTGAGTTTAAGGGCTACAAAGTAAGTTCCAGGCCATCAAAGACTACCAAGTGAGAGCCTGTCTCAAAACAAAACAAAACAAAACAAGACAAGACAAAACAAAACACGCACAAACATAAACACACAAACACACACACACAGCAATGACAACAAAAACAGAGGGTATGTAAGAACTATCAGTGGGAAAGAGTATTGTTAACAAACCTGATGACATGAATTTAATCCCAAAGAACATACTTGGTGGAGAAGAAAAGCAACTCCCACACATATTGGGCCCATGTGAACACAACAAACACAGGAAAAGAGCAGAAGGACTGCACACGGCATGGTATATGCTGAAAGAAGTGCTGACCAATGGCAACAAGTGCTTTCTCTGGGCCTAACAGGAGAGTCATCCCAGAAGAGCACCTTAGCTGAAGAGTCAGCTAGCTCACGTGCCATCTTCTTTAGATGATCCTACCAAAATTCTTTAAAACATCTTAAAAATGGGGGCTTCGTTGTCTGCAAGTTATTAGGTAAATAATCCCTTTCAAAGTTTTATAAGAGGGACTTAAAACATGCTATTTTTGTTTACATTAAAAAACCGATCCTTTAACCTTTCCTCTTCTCCTTATTATAAAGCTATTGTTAAACACATGTCATTTCTGCATTTTTAATTCATTTTGAGAATTTCATACAATGTATTATGATCATACTTACTCAAAATTCTTCCAGAACTACACTTGTTTCCATACCCACTCAATTTTGTGTTCCTAAAGCACATAAAATACAGTTTGTACTGCCCTTATGCTCTTAGATGTGTGGCCAGTCACAGGTGTAAGGAAGATCTATCAGGGCTACACCCTTAAAGAAAACTCTATAAATTGTTCAAAGCTCCTTGGCTAGGAATGAGATGGCCTGCTCCCTATCCATGTTGAGATTGTGTAGGTCTTAATGTGCTGTTCCATCTAAGAACTGGGAAGGCTGTAAGAGCCAGAGGTAGTGGGTGACTAAAAGGGAATAGTGCTAACACAAGTTATTTATTTATTTTGGTTTTGTTTGACACAGGGCCTCTCTACATAGCCCTGGCTGACCTGGAACTTACAATGTAGACCATGCTAACCTTGAACTCAGAGATCCACCTGCCTTTGACTATATAGTGCTAGGATTAAACAAGTTATTTTCTTAAAATTTGGTGTGTATCGTTTTATCTCATTTTATCAGTGTAGTAACAGGTTCAAGGAACAATGGTCTTTCACAATATAATTTACAGTTCTAAACACTTAGAAATTTCCAAATTTTGATAATTTTGTTTATTTGACTTACACAAGGGGAAAAAACCTTATACATACCTTCTTTGGAAGGAAGACGACAAACCCTCCGACACATGGACATGAACGCATACAAATACTTCTCCAAACTGTTATCGGTTTTCTTGTGTAGCCTAGCCATGGCTCTGAATTTTGTCCAATCAAATTGGCCTCTGTCAGGGTCAAAAACTACTCCAAATGTAGACACAACTCTATAAAAGTCAGCTTCTTCTCTCCTTGTCCATCTATAGTGAACCAGATTAAGAAAAAAATTCACGTCACTAAAATATTAATAGTGAAAATAAAGACTGCTAACACAGCCTTAAAACACTTGTAGTACCTAATACTTTACAAGATTAAATTCAGATTTTAGCCTTCAAAATAATTTCAAAATTCTAATTGACTCATCCATTCATAACTCTATTGATATATACTGCTCTCTTCCTTTAGACATTGCTTCTATATATTAACTAAATGAGAAAACATGCATGGAAGATAAAATTATATGACCTTGTTCTTAAATAAAATGACAAAGATACATCTGCAGTATGAAATACTATGTATTATTGTAAGAGTTATAGAAAGAATTTCAGGAGGGCAAAGAAGAAAGGAGGCTCACTTCAGACTTGAGTGATCAAGAAAAGCATCAATGTGCCAGCAAGATGGCTCAGTGGATAACAGTGCTTGCCACTAAGTATGCTGACCTGAGTCTGATCCCTAGGACACAGATGGCAGAAAAAAAGAAGACACTCGTACAAGCTATCCTAAGGCCTACACACGAGTATGTACACACATATACACACCCCCACACACATATCAATAAAATAATGTAAGAAGAATCATAAATGCATCACAGGTGAGTGGCACACTGGAGAGTAAGAGGGGACCAGGCTACAATTTGGGTGGAGGGAGAGGCACAGAATAAGCAAAACAGGGAGTATTCTGCACTTCACGTTGGGGGCTGATAAGTATTCCAGATTTATAACAATACAACTTATATTGAGAACAGAGCAAAGAAGAGCTGGGATCTAATTATAAAAGCTCTAAATGCCTGGCTAAATGTAATCTCTTTTCAGACGAGTGCTTCTGCCATTGAGAGAGGTCAGGGATCTCCATACTACAGAATCTGTTTGCACACTAGTCTCCTTGCTTAACTCTTGAATCATTGTGTTAAATAAAGAAGACAACTGTAAAAGCTTCTGTAAAATGTTAATGGCTCATTTTTATCATAGTCATACATTAATGATCATAACAGATCAACCTGAGTTCGATTCTCAGAACCCATGTAAAAAACTACATTAAGAAGATTAATGTGGGGAGCTGGGGAGATGACGCCAAAGTTAAGAGCACTTGCTCTTCCAGAGGACCCAGGTTTAGTTCCCAGCACCAACATGGTAGTTTATAATCATCTGAAATTTCAGTTCCAAGGGATCTGATGCCCCCTTCTGACCTCTGTGGACACCAGACACACACATGGCAAACACACACAAACACACACACACACACACACACATACATATATATGCAGGCAAAGCACTTATACACATGTAAAAAATAGGTTAATATAACTATGATATAAAATATAGCCTGAGAAACTACTGAGTCATGAATTATAGACTTGGGTGCAAAGAATATACTGTAAAATGAAGGATGTATTAAATATTAGTATATATATATATATATATATATATATATATATATATATATATAGTTTTTGGTTTTTCGAGACAGGGTTTCTCTGTAGCTTTGGAGCCTGTCCTGGAACTAGCTCTTGTAGACCAGGCTGGCCTCGAACTCCCAGAGATCCGCTTGCCTCTGCCTCCCGAGTGCTGGGATTAAAGGCGTGCGCCACCACCGCCCGGCTAGTATTAAATATTAATCCAGGACAGAAATAACCAACAAAAATGATAGTGATTATCATTACAAAAATTACAACCTAGAACAAGACCCATAAAAGTATGTCACCACAGTTTCTTGTGTACTACTGAGGTAATGGCAGTTTAGTTAGGCAAGTGCTCTATGAGCACAGAAAAGTGGAAAATGCTTTGATCTAACCTGAAAACATACCACATAGGCCATGTGCTTATCTCTGAAAGATGGGATGTGTTATGGACTAGAGGATAAGAAGAAGAATATTTCAGGTAACAGACAACATAAATTGGGGAACTAAAATTAATTAGGGCATTTTTGGCTGAGGAAATTGTAGTAAAGTTAGAAATGCAAATTAAAACATAAAAGAATAAAGGCCAGAGAGATGGCTCATCTGTTGAGACCACCAACTGTTTTCACAGAGAACACAACTCCTTTCACATTGTGTATTTGTTGACTCACAAGCATCTGTAGCTCCAGTTCCAGGCAATTTGATGCCCTCTTCTGGCCTAAGTGGGCACTGCATGCACATGGTGCACATTCATACATGCAGGCAAAAGACCCATACACGTTAAAAAAAATAATGGGCTGGAAGATGGCTTCGTAGTTAAGAGCACACACTACATTTCCAGAGGACTCAAGTTTGACTCCCAGAGCCCACATTAGGAGGCTCATAATGCCTTTACTCCACCTCCAAGGGGGTCCAACCCCTCTTACCTCTTAAGGCATCTGCATTCATATACACATACCCACAGAATTAGTAATAAAAAATCTTTTAAAATAATAATATATCTTTAAAAAAAAGAAAACCTTAGTTGTAGGAACCTTTGAACTTAGACTTTAGAACGTAAGACTTTATACTTATGCAAAATAATGAGCAATCAAATGTCATCAAAAACTATTGTCTTTGGAAAATTAATCCACATCTAACAGACCATACAAAGCAGACAGAGTACTCTAACAAGGGCTACAATTCTTTACTAGTAGCAATGGAGTCTGCTTCTCTTCCCTTAAGTCTAGTCCAGGCTAGTTCTGTGACAGTTTTGACAACAGGAAGATGGCAGAATGTAACTGATGAGAACAGACTTCAAAAAATCTGCAATCTTAGCCGGGCGGTAGTGGTGCACACCTTTAATCCCAGCACTCGGGAGGCAGAGGCAGGCGGATCTCTGTGAGTTTGAGACCAGCCTGGTCTACAAGAGCTAGTTCCAGGACAGGCTCCAAAACTACAGAGAAACCCTGTCTTGAAAAACCAAAAAAAAAAAAAAAAAAAAAAAAAAAAAAAAAAAAAAAAAATCTGCAATCTCTAAACCCAAACCAACCAAATTTATCATATACCTAGCCAACAGTCAGAGCATACATCACATTTTTCAAAGATGAGTTTTATTTATAACTTATAATCATTGCTTAGCTTATAGGATACATTTGTGTGGGCAAATACAAGAAACAATAAAAAATACGTATATGACTTTTGCTGAGGTGCTGTATACCACAGTAAAAAAGAAATCAAATTAGTATCTGGTGATAGAGAAATAGTTCTGCAGATTATAAATTTCTGTGCAATAGGCTGTTAAACAGTTACTAATACTTCAGTGTGTAAAAAGTGCTTGCCATTCAGCCAACTTTAGTTTCAATGCTCAGGAAGTAGAGATAGGGACACCTGGTGCAAACAAGCTACCTAAACTAGCCAAAATGGGCAAATGGGCAGGCTTCAGGTCCACGTGAGAAATATAAAAGGCCAGAAGCACCAAGAAAGACAGTCAACATGAACTGGCCTTTAGACACACACATTTGTGCTGGTACACAATAGTCACACATGTGCAAAAATACCAACTATTTTTATGAGTCAGGGTCTCTCTATGTTCTCCTGACTAACTTGGAACTCATTGTATAAACCAGGCTGGCCTCAGACTCACAGAGATCCACCTATTCTGCCTCCCAAGTGCAGGGATTATAAGCGTGCACAACCACACCAGGCCAAAGTTTTAACATTTTGACAAATGCTATTATAACCTAGAGAATTTCCGGGGTGAAGTTTTTACTAAAAAGGCAGAAAATTTGAAATATGAGAACTAAAATTCAATTTAAAAGAGAATAGCCTAGCTGATCATTTCTAAGACAAATATTCTTTCTACCCCATATTTTCACCTTCCTCAAACACAGTGTTTCCTTCTCTCTGGGGTAAGAAAGCATGAATCAAGTATAATTGCACATTCATGGTGAAACAAAAGATCCTATGTTTCCAAGTGAGGGTGCATTTAATTTTATGGGAGCATATATGGGAAAAAAGGCTAAGAAAAGTGACCAAATGTAAACAATAATTATGTATGTGTTTCTTTACAGTTTTTTGTATTTTTTACAAAAAATCATTAAAAAAATTTTAATTATTGCTTGTGTGTGTGTGTGTGTGTGTGTGTAAGGGGAGGAGGTCAGAGGGGATCAGATCACCTGGAGCTGGAGATTACAAACTCACAGTGCTCCTAACCACTGAGCCTCATACAGCATCATTTTCTGTATTTTTAAAAATTATTTATTTTTATTTTATGTGCATTGTTGTTTTGCCTGTAAGTATATCTGTGTGAGGATGCTGGATCCCCTGGAAATGGAGTTACAGACAGTAGTGAGCTGTCATGTGGGTGCTGGGGATTGAACCTGGGTCCTCCGGAAGCGTAGACAGTGCTCTTAGCCACTGAGTCATCTCTCCAGTTCCAGTTGTCTGTATTTTTTAAGAAGCTTCTATTATTTTTCAAATCATTTAAAAACTATAGGAGCAGATGAGGACAAGGAAGAAGAAAACGACAATAACAGTAATAATAATCTGTAGCACCAGCCTTAGCCACTTGGAACGGCCAGCCCTCTTTAGAATGTGAGCTCTAAGCTGAAACCAACTGCCAGCCACATGAGGAAGGCTACTTTTGACTCCCACCTCTTTTAGAGTCCAAGCAACAGCTCATGAAGGAGATAAACTGCCTAATTACAACCCATATAGTAAAATATTTTAAAACCCAACACTATTTTCAGATACTGGGTGGGGTGATTGTTGTGGAACAACCGATGACTGCAAGGAGATACTGACAGAAGTCAGAATAATTTGGAATTTTAACAAGGAGAGCCAACATACTAGGTTTCACATAAACTATATTCTAAGATAAATGTTCTGCAAATTAAACAAAACAGAACCTTAACAGAGAAAATTCAAGCACCCAGATTTAACAAAGAGTCTTGGTTACTGATATGCTGTTTGTTTTATTTAAAGCTCTTCGGGCTGGTGATACAGATTAGCCAATAAGGTGCTTAGCTTATAAGCACAAGACCCAAGTTTGATCCCTAGAATCCACACAAAGAAAATCTGGGTGAGGTACTACAAGACATTAGAACAACAGGGATGGAAGCTGGAGAGATGGCTCAGTGGATAAGAGCTACTGCTCTTCCTGAGGACCTGAGTTCAATTCCTGGCACTCATATCAGGTGACTTATAGCTGCCTGTAACCCCAGCTCTAGGGAAATCTGACACCTCTAGCTTCTGTGGGCATTTGCATTCACGTGCAGGCGCGCGCGCACACTCACACACACACACACACACACACACGTACAATTTTATTCAAATATATGGGGCTGGAGTGCTGGCTCAGCAGCTGGAGAATGGTTCCCTGCATCCATATAAAAGCTCACAACTATTTGATCCAGTCCAGGGCACCCAAGTCCCCCTTCTGAGCCCCTCAGGCACCAGGCCCACATACATACACATAGGCAAAACACTCATACACATAAAAATAAATGAACAAATCTTAAAAACATATTTTAAGAAAAGAAGTTATAACTTGTTGAGACTCTTTCCTGTCTTACTTTGTTTTGAGACAGGCTGTCCTGGAACTCACTCTGTAGACCAGGCTGGCTTTGAACTCACAGAGATCCATCTGCCTTGGCCTCCTGAGTACTAGGTTTAAAGGTGCGTGCCACCATGGCAAACTCCCCTGTCTTAAACATCTCTTACACTGTTTTCTCCTCAACAACAATGGTTCCAACCATTTACCTTTTTCTTTTTAAATTTATTTATTTTTATTTTTTATGTGCACTGGTATTTTGCTTGGTATGTATGTCTATGTGAGGGTGTTAGATCTCTTGGAACTGGAGTTATAGACAGCTATGAGCGCCAATATGGGTGCTGGGAATTGAACCTAGGTCCTCTGGAAAAACAGTTGGTGCTCTTACTTCTGAGCCATCTCTCTACTCCTTCTCCTCCCATTTATCCTTTTATAAAGTAGAGGTAGATTTGCTTTCCATCCATTCTTAAATTTTATAAATGTTTTAATGTAAAATAAGATAGACAAAGGTCTATTTAATATAGTTTAAGCTTTGGATCTAGAATTTTGATAATTTAAAATTCTATGAATAATTTTTTTTATGCCTTTCTTAAAATTTTCAATGTTAGTAAAAATGACAAAACTAAATATGAAATATGGATTGTAAATATAAGACAATTATTTTTGCTAGTTTTTTCATAATTCTGTACAAATGTATGAGTATATATACATTTGTATATAAGTCTTTTGCTTTGGCAAGTTAGAATGATAACTCAACAACTTCATAACCTCTAGAATGAACATGCACATAGATACTGTGTAGTAAAACTTGATATTGTCTTACCTCTGCTGTCTTTCTATCTTGGCTGCCATTTTAGGATTAAGAGTGGCTTCTTCGTAAACTGGCTGCATTACACTGGCAGGCACGGAGTAACTTGGCTGTATTTGCTGGATGTATCTATTTTTATTAGTTCGTTGATATGCAGTGATGAGACGTCTCAACCGTGTAGTCAGAGCTGACGGAGTAGGCCAATAAACTTTATCCCCTTCCATCAATTGACCATCTGTATTTAAAGAAACTTGAATCAATAAAAACAATAAAACCTAAGCAGATATTGGATGAAGCTCACAAAAGCCGAAAACTTTATACTTATAATTTTTCCTTTATCCTGTTTATTGGAAGGAAACAAACCAAATCTTTCATCATAAAAAAAGAGAGAGAGCCAGGTGGTAGTGGTGCACTCCTTTAATCCCAGCACTTGGGAGGCAGAGGCAGGTGGATCTCTGTGAGTTTGAGGCCAGCCTGGTCTACATAGCAAGTTCCAGGACAGCCAGGGCTGTTACATGGAGAAAACCTGTCATGGGGGGAAAAAGAGTTGCTGGACACAGCATCACATATCTTTAATCGCAGCACTTGGAAGATGGAGACAGTCAGATCCCTGAGCTAGAGGCCAGTCTGGTCTATAAAGCAAGTTCCAGGGCAGCCAGAGAAACCCAAAAGAGAGAAACCTGTCTCAAAAATCTGCCCCCCAGAACCAAACAAACATACAATGGAGGCTGGAGAGATGTCTTAGTGGTTAAGAGACTGGCTGCTTTTCCAAATGGCCAGGGCTCAATTCCCAGCACCTACACGGCAGTTCAAGACTGTCTGCAACTCCAGTTCTAGATGTTTTGACGCCCTCTCGCAGGCACACATGCAGCTAAAACACCAGCATACAAAATAAAAATAAAGAAATTTTAAAATAAGAAAAAAAAGCCAAACAGAAATCAATGGGATGCTGAGCACTGTAAACCCAGGGGATATTAATTTTTTGATTGAATTTATATTAATTTAAAATCAAAGCAGTTTTAAAGTCAGTAGGTAGAAAACTATGTGTTTAAATATACATTTTAAAAATTTATTATAAAGACTTGGAATGTAGGTCAGTTGGAAGATTGCTTCCTAGTGTCGTGGAATATTTGTAAAATGTGTGAGGATGTATTGCTTTAATTGGTGCATAAAAAAAGCTGAATGGTCAATAGCTAGGTAGGAGAGTATAGACAGAAAGAACTCTGGGAAGAAGAAAAACAGAGTCACCTGACAGACACAGAGGAAGCAGGATGGGCAGTATAGAGGTGAGGTAATGAGCCATGTGGAAGAATACAGAAGAAAAAATATGGGTTAGTTTAAGTTACAAGAACTAGTTAGGAACAAGCCCAAGCTAAGGTCACATTATCATTATTAATAATAAGCCTCCATGTCATTATTTGTG
The DNA here is from genome assembly GCF_950005125.1 of Chionomys nivalis. Lineage (NCBI taxonomy): Eukaryota > Metazoa > Chordata > Mammalia > Rodentia > Cricetidae > Chionomys > Chionomys nivalis. The sequence goes on from NC_080106.1 coordinate 35,020,667, forward strand.
GGCTGGCAGTCCAGACAAGAAAGTTCCACTATATATAGCACCCAATGTGGGGTTTGAATATCCAAACACAGGGCTTGTGAAAGCTAAAAAAAGTTCTGAACAAGGAGCTGGATATGGCTTCCTAGTTCTGCATTCTCTCAAGTAGGCTGCTGGCTGCTGCCTTTGGGCTTGAGCCAGTCGCCAGCATGGAACCACACGGTGGACAGACTGGCCCTTTAAGGCTTGGCTCACACAATCAAAGAATGCTATAGACGCACAGAAAGTTAGGTCCAGACACAGAAAACCTCCAAAAAGGTATAATATGCCTAAAAATGTACTTAGATGCTGAACAAAGAAAAGAAAATGGGACAGAAGGTCATAGAAAAAATAGTTTAAATTAATAAATTCTTTAAAGAAAAATAAAATATATATATATATATTAAAAAAAAGAGCCATGTAGCTGGGCGTTGGTGCTGCACGCCTTTAATCCCAGAAGTTGGAAGGCAGAGGCAGGTAGATCTCAGTGAGGTTGAGGCCAGCCTGGTCTATAAAAGTGGAACACGAGTTCCAGGACAGCCAGGACAGTTACACAGAGAATCCCTGTCTTGTAACCTGACCCCCCCCCCAAAAAAAAGTCATGTAAAGATAGCAAATATTATAACACAAGGAGGAGTTTGGACCTTACATGACTTTGTTAATTGATTTGAATGCTAATGAATAGAGAACAGCAGCTGCTGTTTTGGAAGTTGTTTGTTCTACACTTCCTGTTTACTCACATAATATTATAACCTTCTCAGATATTTGATAGGCTTAAAGACTAGATAATTATAATTACAGTTTTCCTAGTTACCAAATTTAAAAAAATTGTGTAAGAGATGTAAAGTACATAAGGTTGAAAGATGCTTAAGTTGCATATCTAAGGAGATGTTTTAAGATCTAAAAAGATATTTTTAGGGTTGTAATATAAATTACGATAAAAAGTGGTTTAGGTATAAAACTTTAAATTTATCAAAATAGGATAGATAATAGAGTATTTTCTCCAAATATGCCAAATACAAAGACACTGGACATTGTGAATGCAATTCTTACCTGATAATTGTTCTTATTGTATATAGTTTTGTTATTTTCAAACATTTCCTTTTTATTTAGACAAAACGGAAGAAATGGTGTGGGATATTTGTACATTGTATGAGGATGCACTGTTGTGATTGGTGTAATAAAATGCGAATGGCCAATAGCTATGCAGGAGGTATAGGTAGGACTTGGAGACAGAGAGAGAACTCTAGGAAGAAGAAAGGTGCAGTCACCAGTCAGACATAGAGGAAGCAGGATGGGCAGTATGGACATAAGAAAACAAGTCATGTGAAAGAACACAGATGAAATAATATGGGTTATGGGGCTGGAGAGATGGCCCAGTGGTTGAGAGCATTAGCTGCTCTTCCAGAGGACCTGGGTTCAATTCCCAGCACCCATATGGCTGCTCACACCTGTCTGTAACTCCAGTTCCAGAAGATCTGATGCCAATGCACATAAAGTTAAATAAATGCTTAAAAAATAATATGGGTTAATTTAAGTTATAAGAACTGTTCTGAACAAGCTAAGCTGAAGTCAAGTAGTCATAATTAATAATTAATCTCCATGTCATTATTTGTGGACTGGCAGTCCTGATGAAAAAGTACTACTACAAACTAAAATGAATAACGATCTGGGTTCTATCCCTAGCACTGTATAAAACTAGGAATGTTGAAAGTGCCTGCAATCTCAGCACTTAGGAAGATGAAATACTCAATATCATCTTTAGTCATATAGTAAGTTCAAAGTCGGCCTGGGTTAAAAGAGATCCTGTCTATACTCCCAACCCCCACTATTCCAACCAAGATGAAAGTAGTAAAAACAAAAAAATCACCATGACAATGATAAATTTTTAAAATTTTAATTCATTCAAGACCTAGAGCTGATCACGTAGCTCAGTGGTAGATCACTTACAGTATCCCTAGTATAAGGCTTGGGATTCGATCCCAGTACTAACAAAAGCAAAACAAAATAAAGTACAAAATATGTTTTTAAGGTACATATTATGTGCTATGCTCATGCCCAATGGACAGCTTCCCTAGCCTACCTGTACTATTCAAAGGGTGAGGCACACTGCTCCTCTGGGTACCAGAGGGCAATGAATGGACTTCAACAACAATGTGTTTCCTGTTTTAGTATCAGAAACTGGTAAAAGGAATGCTGGGTCTGATGTCACACACATATAATTCTACCTGAAAGGTACATGAGACTCTCTCTAAAAATACCAAAAACAAAGTAACAGTGAAGGCAGACCTTGCTCAGCTAGCTTTGTCAAGACTAATAAGGCTGTTCCCTAATGTATACATGGAACTAATAAGAAATTATTATGCATTAACATTTAACGATTTAATCTCACATATAAGTTTAATAACCAAGCCACAGTCAAAGTGTCTAGTTTATAAATTCAGAGCTAAGGAATTGCAAAAAATAACAGTACTGTTAAATTTCCAATCAACGATTTCAAGGACTATGCTTACAAATTAGAGAAAAAAAAATGTGATCTCATCGTTCATGAGGATGTAAAATTATACTGCTGCTAAGTGAAAAAGTGCAACCTACCTCCATCTGATATGACGAGGTCTCCGGGTGAGGAAGCGTCATCCTTTAAAAAAAGAGAAATTTGTCACAAAGTAACTGAGTCAAGATAAAAAAAAAAAAAAAGAGCCAAACTTCTTCATAATTGAGACTTCTCTTTCAACACTTTTTTTTTTTAACAGTCTGAGCTATGATTTAAGCCAGAATTTACTGGGTTAATAGCTAATACTATACCCCCAGCCCACAAAACAATCAGCAACAATCCACTTAGCAAAAGCAAAACACAACTTCTTGGCTTAGTTCTCACAATTGCCATTTCTGTTTTCTCTAGCTGATCCAAAACATACCTCTATATCATCTTTAAAGATCGCAGGGGCAGGTTTGTACTCTGGGTCTTCCACATCCCTGTGAGAATAACAAGTATTCTAATTATTGCAATGGTCTGATGATTTCTTGACTTGTCTTAAAGGTCAAATTGATCTCAATCAACAAAAAAAGCCAGGTGTGATGGTACACATCTGTGATCCCAATGACAGAGAGGCACAGATGGGGGGACTCTGGAGCTTGCTTGCTTGCTTACCAGCTTAGTCTAATCAGTGAGATCACTCTCAAAAAGCAAGGTAGACAAGTCCTGAAGAGTAACACCTCAAGTTAGCCCATGTCCTCTAAGCACATGGTCAAGTTCATACAAGCCTAACGCACAAAAAGGATAAACCTTGGGTTGGAAAGTTGGGTCAGTAGTTTAGAGCACTTGTAGCTCTGGCAGAGGACCCAGGTTTGCTTCCTGTCATCCACAACAGTGGTTCTCAACCACTGGATCCAGTCTCAGGAGATTCAAAGTCCTGACTTTTGAGAGCACAAGGCATCCAAAGGTTATACATAAACACATGCAAGTAAAACACATAAAATAATAAAATAAATAAATCTAAAGAAAAAAGATAAACCTCATTAAGAATGGAACCAAAACACAGATGGAGAATGTGAGTCTAAAATGCACATACCCATCCATGTAATCATTTGCTCTCTGTTCAGCAGCAACAGCTTTGTCATCAGGCTTTCCCACCCTTTCCAAGAAGCACAGTGCTGGGTCCGCTCGGATGGTGTTATATTTTTCATAACCTGCATCACCAGTTTCAAAGGTAAAGAGGACAGAAAGAAACTGTGTAAATATAAAGACTCCCTATATATACAGTAAATTATATTTGGGGGTTAAAGGAACATTTTATTTAAGTAATTGGGTTAAAGATACTGTTTTGAAATCATCACAAATATTACAGTTTACTAATACTTATAAAAATTTAAATGTAGTTGGGAGGTTGTTATACACGCCTTTAATCCCAGCACTTGGGAGGCAGAGGCAGGTGGATCTCTGTGAGTTCAAGATCAGCCTGGCCTACAGAGCAAGTGTCAGGACAGGTTCCAAAGCTACACAGAGAAATCCTGTCTCAAAAAAACCAAATAAACAAACAAATAAAAAATAAAAATTTAAATGTATCTTTTACAAAGAAGAATAGAGTATGGCCCAGTTAAAAGTGTTCCTGCTCTCCTAGAGGACCCAAGTTCAGTTCCCAACACCCATATTAGGCTCATTACAATAGCCTTTAATTTCAGCTCCAGGTGATTCAACATTCTGTTTAGGACAACTTGTCCATTGGATGAGCGCGCGCGCGCACACACACACACACATTCCATCTAAAAGTAAAATCTTAAAAAACAAACCAAAAACAACAGTAAAAACAGAGTTGGAGAGATGGTTTAAATTAAGAAAGTTGTTCTTGAAGATCCAGGTTTGGTTCCCAGCACCCACCCACACGGTGGCTCACAACCATCATTAACTCTAGTTCCAGGTGATCTGGTGCCATCTTCTGGCATCTGAGAATACCATGCACACACATAGAACACATACATACATGGCGACAAAACACTCATATGTATAAAACAAAAATAAATACATCTTAACAAACAAAAAACATATAAAAAGAAAAGTAGAATAAGCTGATCATACACATAGTTCATGTAACTCTTTCTAAGGGAGGAGACTCTGTAAGACTGACGGCCCAGAGGGCAAGTCACATCTGGCACCTCCTCATGAGGAAATGAAGTGAATACAAACTTAGTTCTGACACTCTGCGGTTCTGGTGACTGTGTGTGTGTTACTGGAGTAAAACTGCAGGTGGAAACCAAGAAACTAAGCAACAGTGGGATTCCATTCTCCATCAGTGCTCTCCCCGCTCACTCGTTACTTACCGTGCTTAAAAACCCCAATAAGAAGTGACTTGTCAGCATCAAAATCCCACCACACAGCAGGAACCTCTGAGTGGTCTGGCTCTGGCACCCAAACATCAATGTCACTTAAAAACAGCACAAGATTATGAATTTTATAAATATGTATAAAGGAGGAAAAAGGTATAAATGATGCAATAGCAACAAAGATGCCATAAAATGACTAACATTACGCTCAACTAAACAAATACATTTTAGCAAGGGTTATGCCTGGTTTCATGAGGCACAGTCTCCTCACCCTTACATACACAAAGTGCTTCACTGGAATGTCATGGCAGCAAACAGCTTGGTAAAAAAAAATCTGGTTAAAATATTTTGTATATGAGAAAACTGGGTTTCAAAAGGGCAAAGGAAGTGCTTTGTGTTTCAAAAACAAGTTACATCTTTTAATAAATCAGCTAAATTTTAAAGTGTAATCTTAGGTTTTTTATTTATAATTTAAACTATGAAAAATAATACTTTTATATTTATACAACCAGTATTCTGATACAAATGACAATTCAGATTATTTCAAACTCTTCTAATAACCCATAATGCTTTGGCAAGTTGGCTGTTTTCAGGAAAGGGTTGGTGACAGCTCAAGAATCTCATCCAACCATGAGACTATTCTCCTTGAACTTTCTCCAAATAGTAGAGGTGACTCCATAAAATGACATCAGCTGTAGGTATGTTTACTTCTTTGTAGAGATTTAAAATATTGTAAAGGCCAAAAGATACATTCCTAATGCTTAATTATTAGCATGTACTGTTATATGTACGTGTATGCATGTATATACATACAAGGCTGTGGGCGTACATACGTACAGATACATACACATGGGTGTAGGTATGTTTGTGTGTGTGTAAATGCATATGCTTGTATACATGTAGGTGTATGTGCATGTGTCTGTGTGTACATATATGTATGTTTGTGTACATGTGGGTGTATGTGTGCGTGTGTCTGTGTGTGCATATGTGTAAGTTTGTGTACATGTGGGTGTATGTGTCTGTGTATGTCTGTGTGTGTGCATATGTGTATGTGTGTGTACGTGTGTGTGTCCTGATATTCAGTAGTCAAAGGGGAAAAACTGAATGGAGTATACTGAAGAAAATAAAAGACTGAGAATTTTGATACTTGATTTCATGAAACTGTCAATTTTTCTTTCTCTTTGTTTGTTTTTTGCTTTTTGAGACAGGTTTCTCTGTGTAACCACCCTAGATGTCCTGGAACTCACTCTGTTGACCAGGCTGGCCTCAAACTCACTTTGTTGACCAGGCTGGCCTCGAACTCACAGAAATCTGCCTATCTCTGCCTCCCAAGTGCTAAAACTGTCAATCTTTAAGGATGCAGAAAAATAATATAATAAAGCAATGCTATCTCTGTCTTGTCACTGTAATTTCCTACATTAATTAGCAAAGACCTTTAGGTTTAACGTGCTAAATTTTCTGGTGATAACTAAGTTCTATTAATAAAAAAGTTCTTTTTTAATTTGGCTATCATATACAGATAAGCTGGTTCATGTGCTCCTGGACTAGGCAAACACCCCTTCACCAGCAATAGTCTTGAACAAGAAGACATAGACAATGAGAAAGTTTTCCATGTGTTTAGAAAAAAAAAGGATAAGCAGCTCAGTGTTGTTTTCAGAAGTCTTTAACCCACGGTAAGATGTGGGTAAAATGAACTTTATAAACTGACAGCACTTTCAGCAAATACTTTATTATATCTTTTCTATAAATAAGTCAAAACTGAAAATGTTTTAGCTTAGTAGAGAAAAAGAGAGAGACAATGATTTTCCTGCTATTTGTCAAAAACTGACAAAGAACATGGCTAACGGAAATCTTTATCTGACGGAGTTTGTGACAAGGGCAGAGAGAATCTGGGATCCCAGAAAGGAAAACTGTAGTAGAGGATCCCCTGTCTACCACCAGGTGGCGCTTGGCTCCAGACAATTGTATAGACGGAGATTGGAAAAAAATGTTCCCGCTTGTGAAAACTTGGTTCAAATTTGAGTGTCACATGACCATGAAGTGTTTGTAAACTGTTAGCAAAAGGGATATAAGACCGGCCTGCAACTATTGTTGATTTTTGGTGGTTCTTTGTTCTTCCGCTTTGTTTGTTTGTTTAAAGGCAATCTCTTGCTATATAGACCACCAGGCTGACTAGGATTCACTATGTAGATCAGGCTGACCTGAAACTTGATCATTTTGCTTCAGCCTCCCAAGTGATTGATTTCTGTCTTTAAAAATCATTTGATGTTCTTGCATAAGGACTTCTTGAAGTTCCTCAGGTTAAATCCTTCATTCAAATAACTAAAATGAATTAAAATGGATGCCCCCTAGCTTTGTAAAGAGGTACATGGTATGTTACTAGTAGAAGATGTGCCCCAACAAGACTGGGAGAGATGGAAAGAGAGTCTTAGTCCACACCAACTAAGAAAAAGGAGGGGCCGAACAGGAAAATGAGAAAAAGAGAATATTCTAAGCAAGAATAATCAATGCTGGGACCTGTGAGAAATGTAGTTCTGAAGTGAGAAAGAGATGCAGACATGAGCTAGAGATCTGAATGCATGAAGACAGAAATAAAACATAAGCCACCAAGATGAAAACCCTCAAATAATTAAAGCTAACTGCTAAGTGATATGTCATAGTTAAACTTAATATCAAGTTGATGTGCTCTAGAATGACCCAGGAGAAGAGCCTGTGTGGGATTATTTTGACTAAGTTAAGAGAGGGGAAGACCTACTCACTGTTAGTGACACCATTCCCTGTGCTTGGATCCTACACTGTATAGAAGAAAGTGAGCTAAACACAGGTGTTCAATATTTTCTGCTTCCGGGCTGAGAATGTAACATTGTCAGCTCCATCAAGTTCCTGTTGTCCTCCTTGACATGATGAATAGACTTTTCAAAAAAAGTCTAAGTTGGGCTGTGGTGGAACACACCTTTAATCCCAACACTCAGGAGGCAGAGTTCAAGGCCAGCCTGGTCTACAAAGCAAGTTCCAGGACAGCCAAGGCTATACAGAGAAACCCTGTCTAGAAAAAGGAATGAAAGAAAGAAAAAAGAAAGAAAGAGAGAGAGAGAGGGAGGGAGGGAGGGAGGGAGGGAGGGAGGGAGGAAGGAAGGAAGGAAGGAAGGAAGGAAGGAAGGAAGGAAGGAAGGAAGGAAGGAAAAAGTCTATGAAATCAAAGAGCACTAATATGGTAGAAGAGATACTGGGTTCAAAGATGATGCATTTAGTGTACAAAGTTAAATTTAAGATTAGGGAGATATAAACTTGATAAAATCCAAAGAGAAGTAGATTTATTTTTAAATGGGAAAGTAAAGGAATGATCAATGGAACAGTGGCTATGAAAATAAAAGTAGATCAGTCATAGGCCAAAGAAAAAGAGACAATTAGTTAATAAATATTTATTGAGTACTTAGTATTTTAAGATTCCCAGTTCTATCTGGGTAAGGGGAGTGCTGGGAACTGAACCTAGGGCCTCATGTATTAGGCAAACACTCTACAGCAAACTATAACCACAGCCAAAGAAGATAATGGATGAGAATGCAATGATCAATAAAACAGCAACTTAAATTGCAATGGAAGAAAAAGTTTTGAATAGTAAAAAACTCAAGAGGCATTAAAATAAAGTAGCGAATGACTAGAGGGCTGTTTTAGATGATATGGACAGGAAGGCCTACTTGAGAGGGTAACAGTGAACTGAAATTTGAATGATATGAATGGAGAATTCTTTTAACTTTATGTGTATGGGTGGGTGCTTTGCCTGCGTGTATGTCTACATACCACTTATGCACTCTTGGTGGCCAGAAGAAGGTGTCAGCTCCCCTGGAACTGGAGTTGCAGAGTGCTGTGAGCTGCTAAGCAAGGGCTAAAATCTAACCTTGGGTCTTCTGAAGAACAGACAGTGCACTTAACTGCTGAGCAAACTCTCCAGTCACGAGAATGGACAGTTCTTTGGGAGATCTGGACAAAGCATATTTGGACCAGAACAACACAGTATAAGCTTGACCTGTTGGATGAACAGAAACAACAGAGTGGCTGGAACACTGTAGGTAATGGACAGAGCAAAAGAAGAAGGAGAATTATGTAGGGTTATTTTAGGTTATCTAGAACTCAAATTCTGTTTTAAGAAGACATTTTGTAGAGATATGCCACTGCTTTATGAAAAATCACTCTATCTGCTGTTTGAAGGACAGAGTGTAGAGAGTTTTCTGGAGGCAAGGATGATCAATTATTAGGTCTCAGCAGAAATTTAAACAGAGAATTGAGGCTAGGCGAGGAGAATGAAGGTCCTCACACTTGGCATGTTTTTCATTGAGCCAATGGGTTCTCCTTCATGAGAATGAGGGAAGGATACCCAAGAATCATACCATGGCAATATGTGATACATTCAGTATGATGGAGCAGTCTTACATATGAGAATGGAAGGAAAGAATTGGTGGGTATAGGAAGTAGCATGGATACCTATGGAAGAAAATATTTTAAGAAGTAAATAAATACAGACTTGGTGGCTGTGTCATGGGCTATGCTATAAACATTGACTAGATTGATTAGAGTAGGCTGATAAAAAGTGCAAAGAAAGAAGTAGAAACAGAAAACACAGGAGTCTGTCGAGAAGGGAATCATTAAAATGGAGCAGTATGATACATATTATGGAAGTTATTTTCCTTTTTATGATAAGTGAGTAAAATGGGCATGTTTACGCATGAGAGAAAAGGGAAGAAGGGGAAAAGAGAAAGAAAAGGAAGATTACTACAGGAGTAATGTTCTTAAATGAACAGAAGAGATGTGCTTCAAGGCAATTAATTAGCAAAGGAGGTGCATTTTTACTGTTGCCTGAGGGGCAAATGGGTAGAGATGGATGCAAGTAGCTCTTGACTGATTGTTTTTCTATGAAATATGTCACAAGGTCTTTATTAGACATGATTGGTTAATTGGAAGGTTTTGGGACACAGGTAGAAATAATTCCTCTTAAAAAGGAAGAAAAGAAATTTACTAGCCAAAGTTGTTAAATAATCTGTACTTCAGTTCATTTGATGTTGAATACGCATGGATTTGAAGTAAATCCATTCCCCCATTACATGATCTTTTTTTCCTAGTCATGTTTAGCTCCTTAGAAGAAGGTAAGAAATAGATTAAACTGAAGTTACAATGGGTATTTGGTACAGAGAGATAGGCAAGCAGTGAGGTTAAAGAATTCAGCTAATGTCCTGGAGAATAAAACTGAATAATGAGGAAAGGGGGAGCATGACAAGGTAATGTATAGTGAATGAGTGGTAAGAAGATGCTGTGATGAGGTTTAGGTTATAATGACAAACACCCAAGTGTTAGGGAGTTGAAAGGAGAAAGCAATGGTCAAAAGTCACACTGAGTGGGGAAGCAGGAGCAAGTCTACAAGTGGACATGTGATAGGGAGAAAGTTGACTGACTGTACAACAGAAACAGGTAAGGGCCCAGGAGACCAAGGTGTGGCTAGGGTCTCGTGGCTGTTGTATTAGAAGAAAACAAGAAAAGAATGAGTTCAAGAAAGCTAAATTTTCTATTTGTTGGCAGAAAGCTGAGTTTACTTCTACTTAATGGCTGCTTACATTTAGTTCCTGAAAATAAGGTGCTGAACAGGCAGTTATGGTGTGTACAAGTCTAAAACAGATGCTGCAGAGAATAGAGGAGAAACTAAAGCACACGTAGTCAAGGGGAAATGCCTACTGGATTCTTATCCATGCAGTAAAGCACAGTCTCACTTCTGTTCACTGATACCATAAACTGATTAAGGATGAATATTCATTTTGTCTTTTTCAGTGCCTGAGTGTACTCAGAATTGGTCCTGGGCTCACAGAGGTGTGGATGGGTGGTAAAACACTTGCCGAGGACGCACAAGCACCTTGGGTTTGACGCCAACAACACAAATAAAACAAAATAATCCAGGCCTTTCCCTGAAGAAATGAATGAATCACTTTTTTCATGCATGTCTATCTGAATGGCATCTTGGCTACATACAAATCTTTAAATTATTATTACCACTCCTGTTGTTGCATTTTATAACAGAGCCAAGGATGAGAGTAACAGAAAAAAGGCAAGGATCGATTCTCTGTGGCAAGGAAATTTATCTCCACTGAAGGAAAGAGCCACTTACTATGCAATTTTCTTTCATTGTATGGTTTTTATTTTATTGCGTTACTGGAAAGTAAACAAAAATTTAAGTTACCTTGCATCAACTCCATCAAATACTTTTTGACACTCATTTCCAATGACTTCTTGCTTTAGATAGTAAAGCATCCTTACACGAAGCAAAACTCTAAAATAAAATAAAGGAGACAAAGATATTAGTCACTAAAGCAAAAAACATTTTTTATTTTGTTTTGTTTGTTTGTTTGTTTGTTTGAGAGAGGATGTGTATGTAGCTTTGGCTTGCCTGGAGCTCACTGAGTAGAATATGCGTGCCTTGAACTCATGGATGAATTCTCTTGCATTGCCTTCCAAGCAGCAGAGTATAGGCATATTTATTCCCTTGCTTATATAGAGTCTTTCAATAATTGAGTAATAGTTATATATGTTTAAATAACTCTCATTACTGATGATACAAAAGATGCTGCAAAATCTTCACAGTGGTCACTATTTACTGCACGGGAAGAGAGGAGTTTATCTGGAGATTAGGTCTATTTGATGGTAAAAATATATAAGATGTTTCATGATTGCTTGAAGATACCATTTGAAGTTAACAATCTCAGACCATACCATCACTAGACTGGAAGGTGACTGTTTAGAGAACGGGTTCTCCACCGCCCACCACCTACTTGTTGCAGTGGTGCTTTACATGCTTTTTGTAGCCTTCGTCTTGAAGGAGCTGCTCAGGATTATACTTCCGAAGCCACTCTGCTTTCTGTATATCAAAGGAGCTTGTCTGAGTCTTTACTTTCTTCCCCTTCCGGCCCCTAGGCACAGGAGCTGAGAGGCCTGTTAAGATGAAGGTTCACATGAAAGAACTTGTATAAAAAGCTATGACTTGAAAGATTTTTCCAATACAAGAAATTGCTAGAGACTTTCCGGGGTCACTGAAGGTTACTGAGGTCTTTAGCACATTAATGGCAATAGAACTGACAAAATAACAAATCAAATACAATTCAAGATGGTTTTATAAAAATTAAGTCAAATTTCACAAATGAGGCAATACTTTATCCCAAATTACAATATTTATAATAGATTCCTTCGGCTTTGTAACCTATCCCCCCTTTTACCATTGATTCACTGGTTATCAGAAATGTATCTGTCCTTTGGCATTTCAGAATTTGCTTTATTAATAATATGGAATGGTCTAACCTTAAGAGAGCTAAAGTCATTTTTATGCCCTTGAGAGTTTTACTATGAATTTCTTTAAAGAATAAAAAGCATCACTGTTCATGTGCCACATTTGCTAAGTTTTCCAGGAAAGGGAATCAACCACATCTGTAGCTTACACAGTCTTCTCCGGCCTAATGCACTCATCTACCCCAGAAACCAGCAACACTGGAACTGAGGCTGGCTCCTTGCTTATTATCAAAACATATTCTTATGAAATATTTTGTTCTATAGAGTTGAGTAAGCTTAATACTTCACATTTCTTCCTTTATTTAATGCATGGTTTTTAGGGAAGAACATAATCATATTTCTGTGATTCTTTCACCTTTACCTAAAGAACTATCCTCAAATTAATTAATTTGTCTCTCTACTGACCACTTCATCCAAAGCAAATGCTTGTTGCGGTGCTATCTTGGAAGTGCGAACGGTTACAGCACTAGTTTGCAGTGCCTATTAAACCTGTAGCCATTTAATTAATTAAACCTAAAGTCTATGTCTGTCTACCTAGTTAGAATGTAAGGTGGAGGAGCTCAGTGATCTTCTCTATTTCTTTTTATAACATGTACATTGGCCAAGAACATATCAGACAGTCAATAAATATTTTTTGATTTGAAAGAACAAAACTATAAAATAAGTTTAAAAGCACAGTCATTTTTCATTTTTGTAGAAAATGTAATCATTTTATGGCCAAATTTTATTTTATTCTGAAATGTACATTCTGTTAGCAAAGCTGTAGAGAAAAATTCTTGCATATACCACTGATAACACTGCAAACTCGTCACTTTGAACAACATACTACTGATGTGTCATATAATTTATCAGATCTACCCAAAGACTATATTTAAAATACTAATGATGCAAATACCTTCAGTGGAGGGAGATTACCCATATGCATGAGAAGGGGTATACAGAGCTTCTTACCGACAAATTCAACAGTGTCAGACTGGAGCCAGAAGGCCTATCACTAAAGAAGATGCAAGGCAAATTATCAAACACCCAGACCATGAAATACTAAGAAAAGGCTGGATACACAGCCAAATGGCCATATTGTGACATACTGTGAGGCCAACAATGTGCAAAGTGATACAAATTTAACAGGAATATGAAAAGCCCCAAATCCATAATACTGGCATTTTCTAAAGCTTGATTTTTGACTGTAAAGGTTAAGTTTTTTAATACTATCTGTATTACTTTGAAATTTTATACAAAAGTACATTAAGTATTATTTATACAAGAAGACTTTTTTGAAGGAAAGAAATATACTTGCCTAAATGATTTTGTAGCTCACGTGTCTGGCCATCTTCAGTGGGGGTGATGAGATCCCATATAAAGCCTTTAATTTTCTCATCACCTCGATAATGAACTAGGCAATAAGCCAAAAGAGCTCGGCAAATGATTTCTACGTCGTGTTCATTCAGCTGCCGTTTAAAACGCCCATGAGACAAAATCTCTCTCCATCGGCCCCACCTGGTTAAAAAAGGAACAGTCACAGTAATATTTACTTAAGTCTGAGCAAAAGAAAAACAAAACAAAACAAACAACAACAACAAAAAACTCGGGCTGGAGAGATGGCTCAGAGATTAAGAGCATTGCCTGCTCTTCCAAAGGTCCTGAGTTCAATTCCCAGCAACCACATGGTGGCTCACAACCATCTGTAATGAGGTCTGGTGCCCTCTTCTGGCCTGCAGGCATACACACAGACAGAATATTGTATACATAATAAATAAATAAATATTTAAAAAAAAAAAGAAAAAAAAACTCATGCATAAAAGCCAGGAAAAAGAAAAAAATGTGTCATTATAAAGATTTACTAAAGCTTTCTCTTGTATACAGAACAAAGAGGCAAAGAAGAGTAACTTTCAATATATCTTACTCAGTGACAGAGATACTATTGCTTTGAATTACTGAATGTGCAGATTTCAACAAGGAGCTTGACATTAGTGATTCATTCAACTAGTGTAAATACAGAAAGATTATATATGCTAAACACAGATTTGGGATAATTAAAAATAAATGTTATTGATTTTAATAAGATGATTGAAAATAGTATATATTTAAGTTTATATATAATTGTTTATAACAAATACTAAAAATAACATTTTACCCATAAACCAGCAGGTTTTTCTCAACTCTAAAGCATTCAGTTCTTCCATAGCCACTGGACCGGTCACAGGGTCTCCGGAGTTTGGGTTTTTCTTCTCCTTCACTTTCAGCTTCAGATAATTCAGCCAATTCATCTTTTGTGGCACTAAAGGGTCTGGTTTGCTTCCTAATTCTTGGGGTGTCGATAACTAAACTGTTCTGTAAAAGTTGATGTTATAATTAGGGAAGGTACTTTAACAATTTATTTACAGCAAAACTATTTTCACTTTTTAAATTATAGAAATATAAATAGTAGTAGAAAGAAAAAATAAGTAACAGATCTAGTATTCTATCAAGTCAACTGAAGATACCTTCTTTTAAAACTGTTATGATACATATACAGTTTTCTGACATTACATTCATGGAATAAAAACAATTGATATTTTCTAGGATTAGTAAAAAAATTATTGACTTTACAGTAACTGTTCTGGTGGGAGTTCCATCCGAAGCCCCTGCCATCTATAACCCAAAGAGGATGGGATGCTCTGGTGGGAGTTCCATCCCAAGCCCCCTCCCCCCTCTCTCTCCAAGCCATGCTGCATCTCAGAAAGCTCGCCAAATAATGACCCCTACCCAAGAGATGCTCAAGGTCACTCCAACAGGGTATTTAAACTGGTCCCCGGAAAACAGACATGTGGTTTTACGGTCTCACTTATCTGTCTCCTCTCTGGGGGTTTGGGAGCATTTTATCCATTAAACCTAGGCTTTTTCTAATTCGGTCTGATTTGGTCTCATTTGGATTGATGCATAGGCAGAGGACCTTTGGGGTAGAAAATTTTCAATAACCAAAATATAATTTTTAGACTCAATTTGAACTTCATGATTTATTTACTAAAATTTGGATTGCTTTCAACTTTAGAAAAAATGATGAAGTAAATGTTTTTTAAAATTAAAGGAATAGGAATTGAGATACTGGTCAAATGTTGTTAATATTTTGAAGAACTAGAAACATAATTACTTATGTACAGAATAATTATATTAATATATAAAAAGGCAAAGCAGTGTCTCAGTCCCTCATGACCAATTCAGCTTAACTCATTCAATTAACTCCTGTGTTTGCCTCTAATATAGGTACTGTTGATACAAACATCAGTAATACAGATTCTGCTTAAAAGGAATCCAAAACTTTGGCAGTCAAATAAATATGTTAAAAATAAGTACTATTCAGGATGTTTTACAATATAAGAAGAGTACAAAAGCTGACTGGAAGTTAAAGTATAAAGAATTTTTAAAGAATTAGAGTTTTGAAAGGTAGTCACTATCATGACAAGAAAGGAAACAAGGGGCGGGAAATACCACGAGAAACTTAGGAAAGCCCTAGAGCAGAAAAAGATACATAGAAGCAGAGGAAGTCAGGTTCAGAGGATAAGGGTCCTTGGACAGTGCACTGTACTTAAAGAATACACATGTAATCATGTGATCGCTTGTTACACAGCAATCTTTGCTAAATTTCTCTGGTATAAAGTTAATAGTTTTGCTTATCTAATTAACATATTTTAGAGAATTTATATTGAGAACACAGAAATATCCTCTTTGTTTTTCATTAGAAATTTATTCATTTACGTATTTTATGTATATAAAAGTGTCATGTACTCCTGTATGACAGAAGAAAGAATCTAGTTCCATTTTAGATGGCTGTGAGCCACCACGTGGTTGCTGGGAGAGTTGAGCCGTTTCTCCAGATGTGTCATCTTTCCAGCCCCATTTGTTTCCTTAATCCACTACTTTTAAAATTAGTATCAGAGCGAATTAGGAATGATGTTACATTCCCCTCATTTCTTCTTCATTAATTGGAATTTTTATAAGGAAGAATTGTCTGTTTTCCTTTTCGCTAGTTTTTTTCTTCTTCATTTTTTTCCAAATGATTTGTATTTGAATAATGTTTCAGGCATTTTAAGTTCTTGATGAATTTCTATATAATAGAAATGTTAACTTTCATATGTACGTCTGGCACAAATAGTTACGAGTATGATAGCACTTTCATAAATACTTACCCTGCCACTGATGGCATCTATATCTATTTCTGCTTTTTTAGCCCATTTTTGCCAGAAGTTGGGATCATCTAAAGAAATATCTGTCCGGTTTCCAGATGCTACAAAACTTGCCTGAAATATATAATAGCAAGTTGTTAAAATACTTAAGACATTAAAAAGACCTTTGAAAATAAACTATCATCTGTTTGCATTTACTGTGCACAAAATTTGAATTTAGCATACATACAAACACTAAAGACATGTTCCAATACAGTGGCCTTAAATATAAGAGCATTTGTTCAAAGCAAATGTTTTTAAAGTCAACACAGACTATAGTTTAGGAGCAGAAAAAAGTAAGTTACTATTGTGGGTTAATTTTATAGTTTTCAATAAACAAGGATAATAATTTCTTTTTGGTAGGAAATGACATAAGACAGAGGCATACTTTCTAAAATACTATAGGAGAATTAAAAAATTATGGTAGAATTAGCCAGCTGTGGTAGCACATGCCTTTAAATCCCAGCAGAGGCAGAGGCAGGCTATCTCTGTAAGTTTTTGGCCAGCCTGGTCTACAAAGTGAGTTCCAGGATAGCCAGGGCTAAGTAAGAGAGACCTATTGCAAAGAAACAAACAAACAAGAAACGCAAAAAACAAAAACGACAAAGAAGCAGCAGCAGCAACAACAGCAGCAATTATGATAGAATTTAATTTATGGGCTAGCAAGATAGCACTTTGCTTTCCCTTTATCAAATAAGTAATTAAAATTTTAAATTAGACTTGTGCTTGTGTGCTATGTTATGCAGTATCTGTATGTGTTTGTGGGCTACAACAGAGTATGCACATGTGGTGGTCAGAGGTCCCACTATACTTTTTTTTTTTTTTAAGTTATTTTTAATCTTATGTGCATTGGTGCTTTGCCTGCATGTATGTCTGGGTGAAGCTGTCAGGTTCCCTGGTAGTGGAGCTACAGACAGCTGTGAGCCACCATGTGGGTGTTGGGAGCTGAACTCGGGTCCTCTGGAAGAGCAGCCAGTGTTCCTGAGCTGTAAGTCATCTCCCCAGCCCCCTTCTATTTATTTTGAGATAGGTGCTCTCCTTTTACACAGAGTTCACTGATTAGCTAGGCAGGCTGACCAGGTAGCTTCAAGGCTCGTCTTGTGCTAAGGGTGCAGATTCGAGCCACTTTTGCCCTGCTTTGTTGTTTGTTTTTGATGCAGTGGATAGGGACCTGAACTCAGGTCCTCATGCTTGGATAACAGGCACACCTATGGCTGAGCAATCCCTCAGACTGTCCTTATATATTAAAGTCAATGTAATGATTAACTCTTCTACATCACTACACACACACACATACACTAAATTTCTAAAGTTTATGTGTGTGTTCATGTATGTATGTGGGTGTACATGGAGGAAGCCAGAGGACAACTTCAAAGGAAAGTCTCAAAAACACCACTACCCAATTTCAATTGAGTCATGGTCTCTTCTAGTCTGAAGCTCATGAAATAGTCTCAAGGTGCTTGCCAGTAAACCCTAGGGATCTGTTCTCATGTGTTTCTACCTACCAATGCCAGGCTGACAAGCATGTTTGTGTGATATGGAGATCAGACTTAAGTCCCTGTGCTTACAAGGTAAGTACTATATCAATTGGGCCATTCCTCTAGCCAATTTCCTACTTTATTCTGCCTTTATTACACATAATCTTTAGTTTCTAAATTTTTATTTCTAATGTTTCTCCTGACTAATGCTTACAACTGTTTCAAGTTATTACATGCATTCCATTTTACTGAGATAAGGAGAGTACATGTAAAACTAGATATAAGACAGAACAAATGGAAGAAAGATTATCTATTATAACTGATAGAGTGCTTGCCTAACATGCACAAAGCCCTGGGTTCAATACCTATCAGATCACAAAACTGACTATGGGTGGTGCTGTATCACTGTGATCATAACACTCTCGAGGTGAAGCCCCAAAATCAGATGCTCAGTGCTATCCTTGGTTACACTGCAAGTCTGAAGCCAGCCTGGACTACAAGACAGCCTAGCTCAGAACAAAGCCACAAGTGGTTACTGATGCTAATTTAGCATGTTGAAAGATGAAAAAGAAACAAAGATACAAATATTTCCAGAAAGTAATATGTGAACATTACTACTACATTTATAAATTAGGACCCTGTGATGGCTGTTCATGGTTGTCAACTTGACTACATCTGAAATTAACCAAAACCCAAAGGGCTGGACACACCTGTGAGGGATTGTTTTCTTAATTAAATCTGGATCTTTGAGGTGGGAAGATCCATCTATTAATTAATCTAGGCCACAGCTTCTGCTGGTAGCCTATATAAGGGACAGGGAAGAAGGAAGTGCTCGCTCCCCGCCCCCTTCTCTCTCTGCTTACTTTGTCTTGCCCTTGACAGTAAGTCTATTCCATTACGGGCATTAGAGTCTACTTCTTCCACATTCTGGTATATATGGAAGACCAGCAGACACATTCAGCCTCATGGACTGAGCAACTCCTACATTTTGGACCTTCCATTCATATTCTGCCACTGTTAGAATAGCTGGTCCACAGGCTCTAAGTGACACTAATAAATTATATATATTATATTATAAATATAAAATATAATATATATATATTACTCTAGGGCAGTACTTCTCAACCCTCCTAGTGCTATGACCCTTTATTTTGGCTCATCCTTAAGTTGTGGTGATCCCAGTCATAAAATTATTTCATTGCGGGGGCTGGAGAGATGGCTCAGTGGTTAAGAGCATTGCCTGCTCTTCCAAAGGTCCTGAGTTCAATTCCCAGCAACCACATGGTGGTCCACAAACATCTGTATTGAGGTCTGGTGCCCTCTTCTGGCTAACTGCATACAAAAATAAATAAATAAATATTAAAAAAAAATTATTTCATTGCTACTTTATAACTGTAATTTTCTTACTAAATATCTGATATGTAGAATAGCCAAAAGGTTGAGAACCGCTGCTCTATAGAACCCTGACAAACCCTCACTGTGTGTTACTGTAAGAAGGAACCAAACCGAAGAAATTTTAAATAAAATTTCTATTTTGAATAGGAATCAAATAAATTTTAAGTTCCCGAGACTTCCCTGGGTAACTGACATCACTGACATCCTGGTTAGGAAGTTGAGACATAAATGGGGGCAAGCAACCCTGCCACACTCAAGTAAACGAACCAACAAAAACAAGATAAGTGTACCACATAGGGAAATATTCCTAGGAAAGTCCCATATCCCTGAATCCTGATTGGTAGAAAATGTAACTGTAACTTGGCACAGATGTTTGTGGTTTTCAGGCTTACTACATTATGCTTGGGGGGAGGGGGCGCAGTTCAGATCCCAGGTCTGTTTGGTGGCCACGATTGATTGATCAGTAGCAGCTTGATTATCATAAATTTTGTTTTCTGCATTTACTTGGTGTGTGAGTTGAGTTGTCTCCAGGCAGACCTCATAATATTACCTTAGCAAATGTTGACCCACGTCCTTCTGATTCAATTGTGATAGTTTTCGTTCGACGGAGTAAAATCTGGTCAATATCTTCTTCACAGAACTTAGAGCCTTCATCTTCCTCTTCCATAATGGCTCCATATGCACCTCTTCGAAGCAGGTCTTCTATTTCCTTTTTGGAAAGCTGCTGAATCTAAATAGAAAAAAAGGTAAATCTAGGAGTTACAGTACTTTAAATGTCACAAAATATGGAAACTACCCCAATGAACACTAAAAACATGCAGTGTCTTATTATGGGCTTGGGCCACACGCGAGAAAGAATTCTCTAGAATAATATATTGAAGTTACTATTTTTTGCTGTTTTAAAAATATAAACTACCACCTAACTAAAATGGTTTCAATTAAATTAATGCCCAAAGGCCAAGCAATTTCCATTTTAGTACTATGAATCTATATTAAGCAAAATATTTAAGCCAAAACAACAAAAAACAGACAAACCCACAATCCATGATATGTAACAAGACAAAGCCAATGTTAGAAGCTGGTAATTAAACTTTTAACAACTGAAAATCTTCCTGAATTCTAGTAAGTTAAGCATG
This sequence comes from Chionomys nivalis, assembly GCF_950005125.1. Classification (NCBI taxonomy): domain Eukaryota; kingdom Metazoa; phylum Chordata; class Mammalia; order Rodentia; family Cricetidae; genus Chionomys; species Chionomys nivalis. The sequence goes on from NC_080106.1 coordinate 35,041,037, forward strand.
ATACAGATGTCCTCAGAAGGTAGTAAACATGCCTATCTCGGAAAGATTCTTATGGTCCAGTAGTTGTTCTGAAGCTACATACACAGAAGAAAAGGACTCAAAAGTACCAGCTAAGCATGTCTCCATTGTGAAGATGACCTTGTGCACAAACCGTGAACGAGACGGTGAGAGTAAGACAAAAGTGTACATACGCCACTGACAGTGCCGTCTCTTCCGCTCATGCTCTGTAACACAGCTTTGTCTAGGCCCAGTTTCAAGCTGGCTCGGTCAAACATCTCTCTCTCATACGAGTTACGAGTTACTAATCTGTAGACTTTAACTGCTTTGTTCTGCCCAATTCTGTGACAACGAGCTTGGGCCTAAAGAAAATGAAAAGTTACAGATTATCTCTCACAAAATGCATGTGACAGTAAACTATATACATAAACAAGGAAGCATATGAATAGTTTTTGATATGATGAAAAATAATCCCACAATTGGAGGTATTTATAAATCATTTATGGTTTATTATGTTTTTAAGTTAAGTTAGATAAATCAGGATATTTATTTCTCTTGTGTGTATGTTATGTGGGCAAGTGTGTGCCAAAGCACAAGTATAAAGGTCAGAGGATAACTTTTGGGAGTTGGTTCTCTCCTACTATGTGGGTCCTGGAGATTAAATCAGGCTGCTAAGCTTGGAAGCAAGAGCCTTTATCCACTGAGCCATCATGCCAGCCTGGATTATTGTATTTTAATGGGGATGTTATTTGGCAACCCTTATTAGAAATCCAAAATCCTAGCTAAGTGTGGCAGTTCACATCTGTAATCTCTGCCTTTGGGAGGTCAGTCTGGGCTACATAGTGAGTTTAAATCAGTCTGACCACAGTAGGACAAACACCTCACCCCCACCACTGCCAAAACAAAAATCAAATAAAAACAAAACAAAAAATCCCAAACAAACAAATTCAAAATAAACAAAAAATCATACTGGGTATGTTGGCATCTGCCTTTGATTCCAACAGTTGGGAAGCTGAAGCAGGAGAACCTCTGTGAGCTTTAAAGACAGCCTGGTCTACTTAGTGAGTTCCAGGCCGACCAGGGATACATAGTGAAACCTTGTGACTCCAAGTAAAATGACATAAAATATTCAAAATGACAATAAATAAAAATTATAACAATAAATTTAATAAAATTTGAAATTTTCTGAGTATAAATATGATACAGTAAATGGAAGCGATATTATTATGTAGTCTATAAAGGTAGATACTGTGTCCTATTATGGAATAATCTTTTTGTACCCTGTGAGGACGTGTCTTTGCAAAGGTGCCTTCTGATTGGTTTAATAAATGTGAAATAGCCAATAGCTAGGCAGGTAGAAGACAGGTGGAACTTGTGAAAATAAAGAGAGCCTGGGAAAGGAGGGAGGAGTCCAAAATAGAGGCAGCAGAAGCAGGAGATAAACATGCTGTGATGAAAAAATGTATTGCCATGTGGTAGAAATATGAATTAATTTAAGTTGTAAGAACTAGTTAGTAACAAGCCTAAGCATCAGCTGAGCATTTATAATTAATAATAAGTCTCTGTGTGGCTATTTGGAAGTGAGCTAGCAGGACAGAAAACCCTGCCTGCAGTGTCCTTCAATGCATGCATATATTGCACCATGTACGTGCCCAGAGCCCTCAGATGCCAGAAGAGAGCACCAGCTCCCCTGGACTAGTACAGATAGCTATAAACCACAACATGGATGATAGAAATTAAACACAGGTCCTCTGCAAAAACAGCCAGTGATCTTAACTACTGAGCTGTCCCCCACCTCCAATCACACTTAACATTCGTTTCTAAGAAGTCCATAGAAAGCTTAAATTTCAAGCCCTCGTTATCTACAGTGTTTTGAACATGGATTTATTATGGCAAAATTTCACATATACTGTATGATGATTACATTACATTAGCACAAACGTACCTTATATAAAAGGAAATGAACTTCTAACATCTTAATTTTACCATGAGTAAGCTACAGTTAGAAGTAGAGCTCAAGCTTCTTACGTTTATAGGATGCGTTGGGGAGGCAGCGAGGGAACCCAGGCCTAGGACATCACCTTTTATAAGAAACCATTCTTCCACTGAGCTAGGTGACCATCACCCATACTTTATTTTTGCCCCATATATTATTTTATTGTTTTGTTTTGTTTCTAAAGTTTTTTGAGACTGTGTTTATGTATAGCCCTGGCTGTCCTAGAACTCACTCTGTAGACCAGGCTGGTCTCAAACTCAGAGATGTGCCTTCCTCTGCCTCCCGAGTGCTGGGATTAAAGATGTGTACCACCATGTAGTTTTTCTTTTTTTCTTTTTCTTTTTGAGGCAATTTTCACTATTTAGGCTTGGCTGGCCTGGAGCTGACTATATAGACCAAGGTAACCTCAAATTCAGAGATTTGCCTGCTTTGGCCTCAGGAGTGTTGGGATTCAATCATGCATGGCTTACCCCATATTTTAAAGAACACAAATATTATTATGTTCAATTATTCATATATTTTCATAAGTAAGAAACACAAAGAAGTATATTTTATTATCACCAAGTGATAACTAAAATAGTTTCACTATGTACTGCTGTTTCTTAAAGAAACACATGTTAGCCCGGCGGTGGTGGCTCACACCTTTAATCCTAGCACTTGGGAGGCAGAGGCAGGCGGATCTCTGTGAGTTCGAGGCCAGCCTGGTTTACAAGAGCTAGTTCCAGGATAGCCTCCAAAGCTATAGAGAAACCCTGCCTCAAAAAAACCAAAAAGGAAAAAAAAAAAAAAAAAAAAAAAGAAACACATGTTAATCCGCCTATATAAAAACAAAAGATGAGAATCACTAAGAAAAATAGCATGAATTTTTTTAAAAATTACATTCCTTGTTAGTCAAGAAATTTATTACCTGGAGGTCATTTTGAGGATTCCAATCAGAATCAAAAATTATGCATGTATCAGCTGCAGTTAAGTTGATGCCCAGACCACCAGCTCGGGTACACAGGAGAAAAACAAATCGATCTGAGTCAGGTTTACTAAATCGATCTATAGCTGCTTGTCGAAGATTTCCTCTGACTCTCCCATCAATTCGTTCATATAAATATCTATTTAAGTGAAAACCAGAAAGTTTAAATGTTGAATATAGTGAAACTGAAGATATGCTCTACCAACGGCAAAGTCAGTGTCCCTGTACCATACTATGATTCTGCTATAATTAAAAAACAGCATCATAAAAAATACTTCTACATTTGAAACACAAGGAAACATAAAGATACTCTGAGAGGACTACACAAGAAGCTGTAAATGTCCCCATGGCATGCCCTCAACTGACACAGCACGTCTGTGGAGGACACGCTGGAATGCTGTACAAATCTGTAGTCATTACACCAAGCAATAATTTTTAAATCTGTTATCCTTCCCTATCTAATATTCGATTTTTAAAAAACAATTTATTTTTATTTTATATGCATTGGTATTTTGCCTACATATACTCAGATCTTGGAGTTGCAGACAGCTGTAAGCTGCCATGTGGATGCTGGAACCCAAACACAGGTCCTCTGAAAGAAGAGCCAGTGCTCTCAACCACTGAGCCATCTCTCCAGCCCCTAAGATTCAATTTTTTACTACAAGACATCAAATACACATCATTTCAGAAGCTATTGCAGAAATTTAAATAGTATTCACTTGCCATACTTTCTTTGGTTCTTTCTACATATTTCTTAGATTTTTAGAACAAAACAGAGCATGATTTATGTTACTTGTAGTTTAAAAAAAAAAAAACAACAAAACCCTAGGGTTTTCCATGAAATTCATCATTAGACATATTTGAAATCTGTTTGCACAGATTTATCTCCTCATAAGTTCTTTATACAGGGTAATCAAGAAAATGTCATTATGAGGGGCTAGAGAGATGGCCCTGTGTTACGTGATCTTGTTGCTTTTTGAGAAGACTGAGGTTCAATCCTCAGCAGTCACACCCACATCAGGCGACTCACAGCAGCCTCTACTTCCAGTGCCATGGTCTCTGACTCCCTCTGGCCTCGTTGGGCACCTGCACACATGTGGTGCACATAAACTCACACAGACACAGATAAATACACATGAATAATAAATATTCAAAAAAAAAAGAAAACTGAAAGATTTTTTAAGGGCCATATTGTGATACAATGATCTTCTCTGGTATAACATTGAGAGCAATACACATTTTAGTATGAGTTCACAGAAGTGGAAATACTGCTCACAAATACAGGGTCTCAGGTTTAAACCATAGTACTGCAAAGAAGAAAAAAAGAGTCATAATGGAGCTTAGAAGATTTTCTCAGTTGGAAAAGTGCTTGCTAAACACATCTGAGGACTTTAGCTTTGATCCCCAGTATCCTAGTAATTTACAGTGATATCCAGGAACAGTAGGATGTATCTGTGATCAGGGTTAGGAGGAGGAGATAGGAGGATCCTTGGGCTCACAAGCCAGTAATTTTAGACAATCAGTGAGCTCCAGGTATCAACACAAACACACACATACATCACATATATAATATGTACACACTGCACAAAGTAGCAATAAAAATGAACTACATAATCATATAACATGAAAAAATATAAGCCTTTTCTAAGGTAAAGTGATAAAAATCTTTCATACTAAAATCAATAGTTAAAATTTCTGATTTCCTTTTATAATATGTTGATATGAGGTTAAAATTTTAACAGTCTTATAAAATTCCCAAGTGTGTTTTATTTATTTATATAAATATTGACTAATTAATTCAATATTGAATTATTGTCACGAACCAAAACCGGAAATGGAATAACAAATTCATATTAAATAAGCCATAAAAGATAAAAATATAAACACATTTTATAAAGCATAAGAACAATTTACAAGTTCTAATTATACCAACAAAATAAAATAGAAATAAAAATATTACACTAAAGTTTATGAATCAGGTGAAATAAATAATATAATTTCGTACCTTTTATGGATGAGATAGTCTTCCAGGATGTCAAGGCAGCGTACCATCTGAGAGAAGATAAGTACTTTATGGCCTCCTGCTTTCATTTTGGGCAGTAACTTATCAATGAGGACCAATTTACCAGCTGACTGGATCATTGCTTGCAGATGAAAATCAGAAGCAGATGGATTGTATGTATCTCGAAATTCTCCAAGTATTTTCTCCTCAGCACCTATAAAAGAAAGATGGAATAATATGAGCAATGAAAATTTTCAGGTGATTTCCAGCTGGTTTAAATGAGAATTGGTGCTCTTCTATACTTTGGTAATATACAACATTCTAGTGGCAACTATATTGCTTTTAATAGAATTATTTAAATTTGTGTCAAACCTCCCACAATATAACATTGTTAATTTCACTGAAGATACAGTGGCGATCTTCAAAATCTTTTGAAGTCTTTTGCTGAACAGTAAATGAGCGTGCCTAGGAAAGACTGAATAAAACCATGGGCCTGCAGGGCGCGGCGGCTCATGGAAACCTGAAGCAAAAAGACTGCTTGTGCATTTGTCCCAGCAAGGCGTTACCCAGGAAGGCCTGACCTCTTATCCGACCCCAAATCACCCCAAAACTAAACCAACCAAACAAGAAAAAATAAAAGTCAAAGTCAAAATAAAGGAAAAGAACTTCGGTCCAAACCCAAGGAAATAAATGCACACACTTTTAAACATGCATGTATATAACCAAACATACATACACACACATACTCACACACTTTTTTTTTGGAGGGGGTTTGAGACAGGATTTCTCTACATAGCCCAAGCTGTCCTGGAACTCTAAGGAATTCTCTAAGATAAACTGAATTCTTAATCTTGTGACATGTGCTCGAAATAGACCACAGCAGTCACACTGCCTCTGACACCCAGACACTTTCCAGCCCTCAGAACAGCATAAGAAAGTGGTAACATGGACAGCTGCAAATGGGGTGCTTCACTTCTTTACTGAGCGCTATCTGCTGCAAAGGAATATGTCTGTTGCAACTCCTTTTAGATACCTTTGATAAGATATGGATGATTACAGCATTTCCTGAGCTCCATCATGGTGTTGACTAAGTTAGGTACATTTGTTTGTCCAGCTCCTTTGGATAGAAAGGAGAAGTTCTTCTCTAAAATAGCCCTATAGTATTTCTTTTGAATGTTGGTAAGCTCTACTTCAATAATTGTCTCTTCCTTAGGGGCCAATTTCTTTTCCACATCTTCTTTTAATCGTCTCAGCATCATTGGTTTAAGGATAGCCTGGAGTTTTTGTACCTGAGTAAAAAAAGCATGATAGAAATGATAAAATACCAGTATATATTCAATTATCCATAGAAAGTAATTATAACAAAGGATTTGATGTGCTTATTTTAAAAACACAATAGAATACCTGTTCCTCTGTTTTCAGATCTCCAAATTCTTGCATAAATGTTGACTCAGAAGGAAACCTTAAGGGTTCAAGAAAGTGAAGAAGGCTGAACAGTTCTTCAACTGTATTTTGAAGAGGAGTGCCAGTCAAAAGCACCTTGTGCTCCTACAGAAAATAAGAACAATTGAGAAAACACCTTAGTACTAAAATTAAATGGAAGCTGATATAGGAAATCACATGTTCATTGAAATACTAGCAAGTAGTTTCTGACTATAATATTCACAAATTGATTTCAATGCAACAATTTCCTCAAATATTTAGCAACAATAACCCAATCAATTAAAAAAACTTTGTCAATCTTGCAATTTATCATTATCTATGTTATTTTTGCCTATTCATGCCTATAAAAATTCTAAACATTTGAAGAACCATATTTTAGGTGTTTTTAAGAACAAAAAAGTTTCTAATCTATATGGGAAGTAGAAAAAGACAAGATCTCCTGAGTAAATTGGGAGCATGGGGATCATTGGAGAGGGTAGAAGGGGAATGGAAAAGGAAGGGAGGGGAGTGGAGAAAAATACATAGCTCAATAAAAACAATAAAAAAATTAAAAAATAAATTGCAAAAAAAGAAATTAAAATAAAAGAACAAAAAGGTTATTTGTCTCTTTGTACTTGACATCAGTGTGAGAACAGGATCAAAGGAAGTTCATTTTTATAATTTGGTTATGAATATTCAATTCTTCACAGAAAATTTGTTGAATCACTGAAGTTTTTTTTTATTTATTATGGATACAATATTCCGTTTGCATATATGCCTGCAGGCTAGAAGAGGACACCAGACCTCATTACAGATGGTTGTGAGCCACCATGTGGTTGCTGGGAATCGAACTCGGGTCCTTTGGAAGAGCACGCAATGCTCTTAACCGCTGAGCCATCTCTCCAGTCCCCAAATCACTGAAGTTTTATAATCCAAATAAGTAAATGGTTGACTGGATTATGCTTTCAACTATAGAACTCCATCAAATTTTAAGGGAAAATAAGAATATTTTAATAATATAATTATTTAAAATTTGATTTGATAATAATTTTAAATTCCACATGTATATATTCATATCTCCAAATAAATATCTAATAAGAATAGGTCTCAAAAGGCAGACCAATTTTACATTTTGCAAAAATATAAATATCAGAATGAAGAGTTGAACTGCATGTCCACATACATAAGGGAAAAAAAGGGCACATTAACTTTTACTGTATGTGGTTCCTGCTAACTTAAGCACTGACACACTAATTATGTGACAGTAATTAAAAATAAAAATGTTTCAAACATTTGCATTTAAAAGAAGCAAATATGCAAGCAATAATATAACCTTAAGATCCTCTATTATTCATTGTAGCAAATGCCATGAACACGAAGAGTAGTGTGTTGGGGCTGATGAGATGACTCAGGGGGTGACAGAGTTTGTGGTCAAGCTTGTCGGCCTGAGTGTGACCCCCAGAATCCCCCACAGTGGAACTCCTCCATGTTGTCCTCTGACTCTATGTATGTGCCATGAAGAAAAATAGGCTTGAGTTTTTATTTTTTTTATCGTAAACGACAGGAAACATTTGGTGAAAGGCTTCTTTTTAAATTATTTCTTTTATTTTTTGAGATTAAGCACCATTTCTCCATTCCTTTTCCTCTCTGCAAACCCTACCACATGCCTACCATGCTCTTGCTCAGGCTGTACAATGCTACTAGCGTGCACGTTTTCGGAGCTGATGATTGGTACTGGATAACCAACTGCTCCCTTCTTCCCTGGAGGGGACTATTTCTTCTCCCTGAGCATTCCTTAGTTGCCTGTGGTTCTTTGTGTGAGGTTAAGGTAGTCATGTTGGTATGATTTTATCACTGTAGATTCTGACGTTATTAGGAGATACAGTTTTACAGCAAACTCCCTGTTCCTCTGGCTCTTACAATTTTTTCAACCCCCACCCCCTTCACAATGATCCCAAAGCCTCAGATTCAAGAGTTCTATTGTAGATGTATCTCTGGGGCTTTGTTCCAAAACACTGCATCTTGTTTGGTTGTGGTTTTCTGTAAAGGTTTCCATCTCTTGAAAAGAGAAGTTTCCTTGATGTGGAGTAAGAAATAGCTTTTTAATTAAGGAATTTAAGGTTTGAAATTTTGTGGCCTTATTTTTTTCCTCAAAATATCTACACATTTTCTTCTTTTCATTTTTAATTTATGTGTGGGAGCTTTACCTGAATGTCTGTGTGCCACATGTAGACCTGGTGCTACAAAGGCTGGAATAGGGTGTAGGAGGCCCCAGAGCTGGAGTTACTGATGGCTGTGGAGCCATGTAGATGCTGTTAACTGAGCCCGGGTCCTCTGTGAGAGTGACATGTGCTCTTAACTGCTGAGACATGTGCCTAGGACCTCTTTTAATTTTTATAATTAAATTTAAAATTAAATCTGATCTTAGAAAGTGGTATGGTTGGTCTGCTCTTCCAGAGGATCTAGGTTCAATTCCCAGCATCCACTTGGCAGCTCACAACTGTCTGTAACTCCAAAATCTGATACTTCACACAGACGTACAGGCAGGCAAACAAAATAATAAAAAATAAATTATTAAGGGCTGGAGAAATGGCTCAGTGGCTCAACTGACTGCTCTTCCAGAGGTTCCGAATCCAATTCCTAGCAACCACATGCTGGCTCACGGTCATCTATAGGGGGATCTAATGCCTTTTTCAGGCAAAAGTTCAAGAGAGAACACACACACACACACACACACACACACACACATACACACACACATATATAAAAAATAAGTCTTTAAAAAAAGAAAGTGGTATGGTTTTATAACATGCTAATTAAGGCTAAATAAACAAAATATCTAAATTTGCAACATAGGATTAAAAATATCAATTCTATGCCAAGTGGTGGCAGCACATGCCATTAATCCCAGAACTTGGGAGGCAGAGGCAGGTGGATCTTTGTGAGTTCCAGGATAGCCAGAACAACACAGAGAAACTCTGTTTTGAAAAACAAAAAAACAAAACAAAACAAAAAAACCCACAATTCTATAAAATTTGAAAATGATATTTTAGCACTAGTTTTGAATCTTCATGTTCCTTCTAGTTAGTAAACCAAGTCAAAATGATACTTTGAGTTACTTACCAGATTCATAAGTTTCAGACCCTCTAGGAGTTTACAATTTTTATTTTTTAATCTGTGTGCTTCATCAATAATCACACATCGCCATTCAATTGCATTAAGTTCTCCACAGCCCCCGAGAATCATTTCAAAGGTAGTGATGATGGCTTGGAATCGGTAAGCTCCTCGAATGATACGCCCCTAGAAATTACCAAATACAATAAATACACTGGTAGAATGTCTTAATTTCACTTTTGGTTCCTATTAAATAGCATAAAATATATTAATAACATTTTTACAAACTACTTTTCATTGACATTTTTACATGTGCAGACATTTAAGAGTTTCATTATTTAAAATATATTAGATAGCTGTTTAATAACATTGTCAAAACCCATAATTATGGGGATGAAAGACGAGCCCAGTCAATGAGCACGTGCTCTACAAGCTTGAAAATAATCAGAGGTCAATTCCTAGCACCTATGTAAAAAGTCAGCTCAGTGAGCTCAGTGTGGCTGCACCATGCAGGAGTAGTCAGGAAGAGGCTTGGGGGCAGAAGTCCAAGGAATCTGGTCTAATTGAGATCCAGGACAAAGAGAAACCCTATCTCCAAGGGTGGATAGAGTTCCTAAGGATGACACCCAAGGTTATGCTCCAGCTTTCACAAGCCATGTACTCACACACGTACACATGTATGTACACACACACACGTTGTAGGATAATCTTTTTGTACACTGTGTGAAGATGTGTCTGCTTTATGTCACCTGCCTAAGACATCTTCTGACTGGTTTCATAAAGAGTTGTATGGCCAATAAATAGAGAGGAAATGATAGGCAGGACGAGAGAGAGAGAGAGAGAGAGAGAGAGAGAGAGAGAGAGAGAGAGAGAGAGAGAGAGAGAGAGAGAGAGAGGAACAGAGGAACTCAGGGGAAAAATCAGAGAGGCTGAGATTTACCAGCGAGACATGGAGGAAATCAGATGTACAGTATGGAGGAGAGGTAATGAGTCATGTGCCAGAACACAGATTAATATAAATGGGTTAATTTAAATTATAAGAGCTAATTGGGAACAAGCCTAAGCCAAGTCCAAGCTTTCATAATTAACAGTAAGTCTCCATGTTTGAGAGATGGCAGTTCAAAGAAAGACCTATTACATACACACAGCATGCCTACATATGTGTATTATTTAAACATATATCCAAGTAAGTATATTCCAGTAAAATGTCTCAAGAAAAGAATTGAGGCCAAAAGCTGGGTTGTGACGGTGCATGTCTTTGATCTCAGCACTCAGAAGGCAGAGGCAGGCAGATCTCTGAGTAGACGTCACCCAGGTTTAGAGTGAGTTCAAGGACAGCTAGGGCTACACAAAGAAATCCAGTCTGGAAAAACAAAAAAACCAACCAAACAAACAAACTGAGGCCAGGTGTGGTGGCATACATCTTCAATGCAAGCATGGAGAAGATAGAGACAAGCTATCTTCTGTGGGTTAGAAGCCAGCTTGGTCTACATGAGTCTCAGATAATCCAGGGCTCCATAGTAAGACTGTCTCAGGGGTAAGGAGGGGTGAGGAGAGACTAATTCAACTTAAAAACTGAGCATTATAAAATCTGGCCAAGGAGATTTCAGTCCTAAAGTTTAGTTTACACCTATGAATTCACATTTACAAAGCCAAGCAAATAATGAATACCATAATAGCCATTTAAATAATTTATTCAGGGAATATTTATTATCTTGTTCTAATTTCTGGAGATATAAGGTAAGTAAAATAAAGTATTATCCAAGTGGAACCTACATGGTTCTAATACAGGACACTCCTAGTAAGAAAAGCAGTGAGCATTGTGACATAGAACAAGGGTATGGAATAAGAGTATGATCACCGCAACCTTACACACGATAACTGAGAGATGATACATAAGCCAAGACCTGTGTTGATATCTAGAAATCTGGCAGACAATGTATCCCTGGTAAAAGTAGCCAGCACAAAGGGCCTAAAGTATCCATGGAAATATTCAGATGATAGCAAGAAGGACAGAGTTGCTGAAAGCCGTGAAAGAAAGTGAGGGCAAAGGGCAGATGCCAAAGCATCTGGAAACTGACAGGAAGGCCTTATTCACAAGGAAAAGCAGATTTGATGAGAATAGGAGTTTGTGGCTGCTGAAGTGAAATGGTCTGAAGATGCCAAGGGCAGGGTCACAGGAACCATTCAAACAAGTGTTGTTAGTAGTGGCCAGGTCTGACAAATCTTAAGTTACAAGTATGGAATGAGACATGGAGAAAACTCAAAACTTTACTCTAGAGCAGTGGTTCTCAACCTCTGGGCAGCTACCCCACGGGGGTTACATATCAGATATCCTGCATATTATATGTTTACTTTATAATTCATAAGAGAAACAAAATTAAGTTAGGAAGTATCAGCAAAATAATTTTAGGCTCACCAGAATATGAGGAACTATATTAAAGGGTCGCAGCATTAGAAAGGTTGAGAACCACTGATGTAAAGATATGGCTTGAACAGCTGGATTGTAGAGCTCCTGTTCACTAGCACAGGGAAGCTAATGATTGTGGTTTTGTACATGGTAAGTTTGAAATATGCATAAGTTATATGCAAGTGGAGATGTTAACTAGGGTGCTATATAATAGCACCAAGTCTAAGAACCTAATAATTCTAAGAGAAAGTTAGACACAAACGCATAGGTATTAAAAGAAGGAAAAGTTAAGAATTGGTTTGTTTGTAGTTTATCTCATGTTGGTCTTTCACACTGTCCACTAATACATTAGACAACAGCCCCAGTAGGGTATTTCTACCATAGGTACAAAGTACAAACTCATGGCATTTACCAGGCTATGAAAACAGGATATATATTATAACCAGGGCTCTTGGGTCTGATTAATAACAGTTTTGCTATGTTCTTTTATTGTAATCCACATAATTCCTTTATGACTCATTTCATTCAAGTATGAAGCTAATTTAATAAAATCTATTGTACAAGGTTGCAATTATAAAAATTAAGTAAAAGAATATATGCAAACTGTTTCAAAAATCACTTGGCACACAGAAAACAGTTGTTTATAGATATTATTTCCTTATGTTACTCTTTCCCAAGTAAAATATTTAACAAGTCTTTGCAATTTCTATAGTTCTTAAGTCATTCAAAAAATTAAAAACAGAAAGAAATATTCAACTAATTTATTAAAATATATTCAAGAGACTTAACTCTAAGAGTTGTATCTATATGTACTTTATAGTACAGATATATTTGTTCATTATGAGTCATTTTGAAATTAAAAGTCTCTTCAGCTAATAGTTTGAAAACTTTAACATTAATCATAAAATATAATGTTTCATATATAGCATTAAGTTCATAATACATCAAGAATCTCTTGGCTTTGGACTATATATTAAACTTTGATATCTGTATTAAAGGTACAGCTTAGACAAAAAAAAAAATAAACCAACAAAAAAACCAACAAAAAACAAAACCAACCCAAAACCTCTTAATGTGTCACAATTTTAGGTTTTTTTTTTCTTTTTTTTTCTTTTTTTTTGTTTTTTCGAGACAGGGTTTCTCTGTAGCTTTGGTGCCTGTCCCGGAACTAGCTCTTGTAGACCAGGCTGGCCTCGAACTCACAGAGATCCGCCTGCCTCTGCCTCCCGAGGGCTGGGATTAAAGGCGTGCGCCACCACCGCCTGGCTTTAGTTGTTTTCTTAAAAGTGAATTCAGAAGGCAGGTATGGGAGCAGATGCCTGGAATCCCAGGACTTGGATTGGAAGCTAATGTGGAAAGAGTCCCATGAGTTTAAGGACAGCCTGGCCATACAGCAAGACTCAAAAAATTATCATAGCTCAAAAAATAATAATAATAATTAATTTAAAAAGATATATAATTATTATGATTATGTTGAAGAGCTTTATAATTCTGCATTTGTTTGATAAGGGATAATATATTATGTAAGGGACTCAAACTAGAATCCATACTGTAAAAGTGCAAAGGAGGTAGTTTTTGATATGGTTGGGAAATAAATGATTGTATATGTGCTCAATTTCATACACATGAAATAGTTTCAACTCTGTAAGCAGGAGTATGCAAACAAATCTGTCTATGTCACGCATTTTCAGCAGGAAGTAACAGAAAATCAGTTATAATTTGAAGCAAAAGCACAGGTTATGCACATTATCTTGCTTTAACTTCTACTACCATCATATGGTCATACTGCATAGTAATTACTTCAGAACAAAGCAATGAATGAAAGGAAGTATATTTAGAAGCTACTTAGGTAGCCAGTCACACTTGTTCTAATTAAAAGTATATTTGGTCTCAATTGAGTTTATTGATTTTTCTATTTCTGAATGAAGTCAGAAAAATTCATATTAACATTCAAGAGCACAACGTGGAATTCTATGTCTTACAGGTTGTTTTGTCTCTGTCTCTTGTGATCAGAGGGAATCATACACGCTACGCAGTCAGAAGGAATCATAAAAGCTAGACAGGTGTTTTACTGTGGAGAGACACCTGTCAGGCTACAAACTAAATTAAACAACTCTAAAATATAAATATATTGAACATGAAAAAGAACCTTAGTCTCACATCAATACAAATTTAATGTCATCATAATCACCAAAAAGTAAGCATTTAAAGAAAGGGTAATAGAGGAACAAGAGGGTGATCAAAGACAGTTATATAAAAAAATAACATATTTAAATAGAAAATTAAATTATTGTAGTTAAATATTATAGGCAATAATCAATTTATACATTTGTATAAATCAATACTATGCTACAGTGAACTAGAAACAGTAAACTGACTTTAGCCATTGCTTTTAAGCTACTAAATTTATCACAATATAAATATGAATGAGCTTAACATAAAAGTATGAGATTAAAATATACAGCAAATTATAAATTGTTAACATGTAATATTATCTTATTCAGCTGTGGTCTTTTAAAAAATAAACAAAATCAGTAATAACACACCTGTGAATCCCTGAAGTACATCTCATATTGCTGTATCATCTGTCTGCTAATCAAGCTCCCGTGATAAACCACAACATTGATATCAGTCCACGTACGGAATTCTCTTTCCCAGTTTGCAATGGTAGAAAGTGGTGCGATAATCAGGAAAGGTCCTTTTATACCAGTCAGAAGGATTTCGTAGAGGAATGTAATTGACTGAATGGTTTTGCCAAGACCCATTTCATCTGCTAAAATGCAGTTTCGTCTGAAATAAATAAATGCATTACCCATGCATACACACACTGGGCTTTTCTAAATACTATCGTTTTTAAAGATAAACATTTAAAAATAAGTAAGAAAAGAATGACAATACTTTCATTTATAAAAACATAAAAAGTTGCTAATGCAAAGTAAGGTAAAGATTACAATTTTATTATAATCCTATAAGGGAACAGTAAAGATTTTTAGATCTTCAAATAAAGATATTGCCCAGTAAGTGTTTGATTTTAAGAGTGAGAAGAGCAAGGCATGTCAAATATTTAGGAAGTATTTATTAAACACCTGTTGCTATCTCAGGAAGTATGAAAAGATGGGAGAGAAAAGAAAGAGAACATGTTTTCTGCCTTCTTGGGGCTTGTATCTATTAGAGAAGCAGACATGCAATATACATAAATAAGTAGCCATGCAAGCTGCTACTATAGAAGAATAAACTTAGCACTGGCTTTCATCAGTGGCTTCACGTTAAAAGAGCCTACAGAGCTTGAAAAACAAGCAAGCAAGCAAACCAACAGGTAACCAGGTCTTTTCTCTATACATTCTGATTCAGTGTGTATGGAATAAGATCTAAACAGTTGCAATTTCTAAAATAAATTCCACAGACAGTTTTGCTCTGTGGCCAGTGACGAATATAAGTAGTAAATGTTCTTATAGAAAATCAGAGGGATATGACAATAAATAATAATCTGGCTAGAGCAAAGGGGAAAGCTTCAGGTCATTTTTTTATAAAAATTTTCAAAAAACAAAACAAAGGGTCAAAAGTTAAAAAAAAAAAAAAAAGCTCAAACCAGGGAACCAAAAGTTGCTCAATATGAACAAGGGAAAGGAGAAGGGAGGAAAGATTCGTGAGGTAAGTCAGATCCATGCATAGAAGATATTAGACATCATTTTATTATGCAAAGTCAGGCACTAAAAATCTTTTAAAAATACCACAACATTAAGTTTGTATTGTAAGTTCTATTCCAGTGCGATGGCAGATAGTAAAGTAGTAGACGTTTGGGCCTATTTGGCAAGATACAGGGAAGAAAGTTCAGGCACAGGGACTTTGTAGTTAAGTAGTTAAGGCAGAACATGCCAAAGCTATGATGGCTTGGCCCTATTCACCAACTGCATGTATGAGGTAACTACCAGACTTGAGTTTAGGTGAGTCAATTAATTGCGCTATATTAACCATATAGAAAAATTGGAAAAGAACAAATTTAATATATAGAAAATAAAAAGATTAATTTTGAATCTATTATATACGTAGTGAAACTGCTGAGTCATATTCAGACAGTTAAAGTCAAAAAATATGGAATCATAGCTCAAGGCCTTAGAGATAAAGTTACGGAGTCATTAAAATATTGGTTAGCTTAAAAGGGGAGTGTGCAGTGTGTCTGTTGAGATGGTTAAGGGAGAAAAAAATAAGGAATATGAAATATTAATTAAAGATTAAATCTAGGCCATGGTGTGTGTGGGGGAAATCAACAGATAAAACATAGAAGAGAAACCTGTTTAGCAAAGTGTTGAAATAATCACAGAGATGCTAAAGATCTTGGAGTCACACTGTAGAAGTGTGGGGGAAATAAGAATGGGAAGAAAGTTTAATGGAAGAAATGGCAACTTGTATATATTTAACACAGGAGAGATGAACTGAAGGATAAGAATATTCTATTAATTAGGAAATGAGAAATTTCAGAAAACAGAAACGAAATCCACAGCTGGATAGAGATACATGCCTGTAATCCCAATGAGACTAATACAGGACTGTCATGAGTTTGAGGCTAGCACAGTCTACACAATGAGTTCTTGACCAACACAGGCTATTGAGTGAACAAACAGAGAACCAAATTCCAGGCTGGTGCAGAATAAAAAGAAAAGTGGGGATGAGGAAGTGAAGCTCTAGTTATTTGCATAGAAGTTACAAGAGGGGCTTGAAGTAGTTAGTGGGAAGAGCAGAGTCAAACGATTTAGTTTTCTATTTCATTTTTATAAATAAATACCCAAACCATTCATAGATTTAGGCAAATAAGTCTTCCAGCATAGATTGAAGATATAAAAGAGAAGGAGAGCTTACTGAAGACTGGACACAAGACAGCCTGAAGAGTTGAGGTAGCGTGATTTAATCGTGCTTGTAACACATGAGGTTAGAGCTATGAATGGCTACACTTAAAGAAGTGCTGGAAGGACTGGACATGAAAATGGGCAAGAATTTGAGAATTCAAAGCCTACTGTCTCTGGTTTCTTTATGAAGCAGTCACATACAGAGAGTGACCAGAACAGAGAATGGAAGGGTAGAGGGAAAAGGTTAAAGGTTAAACCGGGCAATGTAAAAAGTGCAAAGGGGTACTAATGAGTGAGGAAAATTTTAAAAATGCAGCATTATTTTATCTGAAAGCTTCTCTTGAAGGAAATAATGATTAATATTTAGAAAGCATAAATCAGAAAAGAGAACACTGCATGAGCAAGTAGGTAATTCTCATGCCACCTAACTGAACCACGTAACTCTACATAAATAGTGAAACAACTCCGAAGAAAGAGGTGAGAATTAAAACAGGGAAAATGCATTTCCAAAAAAGAATCATTAAATTGTTGCTAATGATAGCAGAAACTTCAATGATAGTCTGCACACAGTACTATACATAACACTTTATTCCCATTTATTATATTATATTTTAATTCCTTTGGAATTATCTTCTTACCTCAATAAATTACTTGAGATTTGATTTATAAAGCATTTTGAACAACTCAAGAAAATGAACAATAACAAAGGGACATTCACTGGTATGTTCCCATAATTTTATGTCCACTCATTAACTGCTTACAATCTATGTCATTTGAGGTTTAAATTAAATATTAGCACTCTATATAATTTCTAATGTCTTAACATACAGTTCACTCTACAGATACAATCACTGACATAAATTGTATGTTGAAAAGCTAAAATAATGAATAGTTTGAGACTATTGTAAAGTTATTTCAAATTTAACTTTTAATCAACAAACATGTGGGTGTATATACTTAAAGGAAACAACATTAAGACTGGCATTCAAAATCATAATTTACATTATTTTTCTGAGATATCTTCATTATTAAATAATACTTTCCAGCACAAAACAGCCCAGCAACATAAGTATTTATTTTAATTAACATATTTTGGCATATACAAAAAAGGAATATATTAAAATCTTCTTACGATATACTACATACCTATTATACCAATTGAACAAAAGCCAGTTGAGTCCTTCTAGTTGATATTCCCTGAGTTGATTACCATTTTTATAGTCCCTGGATTGATCTATTTTCTTCCAAATATTAGAGGGAGGACGATCCTTTGTGAACAAAAATAAAATGAATGATGCATTTCAGATGTTTATCTTCCACACAACTTACTCATGGCAAGAAACCTTGCTTTTAAAAGAACCTAGAAGCCAAAGCATACAGTATATGATGAAACTTTACCTAATAGTTAAACATCAAATTAATTCTACTCAGAGGCTTCCAGAAAATAGAACAGTGAGGCACACCCTGAAATTCATCCTGTGAAGCTTTGATGCTAAAATCAGGTGACATTACATGAAAAGGAACTACGTACCAATATTCTTCAAGAACAGACATTTAAATTTTCCTAGCAGAATTTTCACTAAATGGACAAGTTTAGAAAGGGCAGTGCATTAAAACTAGAGTTTTTACAAGGACTAGCCAAGTAGGTTTAAAGTTTTAAATCAAACATTAAGAAACAAAAGGAAATAAAGAGAATTTTAGTAGATACAGAAAAAGGCACCTAAAATAGGGACGTGTTCTTTTGTAACAAAAAATATTATCAACACTGTATTATAAGCTCAAATAAGTATAATTAAGCAAGGAAAAGAAAAACACCATTAAGGTGGGAATCACAGAACGTTAACATTGTTGTGTTTTGTTTTGGGAGACAGGGTTATAGCCCTGGCTGTCAAGAACTCACTATGTAAATCAGACCTGCTTCTGCTTCTGTTGGGATTAAAGAGGTGCACCACCACCACCCAGCCAGAGAGAATCTTAACTGGAGTTGGTAGGAATGGAATTTATATCTTGGTGAAAGTGGAATTTAAAAAAAAGCTTTGGTTGTGAATACATGTACCCCACAAACACAAGAATTGAAGATAACCTTAACCCTGCTAAATACAAAGTGCTAAGATCTTAAGAAGCTGCCCAAAAAAGGCTCTCACCAAATGTCTTGTGTCAGGCCTTGAAGCTTGCAGTTGTTCAAACTCTTCAATTTTTGCAAGATCCACATCTTCTTTTAATTCCCAGGTGCTATCTTCATATGGCAATGAGCACCATTTTACCAAGTAGTAAATAACAGACTAGAAAGAAGTTGTTTTTTATTTTACCACTTGTAAGGAAGTAAATAGTTTAATTATAAAATGTTTATAAAACAACTTAAATATATACTAACGTCCATCAATAAAAACAAAGAAACCATTGTTGGAAGGGGTTGATTTGAGACAGGATTTCTCTGCCTGTAGCTTTGGCTGACCTGGAACTTGCTTTGTAGACCAGGCTGACCTCAAACTCACAGAGATCCGCCTGCCTCTGCCTACCAAGTGATGGGATTAAAGGAGTGCACCACCACTGCCTGGCCAAAGAAATCATTATGTTTTAAAAAATTTATGTGTATGTCTGGGTGCCTGTATGTATGTGTACCATGTGCATGCTAGGTACCTCCAGGGATCAGAAGAAGGTATTGGGGCCTCAGACACTGGATTTAGACAGTGGTAAGGCACCATGTGTATGCTGGGACTGAAACTGGGTTCTCTAAAATGTGGCTTAGGCATTAGGTTTTTATTTAACAAGTGTATTACTAGGCTTGAATATTTGGAAAATTTAAGGTATTTCTTAGAAAAAATTTTAGATTTATTTTTACTTCATGTATATGAGGTTTGCTTACACATATGTATGTGTTCCAAGTACACAAGTTATACCCATGGAAACCAGAAGATGGCACTGGAATTCTGTACCATGTAGGTTCTGGGAACTGAACCAAGGTCCTCTACAAGAGTAGCCAGTGCTCTTGACTTATCTCCATATCTCTTAGAAACATTTTCCCCCGATTTTATTTAAAGTCTATTTTTATCTTCACATATGCTGTGTACCATGTGTGTACCTGGTGCTCTTGAAGGCCAGAAGAGGCTGTTGGATCCCCTAAAACTGGAGTTACAGACAGTGGGAGCCACAATGACCATGTGGGTGCTAGGAATTGAACTGGATTCTCTAGAAGAGCAACCAGTGCTTTTAACTGCAGAGCCATGTCTCAGCCCCTTGGAAACTACTTTTACTGAGTAATTACCTCACCAGTATCCTTATCTTCACAAAAAGAAACTTCTAATATTCTGTCTACTTCAACGTAGTCTGGGTTAAAGGGCTCTTCTTCCATCTAAAATTAAAAAATTAAATTTAATGATATCTGAGGAAAAGGTAGAAAGACATAAATAAAAATACATCTGTTTAACTGTAGTTACATTTCTAATATGTAAAATTCTTCCAATTTAATTTCAAAAAGCTATAAAGGAAATTATAAGACACCAAGCTGTAAATAATACAGGCAAAGTAACGGGACTAAAGAATAATACATTCCAGGTTAGTGACCTACTCTAGCAGATACGTTTGTTAAAAGCTCTAAACACAGACTGCGACTCTCATTTGCAACTCTGCTTTGGTAATAAGATGTGAAGACCAATGACTCCACATACTGTCTCACATTCCAGCTGTCATTTTTATCAGACGCTTCTCCTTTATGCAGGGCCTGTTCTTAATATGCACTTATCTATGTGGCTACTTCAAAATCAGCTGCACCCATTCTCTTCAACCTGTGTGTATCCTATATTCTTTAGCTGGTATGTGGAAACACAGCTCTCTCTGCTCCACATTCACAGATGCCAAAATGGAGAAGTGATGATAGATTGTTTTTCCTTCCTTCACCCTGTGAAACTAATAAATTGGGAATTTTGTAGTGGGCATGGTACGCATGCCTATTATTCCAGCACTTCGGAGGCAGAGGTAGGAGAATCTCTGAGTTCGAGGCCAACCCTAGTCTAATGAGAGAATTCCAGAACAGCAAGGATTACAAAGAGAAACCCTGTCCCAAAATATTCAAAATAAATAAATCAATAAATTGGTGATTTATACATCCTATCTGTGCGTGTGAACTTGCATGCTGCGTAAAACTGGGTTTTGCTATATTGCCCAAACTGAGTGCAAACTCATGATCCTCTTAAATTAAGTGGTATTACCGTCATTTGCTAATGTCAGGTTTTGTATAGATTCTGTGTTAAGTGTATACAATGCTAGACTGAGTCTTGGGTATGTTATACATGTACTCTACCACTGCAACACACACACACACACACACACACATCTCTGTTTGGTTTTGGTTTTATGAGACAGAGTTTCTCTGTGTAATGGCCCTAGCTGTCCTGGAACTTGCTCTTGTAGACCAGGATGGCCTCAAACTCAGAGATCTGCCTGCCTCTGCCTTCTGAGTGCTGGGATTGAAGGCGTGCAGCATCACCACCTGAATGCATTTTTTTGTATTGGAGGGGGGGCGTGTTGAGACAGGGTTTTTCTGTTTAGCCTTGGCTGTCCTGGAACATACCCTGCATACCAGGCTCACATGAAACTCAGATTCACCTGCCTCTGCCTCTCAAGTACTGGGATTAAAGGTGTAAGCCACTAGCGCCCAGCTACAGTCTCTCCTTTTAAAACTAATTCAAATCGAGACCTTTTATCTCATCCTCACTGCGTCACCTCTTCCATGAATACTTTAAACCTTTATAGATTCATTTCCTTTTGTGTGTCTGTTTTGCCTGAATGTATGTATACACACTATGTGCACGTCTGGCACCTACAGATAACAGAAATTTATACCTATTGCCTTGCATAAAACTCAAGTTCAAATGGATCAAAAACCTCAACATAAAACCAACCACACTGAACCCCATAGAAGACAAAGTGGGAAGTACTCTTGAACACACTGGCACAGGAAACCACTTCCTAAATATAACTCTAGTAGCACAGTCACTGGGAGAAACAATTAATAGAACCTCCTGAGATGGAAAAGCTTCTGTAAAGCAAAGAACACAGTCAACAAGACAAAATGACAGCCTACAGAATGGGAAAAGATCTTCGCCAACCCCACATCCGAGAGAGACGTGATCTCCAAAATATATAAAGAACTCAAAAAAACTGGACACCAAAATACCAAATAATCCTATTTATAAATGGGGTCCAGATCTAAACAGAGAACTCTCAACAAACGAATCTCAAATGGAGCATTAGTTGTAAAAAAAATAATGACATCTTGAAATTCTCAAACGAACAAAACCAGAAAAAGCCATAATGAGTGAGGTAGCCTAGACCCAGAAAGACAAATATAGTATGTACTCACTCATAAGCAGACATTAGACAGAAAGCAAAGGATAACCAGCCTACAGCCAACAGACCCAAAGAACCTAGACAACCAAGAGGACCCTAAGAGAGACATACATGGGTCCACACAGGAAAGACAGAAAGACAAGATATTCTGAGTAAATTGGGAATGTCGGGGGCATGGGGATGGTAGAAAGGGAGAGGGGAGGAAGGAAGTGGATTGGGAAAAAATGTAAAGCTCAATAAAAACAAAGTACTGGTATAATAATTAATGAAATGTAAATAATGCCTATTAATAAAATAATAACTGTACTATATTTATATGAAAGAACAAATACTATTCTGTTCAAATGTGTCAGGAAAAATTCCTGTGCATGATAGGAAAAATGTTGAAAATTAAAGTAAATATAAAAAAAATTAGTTAAAATTCATGTGAGAATTTGTTGTGCTATTTTAGTAAATATTTTGTTCAACATAAAGTTTAACAAACCTTAAAAAAAAAAAACACAAAACCACAATTCGAGAGGTAGTGGTACACACAGAGGCAGGATGACCATTCTGGTCTACTCATAACCAAGTGTACACATAGTGAGCTCCAGACCATAAATAAATAAAGATATAAAATAAATAAAAAAAAAAATTAGAGAAGGACATCAGGCCATTCAGTGATGCTTGGAAGAGAAAAAAAAAAACCTTTTCAATGGTGCCATATATACTTACACCAAAGTTCATGATAAATATGTAATATGTCTCATCTAATAAAAATTATGCTTCCCACTTACTTGCTGCATTATTACTTTCATAACGTGAAGAACACGATGAAAAATATCTTGTGATATTAACATATCCACATTCAACTCTAATCAACAAAATGTATGCTAATTTAAAAATACAAGCATTAGCTACCACTGAATTATTGTATTTTTTAAATATCTTTTAAAAGACAACACTCACAAGGTAGCCCTGGCTAACCTGAAACTGCTACGGAGACCAAGCTGGCCACAAACTCACAGAGATGTTCCCGCCTCCTAAGATGAAAGACATGTGCCACTAGGCCTACTTATTATGGCTCTTATTTCAAGAGTTTCCAAGCTGATTTTTGGAAGAGAAAAACATATGTAGATAACGTTTACAATCAACTATTAACACTGGAAATGTAAAAAAGTAGTATTTTGTTTTATGGTTCTGAGACCAGAATTCAGGGTTTTGAATATGCTACACAAATAATCTACCACTTAACTACATTGCAAGCTCCACCCTTAAAATTATTATAAACAATACCAAATTTGGTAAAGCTTTTTCCTTACATCTGCCAAAAAATGTGCCCTCTGTGCTTGTCTTAGCTTGAATCGTTTGATTTTTTGCTGGATCCGTTTATCTTTCAAAAGTTGCTGTTCTGTGGCCCATTCACAGTGGAGATAAGAGCTAAAAGTTTTATGAAAACAATATATTAGCATGATAGAGAAAACTGTTTCTTCATATGCACATTTAATTATAATTTCCAATACAAATGTACTACCTTTAATTTTACATTTAAGTATTTACTTCATTCAATTTCAATAGATTATATAAGAATAATAAAACAGCCATTTTGATCCTGGAATGCTAAAGGAACTGTAGTCAAGGAATCACAGTTTATCATATGGAAACAGTGACAAACTGACCAGAAGCTGCTTCTGCAACATGACTTATTATTTTATTATATTGATTTTCTGATGATCAAAAAGTTATGTGTATTAGAACCAACATAATTTTCTTTGAAAAATTTAATCAAAGTATGGAGATGAACTAGAAACTACACAAAAAGAATACATTATCTGATAACTGCTGACTCCATTGATTTAATTCACCTACAACCAATACAGAAACTTAAAATCTTAAAGTCAAATCATCATTGTATACATCTGATGTAGCAACCTACGATCAATTGTTGTATATAAAAACAATAAAACCTTAAAGGCTCAAAGCAGAAAAGAGATAAATACCTATAATTTATAAAATCATATTTTATAAAGATTCTTGTTTTTATATAATTTCAAAAAAAATGACTCTCGACAAGAAAAGATTTTTGTTTGTTGATTTTTTATTTTTTGGATTTTTTTGGTTTCTTTTGTTTTTAGAAGCAGGGTTTCTCTGTTTAGCCCTGGCTATCCTGGGCCTAGTACTATAGACCAAGTTGGCCTTGAACTCAGATATCTGACTCCCAAGTGCTGGAATTAAAAGACATTTGTTACTACACCTGTCCATAAGAGGTTTTCAAATACAGCCTTTATACTTTTTAATGACTGAGTTCTTATAAGTAATAAACATTTTCATTAAAATGCAGATAAAATGAAAATTTATTAATTGTAACTCATTATACTTACAAATTAAGTAATTCATATTTGACTAAACACCATTTCATAATTTTAATTCAAATACTTACTAATTTTTGTATTTCACAAAAAATTCTTCTGTATCAAGCATAACTCCAGGTGATATCTAAAAAATTAAAATTAACAACTGTGATTCAAACAGGACACAAAGTGTAAGTATAAAGCACATTGTACCATTACTTACTTCCTTTTTTACAACTCTAGAAGATAATATTTTGTCTACAATTGCAGCATCTTCTTCACTTGGATTTTCCTATAAGGAGGAAAAATATATGACAGAATATATTCTCAAAAAATAATCATCATTTAACAAATACCAGTGTAGCACTAAGATTGAGCACTATGTGAAATGTTAGTGAGGAAAAATAAAAAAGAAAAGAAGCCCTATCATTACTGCCCTTGTCATCATCAGCATTATCATTTTGGGAACCGCACGACCTCCATCTCCAACCCCTCCACTACCACCATTTCCACTGCACCACTGAGGAAATTCAGGTACACAGGTTTCAACTTAAACAGACAGTAGCTAAATGTTAGATTCATAATATATACAAGAAAAATAAAAACTAGAAGTAAAGACTATGTGGTAATATTTTAACAGGGCATCATGAATTCCTGGTGTGATAATTTAAACTGCAGTCTTACCACAAACAACTGCAAAGGCTGTTCACCAGGCAGAGGAGCTGAATTCTTTTTTGTCTTTACAGCGCCTTTGACCTCCTCTTCAGACTGTTTTCCCTCTGCATCTTCTGCATATTTTTTTCTTTTAATTTGTCGATTTGATCTTCTTTTCTGTAATGAATCATAAAGATCTGATTTATATAAATTATTTTTAAAATCTTATGCAGAGATACAAAGAATATTACTCTTTATGTTGGTGATTTCTTAGAAAAAAAATAAAAAATATGTACAACATTCCTCACTTTGTCTTTTTCTGACTAAAGCCGATAACATGCCCATGGCCACGAGTTCCCACTCTCCCAAAAGCATTACCTCCCATAATTTCAAATATAAATGTTTAGTGACACCTTTGTTTATTTTTCTTTATAAGTTAAGAAAACAGATATCTATTTTTATTTTGAACTAGTTCACAGCTTGGAAAGGCAGTGTTCTATCGGTAATATCTTTATTGGTAGATTAGTTTTCTTTAGAAACAATTAAAAAATAAAAGGCTAACTTAGTTATTAATTTACTCCTTAAACAATATACATTTTAAACTACAAATAATTTTATTCATTTGCCCCAAACAGAAAAGTTGTATTGAATGGTTATTTGTTAAATATCTGGGGCAAAAACACAGAAGAAATTAAGTTCTCTAAAGCAGTGGAAATGTTTAAGACAGAAAATAAAATGTTTTAGATTAAATATATAAAATGATTGTTTAAATTTAAATGAAGTACTAATTGTTTAACTAACTTTACTAGTTTCTTTATATTTAAAAAAGGAAAATCATACATTAGAAGTCTTTTTAAAGGTAGTACTTGTAGTAACAGGTCTTTTTAATAGTCTAATTTTAAATCAGAACCAACTCCCTAAAAATATCAGTTTTGACAGTTTATAATTAAAGGAGAATTTTTCAAAACAAAGTTACACAACTTTTGACGTTTTCACTTAAAAAAAAAACAAAGCTCAGGTTTGTTTCAGAATACAAAAGGACTTAAGTGTGATTGTATTTCCATGAACTTTGGAGGTGGCGGGGTCCCAACCAACTAGTCCACTGGACATCAGCAGTCTACTGCGTGAATCCAATCCTTCTTGCTTTTCCTGTTCCATTTTCTTTTATGCACAGTAATTTTCCTGACATTCCTGAAAAGTGGAGCCAGAAAATAGCCCATATATTTTACATATGGTTTCTGCAATATATCTGTGTGAGAACTTTTTCATTATTTTCACAACCATAACAAAACCGTAACAGAATCAGCTGAATCTGTGTAGCAGTAAGAGTTTTTATTGTACTAAGTTTGCAGTGGTTATGGCTTTGTAAAATCATGCCTCTTTGTCTTTTGAGATGAGCAATACTGC
Source organism: Chionomys nivalis (assembly GCF_950005125.1). NCBI lineage: Eukaryota > Metazoa > Chordata > Mammalia > Rodentia > Cricetidae > Chionomys > Chionomys nivalis. The sequence continues at coordinate 35,067,526 of NC_080106.1, forward strand.
AAAAAAAAAGGCAATATGTGGGTAGCCAAATTCCATGCCTTTTGTCTGGATGGGACATCATTTGCTTATACTATCCATTGGTGGGGAAAGGGTTCTACTGGAAATCAAGCCTGTGAGAGGCAAAACTTTATGACTAAGTCAACAACTCCCAGCCTTTCTGTTGGACATAAATACATTTATAGATTTTGTTTGTTTGTTTGTTTTAAAGACAGGGTTTCTCATGTAGCCCTGTCTGTCTTGGAACTCGCTCTTTAGACCAGGATGGCCTCAAACAGAGATCCTCTAGTGCTGCCTCCCATGTTCTGGGATTAAAGGTGTGCTCCACCATGCCTGGTCTCACATTTACATTGTCTAACATCAAAGCAATACTTTGTTAATAGAAGAGACAGGAAGGTAATATATAACCATAATAAAAAGATTACAAGAAATCTACTTTTTTCACATACTAATTTGAAAAACACATGAAGTATTCATTGTTCCCTAGAGGAAAAGTTCTATGAATTTACTTAGGCTAAATGTATGTTTAGAATTCTATTACAACCATCATAAAGATCTTAATGTTCAAAATAGTTCAAATTAGTGCTCAACTTGCATTTATTATAATAAAACATACATGAATTATCAAAGTTTCACTACACATGATTTCTAAATAATTAAGCTTGAGATTCATTCAATTTTTGTAAGATCTTATGACATATTTTCAACTATGTTACAGTTTTCCTTTCTGGTTACTTGGTCACTTATTGGTACTCTGAAATGCCCACTGATCTTTAGTAAGAAGAAAATAAATGGTGTAAAAATTTCCTTTACACTCACAAAAATGTACAGATAACTTTGCAAGATAAAATGAGAGTTACTTAAAATAAACGGTTCTTTCATCTTACAAAGAGTTTATCAGCCTAATTAATTGATTTGAAAGTATGTGGATAAAAGCCTACAGATGATCTCATCTTAAATCATAATAGATGATAGAGCAGCACATTTTAGGTAAAGTCAAAGAATTCCTAACTTTTATAATTATCAAAAACATCTCCATGTTTTTTAAAACAGTAACATGTTCTCTCTCCTAGTTTATTTCCAACCTTTCTCCTCCTATATGAAAGGCTTTGCAGATTAGCTCATTGCACTAACAAAGATGAATAAAGAAAGCACAGGATTTATGTTTTTAAGTAACTAATACTTTGTTATGCTAGAATTAGATCCCCATAAATATTTATCATACTATGCTGCAGGGGTATTTATAAAAACATAAGGTCTCTAAATTTAGTCTAACTACTAAAATTAAACATCACATTCATGATTCTAGATTTCTCTGTCTCTAGAATTTAATTCAACTTTAAGAGTCCATCTTGACAATCCACTGTTGTCATTGAAAGCTATTTCTCCATTTGTAAAACGACACAACCAAATAAACCATAATAAAGATTTATACTTATTAGAAAATATACGTTCTCTTTTTATTTTGTTAAAGAAACACACTTGTCAAAGCAACCTAACACTACAGTGAAAAAAGGAAGATATGTTTACAAAGAACTATACTACTATTTCACTGTTTGGTAAATTACAAACTGGAAAAGATGGCCACCATTTTTCTAGTAAAAATTAAATTAAAAATTCTGATACTGAATAAGTTAAGTATAACTTTACCTAAGTTAAGGATAGCATATGAAGAAAAGGCCAGGCCATATATTAGGAGCTTTGATCACTGCCCTTACCTCAACTCTTGCAGCAGCCCAGGAGCCTTGAGCCACTACTCTCCCATTGGATAAGAAGCTGCATAAGGAAGAAGAAAGGCCATTCAGGGGCTTTCTGGCCCCATAATTCAACAATTGCCACCACCCCTACGGCCTACAGCAGTATTTTAAGTATTAGAAAGCAGAGGGTGGCCTGAATTATTATGACCTTCACTACAGATGTATCTATCTATCTATCTATCTATCTATCTATCTATCTATCTATCTATCTATCTATCTGTATATCCCCATAGGATTATTTTGATATCTATCTATGTTTTAAAGGCAAGATGCACAATATTTATGTCTGTTAGGATTTTTAGTTTCATAGGTTATCTTTTCTTCAACATGAGCAGACAAAAAGTATTGACTCTAGGAATGAGTCAATCCATTTGTTCTGTGATTTGTATTATTTTTAAAATTACTATCTCTAACATTAATTTCATTCAAAGGACTATGTAGGTCCAGGATTCCACTGGATACTGCTTTATGTAAAAGTCATCCAGGACTTATGGTATTTAACCTCTCAGACTTTCAGTTTCGCTACTGAAAAATGAGGGGTTTAAGGAAGGCAGATAAATTTCCTCCCACATCTTATATTATATGGTAATATTCTAGAAGTATATTGGAATAATGCTATCCTACAAGATTTACTATAAAATAAATTATATTATTATCACTTAACTAGAGTGTAAATATCCAAGAGGCAATATTATGCTCCCTAAATAATTCTAACAGCGTTCCATTTCTCAGACTAGAAATCCATACTCACTTGAGAGTGCTGGTCTTTGCACGTGTGCTGGGACACCTGCTCCGCATCAGAGGGCTCATCGGAAGACTCATTCTCTCTTTTCTGTTTCTTACCCAATGTAATAATGAGTTTGCTGTTTCAAGAAGAAAGAAATTAGCATTCAGAACACTGTCTTTTCCATTTTTGGTGACTAAGGTTTCCATGATAAATATAATTTTATATTGTACATGTCTAACCAAATATGTTAATTAAGCTGAAATCCATATAGATATTTTCAAAACATACTCTTATAACTGCTTATAACACAGGGAAGAAGTCAAGTCCTAACATGGCTTCTTAGGCTCTGAATGTACTTTTCATGGGAAAATTTCAAGTCACAGAATAACAATAAAAAGAATTTATTATTGGCAGATTCAGAAATGGGGACTCTACTTCCTGCCTAGGGAGAGACTACTCATTGCACTTTAATACTATCCGCCCCCAAAAGCCTTTGCTTCTTTCTAACCACAGTAACGTCTCCAGTACTGCAGACAATCTGACATCCAACTATTTGCTAACATTTTAATGTTATGTCAGAGCTTATCAAACCTATACCATATGCACCCAGGATTAAGATATATTACACAATTCATATAGTATGTGTCAGTATAACTTTCTGGCTTTACATTTAATATTACACACATATCAAATATACATCTTTAAACTAAATCTGTTTTCTTGCAAGATAAGTACCAGGATTCTAGATTTCATTATCTGTCTCAATAGCGCCATTACTAAAGTATCATATTAATCATAAACAATGTTACTAAACAGCAAAATTCTCTTTTAGATATCTCTATTTCTAAAACTAAAAACTCCTTCGATATTTCCATATATGGTGCATCAAATAGATCCAAATCCTTAACAATTATTTACCAATTTTGGAAGTTATGAACATGATAAGATAATAGATTCAGCAACTTGGACCCTCACCATTGAGCAAATTACCTGATTTCTTACCTTTTCTGTGTACAAGACAAAAAAAGTACAATAGTTGCCTCCTTTACTGTTAAGTAAGTGACAATATTTGTTTTATGGTTTGAATTTTAAAAAGTCCCAAAAATGTTATATTAAAGGTTTGGTCCTCAGCTGACGGCACCACTAAGATTAGGTGGTGTTTGTCACTAAGGGTGTCCTTGGAACCCGGGATCTCTCTGTCCTCTCCATCTGCCTCTCATCTGACATGAGCAGATTCCTCTCCCACATGCTCCCAGCTAAGATGTTCTGCCCCTTTACTGGTCCACAACAACAGCCAGTGCCTATGAACTGAAACCTTGGAACCCATGATACAAAACTAATCTATTATTTCAAGAGTTTTTTTTTTGTTTTTGTTTTTTTTTTTTTTTTTTAATCTCAGATGCTTTGTCCCAGCTATGGAAAGCTAATATATTCACTCACAACATAATCTTAACAAATAGTAAAAGTAAGCTAATAGAAACTACAAATTATATCAGTTGCAAAATGACAGTTTAACCTTACAGCATCATAGTGGCGCAGGGGGCCATGACAAAAATGCTACAATGGAGGTTAGCACAGAATTCAGTGTGACTATTTACGTTTATGGAATAATAGAGGAGGCACTAGAGAAAAGATAGACTTTGAGGTGTTGACTCAATGACAAAAAGGAAGTTAACAGGCAGTGAGGAGGCAATGGTGCATCCCAGACAGGAAGATGGACAGAAAGCAAAGAAAATGTACAGCAGGAATAATGAGTAGAACACAAGGAAAGAGAAAGTGAGGGCAGGATAGCTATACAGTGAGGATCACAGAAGGCCTTGGAATGACAGCAAAGACTAACATTTTGAAGTTCAAATCAGCTTTTATGTTCTATAGAATAAGACACTACCTAAAGAATAGGTCCTGAAATATATCTGGGTGAATTTAAAAAAAAAATATTAAGGGATAGGATTTTTTTTTTTGGATGGGATAAGAATTTTTAAAGAAGGGAGTACTGTGACCAGAAGGAGTGAAGTGCAAGCCAGAGACACGACTATTCATATAAAGCAGACAACAATTTAGGGCCACAGCACTGTGAATGAAGAGTGAAGAAAGTATAATCTTTTATTATGGGTGTAAAACTGATAAGACAGTCTCAGTCAAAGATGTGTCATAACAAAAACTTGTAGATGACATTTTGCCCTCTGATTTGACATGTTCAACAAGACAATGTTAATTCTTATTTGTCTTCTAACTAGCATTCTTGTGAATATGTGAGAAAAAAAGTAAACAAGAGGAAAAGTATAGTCACTTTTTGGAGCCAGAAAAGCAAAGGAGATAAAGAATAATCTGAACAAAATGAAGGAACCACCCATAGCTGTACTTCTTCCGTCTTGCCACTTTCATTGCTTATCTCCTCCCTTACTTGTGCATTTTTCTTGCTGTTTTCCCTCCTAAAACACAAAGCTGCCCAAAAGCCATATTCACTATCTGCTGTGACGTCATCTGGCTCTTCTCTTCCTTACAGTTTCAATGTCATTTCATTTTCATTTCTCAACCCAAAATAACCTCAATTCGTAGAACTAAGGTTTATATTCACAGCTTCCACTTACTCAGGGCTGTGGGTTAGCTTCTTTGCTAACTTTAAATGTTCTCTTTTATTTGATGCTCAGATACACAGGCAAGGAGTATAAAGAGACCAAAATGAACTTAGAAAAGATAAGTAATTTGTTCAAAATACTGAAGATTAAGAATAGAGAATTGGGGGTGGGGAAGGCCAGAGCAATAGTTCAGTTGTTAAAAGACCTGGAATCAATTACCAGCATCCACCAAGGGAGCTCACAACTGTCTAAAAATCCAGTTCCAGGAAAAATGATAACCTTTTCTGCACATGGTATGCCTACATACACCCATATACACACAACAAAAATAAAGGAAAAAAAATAGAGACAGACTAGCAACATGGTTCAATGAGGAAGGCTTCTTGCTCACAGACAGCTTGAGTTCAATTCCCAAGACCACATGGTGGAATGAAGGAACAATTCCCAGGTTCCCAGTTACATGGTGAGACACTGTCTCAACAACAATATTAAAAGGATCTGTTATTAATGTTAGCAAACTAGCAACAGATATCCAGGCAAAACCAGCCAAACACTCCTAAGTATCTAAACAGTTTCAGACAGAAAAAAGAAATTTGAATCTATAGTATAAAATTGAGCTCTTAATTTGTTTGTTAAGTATAGTATCTATACCTGATGTGTCTGCATTTGATTGAGTGTAATTTATGCACTCATCTACATCCAGCCTGTTCATTATTAGTAGATTCTGTTAACAGACTAAGCTTGACGCTGTGTCAAGCTGTAATTGCCCCCTGTTGATTCTCTCATTGCAATAATTGGACAATGAATCTTACTCAATTAGTCCATATGCTGTGATTAATAAGCCTATCACACTTAGTATGAATTATTCACACTTGTGATCCTCACATGTAGGAGAATGAGGCAGAAGGACTATGAGTTCAAAGCCAGCTTGAATTATAAAGCAATACCCTGTCTCAATTAACCCAAACCAAAACAAGAACTACCCACATAACTGTAAGCATAGAAAACAGGCAAAAATAATATTTTACATTATTTTGGCTTTGTCAGGTAAGTAAAAAGAAAGTCATTTTAAAAAGGCATCAAAAATACTTATTTTTCTAGCAGGAATGGTGGACATACCTTTAAGCCTAGCACTACAGGAAGAAACATGCAGATCTCTAAATTCAAGGCTAGCCTGGTTAACGAAGCAAGTTCCATGAAAACCAGAGCTACACAGAGAAACCAACTCTGTCTTCATAAACAAAAACAACTCTCTCTCTCTCTCTCTCTCTCTCTCTCTCTCTCTCTCTCTCTCTCTCTCAACCAACACATATATGTATACATCCAAACACACATACATACATACATTTGGGGGCTAGAAAAAGGCTCAGTGAGTAAATGCTTGCTGCACAAGTATAAAGACGTGAGCTTGGATCGCAATGCATATGTCTAAAAAGTCCATTCAAGATATCATTAAGAAAAAGCAAGCAATCCTGGAAAATGGTGACACACGTCTTTAATCCTATCGCTAGAGGCAGAGACAGGTGAATCTCTATGAGTTCGAGACTAGCCTGATCTACAGAGCAAGTTCCAGGACAGCCAGGGCTACACAGGGAAACCCTGTCTCAAAAAAACAAACACAAACAAACAAAAAATAGTAATCCTTAAATATGTGAAAGGATATTGTATGGTAAGTTTTTGATGCCTTTAATTTTTCATTATTTCTTGGCCAGAGTTGAATGTTGCTTTTTTTTCCCAGAGTGTGTCATAAATAACTATTAAGAATCTATACAATCATTCAACATGTTTATGTACAGCTCGTTTTTATTTATTTATTTATTTTATCTATCTATCTATCTATCTATCTATCTATCTATCTATCTATCTATCTATCTATTTATTTATTTTGGTTTTTCAAGACAGGGTTTCTCTGTAGCTTTGGTGCCTGTCCTGGAACTAGCTCTTGTAGACCAGGCTGGCCTCGAACTCCCAGAGATCCGCCTGCCTCTGCCTCCCGAGTGCTGGGATTAAAGGCGCGCCGGCTTCGTTTTTATTTTTTGAGACAGGGTTTCTCTATGCAGCACTGGCCATCCTGAAACTCACTACATAGAGGAGGCTGGTTTCAAATTCAAAGATCTGGCCTACTTCTTTCTCCTAAGTGCTGGGATTAAAGCAGGCACCATCATGACTGACAGCACAGTTGAATTTTAATTTATTTTGTTTGTTTTGTTGGTTTTGTTGGTTTTCTAAGACAAGGTTTCTCTGTGTAACAGCTCTAGTGTCCCAGAACTTGCATTGTAGACCAGGCTGTCTTTGAACTCACAGAGATCCAGCTGCCTCTACTTCAGGAGTGCTGGGGTTAAGAGCGTACACCACCACATCCAGCAAATTTTAATTCTTAAAAAATGTACATATAAAATAAAATAAAGAAATAAAAAAAACCTCATGCAACATCTCTACAACCAAGATTCTTTTAGTACTCTGTCACAGCTTTAACTGGAAACACTTTTCTTTCTTACTGACACACAAATGATGGTGCCTCATGATCAGCAACATTTATATTCAACAAAGTAGGACACCTCTTTATGCAAAAGACAAACCTGACTAGTCTTGTGAAGACATAAGTCTTAACAATGGAGAAGTAAATGGTAACTGAAATCCCATAGTATCATGTATACCTACTCACCCTGCAGATTACTGTTCCACATTATCTGAGTTTTATAATTTGGATTTAAACAGGAAAATTAGAAGAACATTTCCTCTTCTTGGCTTTACACAGACTATTAATGGTATACTAGGAATATACAATAAATTTATATCATATACTTTTATAACTATTTTAGTTAGTATATGCCAAACAATTAATTAGCTCTTTATATATTTGAAGCTGACATCATTTCAAAATTCCTACTGTTTTGAAAACACTGAAATTATAGTTCACATCACTTTATTATCATGTCTTCAGACAGGTCTCTCTATGTAGCCCAAGATGATTCCAAGTTCTCTCTCTCTCTTTCTCTCTCTGTCTTTTTTTTTCTCTCTTTTTCAGTATTTTGGGTGTCAGGGTTTCTCTGTGTAGTTCTCGCTGTCCTGGAACTCACTCTATAGACCAGGCTGGCCACAAACTCATAAAGATTCACCTGTGTCTGCCTCCTGCGTGTTAAGATTAAAGGTGTACACCACTACTACCTGGCTGATCTCAAACTCTTAAAGGTCCAAAAGAGGCTGGAAATACATCTTAGTGGTAGAGCCCTTGTCTAGCACAACAAGACCCTGGTTTTGAGGCCCTAAAACCAAAACCAAAGCAACCCAAGCCACATCAAACCACACCACAATACTGCACATAAGGATCGAGGTTTAATGTCTTATTGTGTTCTGTCATGTCTCAAACTAATTTCTATTTGAGCTTGATAAATATCTCAAAATTTAAGTATTTTCTGATATAACTCAACAGAAAACTACTTCAAATACTTAATGAATCATTTTCCTATAGCCAACAGACTTACTATAAATAACACAAAACCAAAGAGACACTCATCAAGGGCTGTAACTGATGAACTCACAGAGCTGTGAGACCAAGTCAAGATCTCTATTTATGTCAAGTCAGATACATGGTTAGAAGGGAAGTCCAGACTAAGGAAGACCTTAGAAAGGAGCAGCTCAGTGAGAGTGCCTCCTACGTGTGAGACCCTGGAGTAAACCACAGCACCACAAAAGAAAAGCACAAACAACAAAATAAAGCACTAACTGAGTTTTATTGCTATTGTTTCTTCATATTTTTTTTTATGTTCAGTTTTTGGAATGATCTTACTTAGGAACAAAACCATAAGAAAGAAAGACAGCCTAAGTAGTTGAACAAGAATAACATTTAGGATGTGTAGCTAGCTTCTGGCCTTGACTTCTTCCCTAAATAGCTATATACTGTTTATGGACTCAGAAAATAATAATACCTTACATCTACCATCACTATATATATTCAAGATATTGTTTTATTTGTTTTAAATGTTAACCCATTTCCTCCTCAAAATGATACTATGAGACACATAGTATGATACTCTTCTAAAGACAGCAAGAGTAACTGTACAGGCTTATACTGCTTGTAACTAAATGCAATTGGTTCCAAAACCAAGGAACTTAATCACATTAACATGTAGTACACCCAAGCTAAGTCTCAGAATTACTGTAAAGATTAAATGAGCTAATATGAAGAGTTCTAAAAAGCATTCTTTGTCCTATGTTCACACTTTGAATTTACCAATCTAAGGGTTAGAGAGATGTCTCAACAGTTGAGAGAATACAACTCATTCAGAAGACCTGGATTTAATTCCTAGTACCCTCATCAGATGGTCCCCAACTGCCTGTAATTTTAGTTCTAGAGGATCTGATGCCTTCTGATCTCTGAGGGCACTGGGCACATGTGCTGCAAATAAACGTTTCTTCACAGGCACACATACATACATATACATACATTTGAAAGAAAAAAGTCTTGGGAGATTGTTCAGTGGATCCCTGTCATACAACAATGAGGACCAGAGTTCCCCACTTCTATCCCCTACACATACGAAAGTCAGGCAGAGCAGTAGCCTGCCTGTAATCCCAGGCCTAAAGAGACAGTGGATCTCCAGGGCAATCTGGCTAACCAGGCTGACAGAACTGGCAAATCTGAAATTAAGTGAGAAACTGCTTCAGTAAATAATGTGGAAAGGAACATGACGTCAACCTCTCCTCCACATTCAGTAGCCTCCACATATAGTACACTTTTGTGCCCACCACATGCAAACTCACATACAAATGAATAAAATCAATCTAGGGACTCAGACTTGGGAGATGGCTCAATTTTTTTTATTTTTTTATTTATTTGGTTTTTCGAGACAGGGTTTCTCTGTGGCTTTGGAGCCTGTCCTGGAACTAACGCCGTAGACCAGGCTGGTCTCGAACTCACAGAGATCCGCCTTCCGAGTGCTGGGATTAAAGGCGTGTGCCACCATCGCCCGGCTCAATTGTTAAGGTGCTTGCTGTACAAGTGGCACTCACCTGCACATACAGGCAAGTCCCTGAAACTCCCTGGCAGCCAGTCTAGTCAAACCAGTGAGCCCCAGGTGCAATGAGAACCTTGTCTCCAAAACTAAGTTGGAGAGTGGTTGAGGAGGACACCTGACAAAGACCTCTGGCCTCTACATGCACATCATGTGGAGACACATTCTCCCTCGCACACTCATGCAAACACATATACTTCACAACACTACATACACACACCAAAAAGCACATCAAGCTATAAAAATAAAAAAATTTCGCCGGGTGGCGGTGGTACATGCCTTTAATCCCAGCACTCGGGAGGCAAAGGCAGGCACATCTCTGTGAGATCGAGGCCAGCCTGGTCTACAGAGTGAGTTCCAAGACAGGATCCAAAGCTACAGAAAACCCTGCCTTGAAAAACAAAACAAGCAAACAAAAACCAAAACAAAACAAAAATTTTCATATATACTAAAGCAATGAATTTTTCTTCAGAGTTATATTCCTGGTTTATAGCAAATCACATCTATGAGGTAAATAAATATCAATTCTGACTAGCCATCATCAATGAATTATGACTTACAAATGTACTTTTTATTTTTTAAGATTTCCTTTATTAGCTGGGCAGTGGTGGCGCACGCCTTTAATCCCAGCACTCGGGAGGCAGAGGCAGGCGGATCTCTGTGAGTTCGAGACCAGCCTGGTCTACAGAGCTAGTTCCAGGACAGGCTCCAAAACCCTGTCTCGAAAAACCAAAAAAAAAAAAAAAAAAAAAAAAAAAAAAAAGATTTCCTTTATTTTTAAGTTACCACGCTATGTACTTATGAGTGCTGTACCCATGGAGGCTAGAGTTAAGCAATTGTGAGCCTCCTGATGCAAGTGCTGGATGCTGCACTAGCATCTTCTGCAAGAGCAGTACCCTCTCCTAACCACTTAGACATCTCTCCAGTCTTCAAATAAACTGATTTCTTCAAAAGGAAATATTCACGTATCATAAAATGCTAGATAAAACAATACAAACTGATCTTAATTTGGATAACTCCTCACATAAGAATTAAAAACAAGGGCTGTGAGCTGGGCATGATACCGCAGCCCTTTAATACCAGCACCTGAGAGGCAGAGGCTCGCTGATTTCTATGAATTTCTATGTAGCCATCTCAGGAACTAAAACAAAAAAGCACATCGCCTTATTAGAATACATAATAATGAAGTATTAATATATTTTATTCCACATTGTTGAGATGATTCAGTGGATAAAGAATTTGCTGCCAAGCATGAATGACCTGAGTTTGATCCCTAGACCCAGGGGTGAGAAGAGAGAACAGATAACTACAAGTTGTCTTCTAATTTTTTATGCATGCACACATGCATACACGCACACATGTACACACACAGGCATGTACAGATGCATATATGCACATACATGTGCACAAACACATACACATGAACACTCATACACAACCATGCCACACACACACACAAACGTAACTTAAAATGTTTTAATCTATTTTTTTCTGATGTACAATAGTATTTTTTAATCTCTTGATGGTAAAGATAATCAAGTTTTATTTACTGCAATAACTTCATAATAAGCAGGTAAAATTCAATTTTACTTACTTGCCTGTAACTAACCAAGAATTCATATATTAAAAGGGTTAGGGATAAGGATATAGTTTACTGGCAGAGTACTTGCTAAACTAACTATGTCGGGTTAATGTCCAGCCAGACAATAAACTGTCACAAAGCCTAAATATATTCTCACATTTTTCTTTATAGTGATTACTTAGGATATTGACATGCAGTTAACTAAGAAAGAAAAGAAAATGCAAAATACAAAAAAAACACAAAAACACAAAAATAAAACAAAATAAAAAGCTTCCAGTACAATTTTCTCCAAATACTTTTTTCTGCTTACTAGAGATGGCATACTTGAGGGGCAGGAGGGAGAAAGAAGGGGGAAAGAAGCAATAAAGCAACAGTGACATAGTATTACATTGTATCTTAAATATTCTACTTCCTTCTAACAAAAGTACAACTCTTAAAAATGAGCTGAAGCTAAGCACAGTGCACTTGCCTGTAGTCCTAGAATTGAGGAGGCAGAGGCTAAAAGATTACACTTAAGTTTGAGACCAGCCTGGTCTACATAATAGGTTCCAGGCCAATCTCAAAAAATAAAACAAAAGCGAAAAAGGACAACAAACCCGTTTTCCTTCCAAACAGCCCAATGGCAATGCAACTATTTCCAACAATATTAAATCATATTTTTAAAAACCCGTTTCTCTTTGATTTAATTAATTCTATCTTTACTTTCTGTGCCTAAAAATTTTCTTTTAAATCAGATTCAGGTCTGGAATCACTTGTCTCTAGGTGCTTGGGTCTCCATCCTCAGAGTTAAAGCAAATAACAGTTTTTATAGCTTTTGGAGCTTATCTACCAATTTCAACATCACTTTTTTCAAAGTATTAGCCTTCTAAATACTACATTTCTCCACCCCTATCTCTGAACAGTTTAAAATGAGAAAAATCTTAACAGCCAGGGGGTAGTTGCACAAGCCTTTAATCCCAGCACTTGGAAGGCAGAAGCAGGCGAATCTCTGTGAGTTCAAGGCCAGCCTGGTCTATATAGCAAATACCACAACAGACAGGAATGTTGCACAGAAAAACCCTGTCTTGAAACACCCTTTCCCCCTCAAAAATAAATAAATAAATAAATTTTTAAGAAGTAACAATATTAACTATTAGTATAGTGAAAGGTGAGATGTAAGCTTCCTAAGTTAAGGTATAATTTTGGAAAAACAGGTACTTTCATTAAAAACAAATGAACAAAAACTTTTTAAAAAATGAATGAGTAGGGCTGAAGAGATGGCTCAACGGTTAAGAGTGCTTATTTCTCTTCTCTTATTGAGGACCTAGGTTCAGTTTCCAGCATCTACATGGAGGCCCAAAACCTACCATACATGCATACACTCATGCATACACAGAACATAAAGAAATAAACCTAAAAAAAGAAGAAGCTCAGCACAATTTATGCTGGCTATGATGACTGCTACTATAGGGACAATATATTTAAAAAAACAAGAAAAAAAATTTCACTTTGAATTTCACTTTGGTTGTCAGCAAATAATGTACAATCAATAATATTATTTACTAATATATTGAGAACAGAGTGCTTTTATTTGACTGCATCAGAATGAAAGTAAGGAATTCAATTCGTTGGTAACCTATATAGCAATAATGTAGCAAATTATACAAGTCTCATAACAGAGGAATTCTCTCTTCACTATGTTCTCTGTGTATGTGTGTATGTGACTAACAAAGAAGTCACGTTAACTTAAAGTACTGTATGCAAAATTCTACAGAAAGCTTTTCAAAAAAGAACTAACTAGGTCCTTAGAGAACAACTGCAAGCTATGATGGTCTTACATATGCTTGCCTTTGCAAACAAAGAATACAGATTTTTACTTTTTGAAGATGTATAAACAATCAGATTAAAATCCATAGAACTGGCACTGGGAATGAAGGTGAGCTACAGGATGCTTCTCTAGCATCTATTTTTGTCTAGCATAATTTAAGACCATGGTTTGAAATTTTAAAACAAAACAACAAAAAAAAAGGGACAGGTTTTGACACCTAGCACTAGAAAAAAAAATATAATAATAAAATTTGATAAATAGAAATGGTGAATATTTCTTTGCTCTTAGGATTCTCTTGTAGCATTAATACCTGGCCTCTTTATTACATAAAATAAATCAGTAAATGTCTATTATAATTTCTGACTGACAGTCTAGAGTTCTTGTTTAGTTAGGGCTTCTGTGAAAATACTCTATATGGTACTTTTAATTTATTAGGTACCCTGTGAGGTACAATGCCACTAAGGGGAAAAGCAACCTTGAAAGAATTTCAGGTATGTTTTTAAAGAAAATTACTTTGAAACTGTCACAAAACTATGGATTTTTATTCCCCTCCCTTACGAGATTTCTTTTATTAATACAAATACACAAAACACTACATCAACAGAAAAGTAATATTTGTTTGACACTAGTATTACAAAATTCATTAAAAATGGAAATAAAGTGTACCTGGTATCCAGCAATGTAAAATTCTCCTAATGGAGTATAGATATCACACTCAAATCAAGAGCAGAAAAAAGATTACACAGCTTAGACTTCAACAAAAACTTTAAAATATTATACTTAACTAATAATCAACTTACCCAATTTTTGTCTTTTCTTTCAACTTAGAACAAGTTTTTGCTTTTTTGTTGTCTCTGTCTTTTGGCTTAGATTTCATCCGTCGACCTCTCTTTTCTTCCTTCCCTTCAACTGAAGCACTAGGAAAGTTCTCGGGGCTCATTACTCGTGGAATATTACGTTCCCCACGTTCCTTTGCTCTTGCTATGGCCTCTGATATTATACGATTAGCCTTTTCTTGTTTGCTTTCCGATTCCACCTTTTTTCTTGGCTTTTTCTCAGACATGACCCTCACCTGGGTATTCTGCAACTTAGTGTATGTCCCAGAACCATCACTCTTCTTGGAAGATGGAGGCTAAAGAAAGAAACAAACAAACAACTTTAAAAATAGAACACACCAAAGTATATTAAAAATTGACATAAATATCTGAAAATTTAAAACTAAACAGAGCATTAAAAATTACATAAGCAAAGACAGGAGTCCGGCAAACAAATGCACAGGTAAGACGTTCTGTTTATCTGGAAACCAGTACAAATAAACAGCTCAGCAGCTGACTTGTAAATAAAGGATAAGGAAAGACATAGATTTGTTGGTGTTTCTACAGCACTCTTAGGTGATTAGGACCCTATCCTATAATACAGTTATTTCTAACTCTGTCTTGTAATTATTATCTGCATTTAGGATCAAAGTCTTTCTTTCTTCTTTCCTCCAGAACTAAGTCAATTCAGAAATAGCTATTGTAACTTAGAGTCACTCCTCCTTACAATGAGTTTTAGAAAAATAAAGACACTGTTTTAAGACTAGGAAGAGAACACAAAATTATTTTAATGCAGGAACGTAGCTAGTTAGTAAACATTCTCATCTCTAAAATCAAGAAAGTTTTCATTTTCGCATGAAAGAGTTAAATACAGATTTTTGTCTTTTATCATAATTTTGCTCAGGCAATGTGGGAAAGAAACAAGTTTTACAGTTTTATATAACAATTATTAATATTTTAGCAGTCTCACAGAAAGCAGACAAAAAGTATTTTCAAAGAATTTCCTCTCTAAACATGCATTCATCCATATAGGCTTGGATCACAGTTTTGTTATGTTCTTACCCGTAAACATGCCTCTGACTACAGCAGAGAAAAAAACCAGGAATTTCCAAACACATTTTCAGGTCGATTCCAGTCTGTTCTACCGGGTGTCTTTTCTATACCTGTCTCATCAAGGTTCAGAGCAGTGCTACAGCACCAGGAAAGGCAGGAAGGCTTAAACACGATCACTAAAATGCCACCTGAAGGCCTACAGGCTACAACAAATAACCAAGACTGAGAAAACAGCACCAAGCTCAAGATGGCGATGCAGTGCGACTCCCGCAGCAGCAGCCAGTAACGAGGAGGGTTATTCAATCCCATTAGCCTTTTAGCCCAAAGAACCCCTCCTCCTCCCACTCATTCAGGCTTTCACTTACCCGTCCTCTTGGCCTCTTCACTGAAGACATTTTTGGCTTCAGACAAAGGCTTGCCCTCTGCTTTTTTCACCACCCCAGGCAGTGCTCAAGAAAAAAAGCATTGAAAGAAGATTCCTAAATGGCCTATTTAGCAAGCTGCAGCCAAGAGATGCACAACCGTCCACAAATACACATTTTGATTTATCAACACATTCCTGCCTTGGCAAGTTTATATCCACTGCTCATCCTCTTTAGCTCTGATAAAGGCTGCAAGTCCTCCTAAGAGCTCAGTAGCTGTAAGCAGATAGCCAGATTCCAACAAAGCACAGAAAGAAATGAATGCACAAAGCATCAAAATGCATCAGCATGAATATTAGAGATGTCGTTAAAAATACTGACTCCTTCTGCGGAAGTAGGCCAGCAGATGGTGCTACCAGTTATTATTCCATTAGACTCTGCAGTTTAACCCCCAATGGACTGTTCTTCCCTCTCTAACACATTAACTCTCAATCTGCCACTTTCTACAGTCAGGTTTTTAAAAATACACATGAAAGTACAGTTAACTTTTTTTTTTTAACCATCTGGGAACTAAAGCAGTAGAGATTGCCTTCATGTGGCTCAGTATTTTTTTTAATCTAATACAGTTTTTACTGGAGAAAATTACTTCAAAAAATTCTAACAAAATATTTAAACTACTAAAAGTAGCTGCTGCTGAACAACCGGTTAAACAGCAGGTCATGCAAATGAGCACTTAACAAGTGACTTGTTCAGAAACTGTCTCTTTACGTGTCATCTAAAGGCAGCAACAACAAAACAACGGATTTTAAGTTAAGAAATGAAACAATTTTCATTATCTCCATGGACACACTGATTTCCCAAGAAAAATCCCAATATTTTTGGCCTATGAAATTTAAGTTTAATATCATAGGTTTAAATTTAACCTATGAAATTTAAGTTTAATATCTTGTTAAAAATAAATAAGTTGACTTGAATTCGCTTTATTTTTGTTTGCTTGTTTGAGACGGTCAGCTTCTGCTTCCTGGAACTCCGAGAGATCGATCCACCTGCCTCTGCATTGGAGGGCTAAGATTAAAGGTATATGCTAATACACCTGACTCTTGAATCTGATCAATGATAAAATTTTCCTTTTATAAAATAGGAGACTATTTTAGCAAGCAGTATCTTTAAATAGTTAAAACTTCACTGCTTCAAAATTCAAACTAATCTCTTTATTAATGCCCCCTTTCCAGCTGTTCCTTGCAAGTCAGCTAATCCTGGTATGAAAACAGTGTTTTATCATTGTTCCTTTTGAGAAATTCAAAGGTTACAGGAAAAATTCAACACTCTCTGGACAGTCCTAGAAGGACTGATCAAGCTGGGCTGCCTGTGAAAAAAGTGTCAAGGCAGAGCACCCCTGGTCTCAAGGAAAGGATCACAAGGACCAGAGTGATTACTGATGCAAAAATTTATAAAACTATCAAGAGCTAACATGTACTTAGTAATTAGTGTCAGGCACTGCCTTAAGTATTAACAGATATTAACTAACCCAGAATGAGAAACATGTAATAACATTAGCAAAGAGACGAGAACAGCAAACAGAAGTACTTGTGGCTGTAGAACTAATTTCTCATTTACTACACTGGGGTTATGTAGGAAAATGTTCTTATTTGTAGGAAATATTTATTAAAGTATTTGGGAATACGGAATATCAGATTTGCTACCTTAGTTCAAATGAGGCAAGGCCAAAGAACTTTTAATCCATTGCAACTTTTCTGTAGGTTTGTGATACAGTGGCTGCTTAGCATGCTTGTTGCACTAGGTTCAATCCCAGTGCCAAAATATCAATGAATGAATTTCTCCAGTCACAAAATATAGCATATGAAGCAAATATCAAGTAATAACTTGACAGCAATATTTATAAGGTGTTTTAGTTGTCAACAGTAAACTGGTGTCCCAGTTGTTATTTTTAGTCAATGCTGGTCTTAATTAGGGGCCCTCGACATCTTCAAGGCTGGAATTACATGTGTGTGCCACACTACAACACCCAGCTAAGACTTGCTTTTAGAGAAGGAAAAAAACTACACTTAAGTCAAATCTTTTCCTGAGTTTTGTCTTGATTTACTTTCAGAGTTTTTTTTTAAACCAAAAATGGAAACATCATTTCCTTCATTCTTTTCCTATATGTGAATATTTATAAATTAAAATCCTAAATTTCATCTTGTGATTGTAGTATCCAGGTTTCCTCAGTAATTAACAATGACATTGCTATTTTTCTTGTTAGGGTTAGAACTTTTAGTTGACAGTGATAGGGTAATGCTTTTTAAGTAGTATCTGTTATTTTAATCATCAACTGGCAGCTCAAGAAAATAGATACTCTTAAAAGTTGTGTTTAAAAAAAATAACAGAGCCTGGTAATGGTGGTGCATGCCTTTAATTCCAGCACAAGAGAGGCAAGCAGATTTCTGTGAGTTGAAGGCCAGCTTGGTCTACAAGTGAGTTCCAGGACAGCAACCCCTGAAGAAATTTTGCCATCTCTTTCTCGGCTTTTCATATATATTCATGAATATTTATAACACCTATATATTGAGCCCTAGTTGAAAGAATTCCAAAATACTATTCCAGGAAGTTACTGAGTGCTTTCGTTTCATTTAGTGTGCTAGCTAGTTTTATGTCACCCTGACACAAGCTACAGTCATGAGAGGAGGCAACCTCGAATGAGAAATGACTCCATAAGACAGGGCTGTGGGCAAGCCTGTATAGCATTTTCTTAATTAGTAATTGAAGTGGAAGGGCCCAGCCTATTGTGGGTGATGCCATCCCTGGGTTGGTGGTCCTGTATTCAAAACAGAAAGCAGGCTGAGCAAGCCAGTAAGCAGCACCCCTCTATGGCCTCTGCATTAGCTCCTGCCTCCAGATTCCTGCTAGAGTTACAGTCCCAACTTCCTTTTATGGTGAACAGTGAAGTGGACGCTAGCTGCTTTGGGTCACAGAGTTTTATCACAGCAATAGTAGCATGAGCAAGGAGAAGTAGGAAGGCTGTGCTACAATTCAATGGAGGTTATTTTTGTTCTATATTATTTTATAAGTCTGGCTAGAAGATAAGTACAGAATCAAAAGGGAAAAACTTCAAAGTTACATTAGGCAAGTCATGTCTTTGGAGAACAAGACTGTTCTATGCAGCTGAAGCAACACGTGTCACATTGAACACAGAATATACAGGGAAATGATGAGTGTGTGAGGCTGAGTCAAGTCACCAAGGCTACAGTTTTCCTAACGTGCAAGTATATGACTCACAAACACATAATTTTTTTAAAAGTCAATTTAAAAAAAATAAATTTTGTCCCACTGAATAGAGCACATGAGTCAGTTACATCTTGTCTTCTACAACAACATAATAAAGTACCAATACAAAATTACTCTCTAGTTATTGAAAATGGGCTGAGGTCTTCTGGAAGGTTACGTTTTCAACTGGAACCTCAATAAACCAAGACCAGGCTGATCATATAAATACCAATTTCCTTATATACTATTGAGCAAAGAATGTTACTCAAATACTACTACAATTACCAACAGGATTTAGAGATGAAAACTAACATCTATGCTGTCTAATAGAGGATTTCAATCTGTATTACCTTATGTAGTTCATTCATCCCAAAAAACAGTCTTTGTAATAGAAATTATTATTTCCGCTATAAAAATGAAGAAACCACCTAGTGGTAGTGAAGAATGCCTTTAATCCCATCACTCAGGAGGAAGAGGGAGATCTCTGTGAGTTCGAGGCCAGCCTGGTCTACATAAGAGTGAGTTTCAGGACAGCCAAGGCAGTTACACAGAAAAACCCTGAATCGAAAACCAAAAATAAAATAGAAGAAACAGTCTTAGGTAAAACCTACCATCTTATTAAATTTATGCCAGTTACCAATATCTTTCAGCCTTTTCTTTACTGCCTCCTTTTTCTTTCATAGAGACAACATTTTCACCACAGAGGCATATATGAAGTGTCAGGAATATTAGAGCAGCACACACTTGTTTGATGAATTTCCTGCGTGACTCTGACAGCAGACGGGCACCCTTCTGCTGTCTGCCACTATGAAACACCATTTTCTATAATACTCATCAATTAGAAGATCATAACATTTATATTCAAGAAAACTGAAGGAGGACAAATCTGGGAGCAAAACTAAAACTTAGGCTGGAAAAATGGCCCAGTGGTTAAGAGTGAGTGATGCTCTTCCAGAGGAGCCAAGTTTGGTTCCCCGGACCCACACTGGTGGCTCATAACAGCATTGTAAATCCAGCCTCAGGGAATCAAATGCCATCTTCTTGACTTATAAATGCACAATTTTAAAATTAAGATGTATTTAAAAAACAACAACTCAGTGTAGTAGCATACACCTTTAATCCCAGTACTTTGGAGGTAGAGGCAGGTGGATCTCTGAGTTTGAGGCCAGCCTGGTACAGAGAAAGTTCCAGTATAGTCAGGGTCACACAGAGGAACCCATCTTGAAAAACCAAAAATATTAATAATAATTAAAATATTAAATCCTAAAACTTAATTTCACAGTGAGCAAATCACAAAACTTTTAGTTTTATTTAGAAAGTTGTAAAATTATCCTACAATATATAAAAAATTTCAACCTCAAATTGAATCTAGTCATTATCTTTAAAGCATCACCACATGAAGACTGATATCAACATTTATTCATTACTATTTTATATTCAGCCATTAACTATTCAGTGCTTCCTCCTCCCTTTTTTCCTATAACACTGAGGATTAAGCCCTGTCTTTATGAATGCTGGGTAAGCATTCTACCACAGAGCTACATATTCTGCCCAGTGTTTAGTACAGTCAGTGACAATTCCCAGTGCTTCCTTTGCTAGCTATTTATATTAGGTCATTATATATCAACCTGACAGTGGATCAATTCAAATGTATATCATCAGAGACTTTCATTTCTGTTTAGCCCCTCCTCTTTAAGAGTGGGCTGAAACTGTGTCAATCATATCACAGAGAATGTATAAAAGGGAACCGAATTTTACAAATACAATTATTCAGGTCTATGCTAGCCTTCTGAGTTAATCAAAGGGAGTGAAAATAGGTAGAGTGTAGATTGACCTAATTATAAAAGTACACACTATATAATTTCATTTCTACAACATTCTTGAAGTGGCAAAACTATAATAGATTAATTAACAAATTAGTGGTTGCTAAGCATTAGAAATGGGAGAGAGGTAGCAGTTATACACACTATTATTAGGGATATTGGTGGTGACAGAAGAACACTGACTACAAGCAGATAAATCAATGAATGAATTTATTCACTTGTTTACACATGAAAAATTTTTATAGAAATGCATGACGTAGGCTAGAGATATAGCTTCAGTGAGAAAATCTGCCTAAAAAATGCATCAGGCCCTAGTTGATCCCTAGGACTGAAAATCACCCAATCAATCATAGATAGCATGTCAAACTGAGGAAAACTATTTAAAATTAATTGACTCTGTTTTAGTATACTTATTGTACTGATATACAGTACATGCTATTAGGTAGATATGATGATGCATACCAATAATATCATCATTCTGAAGGTAGAGACAAGAGGATCAGAGGAGTTCAAAGCTAGCCTGGGCTATATGAGGCTATGTCTTTATAAAAAAAGTAATATCTACGAATGTAGAAACTGAGTAAAAGGTACACTAGGTTTCTCTGTACTTTTTTCTCAAAATTGCATATGAATATGCAATTATCTAAGAACAATTATCTCGGGCTGGAGAGATGGCTCAGAGGTTAAGAGCACTGACTGCTCTTCCAGAGGTCCTGAGTTCAATTCCCAGCAACCACATGGTGGCTCAGAGCCATCTATAATGAGATCTGGTGCCCTCTTCTGGCATGCAGGCATACATGGAAGAGATGTTGTATACATAACAAATAAATAAATCTTTTTTAAAAAATAAAAACAATTATCTCAAGAACTGGTAAGGATAAAAATACTTGTTGCCAGACCTGAAGACCTGAGTTCAATCCTCAGAATCTACATGATGGAAGGAAAGAACCAACTCACATAAATTGTCCTTGGACCTCCATATTCATGCCATGACATGTGATGTCACTCTTTCCAACATACACAATCTAGCAAAACAATTTTTAAAATATCCCAAAGTAAAAGAGGAAGGGAGGAAAAAAGAATAAACACATGCCCCAAGAAAACAATGAGATAATAAATGTGTTCTTTTAAACCACTAAATGAAGCACAATCTGGTACAACACCGCATTTGAATGAATTTGAGCTGGACATGGTGGCACGTGCCTTTAATCCTAGTACTTGAAGCAGGAGGCTCTCTGAGTTCAAGGCCAGCCTGGTTTACAGAGCCAATTCTAGGGCAGTCAAGGCTATACAGAGAAAAAGGTGTGTGGGTGTCTGTGGGTGTGTGTATAGTAGTGGTGGTGGGGGGGAGTAACCCCTCAAATTACATTAATGGTATTAGAAAAATGATTGAACCATGAAGGCTCTGCCTTCATAAATATCCATTCATGAATTCATAAGTATCAGAAAAGTGGCCATGTTATAGAAGCAAGCCCTCTTTGGCAAAGTCCCTCTGTTTTACTATATAACAACTTCTGCTGTGTTATTATGCAACCAAACTGTCCACTAAGCAGATGCACCATGATCTTGGTTTTCTCAGCTTCTAGAGCTAAATCTTTCTTCTAAATTATATCCTCTCTAGTGTTTTGCTATTGCAACAACATAAATGACTAAAACAGTAGTGCCCTTTCTCAAAACGGCAGTCAAGTAAGTGCCTATTTAAAAATTCACTTTACAGCCATTAAAAAGTATGGCTTAGTAGGCACGAGACCCTGAACACACTAAACATAGAAAGTTTACTTTTCTCTTTTTTCTCTTTTTTTCTTTTAGCTTTTCGAGACAGGCTTTGGAGCCTGTCCTGTGAATCACTCTGTAGACCAGGCTGGCCTCAAACACACAGATCCATCTGTCTCTGTCTCCTGAGTACTGGGATTAAAGGTGTGAGCCACTACCGCTCAGCTAAAGCTTACTTTTGAATACTATTTTTTATCATATGTAACTTTATTGCTATACTTAGCATAGCACATTGTGGTTATTTATAAGCTAAGGCCATATTCAATTTATATCTCTAGAATCTACCTTATGTTTAACGGTTTCATATTTAAATTCACAACTTACTTGATATGCTGTGAACTTAAATGAGATAATTCAATTAATAGTTCTTAAAATATTAAGAAATAAGCACTTAGAAAATGCTAGTATTAGTTTAGTTAATGTGCTTAAGATTAATGTTTCTTATATAAAGGAATCTAGAGACTGAGCGTGTATAGCTAAGTGTCACATATACAAGGTCCTTGGTTCAATATCCAACATTACAAATCAACAGCACACAATAATAATGTACAAACAATTTGTAAAATGGGGGAAAATATTTAAATAAGCATTTTACCAAAACAAAAAAAATGTCAAACAAAAGAAAAGGTACTCACATTGTGAGACATTAAGAAAAATACAACTTCAAACTACCTAACTATAAAAGTACGCACTATATGATTTCATTTGTAAAACGTTCTTGAAGTAGCTGCCAACAAACATCTATTTGAATGGTTTAAGTTTTAAAATCTTGCACACAAGTGTTTATAACAGCCCTCATTTTTAAAAAAAAATCAATTATGTGTATTTATTTTATGTTTTACTGGAATGTGTCTGTGCACCACATTTATGAGTTATATACAGCTGTGAGCTGCCATGTAGGTTCTGGGAATTGAACCTGGCTCCTCAGGAAAAAGAGTCAATGCTCTCAAGCATCAAGGCATTTCTCCACTTCCAGAAGCTTTTTTATAATTATTAAAATGTAGAAACAACTTGAAACTACTATTTTCTCACTCATGTACTTTTAGTTGAATGTAGTACATGACTGGACCTTCTCAAACCTTTTGTTGTGGGGAGACAGTGTCTCCCTATGGACCCTAGATTGGCTCTGAACCCACAATTCTGCCTCAGTCTCCAGTGCTCGGGTCCTAGGTGTACACAACATCCTGCCAGAACTTCCTAATCACACAAAACTGCCAACTAGACTTCTTCCTATAGCAACTCCTTTCCAGTCTTCTGTCCCATTCCAACACACATGTGTGCAGACACATATAACTCTTTGGGTCTTTGTCATGCTAGAGACACTGGCTTCTTCTATATCTGACTGTGAAAAAGACTTCAACAAACTTCACTAAACAAGACAGGCATTTTGGGCTAAAAGATATTCAACATCATGATGTATTAGGAAACTTCAAATTACAGCTATAATAGTTAAAAAAGACTGAAAAAGCCATCAGGGTAGGGTAAAGTACATTTGAAATCTCAGCAATCAGGATGTAGAGGGCAGGAAGAGCTCAGGTTTGAGACCAGCCTGGGTTTCATGCCAAATTCAAGGCCAACCTATGCTAAAGCACAACAGATCTATTCTCAAAACAAAACCAAAGGGATAGGAATGTAGCTTGGTGCTAGAGCCTTCAATTAAAATGTGGTGGGGGTAGGGGGGTAGCCTAGTAGCCCCTGTTTGGAGAAAGAGAAACATGTGAAATTCTCATACACTGATGTTGGGAATGCATAATACCAACAACAAAACAGTCTTTGTTCTGTTTTTCATGTTGTGTATACATGTGATGTGTGTGTGTGTAAGCTGTAGGTTGATGTCAAGAACTACAGGTCTCCCACTTTAGTTACCAAGGCAGGATCTCTCAGTCAAGTTCAGTGCTCACTTACGCAGACACTCTTGCTAGCTGGCTTGCTCTGGGGAGCCTGTTTTTGCCTTTTAAGACCAGAATTTCAAAAGGGATACCAATCTCACACTTGCAGAGTAAAGACTGAGCACTTAACCCCTGAACCATTGCTCCAGCTGTATTCTGTTGTTATTAGTATCAGCTCTCTCCCCCTCCCTCCCTCCCTCCCTCCCTCCCTCCCTCCCTCCCTCCCTCCCTCCCTCCCTCATGTGTGTGTGTGTGTGTGTGTGTAACAGCTGACTTTGAAATGGACATGTCTGTACTCATCTATAGCCCAGAACTCAAGTGAGAAGCAAAAGCAAGAGGATTATTCTAAATTTGGGGCCCATCTGGTATACAGTAAATTCTAGGATCTATGTAACCTTAAAAAGGAAAGTTGGGAAAGAGGGAAGGAAGAAGGGAGAGAAAAAGGAAGGAAAGGAGGAAAAAGTTGACATTGGCCTTGGGAATATACCTGACACAGATTGTTTGCCTAGCATATGAAAGGTCTTAGAATATACAGTAGCACAAAAACTAAAGAGACTATCTTACTACACATAAATTCTTTCTAAAAATGATCTTTGATGACTCAGTGGTTTTAAAAGAATGTACAGCTTCTGCAGAGGACTTGGGTTAAGTTCCCATCACCCAGATCATAAGGTTTACATACCCTATAACTAAAGTTCAAGGAGACCGAGTGCACTCTTCTGGTCTCCACAGACACCTGCATGCACATGGCGTATATACACTCACACAGGCACAAACGTACACATCAATAATAAATATATTTTTTAAAAGTTTTATGATATACCAATAAAAGAAACGGTATAGCCGGGCGATGATGGCGCACGCCTTTAATCCCAGCACTCGGGAGGCAGAGGCAGGCGGATGTCTGTGAGTTCGAGACCAGCCTGGTCTACAAGAGCTAGTTCCAGGACAGGCTCCAAAGCCACAGAGAAATCCTGTATCGAAAAACCAAAAAAAAAAAAAAAAAAAAAAAGATATAAATAAACCAACCTAAGAAGTACTATGTTCCTGAAAAAAAAAATACAGAAGCAAGATGATCCCATTGATATAGTCATAACAATGCCCCTTTCTGGCATTTACAGACACCAGGCACACAAGTGGTACTCAGACATACAAAAAAGCAAAATACCTACACATATGAAATAATAATAATAAATCTTTAAAGAAAAGAAAAAGAAACATGAAACTGAATGCTGGCCACATAAAAATGTGCATGTGCACGTGTACACACACATACAAACACATGCATATGATATTCTTATTACAGATATAGAATACATAGCATTCACAAGATAAAAGAAAGAACAAAATAATAAACTATCACATATTTGTGAGAAACAAGTCAATATGAACAAGAGAACTCTGTCCTCTTAAGGAATAAAGTGAAGAAAGGGCAAGAAACTTTCCAGGAAGGAAGACAATTATGCACAACAAGAAACAGTCTTCCAGGTAGGCCTGACACTGTGAGATGTTAAAATGCTCATAGGATACTGAGGCACCACTATTCTTACCGCCTCTGAACATCAGGACAAACACTGTTTACTCTTTTTAAAAAGCCCAAATGGACTAGAGAAGTAGTGAAAAAAAATTACTTATAAGACTGGATGAGGGTAAAGTTTGAGAAGCCTTTGATTCAGACTAGAGACAAATCCTATCCTTTGTCTACTTGAATAATTTGGGTTTGTTGGTTGGCTGTTGGTGGTTAGACTGGTTGGTTGGTTTAGGTTTGTTGTTGTTTAGACAGACAAAATATTTTTTGAAAGTTGAAAAAGAAATTATATTTTCCCCTGCCAGGTAAAAAGTTACATTGTAAACTACGATAACTGGCAACAGGGGGATTCAATCAGCAATTTATCCTTCAATTGATAAGGCCTTAAGCATGAGTATGAGGGGCTTAGAGATACGGTCAGTGGTTAAGAGTGAGTCCTGTTCTTTCTAGAAGGATCTGAGATCAGCTTCCATCACGCTACAACTACCTTTCACTCCAGCTGATCCAATAGCTGGGGTTTCTGAGGGCAACACATTCATGTGCATACTCATACACATAATTAAAACTAAATTTTAAAAGATGAGTTTGGTAGGCTAGTTGGTGGCACATGCCTTTAATCATGGCATTGGGAGGCAGTGGTAGGTAAATCTCTGGGAATTCTGAAGCCATCCTGGTCTACAAAGGAGTTCTAGGAAAGCCAGTCCTCAGAGAGTGACCCCATGAATGAGTTTGGGAACCAATGTGGACAACATTTGTTGGTTCTATTGTAATTTGTAATGTAGGAAGTGGGAAAGGGAAGAGAACATCGTTCAATATGGAGCTTTTAGAATATACAGTACTTCAAATTAACAAATGTAATAAAAGTAAAATGCAAATATAAAAACATTCCACTGAAGACAGCTTATGAAAATATCATCTATATTCATTTTTAACCTACTTTATTGATCTTACTAAAAGCAAAATATATTTCTCTCCTTTGCTATAAGATATGAGGGAAAGTCTACAAATGCACTAACTTTTGGCCAGGGGTTAAAAAAAATTTTCTAATTAATTGTATTGTTTACTAATACAATCATCTAGATGATCCATTAAAATCAAAGAAAAAGCAAAGTTACAATTAATGAATTAAAATCATAGATTAAAAACAAAATAAAACGAATTAAAGACTAAAGTCGACTATAGAAAAAATAACTAATAGTAGAAAAGAGGAAGGAGAGGGGCAGGGAGAAAGTGAAAGAGACTGAGCAAGTAAATAGATTAGTTAGATAAAGCCTAATCTCTCTCCTCTCCTTTTCTTTCTTAAAGGAGAGACACCCCCCCTTTTAAAAAAAAAAAAAAAAGAAGAGCTTTGTTGTTGTTTTTTGTTTGTTTGTTTGGATTAGGGTTTTTTATTATTTATTTATTTACTTATTTATTTGTTTATTTTAAGAGAGGGTTTCTCTGTCGCTTTGGAGCCTATCCTGGAACTTGCTCTTGTAGACCAGGCTGGACTCAAACTCACAAAGATGCCTCCTGAGTGCTGGGATTAAAGGCGTGCACCACCACTGTCTGGCTGTCACTTGCTTTCTTAATAGCCACTCTGGCTCAGGTGAGATGGAATTCCAAGGTAATTTTACTTGCTTTCCTGATGAGCTTGGGATAAATGCTGTGTTTATGACCACAGATTTGTGCTGCTCTCAACCTTGGGCAGCAAAGCTGCTGCTGCTGCTTTATTTTTTTATTTTTATTTTTTGAGACAGGGTCTATATAGCTCTGGCTTTCCTAGAACTCTCTATGGAGACCAAACTGTCCTGAAAACCATACAGAGTTCAGTTCTTCTTGTCTCTGCGTACCAAGTGCTGGAATTAAAGGTGTAAGCCACCATGCCTGGCTCAGTAATGCCACTTACTACACTTGATAGTAGTTAATGCAGAGACTTACCTCCCATACCTCAGTTTCCTCCCACGATAATTAGAATAAATGATCAAATTCAAATAAAAAGTTCATTGTGATGGCTGGCCCGATGTGTTAATGTTAATGTATATCAAATAACTTATAGATAGCAATTTTTGCCAAGTGCTGCTCTGTTAGCAATTACATTTTCTTCAGCAAGATTTCCTGGTGCCTGCCTACTTGGGAGGCAGACACTGAGGCAGGGAGAGGAAGGGAGGGGTCATTCATGTCTATATAGTGAGTTCCAGGCCAGTAAGAGCTACACATGAGCACTGTCTCACTGGATAACATGTAACAAAGTGTCAACAGGGAGGGTTGTCTTCTAACTTTGTTTCTTAAAATTGCAAAATTGTTCCTAAAACAGATCTCACTGAATACTTATATAACCAAGTGTCAGTAGTGGTTATCTTTCCTAACAACTTTTTAAGTACTTAATTCATCCTTTTCCTCCTCCTCCCTTCTTTTTCTTCCATTTTGAGATAGGGTGTCACTAAATAGACCAAGTTTACCCAGAACTCCTAATCTTCTGGGCTTAATCTCTGGAGTGTGAGGAATCACAGTCATACCCCATTATCTACACCGTAACACTGGTGGTAATAATTTTTAAGTATCTGTCTTCAATATAATCCAACTGCTTATAACAACCTTGTATTAAATTTATCAGAAAGTTGGGCATGGTGACCACACACCTTTAATCCCAGCACTTGGGGAGACAGAAGTAGGCAGATCTCTGAGTTCAAGGTCAGCCTGGTCTACAAAGCAGGTGCAGGACAGTCAGGACTATAGGGCTATCACACTGTCTTAAAAAACTTTTTTTTAAAAAGTAAATATTGTCTTTAAAATGTGCCTTGCATCAGCTATCCAACCTGTTAATAACTTTTTAAAGTTTAAGCAGTAAGTGTCTCTGTAGCTTAAAAGGGGGGGGGGGGGGCAGGAATCAAGGAATTAAGCAAAGTTAAGAAATTATCAAAATACAAAAGTTAACAGACATCTAAAACAGTACTTCTTGCTTTGAGTAGCATTTAGGCCACTCTGCTATACAACTTGTGCACTGAATTTAACTTAAAAACAGTGAGCTTACATATTTTCACTTTGTAAAGACAAAAACTAAAGACATAAAATAGCACAAAATATCATATAAGATTTTTTTTTTAAAGCTTTAGAGTGTTATTCTCTCAAATTCTTCTCTCCAAAAGCAAAAGATGATGGTAAATCAGTATTTTCTCTGCTTACAATGTTGTATAATAATCACTTGGAAACATTTGCTGTGGCTTCTCCTGCCTCTTCTCTCCACTAACCTATACCTTGACCTCTTCCCTTGAGCTTTTTCTCCATTTCAATTGGGAAATGAGCATGGTGGCACAAAAGCCTTTAATCCCAGCACTCATGAGGCAGAGGAGGGTCTCACTATAAATGTGAGACCAGCCACATAGAGTTTTAGGCCAGCCAAGGTACATAGTGAAACCTTGTTACAACAACAACAAAAAAGTAAATAAAATCCTAGAGTCAAATGTAGCCATCTTCACTGTTCCTAACATTGCATATGGACAGGACAAGCAGGGCTATACAGAGAACACCCTCCTGAAAAAATAAATAAATAAAAATTCAATGTTCTCATCAAAGTTTCATAAATTTGAATGAAGTACCACCACTGAATTTTCAGAAAGTAGATCAAAGAATAGCTTGTCTAGGATACAAGATTTATTTCAGAATTTATTCTGTTGATTGGTATGTGGGCACAGCTGTGCACCATAGAGCATACATTCAGAATAAGCTTGGGAAACCTGTTTCAAACTCAGGTGGATGTGTAGCAAATGCTCTTACCTGCTACACCATCTCACCAGGACTATCTCAGAATTAGTTATGATAAACTGAAAAAAAACTACACCACTTATTTTTATAAGTCTCTCAACTTCTGTAACTGCTTGGTAATTCAATACAAAACAAAATTATTGCAAGAAATAGAGCTAGCCAGGCGGTGGTGGCATGTGCCTTTAATCCCAGCAATCAGGAGGCAGAGGCAGGCGGATCTCTGTGAGTTCAAGGCCAGCCTGGTCTACAAGAGCTAGTTCCAGGACAGCTCCAAAGCTACAGAGAAACCCTGTCTCGAAAAAAAAAAAAGAGAGAGGGAGAGAGAAGAGATAGAGCTAAAGAAACCTGATTTAAGCAGGGCGGTGATGGTAGTACATATTTCATCCCAGAGCTTAGGAAGCAGATGCAGGTGGATCAATAAACTCAAGGCCAGCCTGGTCTGCAGAGTGAGTTCCAGGACCGCCAGGACTACACAGAGAAACCCTGTCTTGAAAAAAACAAAGCAACAATAATAACAAAAAACAAAACAAAACTAAACAAACAAAATAGAACACTGGAGATGTTGAGATGGCTCAGCACTTCCAGAGGACTCAGGTTAGATTCCTAGAATCCACATAGCAGTTGACAACCACCTATAATTCCCATTCCAAGGAATTTGAGGCCCAATTTTGGTTTTTTTAGGCACTAGGTACGCAAACAGTACAAAGACATATATGCAGGTACAACGCCCATACACATAAATTTTGAAAAATAAAAATAAATTGATTGCCTTTCAATTTGATTCCAAATTGACTGCCCTTTTAAACTTTTTTTTTTTTGAGAAGTAGTTTTTTTTTTTTAAGATTTATTTATTTATTATGTATACAACATTCCTTCCATGTTTGCTTGCATGCCAGAAGAGGGCACCAGATCTCACTATAGATGGCTGTGAGCCACCATGTGGTTGCTGGGAATTGAACTCAGGACCTCTGGAAGAACAGTCAGTGCTCTTAACCTCTGAGCCATCTCTCCAGTCCCCCTTTGTAAACTTTTAAACATTGTTTTCATAGAGGAAAAAAAAAGGCTAGTAGCTTTTAAATTTCATTTGTTTATCAGTATAGAACAAGATGATGTTTTTAAAAAATGTTTTTCGTGACGGGCGGTGGTGGCGCACGCCTTTAATCCCAGCACTCGGGAGGCAGAGGCAGGCGGATCTCTGTGAGTTCGAGACCAGCCTGGTCTACAAGAGCTAGTTCCAGGACAGGCTCCAAAACCACAAGAGCTAGTTCCAGGACAGGCTCCAAAGCCACAGAGAAACCCTGTCTCGAAAAACCAAAAAAAAAAAAAAAAAAAAAAAAAAAAAAAAAATGTTTTTCGTTAGCTGGGAGGGGGTGGATCTTAGCATTTAGGAGGCAGAGGCAGGTGGATCTCTGTGAGTTCCAGGTCAGCCTGGTCTACAGAGTTCCAGGACAGCTAAGGCTACACAAAGAAACTCTGTCTTAAAAAACAAAATACAAAAAAAAGTTTTTATTATTATGTATTTGTGCGTATCTGTATATATCTGCATATGAGTGTGGAGAACAGAAAGGTGTTAAATTCCCTGGAGCTGGAATGACAGGCAGCTGTGAGCTGGCTGATATGGGTGCTGGGAATAAAACTTGGGTCATCTGCAAGAACAATATGTGCTCTTAAGCCATCTTTTTAGGCCTTAAGATGATTTACAAACAGAGTTTTAAAAGAATTTCTCTTCTCTTGTGGTACTAGTGAATGTCTTTAATCACAGCACTTGGAAGTCAAAGGCAGGTGGATCTGAGTTGGAGGCCAGCTTGATCTACAGAGTTCCAGGACAGCCAAGACTGCTACATAGAGAAAACTTGTTTCAAAAAAACAAACCAAACTAAACCAAGCCAAAACAACAACAAAACAGAACTTCTCTGTATGCTTACATGTCCGTATGCTTATATGCTAGCAATGGAGGCTACATCACTTATCTATAGGTTCTTGCAAATCTATGAAAGAGAGTCCTTACTACCTTCAAAGCTGGAAACATCTTTAGAAAAACATGAATTGGAAAACTAAAAAATAAAACAAAAATAATATGTTAGCTCTTAGAAAACAAAACCAAGTAATAAATAAATTCAACCGTTCATAATTTAATTATACATTGGGCAAAACAATTAGTCAAACATAGAAAAGACTACATACAAACTGAATAGATCAACCTAAATTCTATCATTGGAGAGTTTCTCCAGGGTCCTTCTGACTAACATGCTTGACCCTCCCTCCAGCAGAGGGAGCAAAATCCTAACACTCAACAAGTAGAATGGAAGATAAGTTTGTGCCTTTTAAGTGTACCTAAGTATAGTTTTGGTGCGTTCATCTTCGACATTTCAAAAGTTGTGTGTCGATGCTCTGGTTACAGAACATAGAAACATCAAGTCAGACTTGATCTGGAAGCTTTTTCCCTGCAAAGTCTCCCTCATCAATGCGGAAAGTGCTATGTAGACTGCTGGGGGGAAAGTGTCATCAAGTTCTCATTCAGCTGTGTGCTGTACTATTACCAGCCAAGCAAGATGTGCCACTGGTGCAACAGTAACGAGTCTGTTCTGGGGAAAACCAACAAGTTTCACTAACTTGAGATGTCCCACATCTGGTACCATAAACACTGTCAGGAGTCTATGGCTGGGAAGGCTGCAGGCCCAATGAGAAAGTTGTTTTGCTAAGTGGATATGATGTGCCTACCAAATTACCTTCTAAAAAAATAATCATGTTTGTGCTACTAGATTACAGCTGCTATCAGCTTTAAGTCAAAGAAGCAGTATTTTCTTGGTAGCTAACAACTAACTACTGGTCAAAGTACTGTGAATAAGTGAATGCTGAATGTTCTGCCCTAAATGGGACATCTGTATTGCCCCTTCCAAGGCTCAGAGAACAATTCACAAGAGGAAGCATAAAGACTGTCAGAGTGTTGAATGTTGTCTACAGGACATAATATGTCTAATACAGCTGTGATTACCTCTTCAAAACCTGCATATGATTGGATGCATCACCAACATCCACTCATGGAAGCAGGAGAGGAGAGACTCACAAGTCCTGACCCTATTGGTAGTTGCTAGGGGAGGGAGAGACATTTTCACCATTGTTAAAGCTACTGGTAAGGTGTCTAAGTCTCTGTAAATAGTCTCTCACCCATACTCCTGTAAGCAATGCTAATGAAAATCACTAGGTCACACAACAAAGGAAAGCCAAAGGAAGACTGGTTGAAAAGAGGAACAAGAATAGTGGGAGTCAAGAAAAGTTAATACAGTATCTGTTAATATTATCAAAATACATTATAAGCATGAAAATGAATATATGTAATAGGCAATATGTAACTATATACATGAAAAGATCACAATGAAGTTTCTTATTATGTATAATTTGATGTGGGAGAGTCTTCTGTTTTGTGTTGATTTCATTGGTTAATAAAGAAACTGCCTTGGCCCTTTAATAGGACAGAAAATTAGGTAGGCGGAGTAGACAGAACAGAATGCTGGGAGAAAGAAGCCGAGTCATCATAGCTCTCCTCTCCGAGATGGATGCAGGTTAAGAATATTCCTGGTAAAACACCACATCGTGGTGCTACACAGATTACTAAATATGGGTT
This sequence comes from Chionomys nivalis, assembly GCF_950005125.1. Lineage (NCBI taxonomy): Eukaryota > Metazoa > Chordata > Mammalia > Rodentia > Cricetidae > Chionomys > Chionomys nivalis. Next base: position 35,100,866 of record NC_080106.1, read on the forward strand.
AAAGCAAGATGTGAGAATTAGCCAATAAGAGGTTAAAGCTAATGGGCCAAGCAGTGTTTAAAAGAATACAATTTGTGTTCGAGACCAGCCTGGTCTACAAGAGCTAGTTCCAGGACAGGCTCCAAAACCACAGAGAAACCCTGTCTCGAAAAACCAAAAAAAAGAAAAAAAAAAAGAAAAAAAGAATACAATTTGTATGTTGTTATTTCGGGGCATAAACTAGCCAGGCAGCCGGGAGCTGGGGCGGCAGGAACACAGCCTGCAGCTTCTTCTACAATAATTAATATATGCTAATAAAAAAAAATTTAAAAACTATGTTGAAATTTTTTTTTTTTAAATAAAAAAGCTGGGCTTGGTGAAAAAGGCTTATAATCCCAGATAACTGGGAGGCTGAGGCAGGATAGTAAATTTACAGCCTACCTGTTGGTTCAAAGCCAACCTAATTAATTTAGTAAGAATCTGCCTTGAGCCAGGTGTAGTGCTAACTCTAATCTTAGCACTTGAGAGGCAGAAGCAGTCAGATCTCTGACTTCCGGGTTACAGGCCACCCGAGATAACACAGGAAACCCTGAAAACAAATAAACAAAAATCTGTCTTCAAATGAAGACTGAAAAGAGGACTGGGGGGATAGCACAGTGGTAAAGTGGTTGCCTATCATGCACAATGGTCTGCAGTGATCCTCTAGGCACTGATCAGGTATATTAGTCAGTATAATAACCAAGATATATTAATCAGTTGTGAAGCTATAGTTCTACAATTCTAGTACTCAAGAGATAGAGGTGGGAAAATCAGAAGTTCAAGATCATCCATAGGGAGTCTGAGTTGAGGCCAGCCTGTGAAACATGAGATCTCAAAAGAAAAAAAAAACAGACAAAAAAATCCATAGTATTTCACTGTATACTCATTCTCACAGGTAAAAATATTGGAACATTTCACTTGGCAGAAGCAGGCAGAAATGATTTACATAGTGAGTTCCAGGTTAGCCAGAGATATACAGAACGAGGTCTTGTCTCAAATAAAAAAAAATGGAAACATTTCATAAGTAATTTAGTAAGATTTTATAAATTATTATATTTAATATGTTTTTGTCAGAAAAGTAATACTCTCACATGACAAAATTTACAGAATACAAGTGAAAAACAGTACAAATGTATTACCCTTAAACAACCTATTTCCTTTTGGTATATTTTTATTTGTATGTTAGAATACTAGTATAAAAAGTATAGATAGAAAGGCATTCATTAAGTGCCTGACTATGATCTAATAGTTCTAAGTATTTTTAAAACTTTTGTTAATCTTTTCCAACACCTATTATATAGATATTGCTATTTTATACATACACACACACTTTTTTTTTTTTTTTTTTAAAAAAAAAAGACAGGGTCTATGTAGCCCTGGCTGTCCTGGAACTCTCTATGTGGACCATGCTAGTCTCAAAGTCACAGAGATCCAGCTGCCTCTGTCTCCTAAATGCTGGGATTAAAGGCATGCACAACTATACCCTAACTCACTGTCTTATTTTTTTAAATATTTATTTATTTATTATGTGTACAGCATTCCTTCCATATGTGTCCACAAGCCAGAAGGGGGCAGCGCCAGGTCTCATTATAGATGGCTGTGAGCCACCATGTGGTTGCTGGGGATTGAACTCAGGACCTCTGGAAGAGCAGTCAGTGCTCTTGACCACTGAGCCATCTCTCCAGCCCCACTGTCTTATATTTTTAAGATCAGGAAACAGGCTGGAGAGAAAGCGCATGGGTTAAAAGCACTTGCTGCTTTACCAAAGGACCCATGTTCAGATCTCAGCACTCATATCAGATGGCTCACAAATGCCTGTAATGCCAAGTACTCAAGTAATCCCCCTCTGGCCTCTGAGGGCACACACTCACATAAATAAAATAAATCTTTTTTTGTTCTTGTTGTGTTTTGTTGTTTTGTTTTTCAAGTTGTCTCTGTGTAGTCCTAGCTGTCCTGGAAATTGCTCTGTAGACTAGGCAGGGCTCGAACTAAGATCTGTCTGCCTCTGCCTCTGCCTCCCGAGTGCTGGGATTAAAAGTGTATACTAACATGCCTGACTATAAATAAATCTATATAAAAATGAGAAAACATAGAAATACAGAAATTCTGTAACTAGCTCAAGCCACATCTGAAGTATGAAGAGCTACGAGTCTATCTATCCCAGAGTGTGGTTCCAGTATGGGCACTCTGAACTATTTTACTATGATCATAATCTGGAGTTATATTTTATACCTGAGGCACCATTAACATTTTCTCAGTGTTAGCCTTTAAGGTCTTTTTAATGTTGATAGTGATCCATTAAATTTGTATGTGATAACAAGCTGGGATGTTTCCAGTTCCCCACTATAAACATAAAATATCCTTGGGGGTTAGAGAGATTGCTCAGCAGTTAAGAGCACTGGCTACTCTTCCAGATGACTCTGGCTCAATTCCCAGCACCCACATGACAGCTCACAGTCATCTGTAACTCCAGCCCAAAAGAATCCAACAACTTCAGGCGTCTGGGGACACTGTGCATGTACATGGTACATAGACATGTATGCAGGCAAAACACCCACACACATAAAATAAGGTAGTAAATTATAAAAATATATTTTTGGATATTACTTTTGCTATGTTTGTGTCAAAATGTTTTTCAAAAGATTCTATCATTTAATAAAGCCATGAATATTATTAATTTTACCACAAATATGCCAGTAGTAAGCATGAACATTAGGACTAGTGAGAGGCTCAGCAGAGAAGGGTGCTTGTTGGCAAGACTGATGACACAAATTTGATCTCAGAATCCAGATACGCAGAGTCCAACCTCTACATACACCTTGACATGCATTTACATACAGAATAAATAAATGTAAAAAGCATTTTTTGAAAGCATGAACATTCAAAAATTGTTTCTAATAAAAGAAACAAATGTTCTACATTTTATTATTCTTTCAACACAATGAATTGTAACCAACGTTCCACATTACCTTGGCTTTAAGATTTTGATTTCCTAGGTTTTTAATGTGTGTTGTGTTTCTTCACAGCTTTTCTAATGTACCCAAACTGGCCTAACCTTTCAACCCTGCCTTAGCCAGCTGAAGGCTAAGATCACAGAGTGAACTCCACAGTGCCTGTTTTCTAAGTTTCTTCCTCTATGCTTTACTCAGTGATCAGAGAGATGTTAGATTTGCTGATAAATCTGTATGAGCTTGCATAGGAATATCAATACTATGCCTATCATATTCATACTAAAACATCTCCAGACTGTTGTTTCCTATTTCATGATCATGGCTACTAAGATTCAATCTTGATAAAATAACCTTTTGTTAAACGTAAACACAAAAGCAATAACACATATTAAAATCTACAGTTCCAAAATACTAAGAATTGCTTCTAATACAATTTTAATAGCAAGATAAACCTGTCAAATATGCACTCAATAGAATCCTAATTTTAAGAAGTCTTGAATAGGTCTCATTTAAAATTAACTGAACAGAATCTTACTCTCCCTCAAATTGCCAAAAAAAAAAAAAAAAAAGAGAGAGAGAGAGAGAAAGAGAGAGCTACATACCTGTCGCTGTAAACATAGATGATTTCTGTTGTGTAAATGCTGATGATTAGACAATGAAGAAGGCCAGCTCCGAGCTGGATATTGCATCTGGGATTGGGCCATGTCAGAAGGCCGTGGTACAAGATGTGAAGTAAACTGCCGATCCAGGTCATGATCTAAAACATGATTCGAGTTATCCTGTCCAAACGTTGATTCATCAAATTGAGGGAGGAGACCCTCTTGAAGGAGGTCCTCTGGGTCAAGTCCTGTAAATGGTTCTGTATGAGAATCCACTTGATGAAGTAAATTCTCCTCTAAAGATGAAAAACCATTAGTCTCCACGTGATCATTGTAATGGCCCATCTGAGGTCCTGAGTCAACAGGATCGGGGAAGTTCATGTGCACAGGAGATAATTTTGAATTGCTATAATTACCCTGAGGATGTGACGGATGCAAAATTTGAAAATTATTTGAATTCAGTGTTGGAGTGGGGTTTAGGATATGCTGGGAAGAATCTTGTTTAATTCCCCTATGAGGTGAAAAGGAGTTGCTTCCAGCAAAATCAGATAAAGCCTGATTTGTATGACTGGGTGCAAGAACGGCAGATGATTGCAGAAGACTGCTCGGTGACACGTGACCACTGGAGAAGGAGTACTGTGCAGGGAACTGCTGGGAGTTACTGACGGAACAGGAAGTCATACTGGGAGAAGGTCGGTTAAAGGGTCCTTCCTGATGACTGTTACACTTGAGGAAGTGGACTGGAGGATTCGCTGCTTGAGAAAACTGCACTGAAAGAGGCTGTTGTGAAGAGGAGGCGTCAGTTATGTGTGGCGGGAGGTTAGCATTAACTCTGTGGGGACCAGAAGCATTAACGTCTATAAAGTTTTTAGACTGGCCAAGAGAATTCTGCCCTGGGTTAAGATTACTTCTGTTTTGTTGTGAGCGAAGTGAAGTACACTGTGTTTGATGTTCACTGGGCTGAAATAAGGCAAAATCATGGTGCACCACAAAGCTTTTATTTTGATGTAGAGAGTGTGAATGTCCTTGTTGATGAAAAGGAGATCCATTTTGATTAGAAAGGCCAGTAGCTGTCTGATGACCCCACATTGGACTGCCATCTGCTACATCTTGAAACAAGCCATTGGCTTGGTTTGGGGGGTGGATTGGAGAACAATTAAATTGAGAGTGTGGAGACAATACATGTTCAGCTGGACTGCCAAAAGACTGATTAACTTGATGAAATTTCATTGAGTCAAACTGATTTAACTGTTCAAAATCCGTCATCTTCTGATGTGTTGGAGTACCTTGAACATGGTTTAGGGAATCTATATGCAAAGGCTCAAACTCTGCACCCAGGTTCAATTCATCCACTAGTGAAACAGGTCCCGGCTGGACAAATGCATCATCTGATAAGCCTTCTAAAGTCTCACCAAAAAGATTTGTATCATCAAAAAAATCCATCATTGGGTCTGTCATTTTGAAACTTCAGTGAGAATTTGGGTTGTTCACTTCAAACAGTATGCTCAGCTTCTCTGTTGCAGATAATAGCGCATCATTTCTGGGGGTCATCAACTAATCCAAAACAGGCCAGTGTTCATTATAGCTCTACATAATAACATGATAACATGTCATGAAGTATCAGAATCCTAGGAACATAAGAACAAAAGTAATTTAAATTTAGTAGTAGTAGACATTCTTTTAACATAAATAAAACACACAGTACTTTGTGTGTGATAATTCATTGCAACTAGGTAATTAATATTCTATACAGGCTATTTAAAAGTAAAAACGCACAGCACTTTACTCTGAAGTACATATACTATGACAAAAGATTGTAAGGCCCCTAAGAATAACAAACAGTATGTCACACTACAATGTGAAATGTCAGTAACTCCCAGCACTTCTATCAATGATTAGAATAACTAAGCACTGCCCTTCAAAATGACAGATGTCCTCAGGTTAGTAAGTAGATTATGATCACCTGGTCCAGGTCTCATAGAGTATATGCAGAAATACCAGAAACACAATTTTCAAGATACCATGAGGTGACCCAGAATGAAATAAATTCCTTTGGTTAGCTGTTATCACTAACACAAATGTGCTGCAAAGTATGGTGGAACATATGCTCATAGTTCACAAGGAGCTTTCGCTTATCTAACATGGAAGACCAGCCCAGCAGTCAAAGGACTTCGGTATCTGTGAAGCAAATCCAAGGATCCTATAATCAGTTGTATTCATTATACCATCTTGAGAAAAGCTGCTAAATCATTAGGGATATACATATTTCCTATTTTATGAATCAATTGTGCAAATGCTGAAATACAAAAGCTAAAAAGAAAACAAATTGGAGCCTGAGCTAAGTAAATGAAAAACTGGTCCTATGACAAGCTTAAAAAAAAAAAAATTCATTAAACCAGGCAGGTTAATGCCTTTAATCCCAGCACTTAGGAGGCACAGGCAAGTGGATCTCTATGAGTTTGAGGCCAGTCTGGTCTACAAAGCAAGTTTCAGGATAGCTAGGGCTTTACACAGAGAAACCCTGCCCCCAAAACACAAACAAATAAATGAAAGCTTATACTTAATATATATAATGCTAATTAAACTTCTGCATATGCAGTTGTCTCTGGGTATATGAGGGAGACTGGTTATAGTTTTTTATATAACCTTATCACACTACATCATGTCTAGTAACTTAAAATATCAGCCACAATACAAATAGTATATAAATCGATATTACATTATATTATTTAGGGAATAAAAGCAAGAATCAACTAGCAGGTGTAATTTGTTTCTTTGAAACATTTTTAATTTCCATGTGGTGGTTCCTTTGGTGCAGAACCTTATGATACTGATGGCCAAGTATTCATGAATACAAGCACACACGTATATAGCAATGAGATGTAAAAGTGATCTAATGACTTGGTTACTTTGTAATACTAACTAGGTAACCATTATTGCTCCAGGCTTGAATCATTTCCAAAAAGTTTTAAAGTATATCTAATGTTCCTATTTTGCACACATACATACATACATACATAAAAATATCACAAATGAAGGTACTTATTCCCATATATATTAGTTTATTTAAAAATCACTAAAGTGCTAAAAAACTTTTTCAGAACTTCTATTTTGAGGGATAAGTATTAAAAAATAAATTTTCTAAATAAAATTCCTACTAACTATTCAACTGTAAAAAAAATTTTTACAGTTTAAAAATGTTTAATCTTAATTGAGAAGTAACAACCATCAAATTCGGATAAATTATACTTAGATATTGATGTATCATCAATCATAACAGTATCTCATGCTTTAATAAACGACATGTAGCCCTATCTGACAGTATATGCCTACACTCCCAGCACTTGGATGGCTAAGGCACGAAAATCCAGTTCAGATAGTCTAGACTACTGAGTGAATTTCCAAAGACTACACTGTAAAACCCTTTCTCAAAACAAAACAAAAATAAGCTTTGGAATGTAAAATACTTCAAAATAATCTTAATTAACAGGAGAAAGCTAGCCGGGCAGTGGTGGCGCACGCCGTTAATCCCAGCACTTGGGAGGCAGAGGCAGGCGGATCTCTGGGAGTTTGAGGCCAGCCTGGTCTACAAGAGCTAGTTCCGGGACAGGCACCAAAGCTACAGAGAAACCTTGTCCCGAAAAAAAACAAAAACAAAAACAAAAAGCAAAACAAAACAAACAAAAAAACCAGGAAAAAGCTATCCTGTAAAAAATGGGATGGAGGGCTGGAGAGATTAAGAGCACTGACTGCTCTTCCAGAGGTCCTGAGTTCAATTCCCAGCAACCACATGGTGGCTCACAGCCATCTGTAATGAGGTCTGGTGCCCTCTTCTGGCCTTCAGGCTTACACAGACACAGAATATTGCATACTAAATAAGTAAATAAATAAATATTTTTTAGAAAATGGCATGGAATGAAGTACAGTGAAGGAAGTTTTAGGTGATAAAAAGTCAGATACTAAAGTTGTCCCTTTAATTGCAGAATAGAAAATTATTCACTAAGCACAAATTATAAGGGGGAAATAATAGCTAACAACAATTTACTCATCCTTAACTTGATTTTCAGGAAAGTAGACATAATAAAACAATTAGAAGGAGCATATTATTGTGTAGCTGTAGGATTTTACTGTATCATATATTATAATATATTCTAATACTTGATGCAAAATACTCCTACAGTACTAGTTTTTACTTGAACAAAATGAAAAGTTTTGGTATGAAAAGTTTATAGGCTACATCATTAAAATTAAAAGTTCAGGGTTTTGGGATATACCTGCAACCCAGTACTCAGGAGGAAGAAGCAGGAGGATCTCTGTGAGTTCAAGACCAGCCTGGTCTGCATAGAGACTTTCATGATAGCTAGAGTTACATGGTGAGATATGGTTCCAAAAATCAAAACCCCACAACCAACCAGTGTAGTCCTGAAATATACAGCCCCATCCACTCAGATATGAAATGGGAGGATTATGAGTTCAAGGCCAGCTGTGGTGACCTGGTGAATGACTGTCTCAGAAATAAGTACATAAAAGAAAAAGTGTTTGTGCTTCAACAGATACCTTAAGGAGCTTCTAACCAGCAGTCTCCCCAACGAGCAAATTCTAACCTCTCAGGATCCTGGCTCTCAGCTATGTTCTAGGAGAAAAAGAAACAACCAGTGGCATACAAATAGATACCTGGGTTTGTGGGCAGATGCGTGTAATAACAGCACTTCAGAAGTGAGGGCAGGTGGATGAGGAGTTCAAACCCAGGCTGAGATACATAAAACTCTGTCTCAAAAACTAAAAGGAAATGAAGGGGAGGACAGCGAAGGGAAAACAGAAGAGGAGAATGGAAGGGAGTGATAGGGAAAAGAGGGGAGGGAGTGGGATGAGGCAGAAGGGCAGGAAGTGTTGGATGTGGTAGCACAAGCCTGCAATCCTAGCACCTGGGAGGAGGCAGGAGGATCAGGAATTCAAAGGCAATCCTGGTCACATAGCTAAGTAGAAGCCAACCTAAGCTACAGGAAAGCTTGTCAAACAAAAATCATAAAGTAAGCAAGCAGACAAACCACCCATGGGAAAAAACAAAATTTTTTCTAACCATAAATCTGATAAAGAACTAATATCTATCCCGGCAGTGGTGGTAGTGGTGACATTCGTCTTTGATTCCAGGATTCAGGAGGCAGAGGTAGGCAGATCTCTGAGTGCAAGGCCAGCCTAGTCTACAAAATAGATTTCAGAACAGCTAGGGCTACACAGAGAAACCCTGTCTCGAAAAACCAAAACAAGGCAAAACAAAAAAAGACATCTTATATCTAGACCATATAAGAACTTATATCTAAAACATATGAAACATTTTCAACAAGTTACTTGAAAGACCTAGATACTTCTCCAAAGATATATAAATTTCTAGTAAAGACATGAAAAAATATCCAACCTCATTAATCACCACAGAAAAACCAAAATCATAAAAAAAAAGATCATTTCCTACCCATTAGGATGAAAAGGTAAAAACACCAAATAATTGAATGCGAGAATGGCTGAGAAAAAAAGAGGGAGAAAGAGTAGTTTAACTTACACATTAGTGACAGGGATGTAGCTTCTGGTAGATCCTCAAAAATTTAAAAATACAAATTCCGTATAGTTTAATAATTCCACTTCTCAGTAAATACCCAATAAAAGTTAAAGCAGGGAATTAAACATAAACTTGAATGTCCAATGCCCAGTGCAGTATTTATTCACAATACCAAAAGGAAATGACCAACTAACAACTGATAAGTAGAAAAACAAAGCACAGTATATCAGCTAACGGAGTTATTCAATAATAAAAAGAAGTGAGCTGGACCTGGTGGTATTGGCTTAAAAATCACAGCTACTTGTAGACTGAAGCTGGAAGATCACAAGTTCAAGGTCAGCCAGCCTGGGCTACAGATTGAGACCAAAGCAGCCTGTGTGACTTTCTGAGACCTTGTTTCAAAATAAAAGCAGGCTGTGGTAGAATTCTCTTATAGCATATATGAGGACCTGGGTTCAACTCCCAGCATTGCAAAACTAAAAATCTTATAAAAATGAAACACTGACTCATAACTCATAAGTGTGAAAACCTTATACTAAGTGAAGAAATAAAATTACAGAGGTTTACTACCCCTGCCCCTTTTTTGAGACAGAGTCTCAATATTTATCCCAGGCTGGCAACCAGTAGTGGATTAGTGGGTATAAAGCTAAAGAGGCAGGGCAGACGTGTGCCATGACTGGTGCCCGATGAATACTTGCCATAGATTTATGGGGCTTCCGAGGTGATGAAAATGTTTTAAACTGTTTTCAGTGATACTTAAACAACTCTGTGAATGCCAGGCAGTGGTGGTGCATACCCTTAATCCCAGAACTCAGCAGGTGGAGGCAGGTGGTTCTCTGTGAGTTACAGGCCAGCCTGATCTAAAAAGCGAGCTCCAGGATGGGCTCCTGTCTCAAAAAGCCAAACCAACCAACCAAACAAAACCCCCAAAAAAACAACTCTGTGATTACTAGAAACCACTGCTGGGCGTGGTGATGCCTGCCTGTAAATCTAAAGATCGGAAGTCAGTCTAGACTAAAGAGAAAAACCCTGTCATCAGAAAGGAGGAAGGAAGAGGGTCGGGAGAGATGGCTCAGCAGCTAAGAGTACTCCATTCTCCTCCTGAGGACCTGTGTTTGGGTTCCAGAACCCATGTTGGGTAGCTCACAACAGCCTGTAACTTCAACTCCAGAGAATGACCTGACACCCTTTTTGGTCTCCATGTTTATACAGACACATGGCATATGCTCAGAGATACATACACCTAAATAAAAATAAATCTTTAAAATTAAAAAAAGGAAAGAAGAATGAGGCCAGTAAGATGTCTTGGCAAAAAAATTGCTTGCTGTTAAGCATATGAAACTTGCACAAATACAGACACACATACCATTTATATACACATGTACAGACAGGCATACACACATAAGCAATAAAATTTTTAAAAAGAGGGAGTAAAAAGCCAGTGAATTATTCACTTAAATAGATTGTCACATAGTATGTAAAGTACATCAGTAAAATATTTTAGATAGTACCTTAAATGATACAAGGCTTTATAAATTTGTAAGGTCATACAAATATAAACTCTACTTAAGCAAATCACTCCATGCACTAGCCCCTTATTTCTCACCCGTTTCCTTCTTTTTCTAAAACAATATAATTTCATTCTTTTTTAAGCTAGAAAAAAAATCCACACTGGAACAGGACATCGTAGTACATGCCTTTAATCTTAGCATTACAGTCTGAGGCAGGTATATATTTGTGAGTTCAAGGCCGGCTTACAGAGCAAGTTCTAGGACAGTTACAAGAACATAAGGAAACTCTGGCAAAAACAAACACAAACACACACATACACACACACAATCATTTTTTTAAAAAAAAATTATTTGAGGCAAAAATTCCTTTCAAAGTAAGCTGGGGGGAGGTGGAAAGCATGAGCTACTGTGATCATTTCACTCAATCAAAGTTTTAAACTTCAAAACTTAGCAAGCCAGGTAGCTGGCACCTATAACTCCTGCACTTGGAGAGTCTGAGGGAAGAAAACTGTTGCCTGGGTTAGACTGAAATTCTGTCTCAGAAAACCAGGAGAAAAAAAAATACAGAATTTCCCTCTATTGCTAGCCAACTTTTCTTTTCTCTATTCCCCTAACAGTCTTCCTTAATTTCCTTTCCTGGGGCCTGGCCCAAGTACACCCTCCATGATTACTATGTGCACTAAGAACGCCTTGTTTATGTCAAGATGGTGAGTTTCTGTGGAAAAAAGATGCTAGGCACAGCAGAGCCAGGCTGGGCCAAACCAATTTACCATCTTACCCATTGTCCTCCCAGTTCATTGCCTTCTTCTTGCAAAGCAAATTTCCTGCCCATCAGAACAGTGACTATTTACAATCCCATTGTTTCTCAGTTTCTTCACTAAGATCAAGTGTACAACTTTACACAACACCAAACACACACACACATAGTCAAGTAGTACGACAGAAATGATTAATTCTAAATCTTAAACGACTAAGTAGTATCTTACTGGAAAAGTTCTAAGTATTCCACTTTTTTATTAATCTATCTGACCCGCCCATCCTAAGAAGGAATATAATATAACTTCTTTCACTTGGGGAAAGAGTGAAGGACACACAGACTAACCTGAGAGCTTGACTCCCGTTGCCAGTCCTAAATAAAGTTCTCTATTTTCAAATGACTTCAAATGTGCTTATTGGTTCTGCTCCCCTGGGAGAAAGAACCAACATTTGGGCACTGGAGAAATGACGTGGCTGTATTCCAGAGGATCTGAGAGTCTGGATCCCAGCACCTATATCAGATGGCTCGCAACTCTCTTTAACTTTGACCCCAAGGGACCCAACAGCTTCTTGTGGTCTCAGGGGGCAATGCACCTCATGAACACATATCTACATTCTGACACACACATATACAAATCATTAAAATTTTAATTAAAGAAAAAAAGACACCAGATGATGGTAATGGTGCCTGCACACACTTTTAATCCCAGTACTGGGGAGGCAGAGGCAAGTTTGAAGCCAGCCTGGTCCACAGAGAGAGTTCCAGGGCAGCCAGGACTATATAGAAAAACCCTGTCTTGGGAGGAAAAGCAACAACAACAACAAAAAAGACATTTGTCCCAGCGCTCTGGAGTCAGAAGCAAGTGGTATTCTTTAAGTTCTAGGTCAGTCAGGGCTACATAGTTAGACCTTATTTCAGAAAACAAACAAATAACAAAAAAAACCTGGGCTCCATTAAAAAAAGAAAGAAAGAAAGAAAGAAAGAAAGAAAGAAAGAAAGAAAGAAAGAAAGAAAGAAAGAAAGATTGAGTAACAAGGATTCTTACTGACTCTGTCAGAAAAGAAAAACTCTAGGAGATAATGTTCTATCATTTACAAAGTTCCTTATTAGTAAGAGTAAATAAAAGCAAAAATATTAACAAAAAGCCCACTACCTCTTCTCCTAAATACTTGATATAATGACTAAGTGTAAAATACATATTAAAATATTTTCTATACCAAAGGAAGATGTCACCTTTACTATAATTACTAAGTATAAATAGCTAAGAAAAAATTATGCTAGATTGCACCAGAATAACCTAGGAAATATTAGTAGAGACAGAATTTTTAATTTAGAGAATCTTAAAATTTGTTTTTAATCATTTTACTATTTTATGTATACATACATACATACATGTATGTATATGTGTATATGTATGTATGCTTTACCTGCATGTATGTTTATGTGCCAGATAATACAGTACCTGCAGAAGCTGGAAGAAGGAGTTACAGTTCCTCTGGAACTGGAGTTACAGATGGTTTGGTAGTCACCATGTGGGTGCTAAGAACTGACCCAAGTTCTCTGGAAGAGCAGGCAATGCTCTACGTCACTGAACTACTTTTCTAGCCCCTTACAATGCAATTTTTAAAGCTGGAAGTCCAGGGAATTTTGGATAATACACATTAAATGAAAATTTATAAATCTACAAAAATGGTGTCAATACTGTCTCATCATTTAGACTTTTCAAAAGGCAACAAACACTACTAAAAGCTGCATATAATTAAGGACTAAACTACGAAGAACTTGTCAGGTATTTCTATTTACCTTTTGATTTGGTCTTCTTTCTTTTCCTAGGGAATATACCTCTAGAATAGATACACACTTTCCAACAAAACAGTCTCTTGCCTACAAACTGAAGTGTGGTGATTGACCCCCACTTTGGGAAAAGAGACATTTTGGGAAGATAATGTATTTGAAATTTCTTTCCCTAAGCATAAGAACTCATACCTGTAAACCTAGTACTCAGATTATGGAGGCAAGATTGCTTCAAGTACAGTTTGGGCTGCACAGTAAACTAACTCTAGGCTAACCTGAACTAAGTGAGGCCAAGTGCTTTCTCCCCAGGCCATTCTGTCTCAAAAAGAAAAAAGTATATATATATTGTGTATGTTCATGGGGAATGAACTCAGGAACTTATTATATATGTTAGTCAAGCCATATCCCTGATCTTTTTTATTATTTTTGAGACAGATTCTATGCTACTCAGGCTGGCCTTGAATTTAGGGCAATCTTGCCTCAGCTTCCTGAGTGTCAAGGACTATATATATGAGCCTCCATGCCCACCTTATCTCTTGAAATCAGTTAATTCCTACCATCTCCCTAAATCCTAAATTGACCCAACCAAAAGAATACCAATATATATATTGGCTTTTCAAGATGCTGTAGCCCTGGCTGTCCTCGAACTCACAGAGATCCACCTGCCTCTGCCCCTGGAGTGCTGGGATTAAAGGTGTGCAACACCATTATCTGGCACATTTTTCATTCTTTTTTTTTTTTTTTTGTTTTTCGAGACAGGGTTTCTCTGTGGTTTTGGAGCCTGTCCTGGAACTAGCTCTTGTAGACCAGGCTGGCCTCGAACTCACAGAGATCCGCCTGCCTCTGCCTCCCAAGTGCTGGGATTAAAGGCGTGCGCCACCACCGCCCGGCACATTTTTCACTCTTTATTTAAATTATCTATCAGCAGTGTTCGTTACCATTACCATGGGGCCTCTTTGAAATGCTTAAGGATACACAAAAAAATCCCCCTCATTTTTCTTCTTTTTTTTCTGAATGTCTAATTTCTCTCTGTAAACTCTGTAACCTCTAATTGCTGTGGTACTTGAGGATACTCTAAATTAGCAGTTCTCAACCTGTGATCTGCGAACCCTTTGGGGTCACATATCAGATGTCCTCTATATCAGATATTTATATTGTGACTCATGGAGAACTGTATTTAAGGGTCACAGCATTAGGAAGGTTGAGAACCACTGTTAAATGTTGGTGGTACTTGGGAATACTAACCTCTAAATGCTGGGATATCTGGAAGCACTCTAACCTATAAATGTTGAAGGTACTGTAGGCACTCTAACCTTTAAGTATTTACGGTATATGGGGGGTACACTAATCTTTCACTTCTGTCTATACTGACTCTCAAGATAATTTTAAGTAGTCTCATGGTGTTAAATGTCAAATATGTCGGCAATTTCCAAATTTAAATCTATTATATCTCTGCCTCAATTTCAAACCCATATATACCTAACAAATATTTGACTTCTCCTCCTGTATAGTAGATACGAAAGTAACCCCCGACATTTACTAGGTCATATTTCAAAACAGTAAGTAGCAGGTGTGACCTGCCAGTTGTTTCAGGTCACTTCGCTCACAATCCTCCAATGACTCTGTATTGCACGCATAATAAAAGTAGCACTACTCATTCTGACTGTATTATAGCCCTCCACTCCCACCTCAACAGCTCTCTGCCCACAGATCCTGCTCTCCTCTCTTCATCAGTCCCTTGCTTCAGCCCCCAAGGCAGGAGAGTGAGGTCAGCTAAACACCCTAGTAGGCAGCTTCTAACACCCTTCTCTCTAGTGCTTCTAAACACAATCAAGAATCATCGAAACCAACTTCACCAGGAACCTGGGAAACCGCCAAAGTTTTACAACAACTAAGAGAACAAAGAGAAAAGTAACAAAAAGCAAATCCCTATCATTAAAGAAAATCTGTATTAAAATACTGGCAGAGCAGTGGGAATGTATCTAAGGTGAAGGAAGAAAACCTGCATTCAGTTCCTGCACGAAAAGAGAGATAATGGAAACAGAGTCTAAACACAAGCTAAAGATGAGGCTTCAATAACCACCCAGAAGAAATACAGTTACTTCATCAGATGGATTCCAGGCTTCAACCATCAGGAACAGAAAATTCTAGAGCAAAACTCAAAATAATCTTATATACAGATTTGCTATATCTAATGCTGAACATGTCTGTTTTTTAAACACACACACACATAGACACACATACAAACACGCATGCACAGTGTTCCCCTTAATCTATATAATAAAAAAAAATAGGAAAGGACTCATAGACTCTGTCCCTAAGTAAAGTCACTGAATTTAGTAGACAAAGAATTAATAAACTTTGTTAAATACGCTCAGAGACCTAATGGAAGTCATGGCTTAAGGATGGAAGCAACTAGGAAAATCACATAAATGAAATAAAAATACAAATACTTAAGGAGAGTTTATTAAAAGGTCAATCAAGAATTCTGCAGCTGAAAAGAAAAGTAACAAATTTGAAATTCATTACAGGGAGATTTAATCAAACAAAGAAAAACAGAGCACATGATCACTGAACCCATCTAGTCTGAGAAATACAAAGAAAAAAGAATGAAGAATGGACAGACTGAGAGTTGTGGCAACGACAAGCGCCACAGCTAAAACTCACCAAATCAGAGGAAAGACATGCACTTTTTGAAGAAGTGTGAATGTACCCCATGTCTGTGCAATTATATGTGCATGTGAGTGCACCAGGAGGCCAGAACAGGACACTGGATAGTTGTGCACTGCATGGTTTGAGTGCCAGGAACAGACTGCAGAAAACTGTCCTCTGACCTCCTCACGAGTGCAATGTGACACCCATGCACCCACACTCACACAGACATATCATGAAAATACAAAATAAACAATAAAGTAAAAACTAAAAACAATAGCAATAATAATATGCACTTGGGAGAGGAAAAGGGAGATAGCCAAACAATCTGAATTAGTGAAACTGTCTCCAAAAACATGTAACTAGCAAACAAAAGAATTAACACCAAATTTAAGATTCACTCAGGACCAGAGCATACTGATGGCTCAGTGGTTAAGAATTCATCTTAGGGGCTGGAGAGATGGCTCAGTGGTTAAGAGCATTGGCTGCTCTTCCAGAGGTCCTGCGTTCAATTCCCAGCAACCACATGGTGGCTCACAACCATCTGTAATGAGATCCGGCGTGTGGGCATACAAGGAGGCAGAATGTTGTATACATAAAAAATAAATAAATAATTTTTTTTTTAAAAAAAAAAGAGTTCACCCTACTTTTCCAGAGGGCTCAAGTTTGTTTGCTTGTTTGTTTTTTTCCTGAGACAGGGTTTATCTGTAGCTTTGAGCCTGTCCTGGAATCAAGTTTGGTTCTTAATACCATGCCAGGGGCTGGAGAGATGGCTCAGAGGTTAAGCGCACTGGCTACTCTTCCAGAGGTCCTGAGTTCAATTTCCAGCAAACACATGATGGCACATAACCATCTGTAATGAGATCTGGTGCCCTCTTATGGCATGGAGGTGTACATGCAGGAGGAACATTGTACACATAATAAAAACAAACAAAGGCCGGGCGGTGGTGGCGCACGCCTTTAATCCCAGCACTTGGGAGGCAGAGGCAGGTGGATCTCTGTGAGTTCGAGACCAGCCTGGTCTACAGAGCTAGTTCCAGGACAGGCTCCAAAACCACAGAGAAACCCTGTCTCGAAAAACCAAAAAAAAATAAAAAATAAAAAAAAAATAAAAAAAATAAAAAAATAAATAAAAACAAACAAAAAGCATCATGCTCCGTGGAATCTGACACCCTCTTCTGGTCTTCTCAGACACACATAAAGACACATACCTACATAAATAAAGTAAAATATCTTTGTAAAAATAGATTTACTGAGGGATAACAACCCAGGCCTTTAATCCCAGCACTCAAAAGGCAGAGGCAGGCAGATCTCTGAGTTCAAGGTCAGTCTGGTCTATATAGTGAGTTCCAGGAAAGTCAGAATTATATTGTGAGACTGTCTTGTAACAACAGATTTTACTGAGAAATCAGAAGAAATATCTGGTAAATGCAAGCCAATCACTACACAGTTAGTTTAAATTCTCAGGGCCAGGCTGGAGAGAGGGTTCAGAGGTTAAGAACACTGACTGCTCTTCCACAGACCCTGAGTTCAATTCCCAGCAACCACATGATGGCTTACAACCATCTGTAACATCTGGTGCCCTCTTCTGGTCTTCAGGCAGAACATTATATACATAATAAATAATTTTTTTTTTAAAAAAAAATGTTGCTTATAAAAAAAATTCTCAGGGCCAAGCTCTGTATCTGCTGGTTCTTAGACACTCTCAGTCTTTTTCCTCACTTCACCACCTAAGTCACAAGTGACAGAATTTACAAAGAATACATTCAAAGTCCTAAAACACAGTAATTCAGTTATTACTATAGAATTAGAAGCATAAATGAAAATTTTCAGGAGAGCTCCTGAAATAGTATATGACTGCATTCTACTTACTGTCCAACATGTGTTTGGGTGTTCTGCTAACATGTATGCATGATCACCATTCATGGTCTGGTAATTCATTTCAACTTTTTTTTTCTCTATTTTTGGTTTTTCAAGACAGGGTTTCTCTGTATAGCCCTGGCTGTCCTGGAACCCACTTTTTAGATCAGGCTGCCCTTGAACACAAAGATTCACCTCCCTCTGCCTCCTGAGTGTGGGGATTAAAGGCATATTGCCACCACCACCTGGTTGCTTCAACTAATTTTAAGACCGAACTCAGTTGGATATTGTATTGTGCAAGGCTTTATACACACATACAGAATTGTTATACACTGACTTTATATATTCTGCATCTAATATACTGTATTATCATTCTTTTTTTTTTTTTTTTTTTTGGTTTTTCGAGACAGGGTTTCTCTGTGGTTTTTTTTTTTTTCCTTTTTTTTCTTTTTTTTTTTTTTTTTTTCTCTGTGGTTTTGAAGCCTGTCCTGGAACTAGCTCTTGTAGACCAGGCTGGTCTCGTACTCACAGTGATCCGCCTGCCTCTGCCTCACAAGTGCTGGGATTAAAGGCATGCGCCACCACCGCCCGGCTTGTATTATCATTCTTGATCTGCTAGTCTGTTTTCTCTACTAAACATGTCTTTTAATTCCTAATATCTACCATAAATTCTTGGCCTAAAGTAAGCACATGCATTCAGAAATTCAATAATGCCAAAGTGGGAAACAAAATTTCTTTATCTTTAGCAATTGAGCTGCAACAAAACATTACTCTCCTGGCTTTATAGAGCCCCCACTGATACATACATTTAAAAATTGTTCCCCTGGCCGGGCGGTGGTGGCACACGCCTTTAATCCCAGCACTCGGGAGGCAGAGGCAGGCGGATCTCTGTGAGTTCGACGCCAGCCTGGTCTACAGTGGGAGTTCCAGGACAGGCTCCAAAGCTACAGAGAAACCCTGTCTCGAAAAACCAAAAAAAAAAAAAAAAAAAAAAAAAAAATTGTTCCCCTGCACCACAAAACCAGCTGTGATAACCTAGTACTTGGAAGATAGAGGAAGAAGGACCAAAAATTCAAGTAAGGCCACCCAGGGCTACATGAGACCCCTTCTTAAAAACAAAACAAAATTTACTGAAACGGGAGCAAGAAAGCTAACACAGTGGGGAAAGGCGCGCACTGTCATGCTTGAGGGTCTGAGTGTCATGCCTGGATCCAGATGGCAGAAGACAGAACCAGCTACTGCAAGTTGTCCTCTAGCCTCCATGCACACCTACCATGGCACATGATACAGGCAAAAACACTCATATGAGCCGGGCGGTGGTGGCGCACGCCTTTAATCCCAGCACTCGGGAGGCAGAGGGAGGTGAATCTCTGTGAGTTCGAGACCAACCTGGTCTACAAGAGCTAGTTCCAGGACAGGCTCCAAAGCCACAGAGAAACCCTGTCTCGAAAAACCAAAAAAAAAAAAAAAAAACACTCATATGCATAATATAAAAAATAAAAATCTAAATAACTTATTAAGGTGGGGGTGACGGCTATTGTTGGTTGTCAATTTGACTACATCTGCAATTATCTAAAATCTAAAAGTAAAGGGCACACCTATGAGGGAATTTTGCTTAATTTGAAGTAAATAGATCCACTTCTAATCCAGATCTTTTTTTTTCCTTTTATTGTTTATTTATTTATTAAAGATTTCTGCCTTCTCCCCGCCACCACCTCCCATTTCCCTCCCCCATCAAGTCCCCCTCCCTCATCATCCCTAAGAGTAATCCGGGTTCCCTGCCCTGTGGGAAGTCCAAGGACCACCCACCTCCATCCAGGTCTAGTAAGGTGAGCATCCAAACTGCCTAGGCTCCCACAAAGCCAGTACGTGCAGTAGGATCAAAAACCCATTGCCATTGTTCTTGAGTTCTCAGTAGTCCTCATTGTCCATTATGTTCAGCAAGTCCGGTTTTATCCCATGCTTTTTCAGACCCAGGCCAGCTGGCCTTGGTGATTTAAGATACCATCTTACACCTGTCAGAATGGCTAAAATAAAAAACACCAATGATAGCCTTTGCTGGAGAGGTTGTGGAGAAAGGGGTACACTCATCCATTGCTGGGGGGAATGCAAACTTGTGCAACCACTTTGGAAAACAGTGTGGCGGTTTCTCAGGAATTTCGGGATCCACCTACTCCTGGACCCAGCAATACCACTCTTGGGAATATACCCAAGAAATGCCCTATCATACAACAAAAGTATATGCTCAACTATGTTCATAGCAGCATTGTTTGTAATAGCCAGAACCTGGAAACAACCTAGATGCCCTTCAATGGAAGAATGGATGAAGAAAGTCTAATCCAGATCTTAAGGCAGGAAGATATACCTGTAATCTGGACCATACCTTCTGCTGGAAGTCTATATATAAGGACACTGAGGAAGGAAGCTTTATTCTTTACCTTGGCTGGCTAGCAAGTCCACTCCTTCCCTGGCATTAGAGCCTACTTCTTCAGGACTCAGCATGTGCAGAAGATCAGCTGAGACAGCCAGCCTGATGGACTGAGCAACTACTGCATTCATGGACTTTCCGTTCATAAACCAGGCACTGCTGGATTAGCTGGACCTCAGCCTGTAAGTCATTCTAATAAATCCCCTTTTTTATATATAGATAGAGTCATTCTTTAAATTCTGTAGAAAAGCCTGACTAATACAGATGGCAAACACAGATATGGATGTTTTTTTTACCACATTTAACAAAAATAGCCCCGTGATCCTATTTAAATTCACAAATATCCATTATTGAAAGAACACTTTTAATTGACAGCTCTACACAAGACCCTGTGGCACACCAGTCTTTTAAGTTTTGTTTCGGCTTTTTGTGACAGAGTCTGTGCAGAAACACACTGCATCGCCCAGGTTTGTCCTGCCTTGTCTCCCAAGTGCTGAGTTTTACAGATGTGGGTTACACTGCTGCTACAAAATAACTGTATATTCTGAAAACTGGCTAGCAAGGTTGGGGTCTTAGCTCCATCATTCACCAGCTATGTGAAAGCCATAGTGAAGCTCTGTTTCTTTCTTTTTTTTTTTTTTTAATTTTTTTTTTGACACTCTGTTTCTTATCTGCAAAATGGGGAAGGTCATCATAGAAAAGGATTGTAAAATAATCCAAGCAAGGTATTATGTGAATTCTGTCCAAGGAAGTTTCTTGGAACGCTGTTGATCAGGAGTCACTGAAAGGAAGAGATGGCTTTGGGCTTTCATTTCCTCCCTTTAACCCTGCACAATTTCACCTTCCTTTTTTTTTTTAATTTTTTATTTTTTTTAACAAATTTTGCTTCCAGGCAAAATTCTGGACACATTCCTTTAATCCTAGCACTTGGGAGGCAGAGGCAGGTGGATCGCTGAGTTCTACAACAGTCATAAATGAACAGAGAAACCTTTTCTCAAAAAAATCCAAAAAAAAAAAAAAAAAACAGCGAGGCATGGTGGCACAGACCTTTAAAAAGAGAAAGACAGTCTATATATGGTTGGACTGAAACTCACTAAGGATACCAGGCTAGCCTCCAACTCACTGCGGCCAAAGATACACAACACCAAGTCTGCTCAATATTATATTTTTAATATACTGTATCCTTCTTTCCTAGGAAAGACTGATTCCCTCCTTCTCTCCCTATCCTCTTCTTATTATTTTTCTTTTTCTTTTTGTGGGGAGTTGGGAAGAAGGCATAACTATTCTGAGCTATTGCTTATTTAACTGTTTTTTTAGGTTTTTAGAGACAAATTCTCCCATAGCCAAAGATAACATCTACCTTGCCTCATTTTTAAAGAAAGATAATTTGGGGGGGCTAGAGAGATGACTCAGTGGTTAAGAGCACTGACTGTTCTTCCAAAGGATCTGGGTTCAATTCCTAGCACCAATATGGCAGGGGATCTGACACCTTCACACCAATACACATTAAATAAACCATAAAAAATATTTTCTTAAAAAAAGAAAGATAATTTGTATATTTGTTATCACATATTCCTTTGCACTACATTTAACTTAGGTACAAATAGTTATTTATCATCAATATTTATCTCTGAAGACATACATTAGTAGGTTAATAAAACCACTAACTGAATTGATAACTAGTACTTTTAAGCTTTTTTTTTTTTTTTTTTTGGTTTTTCGAGACAGGGTTTCTCTGTGGTTTTGAAGCCTGTCCTGGAACTAGCTCTTGTAGACCAGGCTGGTCTCGAACTCATTTTTAAGCATTTTTAAAATATGTATGAATTGGAACAAATTTAGAAAACAAGAAGGCATTATTGCCAGTTGAATATACACATATCTATTACCACATTTCCCAGTCTTAGAAATATAAACACATTTGTGCACATGGACCAAGACATCATGACTGCTCACACATGTGTGAGAAATTATAGTCAAAAACTACCAGAATAAACCCAATGAGAAGAGATGGAGCACTGTTCCTTCCATGGACACATTTGACTCACAGAAACACTATGCTGAGGAATATATAGTATCTCATTCCACAATAAAGCTCAAAACCTGGCAAAACTAACCTATAGTTACAGAAGTCTGGATAATGGTCCCCTCTGGAAAGACAGGAAGGGGTGGTAATTAGAAAGGCCTATGAGGGGGGTTTCAGGACTACTAATGATAATGTTCTATTTTTTTTTTAAACCTGGGTGGTAGTTTCAGAGATGTGTTTACTGTGTAATAAATCGCAGACTTGTACACATGTGATTTATATGCTTTTTTGCACATCTGTCATAATTTAACAAAAATAGTTTTAACAAACCTAACTAAGCTAGGCAGATGGCTCATGCCTATAATTGTAGCATATGGGTGGCTGAGATAGGAAGAAAGCCATGAGTTTGAGGGCAAGTTAGCTTACAAAGTGAGTTCCAGGTCAATCTTGGCAAGGGAGGGAAACCCAGTCTCAAAAAGTAAAACAACACCAACAAACTACTACAGTGAAGCATAAGGGAATATTATAAATAACAGAAGTGGCTGTCACTCAACAGAAGGGGGCTAAGAGTTCAGTCTACAAATGCACTTCCTATGTCTGTATACTGCTGATTTGAACATACTTTCACCAAAGTAAAACCAGTAAGTATATTGTTACATACTTACATAAGTAGTGAATTCATTAAATTATGGAATCTCTCAAAGTCTTCCCTAATATCTAGACACAAGCAATATTTTTGTACCTTAATTGGTTTGATTTTAAAACTAAACAGGAATGTTAGATCTAGTCTTAAGTCCCTTTGGGTTGGCAGGAATCCACATGAAGGTCAAAGGAGGGGATTAACTCCACAAAGTTGTGATCTGTTCTCCAAATACACAGCATGGTGCACACACACACACAATAAAATTTTAAAGACTGCTTTAAATATCCCTATTATCAGTTTTATTTATCATTTATGTATGTGTGTATGTTCATATGTGTGTTCACACACATGTGCATGCATGTGTATGGAGGCTAGAGGTCAAAGTCAGAGTATTTCTCTATTGTTCATCATCTTACTTTTTCTTTTATTCTTTTCTTTTGTTTTTTTGAGACAGGGTTTCTCTGTGTAGCTTTTGAGCCTGTCCTGGAACTCATTCTGTAGACTAGACTGGCCTCAAACTCAATCTGCCTGCCTCTGCCTTCCAAGTGCTGGGGGATTAAAGGCATGTACTACCTCCCAGCTATCACCTTACCTTTTTAATTGTATTTATTTATGTTGGGAGGGAACACAGGGAGAGGTGAAGAAACTTGCATGAGGTTCTCTTCTACGTGTATCCTGGGGACTAAACTCAAGCTGTTAGATTTGGTGGTGAGTGCCTTTACCCATTGAGCTCTCAAAATTTCATATCTAGTATATTCTTTTTTATTTCATCTTTATTTTATGTGCATTGGTGTTTTGCCTGCTTGTATGTCTGTGTGAAGGAGTCAGATTCCCTGGAACTGGAGTGACAGACAGTTGTAAGTTGCCATGTGGGGGATAAGAATTGAACCCAGGCCGGGCGGTGGTGGCGCACGCCTTTAATCCCAGCACTTGGGAGGCAGAGGCAGGTGGATCTCTGTGAGTTCGAGACCAGCCTGGTCCTACAGAGCTAGTTCCAGGACAGGAACCAAAACCACAGAGAAACCCTGTCTCGAAAAACCAAAAGAAAAAAAAAAAAAAAAAAAAAAAAAAAAGAATTGAACCCAGATCCTCTGGAAGAGCAGCTAGTGCTCTTAACCGCTGAGCCATCTCTCCAGTTCACAATATAATCATATAATTTGAAAAGTATAAGAATGTACGACTGGGCAATAGTGGCACACACCTTTAATCCCAGCATTGAGAAGCACAGGCAGGTGGATCTCTGAGTTCTAGACCAGCCTGGTCTACAGAGTAAGTTCTAGGACAGTCAGGACTACACAGAGAAACCCTGTCTCAAAAACAAACAAACAAACAAACAAATTCAAAAATTAAAATATATTATTGTTAAGAGATCATCTTAGTTATGATTTTTTTAAAAAAAAAGCTTTTAAGCTTCATTTATATTTGTTCACGTATATATGCGCGTGAGTATACATATGTATACTCAGGTGCCCATGGAGGCCAGAGGTGGCATATGGTCCTTTGGCACTCAAGTTGTAGGCATTTGTGAGTTGCCTGATGTAAGTTCTGGGATCTGAACTCTGGTAGAGTAATAAGTACTCTCAACTGCTAAGCCCATGTCCCCAGCCCCTAGTTACCAAGTTCTAATATAGGTATAAAATTTGCTACTTCTTCTTATGAACACATACTCTCTGAAAAAGCCAGGTGTGATAGTGGAAACCTGTAGTTTTCACATTCAAGAGGCTAAATGGTAAGACTGCAAGGAATTCAGCGTGAGTCCAGGCAGTATGGTCTACACCAGGAGTTCCAAACCAGTCAAGTAAGACTGTCTTAAGACAAACAATGCAAATTTCAAAAACAAGCAACAGAAAACCACAGACTCTGAATATGTCTTACTACAATCTCCCATGCATTACACCTGTCCCAAGGCACCTACCATCCACAGGAAGGCAGACTCCACCTTCGGAAGCACTGCTCTGGGGATGATGCTCAAAACTTGGTTTCTGGCCAAACCTTTTCTTCCACTGACCATCTTCATCTCAGCAAATCACACACCATCCATCTTGTTCCTTAAGCCAGAAATCATCAATGAAATCATTGTTGACAGCTTTCCTAACATCTAATCAGTCAAGAAACTGTCAATTGCTTCCCACCCCATCCCACCTCTAAGCACATCAGCTGCCCAGGCTCTCTCGAATATAGCCATCATTAAAGGATATGTAACCTTTTACTTTACGGCTTTATCTTTACAGCTGCCCTAGTGCCAGCTACCACAACACTTCTGTAGCGTTGCTGTTTTCACTCTTGCCTTTCTCCAATCCATCTTCAAAGTGGCTTTCTGAGACAAGGTCTCAAGTACGTAGCCCAGGCTGATCTCGGGCTTACTAAGGAGTCAAGACTGGCCTTTGAGTTCTTGTTTTTCCTGCCCCCACCTCCCAAGTTCTAGAATTACAGGGAAATGCTACCACACCTGGCCCTAAAACAGTTATTTAAAAAAAAAAAAAAAAAAAATCCTCACGCCCTGCTACCACCCCAACGTAGACGCCCAGGGCAACATCTGCCTGGACATCCTCAGGGATAAGTCATCCGCCCACGCTATATGATGTCAGGACCATCTTGCTGTCTATCCAGAGCCTGCTAGGAGAACCCAACATCATAGCCCGTTGAACACGCATGCTGCTGAGCTCTGGAAAAACCCCACAGCATTTAAGAAGTAACTACAAGAAATCTATTCAAAGCAGGTCTCCAGTCAAGAGCCTGACACAAGATGCCCAGCTTCTCTTTGTGTCGTCTTTTTTCTTAGATGGTCTGTCCTTTCCTTGATTTCTACGCTGTGCTGTTATTTTTGTTTTATTTGTTTTTTTAACTTAAGTCTGCTTAAGCCCTTACAATGTATATTAAATAAATACACGTTGATTATTAAAAAAGAAAAGAAGTTACTTTTTCTTTTACTGTTTTTTTCGAGACAGGGTTTCTCTGTAGCTTTGCAGCCTGTCCTGGAACTAAGTCTTGTAGACCAGGCTGACCTCGAACTCATAGAGATCTGCCTGCCTCTACCTCTGTGTACTGGAATTAAAGGCGTGTGCCACCACAGCGGCAAATATATATTTCTTTCTCACAGAAAATTCCCTTATTTTTTTAATCCTTCTGATTCCTTTTTTCTTTTCTTACTTTTTTTCTTTCTTTCTTTTTTTTTTTCAAGACTGGGTTTCTGTTTTAGCGTGGGCTTTCCCGGAACTTGTTCTATAGATCAGGATGGCACTACCTGTTCTTCAATGTCTTAACTTAAATGCTACTACCTGGGCATTCTCTAACCACAAACTCCAAAATCCTTTACATCTGTGTCTCACAACAATGTTCTTTTTCTTCATTGGATTCATCAAAAATTGTTATTTTACAATTATTTACTTGTTCTATCTTCACTATTAGACTGCACCTTTCATAAAGGCAAGAATCATTTTATATATTATCATTTAATGTGTTATATCTAATAAAGTAAATTAAGGGAGAACAATCAATTTGCTTAATGAGTGAATGAACACAAATCCATTGGCACCTGAAGAATGAATCACATTTACAAGTGGCTGCCCCTTCTTCCTTTCTCCCAGGGCCATTTGGTCAGTTTCCCATTTGTTTCTAAAAAGGAGGAACAAAAATGTTCCTGAAAACTTAAAGTTAATACAAAGTCAAGAGGTCATGGGTAGTTTGTCAAACAAGTGAGAAATGTGTAATGGGAAGAAGTCTCAAGGGTCACAATAACAAGAGATGATTTTGTTTATAGGACAGGATCCAAACCTGAGCATTCAAGACCAGTAAAGTTCCAAAAGGTGGAAAGCTATAGCATGAAGCCCAAATAAGGAAGTAAACAGAGGCACCAAGTTATCAAAAATAGTTATAAAGCTGGTTAATGGGCAACTCTCAACGACAGAGTGAGTGCAAGAACGCTAACCGTTTAAGAAACCTAGATCTCATGTTGAGACTGCAATTGGAAAGCTTTAAAAGGATAGAAGTAAAATCTCTCTGTGGAATGTTCATAAATTTCTTCTCCAGTTTTTGACTTTTAACCCCTTTCAAACACTCATCAACATACTTTCATTCCGATCAACTGCATCAATCTTCTAGATTCTTACCTAGATCCTTTACTTACTACACCTGATAGAAATTTACCATTACCTGATAAAAATCCCCACTACAACAGTTACTTCAACCATTTTTTTCCCTTTTAAAAAAATATCATAGGGCTGAAGAGATGGCTCAGGAGATAACAGAGGACCTGAAGTCAATCCCCAGCACCCACAGGGCAGCTCACAGTTCCAGGGGATGTGACTCCCTCTTCTCGCCTCCTATAGTACCATGCCACATATGGTGCTCCAACATACATGCAGGCAAAATGCTCATATACATAAAATAATAAATTTTTTAAAAGAGCTGCCGAAATAGTTCTGTAGTTAGATCACTCGCTTCACCTACAGAGAACCTGGATTCAGTTCCCAGCACCCACATGGTGGCTCATAATCATCCATAACCCCAGTTCTAGATGATCCGATGCCTTTTAACCTCCACAGACTCTAACCAGGCATATGGTACACATATGTACAAATAGGCAAAACACTTGTACACATAAAACAAAACTTACAAATTAAATACACACACAATGGGCATGATTGCACATGCTTTTAATCCCAGCACTTGGGAGGCAGAGAGAGGAGCTCGTAATACAAAATATTTGTATGTGTCTGCACGTGTTTCAGATGACAGATCTCATGAGATACTTAGAATCCTAAAATTCTAAAGTAGGAGGAAATTGCTTTTTTCTTTGTTTCTGATACAGAGTCTCATCATGTAGCCTTGACTGACCTGGAACTCCTGTGTATAACAGGCTGACCTAAAACTCAGAGATCCATGTGCCTCTGTCTCTCAAGTGCTGGGATTCAAGGTATATGCTACCACTTCTGGTATCCAAGAAACTAGATCAAACAGAAATATAAGGCTGGGGTTGGAGATATGGCTCCGTGGTTAGGAACACTGGCTGCTCTTTGATAGGTCCTGAGTTCAATTCTCAGCACCCACATGATGGCTTACAACTGTCTATAACTGTAGTTTCATGAATTCCAGTGCTCCTTTCTGGTGTGCAGATGAAGATACAAAAGTATCTACATACATAATCTTTGAAAAAAATATGAAATTTAAGACCACAGTCAACTATAACTATAGACATCTGACTATAGTTACACAGCTAGCTAAGACGCAGTCTTGACTCATTTTCTCCAACAAGTACTCCAAGAAGGGGGTTTTAATGTTACACCAGCATCCTGTTATTTTCTAATGGTATTCCTGTGCCATTAAAACATCATCAATCAATCACAAGCTAGTGTGTGTGTGAGTGGGGGATGTTTTCCTCTTTTAACTACAATACCCATTTCCCTGGATATTTATGATTCAAGAATGATAAAGTTACTCTTAACCAATTTTGAGTGACAACTAATTTGTTCCCTAGTGCATTTTGTGTCCCTATTATGATCTGATGTCTGTGGTTCAGAAACTGTAAGGACTGACACATACCAGCTGTATTTAATGTGAATACTTTATTCTATCTAATGTGAATTTTTTTTTCCCAAGACAGTGCAGACCTGGCTGTCCTGGAACTCACTCTGTAGACCAGGCTGGCCTTGAACTCGAAATCCACCTGCCTCTGCCTCCAAGTGCTGGGATTATAAGTATGAGCTGCCCACCACAGCTTATTTTAGAGACAGGATCGTGCTGTGTATGTATGTAGCCCTAGTTAGGTTAGAACCTACTTAATTCGCAGGGATCCTCCTGCCTCTGCTTTCCAGTACTAGAATTACAATCCTATGCTACCACCAGTGAATTATTAAAGTCAGTGAGAAAAAGAAAAGTTCTGTACACTATTTAGTGTGAATTTTTAAAGGCACATTAGAACAGAAGTCTTCTGGAACATATAACACGGGTTAACTTGCTCAGAACAACAGACGAATTTCATGTAACATTCATCCAACATCCAGCATAAGGCTCTGTGCTACCTACTGAAAGCAAAAAGGGGTATCTAAACTCAAGTTCGATAAATTCAAGAGAAACAATATGAACATCCTTGACACTGAAAACATCCTTCCCACCCCTGAAATGTGTAATCTTCTTAGGTTTATAATAAGTGTGTATGCACGTGTTTGTAGACCTCGTGGTTCTTTCCAAATGACAGTACAGTTTATGGAGAGTTTAGGTAGAGTAGTATTGCATACAACAAGCCCTATTTTCTGTTCGGATCTTAAGTCGAAGCACTAGAGAACTGGAAGTCAGAAAAAGCCACAGCAAAACTGGAAAACTAATAGTAATTCTTTTCTTAAGATTTTAAATATCTTTATTTGTGTGTGTACGTGTGTGTGCAGGTGCCTACAAAAGTCAGCTAGGAGCCGGAGTTACACATGTCTGTGAGCTGCTTGATGTAGATGCTGGGATATGAACTCTGGTACTGACAGACCAGTCAGTACACACTCTTAACCACTGAGCCATCATCTCTCCATGCAAGTGTGAGGGTGGTTTTCATTAATAAACTTTATTGCGCAGGGCAAGTTCAACTAAATGGATAAAAGTCACAGTATCAGGACCAAGCTCCCAGGAAAGTAACAGTACAGCACTGTTAATGCCTCAACTCTGTCACAACTTTAATTCGTGTCTACTGGGTCCTGAAAAGTTTTTGCTTTCCCTTTTTAACAGGCAAAACAAAACCAAAAAAGGAACAAGCAAATCACTCTCTGAGTTAGCAGCTGTGACAGGCCAGGAAGACACACAGGCTTTCCGGGTCCGTGCTTGGCTTTGGGATGGACGTCGGTGAGGAGAGCCTTGGAACCACCCAACACGTCCCACACCCTGACAGACACCAAGAAAGCAGCAGCCCCAGCCCACTGCAGACGCTGGAGAGGCCCTAAGAGGTGGCTCCTGCGGTGTGGGGACGGCAGTGTCGGGAACCGAGAGGCGAAGCATGGGGGAGTGCCGGGGCCGTGCGGTGCTCCGGGGCACCCACTGTTCGCGCGCGACGCCCTGTCACGAGTCACCGGGGCGAGAACAGCGAGTGAGGGACAAGGCTGCGGGACAAGGGAAACCCGAGCCTAGGCGGGGACCGGCCCAGGGGAAAGCCATGAGCAGCGCCCGCCCAGCGCCCGGCCCACCGGGGTTCACCTCCGGCCCACGCAACAGGCGCGGCGACGGGTCCCGACCCGGGGTCCCCCGACCAGGGGCGAGGGCAGCGCCGCAGCCATGACAGGCGGGCGGGCCCGGGTACGCCCGGCCCCACGTGCAGGCAGCGCTCCCTCCCCGGCGCCCAGCACCGGCAGTCCGCCCGTCAGCGTGGGGAGTCGGGAGTCCGGACTCCGGGCAGGCGGGCGGCGGGCGCACGTACTCACCGCCGCAGCTAAGGCTCCCCGCCGCCCCCCGCCTCGCCCCGCTAGACTGACACGCGCGACCAGCCGGGCGGGGGCGGCCTCCAGCGACCACCGGGCTAAGACACCCTCCCCCCGCCAGGCTCCACCAGTTGAGCGGTGTTCGCTGTCCCGGGGCGACCCGGGTGTCCTCCCCACGCCGGTGGCGGAGGGCGGCAGCGGCGAGCGGCGGCACTTACCGGCTGCGCGGCCAGGCCCCCCTGTCAGCGCCCGGCCAGGAGCGAAGGAGGGAGGCGAGCAGGGGCGCCGCCCCCCCGCGCGCCACGCACCCGCCTGATTGGCCCGGTTCACTCCCCCAGCGCGACCCCACCAGCCCCTGCGAGCGGCACTCCCGCAGCAACCGGCGCCTCATTTGCATATCTGTGCCCGCGCCGCTGATTGGCCCGGGCGCCGAGGGGCGGCCGTGACCGGCGTAGCTCGGGTCGCAGCTCGGTTCAGCGAGGGCTACCCGGGAGGGAGGCTGCCGGCGCCGCTCCGCGCCCCTCCGCCCGGCCCGACCTCGGACTAGGCGGCGGGAGGCGGGGTTGCTGCTCGGCTCCCGGGAGGCCCGCGCTGTTCCTCGCGCGGCCCCGGGCGGCCTCGGGGCGGGGTAAGGGCTGTGGCCGGGCGCCCTCTGGCCGGAGCGTGGGGCAGTGCAGAACCGGCTCCCCCGCCGCCACGTCAGGCCCCGCCACGTCAGGCCCCGCGGGCACGCCCCGGCTGCCGGAGGCCTGCGGGGTCGGCGCCGAGGTCACTCACGCCGGCTCTGGGAACAGTGCTGTGAGCCGCGTGGGCTCTGACCCATCACGTCCTCCGTGCGCACCAAGGCCCCGGGGACACGCGTGTGCTGTGACATCGGGAGCCCTGTGAAGCCCCCGCCCCACCGATGATGCAGCGATTAAAGCCAGGTGTGGAGCACCTGCTGCGAAAAGAACACAGGGACCAAGTCCCAGGCCATGCGACAACGTGCCTGGAGTGTGAGGGCTCCCCCAGGTTCAAGGCGTCCCAGAAAGGGGAAGGAAAACGAAAGAGGGGGTTGCATAAATAAATGATGGGCGTGCCACACTGGCTGGAGGAATTGAGCACGCACTTGAAAACCACTGTCTTCGGAAGGCGCTGGGACACGGGAGTTCCTTCTGTCACTAATTAACTGAGTGACCTACATTGTCTCAATATGTCTCAGGGCCTTGGTTTTCTCTTCTATAAAGCGAAGAGGCTAGACAGGTCTTCTAAAAGCCTTGCAGCTCTCAAATTCTATCAGTCTCTACTTCCAGACCCAGAGCTGACCTTATAACCTAATTAAATTTTTTGAACCCATATTTACATTTAAGATAGACAAAATAACTCAATGTTTGCGCTTCGGAAAACCTACCTATCTATGTTCAAAACTGCTTACTGTCTTCAAATACAGTGTAGGTGGGACTTAACACGTATCCTCCAGTGGACCAAATCTCCTGAACTTGAGGTTACATAAAGGAACAGCACTCCTGGTTTGTGCCTGAAGAGCGCTGCGGTGTACATGGTGAAGTGACTAATTTTTTAATTAAAATTTTTATATATTTATTGATGGGAGAGGGGGCATCTGATGGTCAGAGGACAACTTGGCAGGAGTTGGTTCTGTCCTTCCACCATGGGGATTCTGGTAGCCAAACTCGGGTCATCAGACTTGGCAACAAGTGCTCTTGCCAGCTGAGTCATCACTGAACCCAAGTGTGCTAAGGGCCTTCCACGTGCTAATCAGTACTCCACAGGGAGCTACATCTTCTGCCTAAGTAATCTCATTCTTCAGATGAGGGAATAGTCGTGACCTCCAGAGTAGATCCTCCCAACCGAGATACTGACAGCTGGGAGGAAAAGGTGCCAGAAAGAAAGGTTACAATTACAGCTGTGCTTCTTCTAAAGGATACTTAGTAACAACAAGAGCCACACGGAATGAAAGAAGGATGGGCGGTCATGCTCTCGGAACTTTGAACTCCTCCACTGTTTATTTGTACAGTGTTCTATTTTACAAACTGAATTTGAGTCGAATCTACGCCAGTTCCATTTGTCTGAAATTAAAGAAGTTATTCCATATAAACCAAAAATTTTGACTAAAGTACTTTCCTCCCCATCTCTGACGGAAAACTCATGGTCTCTTGAACACCAATTTCTGGCAATTATGTAGTGATTAAAGAGCATCAATAATTATCAACATTGCTATTCTCCATTACAATCTATGACTGCCCTCAAATATGTGTAGAATTTATCCCTATAATTAAAAACCTCCACAATACTGTTTATTTTTAACCTATGTCTGTTGTGTGTGTGTGTGTGTGTGTATCATCCATCACTGTTAGGCTGACACTTTTCAATGCTTCTACCAAATGACTTCCTTCTTTTTTATTTATTTTTTGGTGTTTTATGATACATAAAATTAAGGTTCAAATTATAAAAATTTTAAAAATTCATGAGAGGGCTGGAGAGATGGCTCAGTGGTTAAGAGCATTGCCTGCTCTTCCAAAGGTCCTGAGTTCAATTCCCAGCAACCACATGGTGGCTCACAACCATCTGTAAAGAGGTCTGGCGCCCTCTTCTGGCCTTCAGGCATACACACAGACAGAATATTGTATACATAATAAATATTTTTAAAAATTCATTAGACACATTTATTGTGTGTGTGCATGTGGGTAGCAGTCACAGGACAGCACAAGGTAGTCAGTTCTCTCCTGCCATATAGGCTCTGGAGATAAGAATCATGTCATTAGGGGCTGGAGAGATCGCTCAGAGGTTAGGAGCACTGCCTGTTCTTCCGAAGGTCCTGAGTTCAATTCCCAGCAACCACATGGTGGCTCACAACCATCTGTAATGAGATCTGGTGCAGAATACAGTATATATAATAAATAAATAAATCTTTTTTTAGAAATCATGTCATTAGATGCCAGAAATTGTGTTTGCTAACGGAACCATCTTGCTGGCGCCAAACTATCAAGTTTTCAGAAACTTATTTTTGGTGTCATTCATCTTCCCCACAACTTTTCCAACTTGTTCCGATGATACCTACAGTAACTGTTGTTGTTATGTTCAGACAAGGTTTTGCTACATAGCTTAGGCTAGCCTTGAAATTGTGATTCTCCCCACCTTTATCTCCCAAATGCTGAGATCAAAAGTGGGGCCATCTCTGTACTAAATCCTGGTGATACTCAGTGATATTTCTTGATATATGGACTCCCAAGAAGTTATTGCAGAGGATGATTCTGAAGCAGCTCGGCCCGCGTGACACTCTGATTGAAATTAGCAAGGATCCATATCATGAACAACATCAAAACCTAGTAACACAGCCCAGTGGCAGTGGTGGCACACACCTTTAAACCCAGGACTCAGGAGGCAGAGGCAGATGGATCTCTATGAGTTTGAGTTGAAGCCAGCCTGGTCTACAGAGCAAGTTCCAGAACAGCCTAAGGCCACAGAGAAACCTGGGGGGGGGGGGGCAAAGCAAACATACTAATACTGGCTGACTGTTCTTATCAGGCCATTGGATGCCCAAAGCCAAGCTGGTGGCCATAATGGAGAAGAGACCCCTTCCCACTCCAAAGAAAGAATAGTTCCATTCCCACACACTGTATCTTGAAGCAAAAAGGCCTCACATCCATAGACACAATGACCCAGAACACTAGAGAGCCTGAGCAATGACACAGCTCTTTTTGATTCCTTGAATGAAGCGGCTTGCAGCAGATGTCAATTACTGAAATGTAACATTGCCCAGCACAGAGCTGAGAGCTGCTTCATTTTACCTTTAATTTTATTTTATTTTAGATGGTCTTTATAACTGCTTAATGAGGAAAAGATTCTTTTTCCCATTTTATACACAAAGGTTTAGAATTTTGCCCTATTTACAAGGTTATTGACTGACAGAAACATTTAAACACAGAACTATCTGGTCGCAATTCCTATAATTCTTAACCATTATACCGCATCCAGCCTACCACTTGAGTCTCCAATTCCATGTTTATAAAAACTTGTATTTTGGAGGGGTGAGTAAGTAACTTGACACCTCAGACGGGAGAATTTCCCGCAAAGACATTTCAGTTTAGGTCACCAAAAGAATAAAAGCAAAGCAAATCGGTAAACTTTTTCTGCAAACTTGAAAAACGGTAATTCTCTAGCTGATATACCTCCATACCTGAGTACTGGTTTCTTGTACTTGACAGCACAAATATAAGCAACAAAACAAACAACAACAAACAAGCGAATAACTGATTTCATTGGTACCTCCTTTCAGTACCTGTTTGGGAGAAAACTGAGATATTCAAGCAAGACACCACAAAACTCAGGATTAAAATGGTAGCGCACGGCGGATGTCTGTGAGTTCGAGACCAGCCTGGTCTACAGAGCTAGTTCCAGGACAGGCTCCAAAGCCACAGAAAAACCCTGTCTTGAAAAAAAATAAATAAATAAATAAATAAATAAATAAATAAATAAAACTTATTTTAGTAAGCCTTGAACAGTGATGTCCATATGTTCCCAAATGCCCCAGTACTAGAGTACAAGGATGGGTCCCATTCTGCCATGGCATGGAAGAATGGGAGGCACACAGATCTAAGACAGATCTTGCATTGCACCGTGAAATTTATTGGGAGATTTGCTTATAGAAGCAAAACAGCCAGATCCCCATAATTTATTTATTTTTCATTTTTTTCTTTGGTTTTAAATTCACTGTGCAGCTAAGAATGAATTCCCGAGCCTTCCTTCTGCTGCTGTTTCCGAAGTACTGGGATTACAGGTGTGAGCCACTGTACCCAACCCCCACAATGTTCTATAGGTTAAGAAAGAAACGACTTCATCTTGGCCAAAATGCACCTGGTTTATCTTAAGCTATCCATGAAATCAGAGCTGCTGGGGAAAGCTCCATGTATGTATGACTCTAACGGTTTTAACTATTACAGTTTGCTAGGACACCTGGCAGGAAAAAACGGACTAGAAGCAATTATGACTCAAGACAGGTAGTCTGAATCCACGTACAACTGACTAGTCAAAACAGCCTTGTAAAAGAAGACAGTTGGAGAATCCATACTCCTAATTACAAAACTTTCCCTAAAGCCACAGTAATTAATTAAGAGAGTGTGGTGGTAATACAAGGACAAACATAGAGATCAATAGAATGGAACAAGAAGTCCAGAAATAAACTCTTCCATGTGTGGAAGGCACAGTCCTTTAAGCAAACAGATGCTTGGGCACACTCATTCTAGAGAATAAACTTAACCCACCTCAAACTACTCAAAGAAACGAAAGGGAGCACACTGCTTATAAGAGCTAAGACTGTAACTAGGAAGAAGCAAACAGGAGTGAGGGGCAAGGTCTTTGGGACCTTGAACTTGGCAATGGTTTCTCAAACGTGACATCCAAAACAAACTGACAAAAGAGAATCCAACTTGGTTATACTTGGAAAATTCTGAGCCTCAAACTCAGGAGTAGATAAATCAAACTTCATCAAATAGGAAAACTTTTGTGTTTCCAAGGAAACCCAATAAAAAAGTGAAAAGAGGACCGAAGAGATGGCTCAGCAGGTAAGGCACTTTGGGCAAACGTGACAACCTGAATCTGAGCCCTGGAACTCAGGATGGAAGGAAAGAACTAATTCCCTTGGTCTGTCCTCTGCTCTCTAACCCCTCCCACTCCAATAAATAAATAAAAGTAATTTCTAAAACATTTCCTTAAAAAGAAAAAAAAAGGAAAGGAGGACTGGAGATATTGCTCAGTTGGTAGAGGTCTTGCCAGGCAAGTACAAAGCCTAAGGTGCCAGCCTAGACAATACAAGATCCTGTCTCAAAAATGCAAGGTAAGGGCAAGCTGGAGAGGTTGCTCAGTGGTTGAGAACACAGACTGCTCATCCACAGTACCCACATAGAAGTTCATAGGTGCCTGTAACTCTAGTTCCAGGGGATCTAATTATCTTTTCTTTGGGCACCAGGGACACCCATACACATAAAATTAAAAAAAGAAAATAATAATAATAAATGTAAATAACCAAGCTGATGTAGTGTTGGCATACACCTTTAATTCCAGCACTTGGGAGACAGAGGCTGGCTGATCTCTAAGAGTTCGAGGCCACAGAGGTCTACAGAGCGAGTTCCAGAACAATTAGGGCTGTTACAAAGAGAAACTGCATCTTGGAAAACAGACAGAAAAGAACAGGCTTGGAGGCTCATACAGCAATCCCAGTACAAAGAAGCCTGAGACACAAGAACTGCTGCAGATTCAAGGCCATCCTAGGCTACCTAGATTTGGAGTTCCAGCCCAGCCTGAGCTAGAGTGAGCCTCTGAGACAGAGAAAGGTAGAGACTGAGAAAGCAAGGAGAGAGAAGGGAGGAGAAGAATTGCAGGAAAGAGAAAACCATACATCTATATCCAGAATAATGAAAGGGCCCTTAAAAGTCAATGAGAAATTTCTGAGAGTGTGTGCACACCTGAAATTCCAACAGTTGGGAGACAGAGGCAGGAGGATCTCAGTGAGTTTGAGGCCAGCAAGTTCCAGGATAGCCAGAACTAAATAAAAGGACCTGTCTCAACTGACCCCACTAAAAGCAAAACAAAAATTGACACTATAAATTTAAAAGGGAAACCATGTAGAACTGTGATATGGTCACTGTTAGAGAAAAGGATTTGGTTTTATTTTTTCACCCCTGAGAATTGAGGCCAAGGCCTTGTACATGCTAAGCAAGTATTGTCCCACTGAACTACACTCCCAGCCCACGTCTGTTTTAATATTAGCTAATATGGATGCATTTTGGAAGTTCTTAATACAACTCCAGGAGGGGGATGAAATCTAGCTAGTGATTCCATGGAAAAATGGGAACCGAATTATCAAGACCAAAAAAAGGTTGGGGAGGATCTCCAAGTCTTTCTTTGAAAAAAGCTGAGTTTGAGGCCACCCTGGAATACATGAGACAGTCTCAAAACTAACAAACATGAAACTCAATTTGAAAGTGGCCAAAGTATCTAAATACACACTTGATGGAGAAAGTAGGAGGCCTTACATTGCTAGTAGAAATGTAAACGATGCAGCTATTCTGAAAACATGTCTTTCCTGAGTCAAACGGTTACCATGTGACACAGCAACACAGAAGAAATTAAAATTATCCTCACAAAAACCTGTTCACAAACATTCACGGCAGACTCCTCATAATCTCAGCGTAGAACTCATCCAACCGCCCATTACCTGACGAAAGGACCAACAGTAAGGTGTATGTGAAATCCACTATCCAGCTCTAAAAGAATTCAGCACTGACGTGTGGTCCAAGAACGAGCTTTAGAAATATAATGCTCACGGATAGCGGCCTGTAATCCCAGCCCTCCGGAGGGCTGCATTAGTTTGAGGCCAAATTAGATTACAGCCAGAAATCCTGTCTCAGAAAAACTAACAAGGGGCTGGAGAGATGGCTCTGTAGTCGAGGGCACTTGTGGCTCTTCCAACAAGGACCATGCTAGATTC
This sequence comes from Chionomys nivalis, assembly GCF_950005125.1. Taxonomy (NCBI): domain Eukaryota; kingdom Metazoa; phylum Chordata; class Mammalia; order Rodentia; family Cricetidae; genus Chionomys; species Chionomys nivalis. The sequence goes on from NC_080106.1 coordinate 35,138,536, forward strand.
TCAGTGTTCACACTCAACCAGTCCAGGGGATCTGGCACGCTCTTCTGACCTCCACAGGTACCACAAGTACTCAGACACATAAAATAAATAAATCGTAGAAAACAACAAAATACCCTAACAACAAAAATACAAAAATTGTTCTTTTATAGATTAATAAGTACTTAATATTAAAAGTATGCTTCTTAAATATTTTATGCACTTATACGTGGTATAAAAATTCCTAACTTGAACATATTATTCCATTATATTATAGGAAACGTTGTATCTCCCTCTCTGTTACACTAAAGGTAGTTTGAGCAACTCCAACATTCTTCTATTCCGGAGCAAGAATCCGAAAAGGGGGTCTAGTTGATTCATCAGTGAGTAGACGACCATTTCCCAGAAGCTCCCTGGGAGTTGTGAAATTGCCTTGACTCAGCGAGGAACACGGGGCTTTTCTTAGATAGAAATGAAGGATATCACTAGAAAGCTCTTCAGGTTTCTTTTCCAGGCTCCTTTTTAAGCTGGTAGAGCGCGATCTTCTAGCTGCAGTTAAGCACACTCCCCATCATTGCCGAGCATGCTTAGTTAGCACGGTTTTCAAATCCAGTGCCAGCAGATAATGACAAGAGCCAGGAAGATGCTTTTCAGGTTTACTCCTAGGCCCATTTGATTAGGGGCAGATCTTAGAATAATCAGGTTTTATCTAGTTTATCCCCTTTCCCTATCCAGGAAGATACTTCAAAGCCTCGGCCTGTCAGACAGTTCAAATCTCACACTGTGAGCTTATACAAACAGTTGCTTGTCCTAGCCTTAAAAGATCTTTAGGAAAAAGAAGTCTGGGTGCTATCCCTGAGTATCTGAGTCTATGCATTTGCTTCTGACGGCGCCATATACACACTCCTGTGGTCCTATATTTCCCATTGGAAAAGTTGGGTCTGTGTCTAGCTTGGGAGGAATTCAGATGCATTAAAAACCAGGTTGAAATTTGAAAAATGAATACATCCAGCACACCAGCTGGTAAGTCAGACACGGAATACTCATTGCCAAGAATATAACAATGAACATGGCAGACACCATCCTCTGACCTCATGGCAAATTATTTTACAAAGCAAGCAAATATGAGCTCACTAACTCATGAAATTAATTCTGATAATAACCATTATTTATAAGTACCGTAGCTATATTCTAGAGTTGTACTCTAAAAGCATATGTGATCCATACCACTCAGCCCTAAAACTGATAGAGCTGGGTGTGATGGCACATGCTTTTAATCCCAGCACTTAGGAGCCTGAGGTAGCAGGATCTCTGTGAGTTTGAGGCCGACCTGGGCTACATAATAAGTTCTGGGCAGGCCAGCTAGAGCTACATAGTGAGATGTTGTCTCAGATAATCAAACAAAATAGAAGTCTGATGGAAAGTATAATAATGTATCTTTAAAATATAGTTTATTTTTATTTTAATATTTTTAATATAATTTATTTTGATATAATCTTATTTTAATTTTTAAAATATACTTTATTTTTATTTTATGTGCATTGGGGTTTTGTCTGCATGTATGTCTGTATGAGGGTGTCCAATCTTGGAATTACAGACAGTTTGTGAGCTGCCATGTGGGTGCTGGGAAGTGAACCCAGGTCTTCAGGAAGAGCCGCCAGCCTTCTTAACCATGGATATCTCTAATCAATTGCTTTGCACTATGGTCATCTTACTTTAGAAAAACAAAAAACAAAAAATCCCAAACCCCATCCTGAGTTAGTTTGCTTATTGTTGAGACAGGGTCTCATATGTCCCAGGCTGTCTTCAAATTCACCATGCAGTCAAGGATGGCCTTAAACTCTGATCTATGTTGCGACGGCAGGCATGTGCCACCATGCCCAGTTTTATGGAGTACTAGGGATAAAATCTAGGCAAGCATCTACCAACTGAGTCACATCTTACCCCATCCTGTCTTTTCTAACACGGGGAAAAAAAGAGGAACTAGAACCTGGAGCCCCTCCCTCTCTCTTTCTCTTGCTTGGTTTTGTGGTTGATGATGTGTTGTTTTCTGTGTTTTTGTTTTGTTTTTTGAGGGGGTGGTGATAATTTTGGTCACCATCTTTCCATGGAATCCCTAGCTCCCTAGCTAGATTTCATCCCACTACTTGGGTTTTAGGAAGAATTTCCAAAACTCATCCATATTTGCTAATAATAAAACACACATGGACTGGGAGTGTAGCTCAGTGGGACAGCATTTGCCTAGCATGTACAAGGCCTTGGCTTGGATTATCGTGGGTACAAAAACAAAAAATCAAATCCTTTCCTCTAACGATGACATCACAGTCCTACACGGGCTCCTTTCCTCTAACGCTGACCATATCAGAGTACTGATTGGGTCCCTTGCCCCCTTGTTTAGATTATAGGGTCAATGTTTTTTGGTTGGGGTTAAGAAATGGTTTCTCTATTAAGTTCTGGCTGTCCAGAAACTTGCTACGTAGACCAGGCTGGCCTCTAACTCACAGTTACCCTTCTGCCTCTGCATCCCAGGTGCTGACACTAAAGGCACGTGCTACCATGCCTGACCGCAATCTTTTTCCTGCCTCATAATTACTTATTTTTCTTTTACTCTTGTATGTTGGCAATTTTTTGTTTGTTTGTTTGAGAATTTCTCTGTGTAACTGTCCTAGCTGTCTTGTAACTAACTCTGTAGATCAAGCTGGCCTCAAACTCACAGAGATCTACCTGCCTCTGCCTCCCGAGTGCTGGGATGAAAGGGGTGTGCCACCACTGCCTGGCTCCATATTTGATATGAAAAATAATTTTAAAAATTATATTCATTTTTCCTCCAACTTTATTTTGATATAACCCGTATGTAAAACAATGCACACAGTGACAATTGCCCTGGTGACGTGAATGTACATGAATACTCATGTCATGATGACCACAACCCGGGGAATGTGAATATTACATAATTGTCACTTTTGAACTTTGGGGCCTACTGTAATCCTGGCACTCAGGAGGCTGAATCAGGTGGATTTTTTGGTGACTTTAAGGCCAGTCTGGCCTACAGAGCAACACTCTGTCTCTCAAAAACAGAAAAAGAAAGAAGGAAGAACAGGAAGGACAAGAAGGGAAAAAAAGGTTGCTTCGGGGGCTGGAGAGATGGCACAGTGGTTAAGAGCACTGGCTGCTCCTCCAGAGGACTGGGGTTCAATTCCCAGCACCCACACAGTGGCTCATAACTGCCTGTAACTCCTGTTCACTGGATCTGATGCTCTCTTTTGTCTCTGTGGGCACCAGGCACACAAGTGGTGCACAGACATACATGCAGGCAAGACACAACATAAAATTTAAGCCTTTCAAGAAAACAATGAAAAGGTTCATTGTTGTCCTTTCAGGATTTTTCTAGAGTGGGGCAGATTAAGTGGAGCTATCTTGGCTAAGATATAGCAGGATATGGTGGTACACACTTGTAACCTCAGCACTTGAGAGGACCAGAAGTTCAAAGTCAGCCTTAATAACATGGCAAGTTAAGAGCCAGCCTGAGCTACATCTACATGAGACCCAGGCTTGAGATCCTGGTGGCAGTTTCCACCACTGCCACGGCCACTTTCACCAGAGAGACAGAGAGGGAGGTACACCAGAGGGGCTGCTGTTGTAGATCAAACGGTGGAGTTTTTGCCTAGCGTTCATGAAGCCCTGGGTTAGATTCCCCAGCAAGATGACGGGTGTCTATTACAATCCTAACGCTCGGAAATTTGGGGTGGGTTAAGAAGTTCAAGGTTCAAGGTAATCTTTGACTACGTAAGGAGTTTAGACCAGCCTAGGATACAGGAGAACACACACACACACACACACACAGAGAGAGAGAGAGAGAGAGAGAGAGAGAGAGAGAGAGAGAGAGAGAGAGAGAATGTATATCAGAGAACCAAATGTCTACGGCCAATTTGCCTCATTGACAATCTGGATTCTACTTTTTCTTCTTCTCTCTCTCTCTCTCTCTCTCTCTCTCTCTCTCTCTCTCTCTCTCTCCCTTCCTTCCTTTCTTTTACAGTGCTGACAATTGAACCCAGGGTCCTGCACCTGCTCTACCACGCATGCATGCCATACTTCTGCACACTAACAGCTTATTTTCAAGTGATGGTTGGCAAGAGGATAAAAGACTAAGGGATTAGGCAAAATCCTCTGAATATCAAATTCGTAATGCTTTTTTCCCCTTTAGTCAAATGTCAAAACTTTTCTCATCAGCAGGAATTTCAGGCTAGCAAAGGGGCGATGTCATTGTCTGGCACGTAGTCCTCTAGTTTCTGAAGGATGTCGCTCTGCAGGGTTCCTTTGCAAAGTGTGTACTATTGGGCAAGGACGCACTGAGTCACTTGTGGAGGTGATAAGAAAGGTCGAGCTGCCACTTCTCACTATCTGCTAATCCCTTTCTAGATAACTGAGCCGCGTGAGTCTTTTCTGTTCCTTAAGCACACAGCCTTCCTTCCCTGTCTGGGCCTCTTCAGCTATTTACAGAAGCTTTAGATGGCCCCTCCCCCACCCCTTGGTCTTGAGAGGAACTTGGTACCTGCAGTTAGCCTTACTTTGCCCCAATTCCCTTCTTACCGCTTAGCCCATCCTTCTAATTACCTATTTATTATTTGCCTCCATCTACAAGAAAGAAAATAGCTCGAGGCATAAACAGTTTAGGTATTCCCTGTAGCCAGCTGCTCCATAAATGTGTATTTTACACAGAATGAGTTGTTCCTTAAGACACGTCGAATGTTCTAGCACAAAAAAAAAAAAAAAAAAAAAAAAAAAAACTGTTGCTGCCACAGGGCTGGTGAGATACCGGGGTGGTACAGCATTTGCCTAACATGCTCGATGCTCTGGGCTCAGAAATGGGGGAGACAAAATAGCTGCCATTGGACAAGCTTTGGACACTGGATACCTCTATTAAAAGTTCTCAACTTGGGGGCTAGAGAGATGGCTCAATGGTTAGGAACACTTGGTTGCTCTGGCAAAGAGCTCAGGTTCGGTTGTCATCACCCCAACATGGTATCTCACAACCATTTGTAACTACAGTCCCACAGGATCCAGTACCCTCTTCTGACCTCCACTGGTAGCAGGCACACATGCGCTACACGGACATGCATGAAAGAAAAACACTAACACATAAAAATAAGGTGAATTTCTTGAGACGGGATTTTCTGTGCAGCCCTGGCTGTCCTAGAACTCAGTGTGTAGAGTATACAGAGATTCACCTCTCTCTGACTCTGGGATAAAAGGCATGTGCCACCAGGCCCCACAAAATAAAAAATTTTAAGAAGTTCTCAAACCTTAGTTTACGAGTCAAACATACTGTCTCCAACCTATAATTTCAGCATGTATGGGGCAGTAGGATCACAAGTTTGAGATCAGACTCAGCTACATAATAAATTCAAAGCCAACCTGGCTTTGACCCTGTCTCAAAAAATTTTAAAAACCTAGCTTTGTGCTATGGATTGAATATATCTCTCAAAGTTTCACATGATAAAAACTTAATCCTCAATTCAATATGCTAATAGCATTAGGACATAGGGCCTTTAAATTTAGGATTAGACGGGATTGAGGGTGTTGATGGCATTATAAGACAGAATGTGGACCAATTTATTTGCTCTATCTCACCATGTGATGGCCACTGCCACATCATGATGTTGAAAGGGGACCTTGGCTAGATGAACCATGAGCTACAGAAACTCCTAAGCTGCCCAGTATCAGATAGTTTGTCCTAACAACAGAAAGCAGATGAAGAGGTTGCACAATAGTATCTTCAGAGAGACTGAACATTGTCTTTACCCATGCCCTACCCACACCTGGAGGTGATGGGTTTTAGCATCAGGATGTTAAAACTCCTCACATGGTGACTTGTGCAGGCAAGAGAGGCTGCTTTAGGGGTATTGCTGAGTGGCAGCACCCTTGCTCCAAGTGTTCGACAAGATGAAGCATGTCTAGAATTCCAGCACTCAAGAAACAGGAGGTTTGTGGTTTCTAGGACAGCCTGGGCTACAAAATGAGATCCTGTTTCTAAAAGACAAAACAAAGACAGGAAGACAAAGAAAGGAAGGAAGGAAGGAACGAAGGAAGGAAGGAACGAAGGAAGGAACGAAGGAAGGAAGGAACGAAGAGAGAGAGAGAGCAGGAGAGAGAGAGGGAGGATGGGAGGGAGGGAGAGAGGGAAGAAGGGAGAGAAGAGCAGAAATGACTTTCAATGGAATGAAACTAGAAGCCATTCACCTCTTCCAATTAGTAAGGTCAAATGACAAGCCTGTCTTGATGTCTCTCAGCTCAGAACTTGGGAGGCTGAGCAGGAAAATCAGGCTAGCCTCAGCCAAAGAGTGAGTTCAGAGGCCAGCCAGGCCTATGTTACCACAGTAGGACCCTGTCTCAAAACAACAAGACACAAACTAGAGAATATGAAAAGGCCAAGGATTATAATAAAATGCAAAGGATAAGGATAAACGGAGAGTTATTGGAACTGCATTGCATGCTGTCACTAACTGATCAGCAAGTTTTCTCGCCTGTGAAGTGAGACTAACTAACACCTATGCTGCCTGCCTGGCTGTTCCTTCTAAACGTGCTCATAAGCATTCTTTCCAAGTCCAAGAGTGCGCAAGTGAAAATTAGTAGTCTTCTGTCTTGGAGGCAAACTTAAAGGAAAAAAAAAAACAACGGCGCTTACTTACTGTTAGGTGGGAAAGAAAATTGGGCTGGAATTCAGGTTGCTGAGACAGGTGCTAAGACCTGCTTCAGGTTCATCAAGTCCTCTGAAAATAGCATCCACGCACAGTGGAAGAAGCTACAACACAGTGGAGATCCACCCAGGAGAGCAAAGGAAATCCCTTACATTTACAGACTTGGGGGAAATGGTATCTCAGACAAGAATGATGGCTCACACCTTCATTCCAGCACTCTGAAGACAGAAACAAAAGGAGCTCTGTAAACTAGAGACCAGACTGGTCTTCATAAGAATTCCAGACCTGTCAGGGTTACATAGTGAGACCCTGTCTCTGTGTTTAGCAGATTAGTTAAAATACTAGATGGAACTGGGAGGTGGTGGCGCACTCCTTTAATCCCAGCACTCAGGAGGCAGAGGCAGGCGGATCTCTGTGGAGTTCAAGGCCAGCCGGGTCTACACGAAGAAACCCTGCCTTGAAAAATTAAAAAAGAAAGAAAAAAGGATACTAGATGGAATAGAAGACCATAATTAAGAAGCTAATTGTATTGCCCCACCCTACTTGGGGCTGCTACACGCTAGGAGATTAGCAGCTGAGGAAAGATACTAGATAGGATCCTTTGTGCCGAGCAAAATGCTATGTTTTTTGTCTTTTTTTTTTCCTAAAAGTTCTGCAACTAATAATTGTGTGGCTTTGTGACATCTTCTCCACATTATACTCACCACTAAAGACTCTGAAACCCTTAAACTAGATATGGAAAAACAGGTTCTTTGGCATCATGGGAAACCAAGCAGGAACAATGGATTCCACCCCAGATCTAAAGTTCTTTCATTTCCACTGAAGAAATCCAGGTCATCCGAGCGGGCAATTTAAATTCACAGATCCTCTGATGCGTCGGGATTCAGGCAGTGAACAGAAACAGCTGTGTGTTAGCAGCTTCCATTTAAAGCATTTTCGGTGGCTAAGAAGCTATGGAAAGGTAAAGTTGAAAGCCGTTTGCTAGAGGATCTGAAGAGAGCTTCAAACAAGAGTCCGCCTGCCACCCGACTTCTCAAAGCCAACAGCTACCTTAGAGAGAGCGCGGGGAAAACGTGTCGGACAGGCATGCATGCGTTACAGTCTTGGTGGTTCAGGCAGGCCTGGACCTCACCTAGCCTTAGTTTTTCTGTGATCACAACAAAGACAAAAATAAATCATTTTGTACAGTTAACATTTTGAATCTTATATACGGTCACCATATATTGTTATCAACAATATATAGCTTTTTTTTTTCAGTGTAGTCTAGATGAGCCTTGAACTTCTGATGCTCCTGTTGCAGTCCTCTAACGTACAGGGATTATAGACTGGGCCCACTACACCCAGCTGTACAGATAATACTTTAAAGTGATTAGTGGTATTGTTTAAGCTGAGCAGAGTGACTGGAGGCTGAAGATCTCTGGGAAATGTTGATGTATTGTACCAAACTGCATGTCTCAGCAAGGCTCTGTTGCCAGTAGCTTCATTTCTCTTTTGTTGATGGTGGTTCTTTGTGTTTTTGTTTGTTTTGACAGGGTTCTGCTGTTTCCCAAGCTGGCTTCAAACTCCTGAATCAAAATTCTATATCAGTCTCTGAAGTGGACTGCAGAGAGATTCACCACCATACATACAGACACACCACTGTACAGACACACCACCATACATATACACCACATACAGACACACCACTATACAGATAGACATACGACCACACAGATAATACTAGAAATAAGAACATATATGCTTTCCCTGGGCAGTGGTGGCACACACCTTTAATGTCAGCACTTGGGAGGCAGAGGCAGGCAGAGCTACAGAGCAAGTCTCAGGATGGCCAGGGCAAAACACAGAAACCCTGTCTCAAAACAAAACAAAACAAAACAACAAAAAGCAAACAAACAAAAACAAAAACTATTGAACTAATGTTTCAGAATCTTTCTATAATTCTGTGTGTATGAGTGTGTGCCTGTGTACATGTTTACATTTGTGCATTGGTATATGTGCATGTGTGTGTGGTATGTGTACTGCACGCAGATGTGTGCATGTATTCACTTATGTGTGGGGCCATGAACTGGCTACACTCCCAGCCTTCCCTATAATATCTGATAGCTACTTGTTCATTGGTGCCTGGGGACAGACCTAGAGACAACTGGAAGCAACCAAGCAGCACTAGACAATGGAGAAAAGCGAATAACACCTTACCTTAGAGTTGAGCCTCTAACCCAGATTTTCAAACTTTAGAAAAACAGGGAAACTCTTCAGAAAGATTTTATTTTTAAATCTTTGGCACAAGTCCAAGATATAAAACCAAAAAAAAAAAAAAAAAAAAAAAAAGCAAAAACCCAAAGAGAAAACAGAACAAAGGCTGAGCTGAGGCTCTGAAAGCCTTGAGGGTCCCCCCACCATTCCCCAGCTCTGGGGGTGGGGGCATCTCTGAAGACTTGCTGAGCTTAGATGGTCATACACTCTGCAGGAGGACGTTAGAGCCCTGGGTGGAGGGGCTTACCCACGATGGCACATCTTTCCTGGTCCTACAGGATGACTCAGATGTTGCTGCTTTCTCTAAAACAACCTGAGGACTGAGCAGATGGGACAGAACCCTGGCAACGGGTCAACTCCCCAATCCGTTCACATTCTCCAGCTACCATTTTGATCAAATGTCTGTCTTTTGTCAGCCTCTTCTCTCTTGCTTTGTGAGATAGGGTCTCTCTTTGTAACCCAGGCTGGCCTTAAGCCGAAGACTCTCTTGCTTTGACCTCCCAGGAGCTACAGTTAGAGGTATATGCCACCATGCCTGGTGTTTGCCTGTCTCTCTTTTTTTTTATAATGGCCCTTGTTATACAAAACCTATTTGCTTATATCAAAGATCATACACCTATAAACCTACCCACACACCTGGATTGACAACATTTAAAAATCAGAATGTTTTACCTAAAAGTTTAGACTCCAAGCTCTTTAGAAATCTGGGGATGCCGAGCTCTTGCGCTGTGCTCATTACCATCTTCGGAGCTACGCGGAAGTGCACACTCGCGGAAGTGCACAGTCGGCAACCGTCACAGCCCACCTGCCTCTACTGTGCTACACTCGCTCGTGCCCATTTCTGTCTGTTGCCGGCGAACACTTACGTTTGTTGCGCAGTCTAAAGCTTATAGCCATGGAAGCTTTTGGAAGAAGTGAATCTTTAGGAACAAAGATAAATCAAGGGTACAGAGGGAACCATCCATCTCCAAGATGGAGCAAAAGCTGTCAGAAATACTGCTGTATTTCTGCAAGGAAGAGCCTGCAACTCCAACACAGGAAAAACTGAGGCAGAAGGATTATTGCAAGTTTAAAGCCAAGCCAGGCACAGTGTCACGTGACTTTAATCCCCGCACTCGGGAGGTAGAGGCAGGTGGATCTCTGTGAGTTCCAGGACAGCCAGGGCTACATAGTGAGATCCTGTCTTGAACCAACACCACCCAGAAACAAAACAAAACAACAACAAAAAAACATAAACCCAGGAAAACAAACCAAAGAAGCATGTTCAAGACCAGTCTGGTGAGTTCCTGGCCAGCATGAATATTTATTTTTATTTTATGTATATGGGTGTTCTGCCTAAGTGTATATCTGTGCGCCATGGGCATGCAGAGCCGGGGGAGGCCAGAAGAAACTGTTAGATCCCTTGGAACCAAAATCACAGAAAGCTAACCGCCAGGTGGGCACTGGGAATTGAACCCAGGCCCTCTGGAAGAGAGTCCAGTGTTTTTGCTTTTAACCACTAATCCAGCTCTTAAAAACAAATCAAGCAATCATAATAACAAAAGCAAACAAAAAAAAAAAAAAGAAGGAAGGAAAGAAAGAGGGAAAGAAGAGGGTGAGGGCATCCCTCAGGCTTCCTTTCCTGCCTTGTTTGCTTTCCTGAGGCTGTTGACTCTGCTTTCCCTAAATTCCCCACTGATAGTCAACAGCAGGTCTCTAACAGGCCCAAGTCTTCCTCAGAGGAGCATCAGTAAACCACCCGACAAAGGTTGGGGCTTAGCTCAGGGCTGTGGCCTCACCTAGCCTGTGCAAGTTGCTGTGTTTGATCTCCAGAGAAACCAAACCATCCAGCAGCCTATTTCCTGCACCCCAGCACACCATTCTCAGCGCTGCGGTGAGAACAGGCTGGATTCCAGGATTACCCTTTTATTGTTCGTCTCCCTCCTCTGCTCCAGGGCATAAAAAAATTTCTGTTTGTTCATTGCCATAGTCTCAGTGCTGTGACAGTACCCAGGCTCACAGTACGTACTCAATAAATGTTTGTTAAACAAATGAACTCGTCCTACCCAAGCCCACATAACAAAGCGACCATTATTTCGAAAGTTTCAGTAGTTTCTGAATGGTGGTGGTGAGGACACGTGTGTTTACATTTGATTTATTTATTTTGAGGTATGTACAGGTGTGCATACTCTCTTACTACGGTGTGAATGGTGGTCAGAGGATCATTTGCAGAAACTGATTCTTCTTTTTCCATCACATGGGTTCCTCGGGTGGAACTCAGGTTGTCAGGCGTGGTGGCAAGCACCTTGACACGCTAAGCCATTTCATAGGCCCTTCACCCGATCTCTTCCTACTTCTTTTTTGTTTGTTTGCTTGTTTGTTTTGAGACAGGGTTTCTCTGTGTAACCGCTCTGACTATTCTGGAACTCGCTCTGGCCTCGAACTCATAGAGATCTGCCTGCCTCTGCCTCACAGGTACTGGGATGAAAAGCGTGTGCCACCACCCCCTGGCCTCTTTTACTTCTTAATTATGGGACGGGATCTCAGAAAATTGCCCAGACTGGCCTGGACCTCACTCTTTCCCAGCCAGGCTTCCAACCCCTGCCTCAACCTTGCAAACAGCTGGACTCACAGGCTTGTATGTATCCCTAGGTCCAACCATGCGTTTATCTTTTGCAATAAATGCACACAGCTCCTTTCCTATTTTTAAGAATAAGAACCAAAGGAGCAGTGAGTTTGTAGAACCAACAACAGGTTCCAGCTGAGGACTTCTTGGTTTAGCCCTTTTTCCTCTACCACAACTGTGGTTAGCTTCTCCAAAATATCCCACTGGCTAAATACATGGTGTCGAAGCAGAACTGAGAAGCGATCTAGCAGGGATCAGCGTCCTGAAAATCGCTCTCTTCTTCCTTCTTTTCAAGAGTCTAGAAGAGATGTGAGATGGTCTAGGAGGCCGAATGTGATGATTTCCTTCCTTTCTTCCTTCCCAAAATACTATTCAGTATCTCTAGCAATGGCAGTACTGGTGGGGGCCACGGGTGCACACAGAACTCCCCCACATATACACTGTGGCTTGTATTTTCATCAGGGGCATCTTTACCCAGACTATGATCTTTTCTTCCTTTCCTCCGAGCAAACATGGCTGTGGGTTGGCTAGAGAGTGAGACCCTGTCTTGGAACTGAGAAGGGGCAGTGTTCCTAACCACTTTACAACAGCACCTTCAGCCATCCCTTGGGAAATGGCTCTTTACGGTGGCATTTTGCTGGTGTTTGTGCCTTTTTATTATGCTTGAGCGCCCTCAAAAATCACACTGGGAGAAGTCCGCTTCCTTTCCCAATCTCCTAAAGCCAGGACCTCTGGTTCTAGTGTACTAACCCAGAATAGCATGAAGGTCAGATACAAGCGGCTGAAGAATCCTCAGGCCAGGATGGATGAATGTGTGACCCATGTGGACAGCAAGGAACAGTAAGACCACGTCAACCCCACGAAAACACCCTATTCAGAACCGCTCTAATCACCGCTGAGACCAGAGACAGACACCGCGGGTTGAAAACTGAAAACTCAGAACCCTAACTCATCAGAAGAAGTCAGAACACAGAGGTGACCTTTCTTTAAAATACTTGCACTTATGAAATTTTCTGCATAGTTTTCTGTTGCTAGGGTTCAATCTCAGGCCTAGTGCAGGTTAAACAGGCCCCTCTTTTACTGAACTATCTCAGGTGCCTTCTGCTAGAGGTGGAGGGAGACCATCCAGTCCCTTTGGACACAGCTTTTAGCAGAACCTCAACTCTCTTTTCTAATTTCAAACTAAGCCGGTTGTAGTGGACCATGCCTGGAATGCAAGCACCTAAAAGGCTGATACAGGTGGATTTGAAGCCAGCTTGGGGTACATAGCAAGTTCTCGGTCAATCTGGACTATGAGATCTTAAAACACATACATAAAAAGTAGCAAGGCACGGTGGTGTGCACCTTTAATCCTAGCACTCCTGAGGTGGGGGCAGACAGATCTCTATGAGTTCAAGGCCAGTTTGGTCTACGTGTCTAGTTCCAGAACAGTCAGGACTACATTGAGAGACTCTGTCTAAAATAAAATAAAATAAAATAAAATAAAATAAAATAAAATAAAGCAAAACACAACCAAAAAAGTTGTAAACTACCTTACAGAATCCCATTCACACAAGGCTTCATTACAATGTAAGAATCAGCTAAGGCTGGGAAACATGCTAACTTCTGCTTTGGGGGACTGCTAAACTATATTTAACTATGTTAAACTGTTTAACTATGTTAAACTGTTCCTAACTATGGAATACAGAGTACAACAAAATCATTAAATAAAACAAGAACACTCTACAAAATGAACCAGAATGGGCTTCAACTAAGAACATCAAGTTGTAGGATAACAGAGAAGGGGGTAGGGCACAGATTGGGAATGCGTAGTTTCTGGATCTAGGAAAATGGCTCAGAGGGAGAGGATGCTGTGCAGACATGAAGACCTGAGCTGGAGTCCTCAGCTCTTCCAGAAAAGAGCAGGTTGTGAGCATGCATCTGTAACCCCAGTGCTGAGGGACGGAGACTGCTGTATCCTGGGAGCTTGCTGAACAGCCAGCAGCATAACCAAAAAAGGAGCCCGAGGTTCAGTGAGAGGCACTGCCTCAAGGGAATAGAGCGAGGAAGCAGGACACCTGATGCCCTACTTTGTCCTCCACAAGAGTATCTACCCGCTACACACTCATGACCCACACACTCACGTACCACACACACTCAATGCACCACACACTCATGTACCACACCCACTCAATGCACCACACACTCACGTACCACACACTCAATGCACCACACACACTCATGCCCCACACTCACGTACCACACACATTCATGCCCCACACTCGAGCACCACACATACTCATGCCCTACACACTCACGTACCACACACACTCAGTGCACCACACACACTCATGCCCCACACTCGTGCACCACACACACTCATGCCCTACACACTCATGCCCTCCCACACTCATACACCACACACATTCATACACCAACCACATTCATGCTCCACACACTCATGCACCTCAACACTCATATACCACACACACCAAAAAGTTGAGTTTGTAGCTTCTTTTCTCTTTCTTTGTTTTTTGTGTTTCAGACAGGGATGTGGTATGTAGCCTTAGCTGGCCTATAACTCGCTAAGTAGACCAGACTGGCCTCAAACTCACAGAGATCCACCTGCCTCTACCTCCTGAGTGCTGGGATTAAAGGTGTGCGCCACGATACTCAGCTGTATTTTTCTTTTTTAGTATTTATTTTAATTGGAAGCATGTGTGTATGTGCCTGGGTGTATGAGTGGGCTCATGTGTGCAGACATCCATGGAAGTGAGAAGAAAAGTCGGATACCCTAGAACTGGAGGTACAGATTATTGTGAGTTGACAAGTGGGAGCTGGGAACTGAACCCAGGTCTTCTGGAAGAGCAGCAGGTGCCCTTAATCACTGAGCCATCTCTCCAGCCCCCATAATTTCTTATACACACCACACACACTCCACACACCATACCGCACACACACTAGACACACCATACACACACACACCACACACACCCCATACACCATACCGCGCACATACCACACACACACACACATACACTACACATACCATACACCACACACCATACCGCACACATACCACATACACACACTACACATACCATATACACACACACCACACACACCTCATATACACACACCTCATATACACACACCACATACACACACACCACATACACACACCATATACACACTACACACACCACATACACACAGGTAACAATAATAACTAAAGAAAAAGAAGCCATGAATTTGAAAGGAGGACATAGGGAGGGTTGGAGGGATGAGGAAGGTGAATGATATTTTAATTTTTTAAAAATGAAAAAAAGAAACAAAGCAAATGATTGGCTGCTGATAGAAAGAAGCACTAGAAAATTATGTAGGCTGAGGGGAAGACTTCCTGTCATGCTTTTGAATTTTAAGGCAAGAAAATACAATTCCTATTCAAAATATAGAAAAATTTATCTATCTATCTACTTATGTGTTTTTGATAAAGGGTCTCTCCATATAGCTCTGGCTGTCCGGGAACTCACTATGTAGATCAGGTTGGCTTTGAACTCATAGAGATCTATCGAGGATTAAAGTACTGCACCTCCACACCTGTATCTTTAAAGAGAAAAATTACATCAAATAACTCAGGCATGATGCACACACCTATAATCTCTGTATTAGAGAGGGTAAGACAAGAACTGAGAGTTCAAAGATCATTTCAGGCTACATCACTAGGACCTGTCTTAGAATTCCAAGGGCTGGAACAGCAATCTGACTGAGCAGATAAATGCTTGCATGCAAGCCTTACAGACTTGAGTTCATTCCCTGGAGCCCAAGGGGAAACAAACAAAAACCAGCAAATGGTTCACTGACATACTTTAGTAATCTGAACACTCATATTCAGATGCGGGGAGGGGACAGGAGGGCTGCCTAGAATTTTGTGAGCCAGTGAGGGTGGAGAGTGTAATTCAAAAGAAAGGAGAGGAAAAGCCAGAGGGGTAAAAAAACAAAAACAAAAGAAGAAAACAAAACTTCCAAAAGTTGCCCTCTGACCTCCACAGGTGCATGGATGATATTTTGAAATTAATGAAGTTCTTCTTAATTCAGGAATTGAAGAGGAGAGAATTTCTTTACCTTCCCCAAAGAATTTCCTAGAGGTTTTGCTTTTAGCAAGGCTCACTCCTTCACCCCAGTCTTCAGAAGGCAGAGGCAAGAGGATCACAGATTCCAGGTCAACAAGAGCATCTCAAACAAAACAAAAACTAATAATAAGAACTTTCAAAGAACCTTTCCTCTCATGAAAGTTTGGTGCTCTGGCATATAGACTATATGACTCAGAGGTGTGCTTATTTTGGTTTGAGAGCCATGGGCAGACATGACATCTTTCTTAGCTGCCATCATGAAACAAGCATGTCATGGTAAAATCAGAACTTGCACTGCCAGAAAAACACCTTTGTTTTGGATTTATTGGGTTTTTTTTGTTTGTTTGTTTCTGTATGAACATATGTGTGAAGGTCATAAGTCAGCACCCTGTGTGTCCACCAATTGCCTTCTACCATATATTTTAAAACATGGCCTCTCATTGAACCTGGAACTTGCTAACTCAGCTATACTGACCGACCAGCCACCTCCAATCCTCCTAACTCTACTCTTACCCAGATTACAGGAATGTGATACTACACTAGGCTTTTACACTGTGCTGGTATTACAAACTGAGGTCAAGAACTTTGCCAACTGAATCATCTTCCCATCTCTCCCTTTATACATTCATTCATTCATTTTTGATTTTTAGAGACAGAGTTTCTATGTGTATCCCTGGTCATCCTAGAACTTGCTCTATAGACCAGGCTGTCCTCCAACTCACAGATCCACCTGCCTCTGCCTCCTAAGTGCTGGATTAAAGGTGTGTGATGCCACCACCTGACTTCTTATTTTTGTAAGACAAAGGCTCACCACACATGCCAAGTTGCGTTCAGACTTACAGTAATCCACCTATGTTAGCCTCCCAAGTTCAGTGACTATAGCCATGAGCCACCATACCTGTGAAAACTGTGATCAGAAGTGCACATACAATCATTAGGATCAAATAGATCTGAACCCTCTGGTCCTATCTCCTCATCTGCTGGATAACCCAGTAGGTCCCCTAGCCTCCCAGAACCTTAGTTCTCTGGCTGAAAAAATGAGGTTAACACTAGTTACAAGCTGCTTTGAAGATTAAGTAAGGACAGCTATGCAAAGCGCTGTGCACAGAGCGCTCCCGAGCAGGCATTCCCTGTCCCTGAGCCCTGAGTCATCCTCTTTCAATGAGGGACCCTTGCAGATGAGCTCACTGGTCACACTCCCTGTCCTGTCTGTTCTTCTCCTTCTCTCCATGCTGGGTTGCTTGACCAAGCACTTCACCAAGCTATACCTTCTCCTATAGGGTACTTGGAGCCAGTCTCACTGTACAGCCCATGCTGGCGTCAGGCTTGTGATCCTCCTGCTTAGGTTTCCAAATGCTAAGATTATAGGCATGTAACACTGCCCAATTGTCAATGGAACTATTTTAATGTCAATGTGGTAATACACACATGTAATCTCAACTTTCACAAAGCTAAGGTTAAAACGATCCACGGGAGCTGGGCAGTGGTGGTTTGCACCTTTAATCCCAACACTTGGGAGGCAGAAGCAGGAAGATCTCTGTGAGTTTGAGGTCAGCCTGGTCTACAAAGCAAGTTCCAGAGCAACCAGAGCTATACAGTGAAACCCTGTCTCAAAAAACCAAAAGAAAAAGAAAAGGAGCCGGGCGGTGGTGGCGCACGCCTTTAATCCCAGCACTCGGGAGGCAGAGGTAGGCGGATCTCTGTGAGTTTGAGACCAGCCTGGTCTACAAGAGCTAGTTCCAGGACAGGCTCCAAAACCACAGAGAAACCCTATCTCGAAAAACCAAAAAAAAAAAAAACGAAAAAAAAAAGAAAAAGAAAAGGCCAAGTGTGGTGACTCAGGGCTTTAATCCCCAAACTCAGGAGTCAGAGGCAGGAGGATCTCTGTGAGTTTCAGGGCAGCCTGTTCTGGGCATCATGGAGAGATTCCTTCTAAAGACGAAAGAAAAATATAGTAATAGTATCAGGTACAGCAATTGCTATCATCTAAGACAAGGGACTCAAAATGAGAAGCCACCTGTGACAGGTGAGTTTGGTCCCTCCCTCAACCACACTTTAGAAACAGGCTTAAAAATCACAAACCACTTATCCTAAATGCAGACAAACTAAGACTTAAATAAATGAAATGGAGCTGGGAAGGCATCTACCAGGGTGCTGCAATAACACATCTTGTGGGAGGCTGGACAAAACAGATGTAAAGGTGACACTAAAGGCCAAAGCTGTGCACAGCATCACTGAAGACCAGTGAGGATGAGAGATAGCTTCAGATTGAAAACCACAGTGTCGCCATTATTCTGCAACCAGCATCAGCCAGATCCAGACCTTCTGGAAACTTCAGAGCTCCACTGGCATTAATTAGCCCAATAATCCTATACATTCTTTGAACCCCACCCCTTGAAGCTTTCGTTCTTTAGGATGTTGTCCTTGCCTGGCCTACACACGCATCTTTCTGTAAATGTCACAAATGGAGTTAATAAGAAAATGCCATGTCCCCTAAGCCACTAGCACTGTTTCTTATAAATCTTACACAAGGGCAGGGTGTCTTGGTGGAGTGTGAAGCATAGATTATATTGGGGACTGGTTTTAGAGAAGGACATAACAAACTGTGTAACAGGCAGGGCTCAGAACCTAGTGGGGTGACACATACCTATAACCCCAGAACCAAGGAAGCTGGGGCAACTGGGTTTCATAGTGAGGACTAGTCACCAGGATTATATATATGGGCACGATCTTATGTCTAAGAACAAACAAACCAACTCAGGGTGGTTCAGAGATAGAGCAGTTACTTACGTAGCATGTATAGGGCCCTATATTCCCCTGGAATTTTTTATTTAATTTTTAAATTACATTTATCTACTGTTTTGTATATGTGGTGAGGGTAGAGGCCAGAGGATTACACCTGGGAGTCAATTTTCTCCTTCTGCCATCTGGGAAGCAGGATTCAAACTCAGGTCATCAGCCTTGGCACCATACCCACTGTGCCAGCTAGTTTTTATGTCAACTTGATAGAAACTACAGCCATTCAGGAATAAGGAACCTCAGCTGAAAAAACGTCCCCCCCCCCCCAGATTGGCCTGTGGACAAGCCTATGGGGCATTTTCTTAATTGGTGATTGAAATGGGAGGGCCCATTCCACGTTATAAGAAAGCAGCAGCAAGCCAGTAAGGAACACTCTTCCAGGACCTCTGCTTCTGCTCCTGCCTCCAGGTTCCTGCCTTGGGCTCTGGCCCCAATTGCCTTCTAGGATGAACTGTGATTTGCAAGTATGAGATGAAATAAGCCATCTCCAAACTGCTTTTAGTTAAGGTGTTTTCTCACAGCTATAAAATCCTAACCCTTTAGGACACTCACTGAACCATCTCACCAGCCCAGTAATTTTTTTCAACTAAGAAAAGTCTGCAACTTTAGAAACAAGGCATGTAACTGAAGGGCCCCGAACTTGAGGCATAGTGTCCTGATAAATCTGTGGTTGCTGTGGATGTTTGAATGTAATTGGCCTCCATAACCTCATAGGGAGTGGCACTATTAGGAGGTGTGGCTTTGTTGGAGTGGGTGTGGCCTTGTTAGAGGAAGTAAGAGTGTCACTGGGGTGGAGGTGGGGGCTTTGAGGTTTGCTTCAGTGTCTCAGTTGACTTCCTATTGCTTGCAAGATGTAAGACTCTCAGCTACTCCTCCAGCCCTATGTCTACATGCTGCCATGCCCTCCACCATGTTGATAATGAACCGAATCTCTGAAAGTGTAAGCCAGTCACCCTAATTAAATGTTTTCCTTATAAGAGTTGCTATAGTCATGGTGTCTCTTCCCAAAAATAGAAACCCTAACTACGACAGCTGTCTAATTTCATTCCTTCATCATCCTTTCGATCCTGGAAACTAGCTCCTGTCCTGCCATCTAGCATCTACTACATTTGAGGCGTTCACACCCAAAATTCACATCCATACTTAAATGCTAGGGGCTGGAGAGATGCCTTAGTGGTTAAGAGTACCTGCTGCTATTGCACAGGACCAAGGTTCAAGTTGCAGGATCTACGTGGTGGTTCACAACCATCCGTAACTCCAGTTCCAGGGGCTCTGATGCCCTCTTCTGAGCTCTTCAGGCACCAAGCATGCACACGGTGCACATATATATGTACATGTGGCAAACCCTTCACACGTTAAAAGAAAAATGAATAAATCAAAAAAAAAGTTGGGGGCTGGAATTGTAGCTCAGTTGGTAAGAGTGCTAGCCTTGCAGGCACGAAACCCTTGGGCTGACTCTGGGCATAGCATCAACCAGATATTGGGGTGCAGGCCTGTAGTCCCAGCACTGGAAAAGTGGAGGTCGGAAGAACGCATGTGCAAGGCCACCCTCGCGGTGAGTTCAAGCTCAGCCTGAGTCACGTGAAACCTTGTCTCAAAATAAGTGAACACTGCTTGGGCCTGAGGACTCTGCTTCATGAGGCCCTGGCTTTGAGGGGGAACGAAACAAAACCAGGATTAAAAATTGTGCTTCATCTGCAGATTTTTACCTAAACTAATATGATAAACGTGCAGCATTTTTTATATAAGGTAATAAAACAATGTATGATTAGCCTGTGATTAGCCTGTGGGGCTGTCTGCTTGGTATGGGAGATGACTCTACAGTCAGAGGTGACACAGTTTCTCTCATCCTCTCCCCCTACCATTTCTGAGACAGCTTTATAAAGCCCAGGCTGGCCTCAGATTCTCTATGTATCCGTGAATGTGTGAACTGATCTCCCCCACCACACACATCTAATTCCCAAGTACTAGGATTACAGGTATAAACCACCGAACCTGGACCTCAGCTCTTGCTTTTTTTTTTTTGCTTATCCATTTTTGTTATTTTATGCGGATGGGTGTTTTGCCTACATGTATGTCTATGTTCCATGCATATATCTGGTGTCCCTGGAGGCCCAAAGAGGGTTCTTTCGAACTGGAGTTACAGACAGTTGTGAGCCTGGGACTCGAATCTAGGTCCTCTAGAAGAGCAGTCAGTGTTTAACCTTTGAACCATTTCTCCAGCCCTTCTTCATTTTATATTTGTTTGTTTCTTTGGTTTGCTTTTTATTTTGCAACAGGGTCTCGCTAAGTTACCGAGGCTGGCTTTGAACTTTTGATCACCCTGCCTCAGCCTTCCAATTACCTGAGATTCCAGGCCTGCACCACCAAGTGCTGGCTCAGGAACATATCATTATACGTAATGAATAAACCCGACGGGAGTCATCTGATTTAATGTGGACACTGTGATTCAGTGGAGGGAGTTTTACCTAAAATCCCCACCCTACCGATGAAGAATGGCACCCAGAAGGACTCAACTCTGCAAGGTCACGGTACTGCTGGCTGTGAAGGGGGGTTTCAAAGAATGCCTCTGAATTCAGAGCTCTTTCCAATTCAAAAGGGATTGTGATCTTTGGCTAACAGTCACCTTTTTCAGGCACTATGCCCAGGGACAGGGCTTGAAGTTTGACACTGAACGCTTCTCTCTTGGTCCCTTTTCCCACAGCAGCCCCATCACCCTCCCATTCAGCAGACACAAAGACGGCACAGGACTACACAAAGAACCCATACACAAGATAAGTAGGGGCTATTCTGTGGGTAATGTGGGGATGGGAGCTAGTCTCTCTGTGGGGTGGAGGGGCAGTTTTCCTGGGCCAATTGACCAGATGAGTCATCAAGGTTTATCCCATTATTCACATCATTCCCCTTCGGGTGGGTGGTAATGTCACCAGCCACAGTGACATCCGCCGGGCACCACTTTACCTCCTCACAGCAGGGTCTGGCCTTGAGCTGGCAGCGCCCAGAGAGGGAGCAGAGGGAGGAAGCCTGCATGCAGCTCCTAGTGGCTGGCTGTCAGCATTCCCAGCTGACTCAGCTTGCCACCACCCTCCTGGGCCACCCGCCCGCCTCTAGCCTCTTAACTTTCCATTTCCAGGCCTCTCGCGGCTGACTCTCGGGGAGGGAGCGCCCCTCCCGCTGCCCGGGGCGCCTGTCTGCAGCCCGGACTGCCAGGGCACGGTGCCCATTGCCTGGCGGGCTGGTCTCGGGACAATTACGACCTACTGTCACCGAGTTCGGAATATAGGTCAAGGTGCTCTCGGAAGGGCCCAGGGGAGGATCACCTGACCCGGAGGTGTGGTGACTCAGCGGGACGGATGGGGAGTGAGGGGCGGCTGTTGGAATCTCCCTGCCTGCAGGAGAAAGAGGAGGTCAAGTTGCCTGTCTGGCTGATTATCAGCAGAGGAGGAAGAAGCTGTTGGAGACCGAAGGAAGGATAAGATGACCTGTGGTGACCTATCTGAGGTGGCATCCAAATCCTCTCCAGAGCAGCTGTCAGCCCGCGAGCAGCTAAAACCACCCACCCCCCACCGTCTCTGCGGCTGTGAACACCTCATTAGCCACCTCCCTGCCAAAGTGAGAAACCAAATTAACATCCTGGATCAATCCGGACTCCATCCACCCAGACCTCCAGAGAAACCAAGGCCACTGGCGTATCACACAGAGGCATCCACCCGTGTCCGAGGCAATCTGATTATGCCCTCCTCCGTCCCGATTTTGAATATGAAAATCACTAACCCATTTTATTGTAGGTGTCCACATGGCAGGAGGCTTCTTTCCGGGGAGAGGCAGCAGCTGCTAGCTCGATGTCCCAGACTCACTTCCTCTGGCTCCAGCTGCTGGTTCCTACCCGCCAAGCAGGGAGTTTCCTCATTCTTGGGGTTCTGGCTAGCTGAGCTAGCCACCCTCATCTCCCAACCCCAGCCGCTCACCACCCTCTTCGGGTAGTGCTGCTGGGACTCCCGGGTTCCATGAGTCACAACCAGGCTGGAGACAGACAGCAGGCTTCCTTTATTAAATCAGCCTCCTGCCCCGCTCACCACAGAGGGAAGCTATAATTACTTGTTTGGCCCAGCTCTGAGAGCTGAGTGAGCCACAGACGATGCTACACAGGAGGGAAGTTCCTGATTTCTGCATCCATCTAGTGCACCGCCACCCCTTTGCTAATAAGCATAACTGCCAGGGGTTAAGGACCTGTTACACAAATATCAGATGCTTTGCCTATGTAATGGGGTGCCTTGGGTCAGGACACCCAGGGCTGATAAGGCCAGCTATATACAAGCTGCCAGGAGTTTTCCGTTGTTTTGTTTAGGATACAAAGGCATTCTGCTACTTTGCCAGAGTCTATACTTGATGAGGCAGGCTGGTTCATTGCTGCTTTATAAGAGATAAAGGAAAAGACAGTAGGACATTGCTCTGCGTGTCCAGGCTATGGCTGTTTTATCTTTTAGGCACAATAAGCACAAAATCCCAGGCTTCTCAGCTTCCTGACCAATCTAGACAGATGTTTGAAATATGAAAAATCTGTTTGTTAACAAAATTTAAAAAAAAAAAGCAAAAAATCATGAACTGCTCCATTTCCTGTTCATTCATTCATTCATTCATTCATTCATTCTTGCATTCAGTCATCCCAGTAACATTTTTGGTCCTTCTTATGGTTTGGACAGAAGAAACTTCCTTCAAGGTTTCACTGGAGTGCTGGAGAGAGAGCTCAGCAGGTAAGGGTGATTGGTGCTGTTGCAGGGAACCTGGGCTCTGCTCCCAGCACCCACCTCTAACTCCATCTCCAGGGGATCTGATGCCCTCTTCATTAAATGAGATAACGGAATGGTGTCAACTGGGAGAGACTGCACAGGCACCCTGCACTCCGCTCAGTCCTCCAGGTCCCCACCCAACTACCAACAGCTACAAACCTAAAGTGAACACAAAGAGTTACCCTTTAGAACTCTTCCAGTTAGGAAGAATAACAAGGATAAAAGGATACACACCAACAAGGTCATGGCTGTTGGGATTGTAAATTGGTAAATTCATACTGCTTTCCAGAAGACCTGGATAAAAATGCCCAGATCTTCTCATTCAGTATAACAGGAAGTTGGTAACAACCCAACCATCCATGGGAAGGGGGCAGAATAAATAAATATGCATGGGGCACAAGAAAGGGAACTACAAAATAGCAGCAGGGAGCAAATAGAGCGCAACTCTACACAACGACAGACATGGGTGAGTTCTAGAAACCTAATAGTATAAGGGAAGCAGTACATCCCAGAAGGATACATGTAGTATCCAGAAGGATTCATGTAGTTTCCAGAAAATAACATGTAGCGGGGTATTCTTTTAAGTAAGAAAAAACAGTATTTCTCTAAACATACATTTTTAGGAAGATGTATGAAATAAAAGCAAAGGAATAGCAAAGCCAAGATTCAGGATGAGCAGGAAAGGCAAGGTAATGTAGGAGGACCATGGGTGGCGGGGGAGGGGTATCTGCAGTGGCCTCAGCAGATTCTAAGCACATAGGCAAATCTAAATGATCAGATATGAACTGCGGAGGATTCAGCCAAACCCGGAAGGCTGTCGAGAGTCAGAAACAATGAAAAACCTCATTCGTTTGGGTTCAATAAAAAAGAACTAGGAAGCCAGGCTTGGTGGCACATGCCTTTAAACTCCATACTTGGGAGGCAGAGGTGGAAGCAGAGGCATGCAGATCTCTGACGATGAGGACAGCCTGGTCTATAATGTGAGTTCCAGGACAGCTAGGGCTGTTACAAAGGGAATCCTTGTCTGGAGCCTCTGCCCTCCCCCAACTAAAGAAACCTACCTTACCCTTGGGACTGGGTAAACTTGACCCTAGATGTGGGGGTCCATCAGCTCCATCATGCTGTGAAGCATCAGAACTATCACCTGGGGTCAGGGAGTACAGTGAGCTTTACTGCAATCAGATCAGGACATCTTCAGCCTGGTCATGCTACCTGGCTGTCCTGGAACTCACTCTGTAGACCAGATTGGCCTCAAATTCAGAGCTCCACCTGTGTCTGCCTCCCCCGCACTGGGATTAAATGCAAATGCTGACCCTGGCCTTTGCCAGACTTGCCCGTGGCACTTCCCCTGGGCAGGACTTTCATTTCCTCTAAGTGGTACTCTCGGCTAGCACTAGTCTTGACCTGCCCAGGCACTGCCTGCGGGATGCTGGTGTGTACAGCGGAGCTCCTTCCATCTGGAGCTGTGAAGGACAATGCAGGGGCTGCAGTCTGTGGTCCTGGCCATCTTCTCTCCTGCTCTGGTCAGTCCAGGGGGCAGAGCTCTCAGGGAGCCAGCTGCCTGCTGCCATGACTCTGACCCCTGGTTCTCTTTATCTTTACAAGAAAGGTTCCTCCAGACCCACACAGTTAGCACCAGCCACGGGAAGACATTGTCAGTTCTTGCTGACAGGCACGCTTCGTGGGCTGAACTCTGACAGGCTGACAAAGGACAGTCTGGAGTCTGCTGGGCTCCTGCTCTCATGACTCTGGGAGCTGCTCCCCCAAACAATCATCAGTGCCTGTCTTGAGGGTGCTGGAGCCAGGAAGGCTCCTGATCAGCACCTCTCTGTTTCCATTAGCTTGAGTGTGCAAACCTGTTTCTGCCCTTTCTTAAGTAAAAAGCACTAATGAGAACCATGTGACCCAACAGAAAACAAACGCTTAGAGCAGAAGCATTTTGAAGCCCTTGTCTGAATCCTTCCTTGTGTTCCCCCCTCAGGACAGTGTCCGGAACATAGTGGGCGCTCAATAAATAGGTAAGCCTGGTGATGGTGGTGATGATGATACTGGCATTAACTGCATCTTGCCAAGGGTGGTGATTAGACCTTATATGGATAATCCCAATTAAATTTCCCAACAACTCAGTGAAGGCGATCCTATGGTTATTAGTCCCATTCTGCAATTCAGAGAAGTCAGTAATTTTCCCAAGGTCACACAGCCAAGTAAAATGGTTATTACCCGAGTTTTATGAATTGGCAAATTCACAGGTTCGGAACCTAAAAGTAGAACACATGTGGGCCTGGTGCCCAAGGCAGCCACAAGAAGCACGGGATTTTGGTATCTTCCTCATACTAAGACTACAGAATTAAAGGGCACTGGCCTTGGGAAGCTAATTTCAATCTGTATGCAGGAAGCATACAGTTGGCCTGTTTGCTTCTAAGAATAAGCCAAGAGGGCTTTATTTTTGCAAATAATAAGATTCATGGTGCGTGGGTGGGGGTGGAGGTGAGGGGGATACCTGGTAGACACAGGGACTGTGCAGAAGGGAGCCGAGGAGGTATGTAAGATGAATGCTGATAGTCTTGCTGAGAACTGCGCGCACGCGCGCGCGCACACACACACACACACACACACACACACACGGAGGGGTGCACCTGCGTGAAGGTCAGAGGGCAGCTTATGGGAATTGGTTTTCTACTTCCATTATGTGGGTTCTGGAAATCAAAATCAAGCTTCAAGCCTTGGCAGCAAGTGCCTCTACCCAGTGTGCCATCTTACCAGACCAATTTATGTGTGTCTTTTTGTGATGAGAACATGCTCTCTCAGGTTGGAGAGAAAGTTCAGGGGTTAAGAGCTCTGGCTTCTCTTGTAGAGAACCTGGGTTCACTTTCCAGCACCCATATAGCAGTTAACACTTTATTGTAACTCTAGTTCCAGGGGATCCAACACCTTCTTCTGGCTTCCTTGGGCACTGCATGAACTTGGTACACAAAGATACATGTATGAATACAAGTAAGATAAAAATCTGAAAACGGAAAGTATGCTTCACCGGTACCAAAACAACAATAAAAAGAATGCATTGTATACTACCTTACATCATTGAAATACAGACTTAAGGGACCGGAGAAATGGCCCAGTGGTTTAAAATGTCCACTACGGCTCCGGATCACCCAGTTTGTTCCCAGAGACCACATTTTGTGACTTATAACCCCCAGTGACTTCAACTCCAGAGAACCAGACTGGCCTCTCCAGGCACCTGCACTCACACACACACTCACTCATGCACAGACACACGAGTGCACATAATCGAAAGAAGTAAATATTTTTAAAACAGATAAATAATGATAAACACATGTAATCCCAGAATCCAAGAGATGAGACAGCAGGAACCTAAGTTCAAGACAAGCTTGTGGTATAAAACAAGACCCCGCTTCTAAAACGAATGAATGAATGAAAAACGACGTGAAGTGGGGGTGGAGGAAGGTTGAGAAAAGGTCATGGGCTGGACTCTCTTCAGCAACACAGCTTCCAAGACGACAGCCTGAGCCAAGGCTGCAGCTTTCCCGGGCTTGGCTGGTTTACTGGAGATGAACGGCAGCCCCCAGCCTTCCCAGGGCATGGCGGCCAATGAGCCTGCCTCGCAGCTGGGGGCAAGTGTTTGCCTTGGCAGTTGGCAGCACTGCCTGCCTCCCAGGCTTCCTCAGCAGAGAGTCATTATGCAGTTTGCTCACATGCCCTATGCATTTTAATGAATGAGTCAGGGGACAGACTCAATTTGAAAGAGGAATCGTTGCTCTCTGAGCTGGGTGAAGGGCTCTCAAGGGATGGTCTAGCAGCTTGGATATTACAAGAGGAGGAAAGAGGGATGCAATCTCCATTTAGCAGAGAGAGAGAGAGAGAGAGAAAGAGAGAGAGAGAGTCTGGGGAAAGAAGGTGAAGAGGAAATAAGGGAGGGAGGGAAAAAGAAATCAATTGAGGGAAGGGAGAACACAGGAGGGAGGGAGGATGGAGGGGCAGAACCAACTGCCTGGAGCTCAGGAAATGGGCCTGGAACACATTGCCACACAGACGCCCCTGCTCCTTCACCCTCCATTTCCTTGCTCCAAGCATTTGTCACCTTTGAAGCACTCATCCACTAGACAGGGAACCTTTAAGAGAGGAGAAGCAAGACTCCTTGTATAGAACTGAATCTTGCTCAGGTTAGAAACACTATGGTAGGGGGCACAGCTGGAGCGATGGCCCAGTGGTTGAGAGCACTGACTACTCTTCCAGAGGACCTGAGTTCAATTCCCTATACCCACATAGCAGCTCACAACTGTAACTCCAGTTCCAGGGAATCCAAGACTCTTACACCAATATATATGTAGGCAAGACACCAATGCACATTAAATAAAAGTAAATTTAAAAAGGAAGAAAGGAAGGAACAATACGCTGGATCTGAGAAGAGGGGAGGACAGTGGTGGTCCTGTCACTCTTTCCTGGAAGGCAGGAGTTGTTCCATGAAGATCAAGAGTACCAATTCTCCAGTACTTCCTACTGGCCAGATGCAGGGCAGTGTGGGTCAATTAGTATCTCGTCAAATTCCCATGACCGTACCAGGAGGCGGGCCTTGTTACTGTCACATTTTTCAGAGGTGAAGAAACTGAAGTGGAGAGAGCAGCTCGTCCAAGGTCACCCAGGGATTTGAACTCAGCCCTGTCTGACTCCAGAACTCCTGGCAGCTCTGCTCTGCGCTGTCAGCCAGCCCCTGGCCAGGGAATGCTGGGGAAGGCCTTTCCCTTCCCAGGCTTCCTTCCAAGAACACTCTGAACCCCCAGGAGGAAGGGGTTGGTGTGAATCCAGATGCAGTCAACGCCAAGTGGCCTGGGAGTGGATCTGAAACCTGCCCAGCACTGAGCTGTGTGCGAGCCCCAGAGCCCAGGGGCAGCAGAGAAAGGAAGGAAGCGCAGCCCCACTGCGGTTGGCTGGGGTGGCTAGCCTGTTCCCAGGCTGTATACCACAAAACACAGGGCAACAGATGCTCAGCAAATGCCTGTGTGGGAGTCCAACTTACCCCTTACATGGCAGGCCGGCAGGCAATGTCCCTGAATTACTCAACAGAGCCATCTCGGCTTTGAACTTTGAGCCAGGCTCTGCAGGAACAGGGCATGGGGGTTGGGATGGGGTGGCACTCAGCACCATGAAAAGGATGTCAGCCATCCACCCTACCCCCCACCCCCAAGTGGGAGAACACAGACTGGGAAGCAGCCAAGAAAACAGAAAGCCGCTCTACACCCACATTCTCCTGGATTTTTACAGCTGGAGGGAGGAGGACGCACAAGCACAGCAGCACTTGGGGCCCTGGGCTCCGTGCCTGGAGAAAAGCAAGGCCACCTGCTGTGAACTAAACTGGACACAACAACAGTAAGCCTCTTCTGAGCCTTGCCTGCCTTCCCACCCTCCATGACTCCAGACACATGACCACGCTTGAACCCCTACCGCCTCCATGATAGGGAGAGGCTACTCCTGTCCCCATTGCAATGAACGGACGGGCAGAAGGATTAGTAACATACTATAGTCATTTGTGTTCACTGCTCTGGCTCCCACGATGAGGGTTTTCCCCAAACACACTTTCCATCCTAACTCCTTGTGTATGGCGATGGAATGGTTTCTCTGATTGGAGAACTTGGGGAGCCTCTGGTTGGTCTCCTCAGCACCACCTTTCTCCCAGGCTCAATCAAGAAGCTAATTCTGCTCTCACGGTGTGCTGCTCCCTTCTCCACGCTAGTGGAGTGGAAGTTAAGGTCGACTTTGGCTCACTGCCATGCCTCTGTCATCTTTATGTGTTCAGAACCTAAATACAGAAGAGGGATGCTTTTTTTTGGAAAGATGCAAACTACCTCCATCTGACCCCCTATCTTCTTTCTATATCCTGGTGAGGGATGCTTTTGGCTTCAGGACCAGGTTCTCTTGGAAGAAGGCAGAAGGCAAGACTGACTCCTTCAGCTTTTTTTTTTTTTTTTTGTTCTCCTTATAAGCTTGTAATCTTCTTGCTTCCCCCTCAAGAGTCCACCTAGGCCTACTAGAGCACACCACCATACCCCAGCCTGTTTGCTTGTTTTCTTTGGCATGTCCCTCCTCCACCTCACAAGGAAAACCAAGTTTTGTACTCAGCTACTTGGGATAAAAGGAGCCAGTCAGGAGAGGGTGTTTCTGGAGTGATAGTGTCCTGCTTAGACACCACCTGCCAGGGCATCAACAATGGGTCCTTGACATGACCGACTGTTACCGCCCCAGACTGTTTACTCAGGAAACACACCCTGGCAGCTCACCTACACCCAGCGTCAGACCTTGTACAGCCCATCAGATCTACAGAGAATCCCGGACCCGCCGTAGCTCTGGGTGAGTGTTGGCAAAGTCCACGCTGTCCTCTGTGCGACAGCTCTGGGCTATGAGTTCCCTCCCTGCAAAGTGGCAAGACAGGGCTGGCTGGTGGGCTGATGGTTCAGAGGCTCAGAGCACTTCACAACTCCAATTACCGAATAGAGGAAGCCTGAGCAACCACGGAAGCTCAGCACCAGGTCTGGAGGAGGGGAGGGATTTCCAGGGGCAATTGTATGATAATGCGTGTCTGTAATCAATTGTTTAATCCACTGATGGATTGATTCAAAATTTGAACAGACTTGATAGTCACTGAAAAAAATGAAGAGTAGTAGCCTACGCGTGTGTACCATCATACCCCAGCTTGTGTGCTTGTTTTGTTTGGCATGGCCCTCCCCCACACGAGATACCTTAATGTAGGGAGGACATGGAACTATGGGAGGTGGTGCTAGCTGGAAGAAGAGGTCATAGGAATGTGCCTTTGAAAGTTTTGTCTTGGCGTTGCCTCCTTCCTGTCTGTCTGTCTGCTTTCTGGTCTCCATGAAACGAGCCGTCTCCTTTAGCATGATACTCAGGCCCATAGCAATGGAGCCAGCTGCCTGTGAACTATAACCTACGGAACTATGAACAAAATAAATGTTTCTGGGACTCAGGGGTAGATCTCAGTGGTAGAGCTCTTACCTACTACATGTGAGGCCCTAGGTTCAATCCGCAGGACCAAAAGACAAAAACAAGTGATAAAAACACCCGTCTTTTCAGCTGTTTGGACCAGGCATTTGTTACAGCAGTAGAAATGCGACTAACCACAAGCTGGGCTCCATAGCACCTCCATACCCCACCACTGGAGAAGGTGAGGATAGGAGGATGAGCACCAGGCCAACCAGAGTGACATAGCTTTGAAAAACAAAGAACATGAATTAGCGACTAGCCAGTGACGAGTGAAGAGTAGTGTCCCAGGAGGTGCCACCAGGCATCTGCAGTAGCATCTTCACCTTGGCCAACTATACCCATCCACTGGCATTTTGATAGCTGTCATGGTAACAGAATGCCATACAGTAGGTAATTTATAAACAATAAGATTATTTATCTGTTTGTTTGTCTCCTGGTTCTGCAGGATGAAAAGTCTAAGAATAAGGCTCTAGAAGAGCCTCTGTGTTGTAAGATCATTCATGGATAGATAAGCCAGTTAAACTCACCCTTTCTCTCTCTCTCTTCCTTTCTGTCTTTTCTTCTTTCCTTTCTCCCTCTCTCCCTCCTTCCTTCGTTCCTTTCTTTCTTTTTTTTTTTTTAGACAGGGTCTCAGTGTATAGACCTGGCTGCTCTGGGGTTTGCTAGGTATGCTATGCAGACCATGGTAGCCTTGAACTTACAGGTATCCACCCGCCTCTGCCTCCTAAGTGCTAACATTAAAGGTGTCATCATGCCCAGGCCCTACTCCCCCATAACTAGCCCAGTCCCTTGATAAACCCTGAGGAGGACAGAGCCCTTATGACCTAATCACCTCTCAAAAGTTTTACAGTAGCAATTCAATGCCCACACGTAGAAGCTGCATATGTAGTCACTGGCAATGAACTTGCCCACCACTAAAGAAGCCCCAAGTTTCATTCCCAGCACCCCCCAAAAAATTAAAGATGGGTTTTAAACATTAGAACGAACCATAACCTATCTCTACACCCACCTCCCCTGTGTGAGCTACCCTCCCTCAGTCTCTCAGCGCAGAAAGATCCAGCAATCCCAGACAACATTAAGAGGGTTTCATTTTAGTTGGCCACCAGGAAGGTCATGGGACCCAGGGATGGTCAATGGGCCTTTTTCTGGGTCTCTGGGCAAAGAAAAATATTGTATCTAAAATCTGAAAGGATGCATGGATGAGAATTAATACATTGATGCTGTATTCTTGTTACAGTTGCCCAAGATTAAATTTAGTAAACAAAACTATAAGAATTCATGTTCTACGTAAATGTCTGAATCCTGAATCCATCCATGGAGGGTTTGTTCTGAATAGAATCCAGTATCTCATGCACACCAATGAAGCAGTCCACCAATATGACTTTGATTTTTTTTTTTTAAGACAGGGTCTTTCTATGTAGTGCTAGCTGTTGTGGAAATCACTATGTAGACTAGGGAGGCCATTTCTGCCTGTCTCTGCCTCTTGAGTGCTGGGATTAAAGGTGTGAGCCATCATGGCCACCTCTAGGCCCCTGCTTAAAAATGAGCTCCTGAAGCCAGGCCTTGGTGGCATATGCCTTTAACCCCGGACCTCAGGAGGCAGCGGCAGGCGGGTCTCTGTGAGTTTCGGGCCAGCCTGGTCTACAGAGTGAGTCCCAGGACACCCAAAGCAATTACATAAACAAACCCTACTAAAAAATTTTTTAATAAGGCAGATGAGCTCCTGAACTGACATTTTGCTCAAAGACATTTTGTGTTGAATTTTTCTGTCACTTGCCACCAAAAGAAACTTGTTAGTTACCACACTAGTCCTTTATTTTTTTATTATATTTTTGGAAGCTCAAGGACAATTTTATTAGTGTTAAAACCCTGAGGGCAGGCCAGTCATGAACCTCAGCAGCTGCCCAGAGGAGGAGGATAGAAACTTATTTATATCATCGAATATGGAGAAATTGAGTTGGTACCCTACTAGAAGCTTCCCTACCCTTCATTGTGCCGGGAGGAAGTAAAATGTAACCAGTATCGCCCTGCTACAAACCCTGTGACCTTCAATAGCAACCTGCCCGCAAGATATACTGGTGCAAAAACTGGCACAGATGCTATGGTAGGAACCAGTCACTTCTGGATTAGATTGATGGCACACTCCCCGTCACAGTACCCCTACCTGGCACTGCTAAAGTGGCCAGGAACCTGAGACTACACAAGCCATGGGATGTGGGGAAAACTTGCTTTAAAAACATAGCAATAAAATGACTCCTAATGACATATTGCTGTACCCCACAGATGATCATCTCAACCCTCATCAGAGAGGCCTCTTTTTGATTTTTGAGACAAGGTCTCATGTAGCCCATGCTGGCCTCAAACTTGCTATGTAGCTGAGGCTAGCCTTAAGCTCATGACCTTCCCTCCTCTCCTTCTAAGTGCTGGAATTATAGATGTATACCACCGTGTTTGGTTACTGTATACGCCATTCAACAACTAGAACTTATAGAAATGGAGCCACAGAGAAGATATAATCATCTGTTCAACAACTAGAACTTAGAGAAACTGAGGCACAGAGAAGATATGTTATGTAGTGGAGATAGGATTTGAATCTGATCTTCTAGTCCCTGAAGCCTGCATTCTGCCTATTGCTTAAGGACTTAGGAGAAACCCGAGTCTCCTACTCAGCTCAACCTCTCACTTTAGTCAATGGGATTCTACTCACTTGGAGGGGAGAGTCCTGATTCCCCTGCAGCCAGAAGCTGAGTAAAGAGTCCTGCTATTCTCAGTACCATGTACCCTTTCTTGGAGAAGGACCTCCATCAATTAATATAAGGTTTGTTCTTGATGTCAAGGACTTGAAAGTCTGTAAACGGCTCAACACCTCCTGTTCCTTCAGGAAGACACTTCAGTGTCTGCACGGCAGAGCACTGCTTCTTTCTTAGAAGGTAAGGGGGCCTGATAAGATACAAGCACTACTCAGGCCTCTCCGGGCTGACATCCTGGGCTACTGTGGGTCATGACAGTCCTGTAGCAAGGAGTTAGGGTACCAGGAACATGGCAGGGACAGGAGATATGTCACTGTGTAAGAAGGAGAAGATACAAAAAGGGATACTCAAGAACTGACTGAGGATGCAACTCAGTCTTATGATTTTTGAAAATGGGATAAAACACAGGGTGGTGATGGCACACGCTTTTAACCCCAGCACTCACGAGGCAGAGGCAGGCGGATCTCTGAGTTCTAGGCCAGCCTAGTCTACAGAGTGAGTTCCAGGATGGCCTGGTCTACATGGAAAAACCCTGTCTCAAAAACAAAAAACAAGCCGGGCGGTGGTGGCGCACGCCTTTAATCCCAGCACTCGGGAGGCAGAGGCAGGCGGATCTCTGTGAGTTGGAGGCCAGCCTGGTCTACAAGAGCTAGTTCCAGGACAGGAACCAAAAGCTACAGAGAAACCCTGACTCGAAAATCAAAAAAAAAAAAAAAAAACAACAACAAAAAAAGGGATAGGCAACAGTAGAATATTAGGGAATTGCTTCAAAATAACCTAGAAACAAAGAAAGTGGAGGAGATACTGATGAACCAGAACTGGATATGGGCTAATAATTGTAGAAGCTATATTATGATAACAAAATTTTTAAAATATTTATTTGGAGGTGTATGTGTGTTTGTGTGTGTGACTGTGAAGGTCAGAGGACCCTTTTAGGAATTGGTTCTCTCCTTCCATCATGTGAGTTCTGGGGACTGAATTAGGGAGTCAGGTTTGGTAGCAAGGGCCTTTTACCAGGTGCACCATCTCACTGGCCCTATAGCAGAATTTAAAGTGTACCAAATAATTTAATTTTGCTTTTGTTCTTCAGGACAGGGTTTCTCTGTGCAGCTCTAGCTGTGCTGGAACTCACTCTGTAGACCAGGCTGGCCTTGAACTCAGAGATCTGCCCACCTTTGCCTTCTGAGTCCTGGAAGTAAAGGTGCTCTTTACTTCCACTCTGCTCAAAATAATTAATTTTTAAAAATATATTTACTTATGTATTTGGATGTTTTGTTTGCATGTATCTCTGTGTACCACATGGGTGTCAACAGAGGCCAGAAGAAGGTGTCGGATTATAGAGAGCCAACACATGGGTGCTAGGAATCAAACCCGAGTCCTCTGGAGGAGCAATCACTCCAGATGGCTCAGAATCACTGAGCCATCTCTTCAGCTCCTTGATTTAATTTTTGAGATGGAGCCTCACTTTGTCACCCAAGCCCTGACTGGCCTCAATAATTCCCCTGCCTCAGTCTCCCCATGTCACCATGAACTGCTACGGTGAATATTTTCAATGCCATGTTTTGGGCTTCATTTCCTGTAAAGAGCCTCTCACACACATCTTATATACACGCCTCACACGTGATGCAGACACACACATACTTACTTCGAAGCCAGCAAACCTGAAGCTCAGAGAGGCTAAGTCATTGATGCAACACGGAATTGATCTGAACCTCAGGTTTCCAATGCCTGCGTTACAAGGTTAAGTTGGAGGCAAGAGGCAACTGAGGCAGCTTCAGAAGCTTGTGGTTGTTAGTGACTGTGTCATTCATTACCCAGGGAGGCTGCTCCATTCCACTTCTAAGCCCTGCTCCTAGGCAGCCAGGCCTCTGCATAATTGGTATGGCACAGACCCCAGCAGGACCCCAGGGAGTCATTGAGTGCACAGTGGAAAGCGCCAGCCACTGATTTCACGTGCTTCTTGGTAGTTAAGAAAATACTGTCTAGCCCAGCAGGCTCTGGACCCTTTCACAGGCATCATGAGAGCTGCTGCCTGAACATCTGGGTCTGATAAAGGGAGACCCACGTGGGCTACCCTGCCCCCTTTCCCATAACTATTTCCGCACATACCCTTGAAGCTCTGTGCGTGTGGCTGCTCCTTTCTTTCCTTTCCCAAACATATGGATTCCCAGCTCCTATTTCAAACTCCAGTGCTGGGCTGCTGTAAACTCCCCGAAGCTCTCAATTTCCTTTTTCCATTGCTCATTCTTTCCCAAAGTGCATGAAAAAGCCTCTTTGAGCTCTGCTCCAGCTTCCTTGTTTGTGAGAGAGAGGGGCAGAGAGAGCAGTTTCCAATCACCAAGGTGACTCTCCAAAGAGCATACCTCAACAGCCTGAGAGATGGCGGTGCGTGTGGGGACCCTGAGGTCCTCGGCACAGGAAAACCTTGACTCCCCCAAATCATTCACACTGCAGGAGGTCTGAAGCCCAGCCATCTGCTCCCTCTGGCAGGCTGAAACTTCCCCTTTGAAAAATCACTAATGGAAGGAGGTGGGGGGCAAGGCGTGGCAGGGTTCCCAGAGGGTTACTGCTGAAGTGGGTGTGTCATTTGGGCAGCCAGGGGCAAGCCCTTGCCTGCCTCTTACCCTGTGGCCTTCTGCATCTTCATCTAATGGTAACTTTCCCCTCCAAGAAGACAGAGGCAGTTCCCTGCACCGCAACACCAGACACAGCAGCGGTGAGGGGGAGGATGGAGACAGGATGTGCAAGCACCAGGGCCCCTGGGGACAGAAGGGACTCCTCCCAGACAGAGGTCAGGAGGCCTCGGATGCCCTCTGGGATTCAGCAGGCCCTAAAGATGTCTGGGGGTAGGGTAGGATAACAGATATAAAAGGCGGAGAGCTGGGGTAGGGACTAGGAACAAAGTGCTTCCAGCAAGGGGCACGGTATGTAGGTTGGTTTTTGTCAACGAGGCACGGACACATCTAAGAAGGGAATCTTCTCATTAATTAATTGATTTTTTTTTTCTTTTAAAGTCAAGGTCTTACTATGTAGCCTTGGCTGGTCTAGAAATCAGCATGTGGACCAGGCTGACCCCATGTAGACAGCCTGCTTCTGTCTCCCGAGCTCTGGAACTGAAAGTGTACAACATGTCGTGCCGGAGAGGCAGTCTTAATTGTAAAAAATACTTCTATCAGACTGCCTTTCGCAAGTGTGTAGAGAAGGGGGTTTTCTTGATAAAGGATTGATGTGGGAGGGACTAGCTCACTGGATATGGTGCCATCCCTGGGCAAGTGGTCCTGAATGGGATGAGAAAGCAGGCTGAGGAAACCATGGGAAGCAAGCCAGTAAGAAGTGTTCCTCCTTGATCTCTGCTCCTGCCTCTAGGCTCCTATCTTGAGTTCCTGCCCTGACTTCCCTTGGTACTGGAGTACGACCTGAAAGTTGTAAGGTGAAATAAACCATTTCCTCCCCAAGTTGCCTTTGGTCTTGGTGTCTATCACAGCTATAGAAACCTCACACAGGCAGCAACTTCTGTGCCAACAGCTGACTGTCACTAGGGAAGAGTGGGCGCACTCTGCTGCCGGGTCCCCCAAAGCAGGACAGCGCATGACATCTCCCAGCTGGGGAACAGATCCCGAATGAAGGAGATTCCAAAGGCTGGCATGATGAGCCGAACCAAATCAAATTGTATAGCAGTCTGCACACTCTGGAATACCCCACCATTTGTTGGCTGAGCCAGGTGCTGAGTCTGCAGGGCTTCAGGGAGTCAGAGAGTACAAGAGAGAAGAGGCCAGGAGGAAGTCAGAGGAAGCACACTGCTGTGTGAGGAGGTCCTCAGCATCAAGCTGGGAAGGCTGGGCTCCTCACTGGCCCCAGCATGAAATGCTTTTCACACTTCTGTGATTTTTATTACATAGTGTCTTTGCCAGTGGGTGCCAACCAGTGACACCCCCACTCATCAAAATGCTCTTCCGCTCCCAAGCCAGTTCAGAACACTTCCTTTTAGCAGGAGCAGGAGGCGTCACCAACCTTTGACCGACCACACTGGAGGTGACTTAAAGGTCCCTAAGATCTGTCAGCATGCTCAGCTAAGTGATACCTTCTTTCCTTGCACACTCTAAGAAGTGACCAGTAACTGCATATTTGAAGAGATGCTTTCCTGTTTTGGTTTTGCTCTTTTGAGACAGGTTCTTGCTATGCAACCCAAGCTGGTTTTAAACTTGAGATCTTCTAGCCTAGGCTTCCCAGAGTACCAGAATTACAGGTCTGTACCACAGAAGGACATGAGCTATTTTTAAAAAGAAACAGAATGGAGAGTTGGTGGCACACACCTTGAATCCCAGTACTGGGGGGGGGGGGCAGAGACGGGCAGATCTCTGTAAGTTCAAGGCCACCTGTTCTACAGAGCGAGTACCAGGACAGGCTCCAAAAGCTACAGAAAAACCCTGTCATGAAAAAAAAAAAGAAAGAAAAAGAGAAATAACAAACAAACAAAAACAGTTTCCCATATCTGAGAGAATAAAGAAGAAAACCAAAGCAAAGAGTTTGGAGAATCACAGATTAAACTGTTAGCTGCTGCTGCATCTCCTTACTCTTCTCCTCCTTTAACAGTGTTTAAGATCAAACTCAGGACCTCATATATGCTGGCCCAACACTCAGGGTTTTTTTGTTTTTTTTAAGTCCAGGTATCTTTATAAACTAATACATCATAAAGTCATAAAGCAAGGGTTTTTGTTGTTGTTGATACTTCTGAGACAGGGTCTCACCATGTAACTCTGGAACACACTATGTAGACAGGCTGGCCTCAGAGATCATCCTGCCTCTGCCTCCCTTCCTGAGTGCTGTTATTAAAGGTGTGTAAGCCACCATGCCCACATAGAAGTTTTCGCTTATTTCTTTGGCTTTTAAATTGGAATGGGGCTAGGATGGAAAGTGGAGAAGAGGGAGAGAGAGAGAAAGAATATTAATGAGCACGGGGACGAGGGCGGAGGGGTACACTGTGGTGGTATAAGCAGTGGGAAGAGGACAGGTCGATCCCAACTAGTGACTGACAGCCTGGGTTATGTAGGGAGACCCTAATTTATGGAGGGGGTGGCCAGGTAGTTGTGGTGGCACATGCTTCATCCCAGGACCCAAGAGGCAGAGACAGGTAGAGGCAGATCTCTGAGTTCTAGGCCAGCCCGGTCTGGTTTACATAATGAGTTTCAAGCCAAGCCACCCAGGGTTACATAGTGAGACCCTGTCCCCTTGTCATCCCTTCTCCCCACCCCTGCCAAAAAAAGAAGAGTCCTAAGAGAATGAGGCAAAACCATATGCCAGGAGGCAAAGGTGAGTTACTTCCTTATCGGCGTTATTTTTTGCCTTTTTGCTGCCAGGTAGACAGTCTTAGCTTTGCAATTCTCTGTATGGTAAAGGACGAGAAAGACGAGTTGGAGGAGATGACAAGAGGTGAAATTTCACAGCACGGGAGAGTGTGTTGCACAAGTGTCTGCCTTCAGCAGGGAGCACGCAGGCATGTCTGGGTGTGGGCACGTAGGTATTACAGTCCTGGTTTGTCTGTAGGCCACTTGGGTAGAAGTGGTGTTTCTCATATTTCAGTAAATGCCCCCTTCATGACTCTGGCAACCCACTGCCCATTTCCCAACTCACTGCTGTAGTCAATGGATATGTGTTTGAGGAGCAGTTTTATTATTCAGCACTATGATCTACAGTGGAACTTGAAGCAATGGTGGGGCTCAGTGGTACAATCGCCTGGCATGCATGAGAACTGAGTTTGATCCCTAGCACTGCCAAAATTAAACAAAAAACAAACAAACAAACAACAACAACAACAAAAGAAAAAACCTAGGCCTGATGGTTTACAACTATAATTCCAGCTACTCGAGAGGCTAAGGCTAGAGGATCAAAAGTTCATGGCCAGCCTGGGCAACTTAGCGAGACCCTGTCTCAAAGTATGAAAAGTAAAAAAGAGGGCTGCAGACGTAGCTTTAGAGATAGCGTGCTGGCCTAAGATAAGCAGGGCCCAAGAGCAGTCCCCGGTACGGTGGAAAGGGCTGAGGAAGAAGTTTGTCCTCAGGGGCCCCCAGATTAAAAAGAAGGCTGACAAGCTATGGGCGCAGTCACACAGCAGAGCAAGCACTCTGAAAGAGGAAGCAGAGAGGACCCAAGGGAAGCTGGGTCTAAAAGGCAGAAGGGAGGAGCTGGGGTTGCATCCATCTCAGCTGACATCAGAAAGATGTCCTGGGATAGGACAGGTAAAAAGGAAGAGGAGCGGATCTGGAAAGGAGACAGCGTAGACCAAGACCCAAGCTCTGCCTGGGAAGGATTTGGGGGAGTTCTGGGGTCAAGTAGAGCCATCATGGGAGTGGCTATCAGCCAGGCTGAGAACATTGTCAGATTCAAAAAACTTAGCTAAAAGCATTTTAAGAAAGTCTCCTGAATCAGGCAGTGGCATGCGACCTTAATCATAATTGTCATGCTAACACAGAGGAGGCAAGGGAAGGATTGTGAGATCTGCCCCAAAGAAAGACACACAGACACGTACACACTGGTGTGCGGGTGCGAACACACACACACACACACCACAGAGGCGTGTTGTGAAAAACCTCTAATCTCAGAAGTAGAGGCAGGAACTCAAGGTCATTCTTGGCTTCTTAGTAAAGTCAAGGACAGCAGAGGATGCAGGAAACCTTGCAACAACCAAACAGAAGATCAAAAGCAAGGAGTCTTGAGACAACTGACCATTAAATTCTCTTTTACAAAGGACAGAGGACATTCAATCATTTCTTGCCACCACACCCTACTAGGGAACACAAATGAGGCTGGCTTGACCCACCCTCCAGCCTTCACTTCCTTAGGATTATAAACGCACACCTACCTCATATTATTATTGAGATGAGGTCTCAGTAGGCCCAAACTGGCCTCCAACTGGCAAAGCAGCAGAAGATGACCCTGAATATCTAATCCCCTTGCTTCAATTACCCAGTGGGCTAGGATTACAGGCATACATTACCATGGCATATACATATATATTCCCAAGACAGGGTTTCTCTGTGTGTATCTTTGGAACGTGTCCTGGCACTGGCTCTCTAGACCAGGCTGGTCTTGAACTCATAGACCCGCCTACCTCTGCTCCCAAGTAAGTGCTGGGATTAAAGGTGTGCACCACCACCGCCCAGTTAAATGTATATATATGTTAACTGGAGGAAACTGAAGTCCACAGAAGTATCCAGGGTTATCAGTTCTTCCATTCTTTCTGCACTCACTGACACAACTACCTGCCTGGGAAGGCTTGAACTAGATGCTGTGGTTCCACCAGGGAGGAAAACAAACATTTCCTATTCAGGGGAGTCAGCCTTCAACCAATTGAAATTCTGATTCGGATCCCAGAGCCCTTCCCAGCACACAGAACGGCAGGTAGGCTTTGTCATTACCAGGGGCTAAGGGGGGTGGGGTGGGGTTGTGTCTTCTTGCTCTACCACCCCCACAGCAAACCAACCGAAGAGCAGAGTAATTGTTATGCAAATGTTCTGTCAAGATGAGGTGCGGAAAGAGACCTTGCATAGCTCTCTGCTATAGAGATTCCCCACGTCTCAGGTTTGCTCCCACCTGGACGCCATTCAAGGCCACTGGGAGCTTTTCTCAGGCCACCTTCACCCCCTGTGAATGCCTTTGCAGTCTCACCTTTGACTAGTACCCCTGCTAAGTACCAATGCAGGCGAGTAGAATGACGATAAATGTTTAAAAGCCAAAGGAAGGGGGGTTGGAGACAAATTAGAGAAAGGACACTCGACCAACTTTTACTGCCTACACAACCTTGCTGGGATCCAGGCCTGGCCAAGATCAGAGATGCCTGGCAAACCCCACCCTGACAGATATCCCGGAAAGCTGCCTGGGAGTGGCTGGTGCTTGTCCCCAGAGCCTGGGCAATGTTATGTCCTGGGTAACTACAAGTCACACAGGATGAAAGCCATGACTGAATGTCTGGGGCAGGGTGGGAGGCCTTGCCAGGAGGTGGGGGTGGAGCAGGAGCAAGGGAGGAGGGGCGGAGCCTTGACTGGTTTTGCGCAGACAAATCTCTTTTTTTTCCAGACTGGAAAAAGCTGTTTGGGCTGTGCGCATTTGTAGAGAGTCACGGTATTTACTACGCTTCCTGAATCCACAGATTGCTTTTTGTCATTCAGTCAAACCCAGCTTGTATTTTTCCTGAGGAGAGCTGAACAGCCAGTGGGGGCTCCTCCCCCATGTTGTGTTCAAAGGCACATCATAAGTGACTTAAAAAGCCCCCCCACTCACATGGACAGCAGGGGTTGGTGGGGTGGCATGCTGTAGAGACAAAGACCCAAGTTTAGACAAACATTGTCTCTCCCTTGTGCACACAAACTCTATTTTCCCATCACACACACACACACACACACACACACAATACCAATAACCAGTTCCAATACTTTACGCGTCTCTTTCTTATCTGCATTGTTAAGGGCATTAGGTGGAGTCAGAAATAATGAGATAGTTAATTTTTGAAAATGCTTTCTTGCCAAAATGTGCCTCCCACAGAACCCTAATAGTAAATGTGCGTATGTGCATTTTCCCATGCCAACGAATACTCCAACGCTAACTACCCCTACAGTGCAATTCAATTCTAGTGCTGACTACCTCGAGTTGGTGTAAGAGCCCGCAAGTGAAAGGCTCAGTCCCAAAGACCACCCATATACTTTAGAAACTTCTTATGGGTCCTGGACTGGTGGTCCTCAGAGAACGGTGTCCCAGGCCAAGTCCACAGCAAGATACTGTCTCAAGAAAACAAAGAGAGTGCTGGAGAATTGGCTTAGCAGTTAAGAACACTTGTTGCTCCTGCAGAGGACCCGAGTTCGAGTCCCAGCACCCACTTGATGGTTTGCAACAATCTGTAACTCCAATCCCAGGGAATCTAAAGCCCTCTTCTTGGGCACCAGTTCACATGCAATCAGGCAGGCAAAACACTATAATACACATACATAATATATCTAAAAAGTATTTTTTAAGAAAAAACAAAACAAAACAAAGAGAAATAGATGTACTCCAAGTGCCCATTTAGAAACGAATAGGTAAGCTAAATTCATACAGCACCTCTAACATGGAGCAGGGCTTGCATGAGGGTACAGTCCTGAAATCCTAGCACTTGGGAAGCAGAGATAGGCACACTTGAGGCTAGCCTGGTCCACGCAGCAATCCTGTCTCTAAAGAGATAAATAATGCCAGGTGTGTCAGTGCATGCATTTAATCCCAGCAGTCAAGAAGCAGAGTCAGACCGATCTCTGTGAGTTCAAAGCCAGCCTAGTCTACACAGCAAGTTCCAGG
Source organism: Chionomys nivalis (assembly GCF_950005125.1). Classification (NCBI taxonomy): domain Eukaryota; kingdom Metazoa; phylum Chordata; class Mammalia; order Rodentia; family Cricetidae; genus Chionomys; species Chionomys nivalis. Next base: position 35,180,851 of record NC_080106.1, read on the forward strand.
ACAGCCTGGGCTACACAGAGAAACCCTGTGATGAACTGGCCTTCCTCTATCTAAGGTCTGAAAGCCATTTTTATAGTGAAGACAAACTAAGTTCATTGCTGTTTATGATTGGGCTATGCCCTACCTGTAACCTTAACTACAAATGGTTCTCTACTGCCTGTTCCAGGAAACAGCAACCATGTCTTTGTTTCAGAAAGCTGTTATGACCATCTTACAAACCCAACCTTTGTTTCAGAAGTTGATTATAATCGCCTGTTGTTATGACTACCCTGCCGTGGCTACCTTGTTATGTTCTGCTTCTGTAAGACTACCTGTTTACCTGCCAAATCCCCCATTTGGAGACACCCCTAACCCCCGAGCAATCAATCCATTGATGACCTCTTGAACCCCACCTTAAGGGGAGACAGCCATGTACACAATAAAGAACACTTGCTTTAATTAATTTGGCCATGATTATTAGGGTCAGTTAACACCTGTCTGGGAAAAACAAAACAAAACAACAACCAAAAACCAAACGAAACCAAGCAAAGAAATAAACAAATATCCTTCAAGTTGGCTGTTTGGCTAAACACACTTCTGGAACACAGGGAAACACTGTACTTGTGTTTGCCAACTTGTCATAAAGGACAAAAGTCAGCAAGAGCCAAATGAAAGGGATACACCGGACAAGTAGGCAGTGAATAGAGCCTTGCCTTTCTCTGCCCTGCTTCATTTACTCCCTTGTTCCCTAACTCTCCTCCTTGTAGACTGTCCACAGGACTGACTTATCAGAGAGAGCAGGCCAAGTCTTCTGGAAAGTTCTAAACCTTGGGTCCAGACTGGCTTACAAAATAAGACCTTGACTCAAAACACAAAAAGACACAAAAGCAAAGTTGATGTAGTAGGTGGTGGTGGCGCACGCCTTTAATCCCAGCCCTAAGGAGGCAGAGGCAGGTGCATCTCTGCATTTGAGGCCAGCCTGGTCTACAGAGTGTGCTCAAGGACAGCCAGAGCTGTGTAAAGATGTTTCAAAATTACAATACAAGAAGTAAAAAGCCAGCCACAGTGACTCATGACTGTAACAACCTTGGCACTCTAGAAACCAGGTAGGAGGAATGCTACAACCTGAGGCCAACCTGGTCCGCATGGTGGGCGCTAGGCCAGCCCAAAGAGAAAGACAGATAAAAAAGAGAGAGCAAGCAGGAGCGTGAACAGGAGGCATGTCATAGCTTTCCTTTCTGAAGTAGAAAGGCAGGGATGGGAAATGTGTTTCGGTTGCCATGGAAATGGGAATGGGAGTTGGTTGGGACTTGCAGTAGCTGCAGCTGGGGTGAAGCAAGCAGCCTGGGAGCTGGCCCTGTGGTAGAGGGGGCTTCCAGCTGCGGATAAGACAGCAGGCTTACCTGGAAGGAGGAGGTAGGAAAGGAGACAGACACTGTCTCAGACTCCGGAGCTCATGAATTCTGCAGGCATTAAGAGTGGCACAGAACAGGCTGTGTGCCTCGGTGCTATATAAGTATCCCACAGGCCTGGAAAACAAGAAGCAAAATAAACCCAGGGCTTGGAAAAGAACTGAAAGTGTGTCTGCTGTCACAAAGCCCCAGACTGGAGAGTGACAGAGGATGCCTCCCGGGTACGGGGACTGGCGGCACTCTGTCCCCAGCAGTCTTCAGACAGAGCTCTGTGTGGCAGAGGGCACCAGGTTTGCTTCTTCCTCTGCTCTGCTATTCCTGTGGCGGGTAGGAGGGCTCTACCGTGCTGGGTTCTGGGGGCTTCTCAAGGACTTACAGCTCTGACTGCTCCCAATAGCCTGTGCTGGGAAGATGTCTTAGTCTCTGCAATCCCTTTGCTGGTCTACCTGAGGCAATATTTGCTATCCATTCCTATCCCAGAAAGTGAAAACTCCCTGCTGTTTCTTGTAATCTGAGCTGGGGCGGGGAGGGTTGCTGGGATGACTGTAGGATATAAAGGGACTCAAGCCTGGATTTCTCTCTCTCTCTCTCTCTCTCTCTCTCTCTCTCTCTCTCTCTCTCGATAGAAAGTGGTCAATTGAGATGGCTCAGAGCCTGAGGACTTGAGTTCAATCCCCAGACCCATGTGATGGAAGAAGGGAAGTCTCCTGCAGATTGTCCTCTGGTCTCCATTCACTCCTGCACAATATCACCTTCCCACCCCCCCAAAAATGAATACATGTTTTTAAAAAGAGAAGAAGAGAGTAGCTGGGGAGTCAGGGGTGTGAGTAGTGGAAAAACACTTGTCTAGCATTCCTAAAGCCCAGGGTTCCATACCCAGCACTGAGGGAGAAAGGAGAGAGAGAGAGAGAGAGAGACAGACAGACAGACAGCAGACAGACAGATGGAGGGAAGGAGAGAGAATAAAGATGAATGAGAATTTATTTACTATGTAGGCAGGCTAGTCCTGAACCTAGTCTCCTAAGTAGCTGGATATCACATATTAGAGCCATTTAACCCAGTTTTTCCTTCCTTCCTTCCTTCCTTCCTTCCTTCCTTCCTTCCTTCCTTCCTTCCTTCCTTCCTTCTCTCCTTCCTCCTCCTCTTCTTCCTCCTTCTCCTCCTCTTCTTTTCTTCTTCGACTCTCTGGGAGTGTCTCTGGGTCTAGAAGAAACTGTTGAGTCTCTTGGTAGGGAAGCAAGACTTGTGTTGGAGTTGCAACAGCCGTCAGGCAACAGGAACTTGATCTTGGTGTAGTGGAAAGGCTTGATGGCCAAGCAGGCAGCACTTGCCCTCTTCAGTCTCTTCCACCTTCATTGGCACGGTGCCAGGCAATGTCTTGGTAGCATTGTGTGATGGTGCCAGTCATGGTCAGGTCCGGGTACTCATGGTACACATTGTGTGTGCCACTGAGGGAGTCACAGTGTAGCCAGATGCCGAACTTCTCTGCACACAGCAGCAGCTTCTCAAACTCCTGCCCGCAGTATACCATCTCCCCTGATGACTTCTTCATCTTCTTCAGTGGTGACAGGAAGTACCAGAAGCAGGACTTGGCTACCACATGGTTGGTTGAATGCAAAGAGACGCATTTGGTACAGTGGTGGTTCGTGGCACTTTCGGAGTGAGAAGGCAGCACCCCATACCACCTTGTACTCTTTTAAGTGTGTCAAAGCCTTCATGGAGCTCCATCTGCATTTGCTGCCACCCACAAAAGGAAGGGACCCATTTCTTCAAAGTTACCTGGCATCCTCTCTTCTCTTAGTCTCTATGCGCATATAGACACACACACACCTGCAAACTCTAATGTGGGTATATCACACATATGTACCACTGCATCCCAAATTAGGAAGAAATGGAAAGACCCCTATGTTCCAGACATTGAAGACTTAATATTGAGTCTCATAAAGATAAGAACCATAGCTGGGCGGTAGTGGCTCACACCTTTAATCCCAGCACTCCAGAGGCAGAGGAGGGTGAATCTTTGTGAGTTTGAAGCCAATCTGGTCTACCTAGTGAATTCTAGGACAGGCTCCAAAAGCCAAAACCTACACAGAGAAATCCTGTCTGGAAAAACCAAAAACCCCAAACAAACAAACAAAAAACCAAGCATAATGTTTTGCTTTGATGCAGTTCTAACGATCCAGTCACAGGAGAATGTGGCAATATTGTATTATAGAGTCACAGTACTCAGGAGAATGTGGTAGTATTATAGAGTCACAGTACTCAGGAGAATGTGGTAGTATTGTAGTCACGGTACTCAGGAGAATGTGGTAGTATTATAGAGTCACAGTACTCAGGAGAATGTGGTAGTATTATAGAGTCACAGTACTCAGGAGAATATGGTAGTATTATAGAGTCACAGTGCTCAGGAGAATGTGGTAGTATTATAGAGTCACAGTACTCAGGAGAATGTGGTAGTATTATAGAGTCACAGTACTCAGGAGAATATGGTAGTATTATAGAGTCACAGTGCTCAGGAGAATGTGGTAGTATTATAGAGTCACAGTACTCAGGAGAATGTGGTAGTATTATAGAGTCACAGTACTCAGGAGAATGTGGTAGTATTGTAGTCACGGTACTCAGGAGAATGTGGTAGTATTATAGAGTCACAGTACTCAGGAGAATGTGGTAGTATTATAGAGTCACAGTACTCAGGAGAATGTGGTAGTATTGTATTATAGAGTCACAGTGCTCAGGAGAATGTGGTAGTATTATAGAGTCACAGTACTCAGGAGAATGTGGTAGTATTATAGAGTCACAGTACTCAGGAGAATGTGGTAGTATTGTAGTCACGGTACTCAGGAGAATGTGGTAGTATTATAGAGTCACAGTACTCAGGAGAATGTGGTAGTATTATAGAGTCACAGTACTCAGGAGAATGTGGTAGTATTGTAGTCACAGTACTCAAGAGAATGTGGTAGTATTATAGAGTCACAGTGCTCAGGAGAATGTGGTAGTATTATAGAGTCACAGTACTCAGGAGAATGTGGTAGTATTATAGAGTCACAGTACTCAGGAGAATGTGGTAGTATTGTAGTCACAGTACTCAGGAGAATGTGGTAGTATTATAGAGTCACAGTACTCAGGAGAATGTGGTAGTATTGTAGTCACAGTACTCAGGAGAATGTGGTAGTATTGTATTGTAGAGTCACAGTACTCAGGAGAATGTGGTAGTATTGTATTGTAGAGTCACAGTACTCAGGAGAATGTGGTAGTATTGTAGAGTCACGGTACTCAGGAGAATATGGTACTATTGTAGACCAGTAGAGAAGGAGAGCAACCTAGAAACCAACCCTTGCAGGTTTAGTTAGACGATTTCAACATGACACCAGAGCTCCCAGGAAAGGAAAGTCTCTTAACAAGTGACCTGGGAAACTAGACATCCACACACCAAAGACTGACTCTGGACCCTGACTGCCAATCACACACAGAAAAGAGTTCAGACATGCTGAAGGCCTGAATCTTAGAGTAGAAACTAAGCCCCTCAGAGGAGAATGAGAAAAGGCTTTATGGCATAACATCGATGATGGGTTTTTAGACACACCACCGAAAGTACAAGCAAGAGAAGAACAGACGAGATGCACTAAAGCTTCACCACCCAAGCCAGGTGTGGTGGCACACACATTTAATCCCAGCATTCAGACAACAGAGACAGGCAGATCTTTGAGTTCAAGGCCAGTCTGAACTCAAGGCCAGAGTGAGTTTCAGAAGCGCCAGGGCTGCACAGAGAAACCCTGCCTAGTAAATAAATAAACAAACACATAAATACATAAAAATAAAAAATAAAAGCTTCTGTGTCAGCTGTGGGTGCACGATTGTAATCTTAGCACCTGGAAAGCCGAGGAAGGAAGACAGTCGAAAGTTTGAAGCTAGCCTGGGCTACAAAGTGAGTTCCAGGCGGGCCATCAATGGCTACAGAATAAGACAATCTCAAAATAAATAAAAATAACCAAATACGACAAATAACAAACTTGTATATTTCAAATAACAGGAAGAATTGAAAAGGCGGCTCTAGGATGTGGGTTCAACTAACTGACAAGGACCTGATAACCCAGAATTAGGACAGAATTACAAATCGACCACAAAACACCCAGCCTCATTAAAATATGGGCAAATGAAACTGAGGAGATAGCTCCTTTAGGTTAAGTTCTTGCTCTGTACACAGGAGGACTTCACCTGAGTCTGAATCCCTAAAACCTATGTAAAAAGCTGGGCTGGTAGCCGGGCCGTGGTGGTGCGCTCCTTTAATCCTAGCACTCGGCAGAGGCAGAGGCAGGTGAATCCCTGTGAGTTCGAGGCCAGCCTGGTCTACAAGAGCTAGTTCAGGACAGTTAGGTCTGTTACACAGGGAAACCCTGTCTCGAAAAGACAAAACAAAAACAAACAAACAAAAAAAGCTGGGCTGGCATATACCCAAGCATAGTCGGCTCTGGGGAGGTGGAGACAGAAAGATCCCTGGGCCAGCTAATCTAGCCAATTGGTGAGCCCCAGGGCCAGTAAGAGACACTGTCTCAAAAAATAACCTGGAAGGCTGTAAAGATTGCTCAACAATTAAAAACGCTGCTTGTTGCTCTTGCAGAGAACCCAGGTTGAATTCCCAGCATCCACGTCCTGACTCTAACCACATGTAACCCTTAACTCTGGGAAATCTGATAGACATATATACCTGCATACACATAAAATCAATAAATCAAAAAAAGAACAAGAAAAAAATTGAGGAGGATTGAACAAAATATTGAAGTCCACCTCTAGCCTCATATGCATAGACCACACACATACATACGCACACACATGCATGTACCCACATATACAATGCCACATACACATGTACATACACACACATGCATGCACCTAACACACACATACCGTAAAACAGGAGCAAAGGACTCGAACAGCTACATCTTCAAATGAGAACTAAGTACCTGAAAAACAGGCTCAGCGCCAGCAGCGGTGTAATGGCACTGTGTGACACCTGAAATCATACCACTGAGAGGAGACCCTCTCTCAAAACACCAAAAGAAAAGAGATGCTCAATATCACTAATCCACTAACTGTGAACTAGAAAAACAATACAACTGTCAACAGGTAGGAACATGGCTCTGACACAGAACACACACCTCGTACAGAGAGAGGACTCCCTAGGCTCAGGCCCAATAACCACCTCAACAGAACTAAAGGGGTAAATTGTGTGACTTGTATATTTTTACCACCAGAAAACTCACAGCTACACGGAGACTAATGGAAGTGATGCAGGGTCTTTTGTCTCATCAAAGCTCACCACAGGTGCCCAGCCCACAAGTTTGCACCAGGAGGTCAGTGACAGAACTCAGGAGAGAGATGAGAGAGGAGCCTTGCTCAGAAGGGAGGCTGCCAGCCCTGGCTGTCACGGGGTCTGAGGTGGCAAATGCTGCTTGGCTCTGGGACAGTAAGTGTCACGACAGATGTGCTGGTTCTGGTGGGTTTGAGGAGACAGGGACGAACAACGGTATGGATTGGTGGCGGGCCACACCAAGCAGGCAATTTATCTGTCAGAGTGTGATGAGATGAGAAGGCAGAAGGTGGGTGAGAAGGCAGGAAGGGAAGGAAGAGGAGGTGACCAGAGAGGTGGTGACTCACTGTCACGAGAGTCTTGTCACCTTAGAAGGAAATCTGGAAGAATCTGCAGGCCAGACTAACACTGGCAACAAGAGATGCTGATATGGGCCATGATACGCGCATGGCACTCAAGAGGCTTCGGTGGCGGTGTTGGTTCTGCTCTTTAGCTGAGAAAACCAAGCCTCAAGAGGTTAAGTAACTTGCTCAAGAGCACAGCCAGGCAGCGAGAGTGGATCTGGGGAATGAACCAGCCCTTACAGGGGCTTCAACATCAATTCGTTTTAAGAAATCTTTCAAAGGGCAACGATGGTAGAGTACTCTCCTAGCATGCCAGAGACCTGTGTTCAGTCTCCAGAACCACAACAAAAGAGTCAGTGTTTGGGCTTGGGACTAACTAGGATGCTGACTGAAGCCTAGCGCCATCGCCACCACCACAAAAATATGAATGCTGGTTTATAACAAATATATCATACAGGATGTCATTGTTATAGTAATGCAAGACGTTGAAATACGGGGACTTTAAGGTTATATGATAACTCTGGACTAATGCATCAATTCTGTACATTTAAACTATTTTTAAAAACACATAAATTCTGGGCCAGTGGGTAAGGAGTTTTCTGCCAAGTCTAGAAAAATGAGCGCCATATCTGAGACCCACATGGTGGAAGGAAGGAGAGAACCAACTCCACAAAGGTGTCTTCTAGGGACTGGAGTGACGGCTCAGTGGTTAAGAGCTCTTATTGTGGCCGGGCGGTGGTGGCACACACTTTCAATCCCAGCACTTGGGAGGCAGGTAGATCTCTGTGAGTTTGAGGCCAACCTGATCTACAGAGTGAGTTCAGGACAGCCAAGGCTACACAGAGAAACCCTGTCTTGAACCCCCTCCCCTCCCCACAAAAAAAAGTTCTTACTGATCTTGCAGAGGACCCAGGTTTGTTTCCCAGCACCCACATGGTAGGTTACACTGGTTCCAAGGGATCAGATGCCTTCTGGCCTCTGTGGGCTCTTGCACAAATGTATTGCACATAAACTCAAATAGGCACACAAAATCAATTAATCAATCTTTAAAAAGGTAACAAAGCCAGGCATGGTGGCACATGCCATTAATCCCAGCACTCAGGAAGCAGGGACAGGCAGAGCTCTGTGAATCTGAGGTTAGTCTGGCCCACACAGTGAATTCCAGGACAGTCAGAGGGACAAGACCCTGTCTCCACAAAAAGGGTAATAAAGTAGTGTGTGTGTGTGTGTGTGTGTATATGCGTGTGTGTGTGTGTGTGTGTTCTATTAAAAACAAGTAAACTTGGGACTAAAGAGATGGTTCAGTGGTTAAGAGCACTTGCTGCTCTCCCAGAGGACCAGAGTGTGGCTCTGAGCATGCACCCACACCAGCAAGTTCACAACTACTGTGACTCCAGCTTTGGAGGATCTCACTGTTTTGCACACACCCACAGGCAGACACAGATGCACCTACACATAATTAAAAATGAAAATCAATCCTTGAGACAAACAGACGAAAGGCAAATCCAGAAGCTGTCCCCGCACAGGTCTGGTGGAGCTGGACTGAAGCTGTGCCCACCTTACCTGCCGACTGGCAGAGGGCCACAGTCACAGCTAGGAGTCTGTGTGCTTGCCCTAATCAGGCTCCCGGAGGTCAGGAACAGTGTGTGCCTCTTCCACCGGACTGGCAGCCTTCTCAGGGTGAGAAGGAAGCTTCCCTTGTTAAACTGGGCCACCTTTCTTCTCAGAGGGTTCGCGGAGGCTGGGAAGCCCCAGAGCTCCACGTTCTTTTTCTTTTCCTTTTGGGCCAGTCAGAGAAGAAGAAGCTGTGCCAGCATGTGCTTATTACTCTGCTCTAGTGATGGAAGCCAGGGCTTCAAGCATGCTAGACAAGCGCTCTTCCAGGGTGCTATACCCCGACCCTGAGCACCCTCTAAATTCAAAACAATAGGAATTTGAATTCTCTGTTATGTATGTCTGTCTGGTGTCTTTTTATTTTGATACAAAGTCTTGCCCTATACATGAACAGGCTGGCCTGAAACTCATGATCCTCAGGCCTCAGCACCCCAAGGGCTGGGAATATAAGAGACCACCACATGTGGCTAAGAATTGGCATGGCAAAAGCAATATTCAAAAGCAGCAAACTAAGAAAGAGTTAGGCCTGGGGGGTTCCATCCTTAGCACTGGAAAAAAAAAAAGAAATTCTATGATGTGTCTATGATATGTCAGTTGAGTATCTAAGTGTCATTTCTCCTGCGGGCCTCACTGCTCTCCAGTGGTTCTCGTACACCACTCCTAGGTCACAGCTGAACAAGAGCAGCCATCAACAGTTTAAAACTTCCATGGACTGGTGAGATGACTGAGGGAAAGCGCTGGCCATGCAAGCCTAAAGATCTGAGACTGAGCCCCAGAACCAGAACCAAAAGGTGGCTCACATCTGGAACCCTAGTCCTGCTGGGAGATGGAGACCAGAAACAGCCTAAAGCGCCTATCACCGCAACAGAAACCAGAGAGACCCTGTTTCAGCAGCAACGTGGATGAGAAGAACCAACTCTGCAGAGTTGGCCTCTGACCACCGCCCACACATGTGGCCTGCACATGCCTGCACACACATACACACAGGCTTACTTGCTCACAAACAAATAAATTGAAAATAAAACAACAAAAAACCCTCCCAACCCCCCCTGCAACGCTGCCATTTCTACAGTAGAACAAAGCATACATCACATTAAACTGTTGCTGCTTCATTTTTTGGAGACTTATGTGGCAAATCTGGTCTGAACTCACTATAGCCAAGGATGACCCTGAACTTGTGATCTTCCCACCACCGCCTCCCAAGAGCTAGAGTTACAGACATGGTTTTATGGAGTCCTGGGGATGGAACCCAGGGGTCTGTGCATGCGAGGCAGGCACCGGAACGGTTGAGCTCCATCCTCAGCCAGCAGAGTACTTCCTGACTCTATGAAGCTGCTGCTTGGGGTTATACATTTGGTTAAAATGTGTAATTTTCCAGTGGAAGCCACACACACAACATCCATGGTTACTGATCTGCAAAAGTCCTTAAGGACGGGACAGGATGTGTCTCGGGACAAAGCTGGCCAAGCAAGGCCTGGAAATCAAATCAAGGCTTAACAATGAGAGAAGGGAAAGCAAGCAGGCAGTCTGCATTAATGAAAGCGGTGGAAATCACAGGCAGACAGAAATAACATGGTAGATGCTCGGAGGCAGCGCCAGGGGACTGCTCTCCGAGAGCCTGGGTTGTCTCATGCTGTCCAGGCTAATGGCAGCTCTGGAAACTTCGTTAAGCAACACAGGCAACTCTGAGGTCTGGCCAGAGCTTCCAGGAAGTCTCTCTTTCTCCTTACCGCCACCCTCCTTATTCTTTTCCCCTGTGTGTTGAATGCAAATGCTCACATGTGTGTACATATATGTACAGGAATGCCTGTCTATGCATGTGCCTGTGGAGACCAGAGGTCCGCTGTGCTTGACCTCTTCCTCCATTGTTCTCCACCTTATTAATCTTAAAATTTATTATTATTATCATCATCATCATCAGGGGGCACATGCCATGGTACCATGTGGAGGTTAGAGGGCAGCTTGTGGAGTCAGTTCTCTCCTTCCATGCATTACATGAGTTCCAGGGCCTGAATTTAGGTTATCAGGCTTGGCCTGGCTGGGTGCCTTTACCTGCTGAGCCACTTCAGACCCTTCCTGCCTTATTTACTGAGACAGTGTCCTCAATGAACGTGGAGCTTGAAGTAAGCTACAGAGATCTGCCCATTTCCGTACACACACACACACACACACACACACACACACACACGAGAATGTCTGTCTGGCTTTTTATGTGGGTGTGGGTATCCGAACTCTGATCTCTGTCCTTGCACTGCAGAGCCGTGACTCATGGAGCCACCCACCTCACTAGCCCCTTTAGAAAGCTACTTTTGTTAAGGCTTTTCAGGCTGGTACTCAAGAGTAACAGGAAGGAAATCGGTCTTAAATTGACCAATCATATCTGCCACAGGCACAAGGATGGGGAATTACACCAGGGGAGCTGCAATCTTGGACTCCTCTTAGAGGACACAAGCATCTGGGGCTCTCCTGGCTATGAAATCGTTTATCTTGCTCACCTTGGTTTGATTCCATGAATACCAATCTTCTAACTAGAGCGCGCCCTGTCATCCGGCTTCCCCGCTGGGGAAGGAATGTGCTGCCCGGTTCACAGAAGGGGGTCAGGCTGTTTTGCAGTTCTCTCTCCCATTGTGATTTAATGTTCCTGCTCTGACTTCCTCCCCAGCCTCTGCTGGTCTGATTATCTCTGACTGCACTAGAGAGCCTCCACTCCTGGCTTGCAAAGTTTCTGACTACCAACCTCTAGCCCTGTGTGACGTGGACCAAGAGGGGTTTCTCCCACAGAGGTAAACAAGGCTCCTTCTCCTTTCTAAAGGTGACCAGTATGCTGGGGACTGAAACCAGGGCCTTGCCCGTGATAGGCAGGTGTTCTACCACAGAGACGCTCCCCGGTCTTGCTTCCCTTTTGACTTGACTAAGCAGCGAGCCTTCAATACATCTATCACCCAGCCCAGGATGAGTTGTTGGACAGCTGAAAGAACAAATCAATAACAAAACCAACACTGTAAGTTTAAGAGAAAATAAGGAAGAAGGAGGCCCTGTGCTTGGGGAAAAGTGCCAATGATGACGAACAGAACAAACACAGCAGCAAAGATCCAGAAGAACCGGGTGTTCTGTCCCCAAGTGGAAATCAGGACTGGTGTGACAGAAATCAGAGAGGCTCCAGGAGAAAGCACTACAGCCAAGAGGTAGCAGATACAGAGGGACAGAGAATGAACGAGGGGCCCACCTGGTGGCACACACATGCAATCCTAGTGCCAGGGTGGCAGGGGCCGGACTGTTACCTCAGGTTCAAAGCCAGTCTGGACTACGTCATGAGAAGAAAAGGGGGAGCACCACGGCTCAGCATCATGCCTTAGAGCCCAGCATGCAAACCCAACAACCTGATTCCATGGTGGAAGGGGAGAACCAACTGTTCTCTGGCCACCACCACACATGCACAGTGGTGATGAAAAAATTAAAATAAGGGGCTGGAGAGACGGCTCTGTGAGTGGTTAAGAGCAGCGGCTGTTCTTCCAGAGGTCCTGAGTCCAGTTCCCAGCAACCACATGGTGGCTCACAACCATTAGTAAGGAGATCTGGTGCCCTCTTCTTCCCTAGAGGCAGACATGTAAACAGAATACTGCATATTAAAAAAACAAAATCAATAAATCTTAATAAAAACCAAAATATATAGAATAAAATAAAGCCACAGTGGTGAGGCACGCCTTTAATCCCAGCCAGGAGGCAGAGGCAGATGGGTCTCTGAGTTTGCGATCAGCCTGGTCTACAAAGTTAATTCCAAAGCTTGTTCCAGAACAGTCAAGGCTACACAAAGAAACCCTGTCTCAGAAAAGGAAGGAAGGGAGAGAGAGAGAGAGAGAGAGAGAGAGAGAGAGAGAGAGAGAGAGAGAATTTATAGTCAGGTATGGTGGTGCAATCTTTTAATCCCAGCACTTGGGAGTCAGAGCAGAGATAGACAGATCTCCATGAGTTTCGGGCCACCCTTGGTCTACATAGCTGAGTTCCAGGCCAGCCAGGGTTACATAGTGATAAACTGTTTCAAAACCAAAATTTAATTTAACAATTTTTTTAAAGGAGTAACTTTTTTCTTCAGTTGTAAGAGAGGAGAGGAGGTGAAGGGGAAGGTAGAGGTGAGAAGGCCTCCCGTGGCCAGGCTCCCAGAGGGCAAGGGAGTGAAAGGAGGAAACTTTCTAACTTTTCTTTCTTTCCTTGCCTTTTATTTCTCCCTTCCTTCCTTCCTTCCTTCCTTCCTTCCTTCCTTCCTTCCTTCCTTCCTTCCTTCCTTCCTTCCTTCCTTCCTTCCTTCCCTCCCTCCCTCCCTCCCTCCCTCCCTCCCTCCTTCCTCCCTTCCTTGCTTCTCTCTCTCTCTCTCTCTCTCTCTCTCTCTCTCTCTCTCTCTCTCTCTCTCTCTCTCTCTCTCTCTCTCTCTCTCTCTGTGTGTGTGTGTGTGTGTGTGACAGGGTTTCTCTATATACCAGGCCTGGCTGTCCTGGAACTCACTTTGTAGACCAGGCTGGCCTCAAATTCACAGAGCTCCACCTTCTGTCTGCCTTTGCCGCCAAGTGCTGGGATTAAAGGTGTGAGACACCACCGCCCAGCCAAAGACCCTTTTTTAAAATCACATTTTACTTCAGTTATTCAAGTATCATTTTCCCTGTTCTTTTGTTTTCTCAGTTCCCGTGAAGAGCAGTGCAGCACTGGGATTAAGGCTGGCGATGGGCTCAGGAGCAGAAGAGTGGCGAGCATTTCAGAGGCCCTAGGTTTGAAAATAGGCCTGATGGCCCTGGAATTGCAGCTGCTCCAGGAGCTGAGTCAGGAGGATTCCAAATTCCAGGCCTGCCTTGAAGACCCTATCTCGGAAAATGTTTAAAGCCCCAGCTGGCGTAGATTAATAAGAAACCAGTGGCCCACCATGCCTGAGGCCCTTAGGGCAGTGGTGGCAGGGGAGGGGGCGTGGCTATGAAGGTGTTAACCTTCACTTCTAAAGTTAGACCACCTGAGCTCACCCCCAGGCTGTCCCTCATCGGCTCTAACTCCAAGCAAACTTTTGGTTTCTTTGTTTTTTTTTTCCAGACAGGGGTTCTCTGTGCAATAACCTTAGCTGTCCCAGAACTCACTTTGTAGAGCAGGCTGGCCCTGAACTCACAGAGATCTGCCAGTCTCTGCCTCCCAAGTGCTGAGATTAAAGACACGCACTACCACACTGGCTCCACGTGAATTTCTTTAACTCCTTCAACTCTTTTTCTCAGGAATGGAATGGAGCTAACAACAGTATCTAATTTGAATAGTCTTTAATCTAAATGGCTGAAGTAAGGATGAAGTATACACACAAAGTGTTTAGAAGAGTCGCCAGCAGGAACACAGCGAAAGGGGACCTTTTCTGCTGCTGGTGGGAATGTAAATTGGCACATTCACTATGGAAAACAGTATGAAGGCTAGGCACAGACTTACCAAATGGTCTGGCGATTCCAACTAAGTGGAAAGTGGGTGTCAAAGAGACATCTCCGCTCCCATGTTTATCACAGCATTAGTCATGACAGCCACAAGAAAAAAATCGGCCAGGTTTTCACCAGTGAACAAGCACATGAATAATATGTGCTGTGCACACACACACACGCAAATATAAACAAGAGAAAATGTGGTATGTATACTCAACAGAATATTATTCAGCCACACACACAAAAAAAAAGAACAAAATCTTGCTACTTGCTGGGTGTGGTTGGTTACATCTGTAATTCCTGTTCTTGAGAGACCCTGGGCTAAAGTCAAGGCCTGTCTGGGCTACAGGAGACACTGTTGAATTAATTAATTTACTATTTATGGCCATGTGGATGAGCCTGGAGGATATTATGTGAAGTGAAATGAGTCAGAAACTGAGAGACAAATATTACATGTTCCCACTCGTATACGGAAGCTAAAAGAAGAAAAGAAAGAAAGCCCCTAAGATGTTAGTCTTACAGAAGTAGGGAAGAAAACAGCAGTCACCAGAGACTGGTGGCAGGTAGACAAAGGCAGAGAGAGGAGGCTGGGTGGGCACAGGAACAGGGCTGCACAGGAGACACACTTTTTGTGTGCTTGTTTGTTTCAAATTTATTTTTATTAGTTTAATTACTGGTATGTGCATGTGAGTTCAAGGGCCCGTTGAGGGCAGGAAGCATCCGATCCCCTTGGAGGTAGAATTAGAGGCTGTTGTGAGAAGCCCTATGGCTTGGGTGCTGGGGATACAGCCCTGGTGATCTGGACGGATGGCAAGTGCGTTTAATCACCGGACCATTTCTCAAGCTATTTTTCAGAGTCTCATGGTGTAACCCAGACTGACCTCGAACTTACAATGACAATCACAAAGAAATGGTAAGTACTTACAGCAAAATCTAATTTAAACATCATATACTATAAAAGAATATTGAAGTAGTATACCACACCCCATAAACACACTCAATTACTACGTGACAATTTAAATAGCCAGGTGAGGTGACACAGGCCTGTAATCCCAGCACTTGGAAGAATGAAGTCTGAGACCAGTCAGGGCTTACACAGTGGGACCTTGTCTCAAACAAACAAACAAACAAAAAACAAAACCAGGACTGGTTTGATGTGGTGGCACACGTCTTTAATCCCAGTCTTCAGGAAGCAGAGGCAGGGCCTACAGAGTGAAACTTTGCCCCAAAACAGAAAATGATGATGACGATGAAGAAGAGGAGGAGAAAGAACACTGACAAGGTCTGGGGATGGAACGTGGCTTATGGGCGAGTACTTGATTAGTATGCTACATAAGGCCCAGGGTTCCATCCCCAGCACCTTACACAAATAAATAAAATGAACTCTTTCATATTTTTAAAGAGCTCTGAACACAGGGCAAGTACTCCATAGACAGCAGCCTTATTAGCTTATTTATTATTATTATTATTATTATTATTATTATTATTATTATTATTATACTATTAGTTGGGTTTTTCAAGTTTTTCTGTATAATAACCCCAACTGTCTTGGTACACAATTTGTAGACCAGGCTAGCCTCAAACACACAGAGATCTGTCTGCTTCTGCCTCTTGAGTACAAAAGGCATGCACAGCCACTGCCAGCACCTGGCAAATTCTTATACCTCTCATCTTTAAAAAAAAAATTAATTAATTAATTAATTATTTTATATATATGAACATTTTTGCTTGCATGTATGTACATGTACCGTGTGCTTGCCTGGTGCTTACAGATGTTAGAAGAGGGCATCAGATCCCCTGGAACTAGAGTTATAGAGAGTTATGATCTGCTATGTGGGTGCTGGGAACTAAACCCGAGTCCTCAGGAAGGGCAGTCAGTACTCTTCAACTGCTGAACCATCGCTCTAGACTGGTTAACACTTTTCCTTAAGTGACATATGATTTCTATCAGTTAATTTAGTTTATGTTCTTGTTGCACATTCTAAATTTTGGGGGTGGGGGTTGAGACAGGGTTTCACTGTGCAGCCCTGGCTGTCTAGCAACTCGCTCTTAGACCAGGTTGGCCTCAAACTCAGAGATCTGCATGCTTCTGATTCCAGAGTGCTGAGATTAAAAGCATGCTCCACCACCACTCTGCTGCTAATTTAAAAGTTTGTTTATTTTGTATGTTTTGATATTTTGTCTACATGTGTGTCTACCTACCCTGTGTAGGTCTGGTGCCCTTGGGTCCTCTGGGACTGGAGTTACAGACAGTAGTGAGCTGCCTATGGGTGCTGGGAATCGACCCTGAGTTCTCTGGAAGAGCAGGCAGTGTTCTAAATTGCTGAGCCATCTCTCCAGCCCTTCTGTTCCTGCCTCCCTAGGATGGGGATTACAGGCATAGCTACCATTACTCTATTCTGGCTAATTAATTCATTAATTGGATCTCTCTCTCTCTCTCTCTCTCTCTCTCTCTCTCTCTCTCTCTCTCTCTCTCTCTCTCTCGTTTCTCTGATAGTCTTGGTTGTCCTGGAACTCACTCTGTAGACCAGGCTGGCCCCAAACTCAGAGATAGATATCTGCCTGCCTCTGCCTCCCAAGTGCTGGGATTAAAAGTGTGCACACCCCACCCCACATTAACTGGATTGTTCATGTGTACCTGTATTATGTAGGCTCACATACGGAAGCACACCTGTGCGCAGAAGCCCCTTCATGTACATGCCCCAGCTGACCTCAAGTGTCTTTCTGGCTCACTCCCTGTCAGATTTATTGAGGTGAAATCTCTTGCTGAAACAGGAGTTGGCTGATTCCAGCTAGCAGCTTGTCCTGGTCACAAGGTCTTTGTCTCCAGAATACTGGGGATTATGCAAGACCACTAGGCCTGCCCTGCTTTTTTTTTTGTTTTGAGACTGGGTCTCTCTAGGTAGCCACGCCTGGCCAGAAACTGGTCAGAAACTGGCTATGCAAACTAGGCTGGCCTCAATCCGTGCCTTTGCCTCCTGCCCACCAGAACTAAAGGTGTGTGCCACAGCTGGTACCTTTGCCTCTGCTGGACTTAATTCAGAGCATCTCATTCCAGTCTTCTTGCCAGAGTTCACCCAGAGTAATTCATTTCAAAAGCAACTTTGTATTATTTCTACACTTACAAACCCAAGTAAGGCTTCGCCTGTGTGGATAGCAAGTATAAAGATAAACATGATACAATGTTTCTAAGTTGTTCCTTTCCCCCAAGGGTTCAGTTGTTACTGTTACTGTTCGGGATGCCTGCACATGGGATCCTCTTGTCTGAGTCCCTGTATTGACTTGGAAAAGAAGGATACCATCCTGGTGACTTTTGGTTTGTTTCTCTTAGGTGATGGGGATTGTGCAAAAATTGTAATGACTTTAGCAAAGTTATTAAATAATCACATTTACTCCGGCCTGTTAAACACTCCCCTGGAAGAATATTGTCCAGTTAAAACGGGGAGAAGCCAAGAGTCACAGAGGGCTGGGAGCGCAAGCTCTTGGTTCACAAGCTTGGGCCCGGAACATTTTAGCACTTCCAGGAGCCTTCTACTAATTGGCTGCAGTCAGAAAGAAAAATCTGGCGAGTCAAGGAAGTGAAACGCCTGTGTGGTGGAGCACCTGTTCCTCAAAGAGATGAGGCCTGAGGGTGGCAAGTTAGGCAGCGCAGGAGGGAAACCACAGACTGGAAAAGCCCTGCCTATCCCAATCACCATCTCTGGTGCCACCCAAATCATCTTACAAGAAACCAGCCAATGAGAGGCACCCCCAGAGGGCAAGGTCAGACACCCCGTGTAAGCAGTTGCTGTGACTGCCTTGTCCCGTCTCCCCAGAGCACCCAGAGGCTCTGGTGCCTCCCACTTCCTTCTGCCGTAGGTCATTTTCAGGCCACAAAGTATGCCTAACAGCTGCTCGGCCAGATGTGTCTGAGAGGATGAATTCTCAGCAACCCAGGGTCAACGGCAGACTCCAGGGGAAACACCCTAGGCTACCTTGCCTCTTCCCTCTGACCTTCCCTCTGAACTTCAGGCCCTAAAATTCTGGCTCAAGAGCCTACAAAACAACCCTAGCTCATATCTGGACACTGCCCATCCTTGTGTAGTTTGTTTTACTACCTTAAAGTAAAAAATTAAAAAGGTAAAACTTTTTTTTTTTTTTTTGGTTTTTTCGAGACAGGGTTTCTCTGTGGTTTTGGTGCCTGTCCTGGAACTAGCTCTTGTAGACCAGGCTGGTCTCGAACTCACAGAGATCCGCCTGCCTCTGCCTCCCGAGTGCTGGGATTAAAGGCGTGCGCCACCACTGCCCGGCAAAAAGGTAAAACTATAAGATACATTAAAGAACTCCCAGGGCTGGAGAGATGGCTCAGAGGTTAAGAGCACTGACTGCTCTTCTAGAGGTCTGAGTTCAATTCCCAGCAACCACATGGTGGCTCACAACCATCTGTAATGAGATCTGGTGCCCTCCTCTGGCGTGCGGGCATACATCGAGGAGAATGTTATATACATAATAAATAAATCTTAAAAAAAACAAAACACAAAAAACAAAGAACTCCCACACACACAAAAAAAAAAAAAGCCAGGTGGTGGTGGCACACGCCTTTAATCCCAGCACTCAGGAGACAGAGGCAGGCAGATCTCTCTGAGTTCAGGCCAGCCTGGTCTGCAGAGTGAGTTCCAGGACAGGCTCCAAAGATACAGAGAGACCCAGTCTCACAAAACCAAAAAAGCAAAACAAAAAACAAAAAAACTCTATGAAGCCAACCAGGGGGGAGGCACATAATTAGGGTTCTTACTATTTAGGAAGCAAAGGCGGGAAGATCAACTGACCCCAGGAATTTGGGTCAGCTTGCTTAACATAGGGATACTCTAGGGATGGTGGGGTGGGGGTGGGGAGCGCTTGGGGAGCTAAATTTGGTGACATTAGTAGCTCAGTGGTAGAGGTCTCATTTAGCACAGGAAAGACCCTAAATTTGCTCTTGGTTTTTTGTTGTTGTTGTTTGTTTGTTTGTTTTTTGTTTTTTGGGTTGTTTTTTTTTTTTTTTTTTTGAGAAAAGCTTTCTCTGTACAACAGCCTTGGCTGTCTTAGAACTCACACTGTAGATCGGACCTCTCAGACTCACAGAGATCCACCTGCCTCTGCCTCCTGGGTGCTTGGATTAAAGGTGTGCACCACCACCACCTGGCCTGAATTTGTTCTTAACACTACAAAAAAATATTTAAAAAAAAATTTGTTTGGGTTTGAGTTCAAGCCTAGGCTGGCCTTGGACTTGTGGGATCCTCTAGCTCTGGCCTCCTGGGTACAAAGATTGCAGGTATGAGCCACCATACCCAGACTCCCAATTTTTTAAAACCTTCTTTTCAATTATACAACCCCCCCCGACCCCCAAGTTCAGTGACCGAAAAGCTAGATTCATTTCTTCAACCCTCCTCTGAGGCTGTGTTCACTCTACAGGGGCACACTTGGATAACTACAACTATCGTCACATGGTTAGCCAAGATCAAGAATTTCACAGAGGGCTGGAGAGATGGCTCAGTGGTTAAGAGCACTGCCTGCTCTTCCAAAGGTCCTGAGTTCAATTCCCAGCAACCACATAGTGGCTCACAACCATCTGTAATGAGGTCTGGTGCCCTCTTCTGGCCTGCAGGCATACATGCAGACAGAATACTGAGAATACTGTATACATAATAAATAAATAAATCTTAAAAAAAAAAAAAAAGAATTTCACAGAAAAGGTGACTAGAGCCCTGGTACATAGGCAGGGACAAGAGGCAGGCCTGGCTATTCATGGATCGGATCGGGTTCTGAACGCCAAGCCCATACAATTCAGGGACACTTGAATCAGAGCTTCTCCATCCCTGCCAGTACATCTGTGAGCCGTATCCGAGGCACTCTGTGCCCAAGGCACTCACCCCAGAGCCTTGCAAGGAGACACTGATGTCTTTATGCCAGGAATACTTTTATTTAAAAAAGTACACGAGTTTCCTGCTTTTGTCTTGCTGGTCTCATGCTTGGCGGCTTGGCCACCGCTCAGTCGTTGGTGCCTCCCAACCAAATCTGCAGCGGTACGCTGAGGTCTGAACCGCAGTCTTCTGAACACTGTATAAGGCAGGCTGTAGGATGGGGGTAAGGTGCTGGTGTGTGGCTGGGGGAGACACTTGGGGGGGGGCGGGGCTGTGTTGTTATTCACCTGCAGATTAACGTTTTAAAAAATGACATCATCAGGCTGGAGAGATGGCTCAGCGGTTAAGAGCACTGACTGCTCTTCCAGAGGACCCAGGTTCAATTCCCAGCACCCACATGGCAGCTCACAACTGTCTGTAACTCCTGTTCCAGGGGATCTGACAACCTCACACCAATGCACATAAAATAAAGTTAAATAAATCAAAAAAATTACAAAAAAAATTTGACATTGTCTCATTCTATAGTCCAGGCTTGCCTGGAACTCCCTAAGTAGTTCAGACTACCCCTTATAATCTTCCTGGCTTTGCCTCCCAAGACTAAGGATTACAGCCCTAAATCCCAACTCTAGACATCCCAGCTATACGATTTTTGAGTACTTCTATTGTCTGTCTATCTATCTATCTATCTATCTATCTATCTATCTATCTATCTATCTATCTATCTATCTATCTTTAAATTAGAGTCTCTCTATGTAGTTCTGGCGGTCCTGGAATTCAATACATAGATTGAACATCAGTGTAGCCATGACAGGATGCAGACTAACAAATACTGGGACTAAGCCTCTCCATTACAGTAACCAGGAAAAGCCACAAACTGTACCCTGCGGGGGACCAATCAGAATTGAGACAAACGAGTATTAGATGCTCTAGAACATTAAGATAAGCTTATCTGACTTGTATATAGTTTGCCAATTTCCTTACAGCAATGCTAGTACCAATCCCCATTTGATAAGACTTCTGTTACCTCATTCCTGGGCAATCAGGAGTTCAACCCCCATCTGAATCCGGAATTCCCCTCCCCCCACCCATCCTTTACTCCTTAAAAACCCTGTCATAGCTGAGCTCGGGGCTCTCCCTGATCCAATTGTCATGTCAGAACAAGAGCCCAAGCTTGAGTTTGCCATAAAGCCTCCTTGTTTTTGCATACGAACTCGGACTCCTTGAGGGCTCATGATGCAGGCAGAACAGAGACCAAGCTGGTCTCAAACTCAGAGAGATGCACCTGCTTCTGCTTCCTGGGTGCCGGGATTAAAGGCATGCGCCATCACACACGGCGAGTAATTCTCTTAATGGCACAGAGCATTGATTCTGTCATCTCTCAAAGGTGGAAATGGTGCCGCCCAGGCTTCCAGAATTATTGAACTAATCGGATGAAATAAGATCTGGCCACCAAGCACGACGCCACCTGGCCCAGACTCCCTTCAGCACACTTCTCAGTGCAGCTCTGCTCCTTCTGACCACCACACTCCCTGCCCATTGGGTCAGCAGAAGTCTCTAACCTTATCTTACCCCCATCTTGGTCACCGGCAGACCATCACACATTTGCGCGTCCTATCTAGGGCACCTCATCTCTCTGTTCCCACCTGAGATCAACACACAACCTGGCTTTATGCTAATGTTTGAAGATCTGCATATGTGTGGTGCTGCAGATAGAACCCAGAGCCTTGGACATGCTAGCTTACCTCCCCACCCAAGAGATTATACTTAATATATGCTATTTCCTTAGCACCGCCCTCTGCCAACAGCCCTGCCTGCAACCCTTGCCTGAAGGAAGGTTTCCCAACATAAGTTCTCTCAGGAAAGACCTAAGTGACTTCTTGTGCTTTGGGACATCAGTCAGCACTCCGGCACTAGGATCCGGGACCACTGTAATCAGCCACATCACCAAGAAAAAGTACAAACGTACACAAGAAATTGTGGTATCCAACAGACCAGAGAACACATACTAGTTTACAGAAATAACCTCTACTTGTGATGGACCTCAGTATCCACAAACCAACCAAGAGCCGAAAACATTGCAGGTCGGAGGTGCGTTGCGTGCACAGACCTGTTGAAAACGCTAGCTCAGCAACAGGGCCCTCTGGAGCCTATAGGGGTTTCCCCTTCTGATCACATGGCTGCCTGAGTGATGCAGCTCCTTGCTGCTGCCCCAACTAACAAGAAATGAACCTTCTGTGAACTGCTGGTCCAAGGAAAGATGAAGACCGAAACCGAAGTAAAGTTCACATTGCACAAAGCGCACGCGGCTCTTGTATATCCATAGTAAAGCCAGAAAACCAGAACTTGAGCCATCGTAAGCCAGCGACTGTTGGCAGATCGAGAGCTGAAAGGAGATGACAAACCTTGCTGGACCTCAGCTTGGGGCAGGAGTGTTGGGTGACAACATTTTTGATGCGGTGTGCTTCTAGCTTTTCTCGTTGTTGGGTGTGAGTTCACCGAGGGCTGGCTTACCCCCCTTAGCTACATTTTACTGCTAGTGCCAGGAAACCTGCCTGGCACGTAGTAAGTACTGGATAATGTTTATGCTTCCGCTGAGGGACTGAGGAACTCCCACGGAAGGGCTTTACCTGTGTCCATGGGAATGAACAAGGGATAGGGAGACATATCATGGTCCACCCTGGTCTAGGTGTTTGTCCCCACGTTCCTCATTGTCTGATTTCCTTTTATACATGGGCTAGAGTCAGGCTGGGCACAAATATGGGATCTGCTTTGTGTGTGTGTGTGCCTCGTGTCTGTGTGTGTGCCTCATGTATGTGTGTGTGCCTCATGTATGCTTGGCAAGCCCTCCGGCAGCGACACTACATTCCTAGCCCTCAGAATCTGCCTCTGATCACGTTACAGCCTTCAGCAAGTCCTTTGGTCTCTCTGAGCACCAGCTTTTTGGACACTAAAGTGGGGTGTCTGTGGTAGTACTTCAGCTATCGGATGGGTTACGGTATCCGTGACCCTGTGTGGGTTATGGTGAGGGTTCAGGATGACAGTGCAGAGGAAGTTCAGCGCCTGGCATGGGATCCTCGGTAAACACATGCTTTCAGTCTTAATGGTTCCCACAGCAACCATAAGAGTGCTTATACTGCTGTACCCATTTTATAGATGGGTAAACTGAGGGTGGCTCAGTGAGTTAGCTAAGGTCATAAATAAGGGAGGGCTGGATCTGGAGAGTCCAGACTCTTGCTGGTAACACTTGACTGTTACATAAGATACACGAGGCCATTTTTACTAGAAGGAAAGATTCTTCCGGGCTGACTTGGCTCCATTTCTCAGAATAATGAGGGCACTCTGGTTCAGCTCCTGCACTTATCTAGGACTGGGTGGGGGAGACCCTCTCTCCTACCAACGTGGGGAGCCCTTTCACACGGTATTTCTGAGTTCCACCCTTTGGGGTGGGGTGTTGGCTTGTCACACTGAGTTTGACAGCCCAAAGGCAGAGGTAATTGCTGGCTGAAAAGGCAAGAGGGAGGAGAGGGAAGAGGAGAAGCCTTCCGGGCTTGTAATAGACACCCTCGGTTCTTCTCGAACTCTCTCGGTCAAAGGGCCTACAAATCTGGCTGCAAGCTGGGATCCCCGGGGGAAGTTCTTAATATTCAGATGCCCACGTCCAAGTCAAACCAATTACGTCTGGGTTTCGGGGTGGAGGTGGGGTATGGAACCCAGACAGTAGCATGTCTTACCAACAGCCAATGCATGCCCAAGTTTGAGAAGTGCCCAGTTCTCTGCTCACCCCTCAGCTCGTCTGGAGGCACCTTGGGACAGCAGTACCTCCTTTCTGTATTGGGGACTTACTGTGCGGAGGCTGGGCATGCCTTCCGAGGCCCAGGCTCGTGGAGGATGTCTGGGTGCTAGCCAGAGACCTGGGGCTCTGTTCAGTTTAGGCCCAGCTCTGGGACTGCGGGGCTCCAGGTCCTCTTGAGGCAACAGCACATGTGGCCGCTCTGTCCTCGCTGGTCATCAATGCAGACCGCAAACGGAGCTCCGCGGCCGCCAGCCCACCCCAGCCTCAGACATTCTAGGGACACGCCCGAGGAATCCTACCTTGGCTGCCGGCGCTGTCCTCCAGTCCCCGGAACCCTACGACTCCGGTTCCATCTGTCTCCCTCGCCGGCTCCAGACTGGCGCCCACTAGAGCACAGGCGCCACCTCGTGGCTGTGGGGCAGTAGCGCGGGCAGGGGTTGGGAGGTGCGAGCGCAGTGCAGGGCGGAAATGCAGCTGGGCCTTCCCACGTGGGCGGTTTCCAACACGGCGGAGCCCGGGGGCGCAGATCCGGCCTGGGCTGGTCCACCTTCACCCCTTGGGGAGCGTGAGGAGCGGAATTTGCTGTACTTTTTCTTAGAGGCGTGGAGAAGTTGTCAGGCCGGGGCCTCTGACCTGGGATCCACCTTGGGATATTCCTGGCAGGGCTTGTGGATCTTTCCTTTCCACCATCAGCCTTCAGTACAGCCTAGCGTGGCATGGCTTCTCCTTTAAAGGCGCTGGGAGCATCCAAGATGCCCAGGACTGGGTTTGTTTCAAGTCCAGGGAAGCCGGTCCCTATCAGCAGCCCTTTCTGTCACCTCCCACCCTTGCCCTTGTTGCTTGATTCCCTCCGTTACCCTAGGCTGACCTGTCTGAAACCCTCCGTCTGTGCCAGTACGGGGGCGGAGTCCGCGAGACACAATTAGAACCCTCGGGAGTTGGCCACCCAGGTGGTGTTTCTCCCGGAGCCTCATTAGCGTGTCTTTTGCCGGTACTGGAGGTCAGGTCGTATAGCATCCCCGATTCCTTAGCACCACGTGCCAGATGCCACCCCCCTCATCACTGGGACGCCAAAAAAACACCCCTTCAGATTTCCAAATGTCTTCCTTATTTGGAGGGAATAACAGCTCCAGGCTGAGACCCAGTTAGCTGAGAATTAAGCTCAGATGATGCTAAATGAAGACCACTGTCCACGGAAGTGCCATTAGCGCGCTTCGCAGAGCGGAGGGGCCCTTCAGGTCCATCTTTCCCCCCCCTCAGCGATTTTCAGTATTTTCCTAATGAAGACAGGGTGAACATGGCTTTCAAAAAAGAACGTGGGTTACAAAAATAGTGGTTTAGCAAAATACAAAACAAACAAAATAAACAGTAAGAACAAAGAGTTTGGGGGTAGGTGGGGGTTGGTTGTACGCTGAGGCAGAAACAGGCCGACCTCTGTGAGTTCTCCGCCTGCCTGGTTTACACAATAAGCTCCAGGCCAGTCTCTGAGACGGTTCAACTGGTATAAGTACTTGCCACACACAGTAAATGGTGGATTATTTAATGTACTTATGTCTCATTTATTCTTTAAATGAATATTATCTGAGCCTCTATACACCAGGCAATTGAGCAAACGAGGGATCCAACCAAGAACAACACAAAACCTCTGCCTCCTGGCTGCACACGGGTGGGAATTCAGAGTGTGCACCAGGCAATTGAGCAAGCACAAACCCAGCTAAGTCCCAGCGTGGAATGGGAAGGTGGCCAGGGAACTCCACACCTAGCTGGGCAACTACCGGCATTTGATAGCCACTAGGAGAGGGAAAGTAAGTTTTCTTTAAATGGTTTGACTCCATGGTTTATCAAGCATACTCTAGGGCAGGCTCCACACCCAAGAATAGCCAGTGCAGAAACTGGGGAGGGGGAGGGGACGAAGGGGAGGGGAGAGAGAGAGAGAGAGAGAGAGAGAGAGAGAGAGAGAGAGAGAGAGAGAGAGAGAGAGGGGATCTGGGAGGAGTTGGGTGGTGAAATAGGTTCAAAATACGATCAAATTGTTAGAAACTCTTCAACAAACACACACACAAACACATTTTGAGACAGGGTCTCACTATGTAATCCTTTGGTTGACCTGAAATTTATTTTGAAGACCATGTTGACCTTGAACTTGAGTCCCGAGAGTAAAAATGTGCAGCACCATGCCTACCTTTAGAGAATTTATTTTTTTAAAAAAATATTAATTATTATTTTTCTAAAAGTCTCTGCCTTTTTCCAATTTACATTTAATGTACTATCTAAATGATTTGTTGTGGTAAGAATGGACCCCAGGGCCTCAAGGATGCCAGGCAAGTACTCTACCCATGAGTTAAATACCTACCCCACATTAACACACTTTACAGGTGGGTACACACACACACACACACACACACACACACACTGTGATACAGCTGAGTTCTTCAATGTCAAGTACAGTGATTATAAAATAATACCTATTTACAGGACCCGGGGGGCAGAATGGGCAGATGGTAGATGCACAAGCTGCTAAGCTATATGGAAAACTTCCTTTAATCCTTGCAGTCATCCCTGCGACATTTGGTGATAGTGTCACCAGTGGAAAGTCTGAGGCAGTTCTCAAAAAGTCAAGTCTCGGCCGTGCACCCTGTCACACCACTCCGTGGTCATCTCAGTCACCCCGTGTCCTGTGTGTCTCCTTCATCTGTGGACTCTGCACCTGTGTGGACATCAAAGGCAGAGGTGGGTGGAAGGAGAGACCTGTGGGCAAGGCCTAGAAGGGCAAGGGCATGGGGGCCAGGTGGTAGGTGTGTCCTGGAGGGCCAGTCTCGGCTTGCTTGTTGCTGGGTCGAGCCAAGGTGAAGATGGACAAGTCAGAAAGTGCTGACAGGTGGCGGGAGGACCAGCTGGCAGGTCAATTCCCCTTCTTTTGCTTTCGATTGCCTCTGAGTCACTTCCACTGCCCTGGCTGGTCCCCACAACAGCTCTCTCCTCTCTGACACGTCCCAGTGCATGACTAGGCAAAGTCCTAGATCATTGCTTTGCTCGGGGAGGGAGTCTGATGCTCGGCATGACCTTCTGAGATGGGGGCACCTAGGACTTCCCCCTGGAAGGTCTCCTAGCCTTTTCCTATTCTGTTGAACCATGCTGCTTTGGAAACTGCAGCCATCAACACGTGCGTTTCCTCTTAGCTTGTGGTTTCTTTGGGGGATGGCACAGTTTGATCTGTAGAAATAATGTCAACAATGGTAAGAATAGAGCCAGGCATGATGCCTCCTGCCTCTAATCCCAGCAGTAAAGGAGATGGATGCAGGAAGATGAGGAAGTGGCTTGAGCTACAAGAGACCTTGTTGCAAAATGGAAATTGCGCAAGCACCAAACAGTAATAATAACTTTTTTTTTTTTTTTTTTTTTTGGTTTTTCGAGACAGGGTTTCTCTGTGGCTTTGGAGCCTGTCCTGGAACTAGCTCTGTAGACCAGGCTGGTCTCGAACTCACAGAGATCCGTCTGCCTCTGCCTCCCAAGTGCTGGGATTAAAGGCGTGCGCCACCATCGCCCGGCTAATAATAACTTTTAAAAAGATTTGTTTTTATTTATATGTGGGTCACCCATGAACAAAACTGGAGTAATCAGCAAGGCAGTTTCTTTTTGTAAAAAGGATGGTTGCCATCAGGACCCAAACCTGGTCAGAGAACACAGTCAGGCAAGATAGCCTCTGTCTTTTGCTTCTGATAGAGGCAGTGACTGCCAATCAACCCATTGGCCACGATTCTACAGTCTGATGGGATTGGCTAATGAGGCAAGGGGAAGGGAAGGTTTAGAAACTAGGGACACTTGTCAGTTAGGCTTACTATCTTTGCAGAAAAATAAAAAAAAAACACTTCTCACATATCTATGTGCACATCTGTGTGAATGTATTCCACTCATGTATTTGTGTGGCTGCCCTCAGAGGCCCTTGGGGCTGGAGTAAGTTATAGGAGGCTGTAAGCCACTGGCGTGGATGTTGGGATTAAAACTTGGGTTCTCTGAAAGAGCAGCAAGTGCTCCCAACTGCTGAGCCACCTCTCTGGCCCCAATATCTTTAAAATATATTAGACACCGAGGACTTTAGAGTTAATTTAGCCTCACAAAAACCCTACATAGTAGGCACTACTATTTTTCTCCTATTAACAGTTACGAAACCAGGATTTGTAATGCTGAAGTCACCAGCGCGCCTCAGGCTTGACTCCGGAGCACCTGCACAGATCAGTTCCTCGCGTGTACAGCAGACCTTGACCGAGGGACCAGGCACTTTCATTCTCAGTTTCTTGTTCTGTTCATCGTTTCCTGTGGATTATTTTGTTACCTTTTTTTTTCTAAATAAGTTTACTATGTTCTGAGATGTTATCCAGTTTTTATGTAAGAAACAATGCATTCAGCCGGGCGGTGGTGGAGTACACTTTTAATCCTAGCACTCGGGAGGCAGAGGCAGGCAGATCTCTGTGAGTTCGAGGCCAGCCTGGTCTACAAGAGCTAGTTCCAGGACAGGCACCAAAAGCTACAGAGAAACCCAGTCTCAAAAAAAAAAAAAAAAAGAAAGAAAGAAAGAAAGAAAGAAACAATGCATTCATCTTGTAAACCGAGAATGCACAGGGAGTAAGGGGGGCCTCTATTATTCAGTGTGGCGGGTGTAGAAATAGGGGCCTGTGGACACAGGCAGACTGGCAGTAGGACCTGGCAGAAGGAAGTTTAGAGAAGGCAGAGATGCCAAAGGGACCAAGGAGGCAAGGGATTGGGTACCCATCCCAGCAAGGGTGCCTGGTCCTTGTGAGATAGGTCCAGTGTGCTGGGTGACAACCTGACTTTAGGAGTCACAGGGTATTTATACATGGCTGGAATGTGATTGGACCCCTTCTGGTCTGGGTTTGTGATACTTAATATTGTCCACTTGACAGGACCTAGGATGTAGGAGACAAACTATGAATGACTGATTAGGTTGAAGAGAGAAGATCCATCTTAACTGTGGGCAGCATCCTCACATGGGCTGGGCTTCTGGAGTGAATGAAAAGGAAGAAAGTGAGTACCAGCATTCATCTCTCTGCTTCTGGTCTATGGATGTGATGTGACCGACCTCCCCCTCCTGCCGCCATGCATTCCCTGCCATGATGGATCGTCCCTGCAATAGATGAGGCCAAACAAACCCTTTCTTCCTTAACTGTCTTTGCTGCAGAAACAAGACAAGGAACTAATGCACAGTCTACACCTGCAAATACTTTCGTATTGAACATTGTTATAGCCACATTAGATTATTTTGTGTGTGTGTGTGATTGCAGCAAGGACGGTCTCTCGTGAGTTACTGGGGGGGCGGGGGTCATGTTATCCGGAGACTTGAGTGAGAATCTCCCCTCACCAAGGGTCTTTCATGTGCATGTGTGTGCATGCATACTTGCACACCATGGGGTATGTATGTGGAAATGAGAGGATAACTTATGAGAGTTCTCCTACTATGTGGCTCCCAGGAATCAAACTCAGGTCACCAGGTTTCACTGAGCCTTATCATAAATTGTAGCCCCCTTAAAATGCTTTTCCTTTTATATGTTATAAGGTATAAGGTCCACCAGCAGGCTGTCATAGGCATTATCTCATCAATTCATTCCTAAAGTCCCAGGACACAGTTATTATATTTTTAAATGTTTTCTTTATTATTTATTATGAGTACAGTGTTCTGTCTGCATGTATACCTGCAGGCCAGAAGAGGAAACCAGATCTCATTACAGATGGTTGTGAGCCACCGTGTGGTTGCTGGGAATTGAACTCAGGACCTTTGGAAGAGCAGGCAGTGATCTTAACCTGTGAGCCATCTCTCCAGCCCAGACACAGTTATTATTAGCACCCTCCACTGATGAGAAAATCGAGTGAGATGTTAGGCAAAGGCTGAAGGCCATGCCGAAGGTCCACCTAGATCCGGTCTTTATGCTGAGCTCTAGGCTGGGAATTTCTCCTGCTCCTTTCCCCTTCTCTTCCCTCTCTGCCTTCCTCCCGCTCCCCTCTTTTTCTGTTGTTCTGGGGTGAGTTAGTTTTCTTGTAGGTGTGACAAAGGCTTAAGGGCAGGTTGACTTGTCTCATGGTTTAACGTGTTTTTGCTGTGGGAAACTGACGAAGGGAAGCTGCCATGCTTCACAGCAGACATGAAAAGAAGGATCAGGACGTTCATTACATCGATGGGCTCAGGGGAATTTTCCTGGAACCTGAGCAATTGCACAAAGGTTCCTGGTATTTATGGGCTTTTCAGCATTATTTCAAATGATTACATCATTGCTAGGCTTAAGTGTCTATTAGCCTTAGAGGATCCCAAGACTGAGATCAAAGGAAAAAATCCTTTCTTGTGGCCAGACCTGGGAAAGTATGCTATTTGTCCTTTCTGTAAAACAGGATAATTGCCGACAGCTGTTTTACCAGGTAGCCGTGAGTAGCCATTTTCTCCAGATGGTCTCTGCACTTCTGTTTCCTTCCTTTGTTTTGTTCTGACTTTATTTCCTTTTTCATCCTGGCAAAGAAGGCATGATGACAGGAGTGAGAGGTGGCTGGTCACATTGTATCCACAGTCAGGAAGCAGAGGGTGACAGACGCTGGTGCTCAGCTGGTTTTTTTATTTCTCTCTTCCTGTTCATCCTGGGATCCCTGCTCCTGTGACTGTATTATTCACATTCAGGGTGGGTCTTCTGTTCCTCAATTAATCCTGTCTGGATACACTCTTACAGACGTGCCCAGACGGGATTACAAACCCAGTGTAGCTGATGGTGAAGACGAACCAGAACGTGGAGGTTGGACCCAAGGCCTCACATGTGCTATGCAAGGAAACCACTACTGAGCTGTATCGTTAGCCCCTTTCATACATAATATGAAATATATATATTTATATATATAAAAATATGAAAATAGATATGAAATATATATAATGTAGTAGGCCTCCATAAACTCACAGGGAGTAGTAAATGAGGAGGTGTGGCCTTGTTGGAGGAAGTATATCACCATAGGGGTAGACTCTGAGGTCTCCTTTGGTCACGCTCAGAGTGAACCTCAGTTCGTTTCCTGTTGCCTGCAGATCAAGATGTAGGATTCTCAGCACCATGTCTGCCTGCATGCCGCCGTAATCCCACCATGATGATAATGGACTAAACCCCTTGAAACTGTAAGCCAGACCCAATTAAATGTTTCCCTTTATACGAGTTGTGGTGGTTGAGGTGTTTCTTCATAGGAATAAAACCCTAACAACACAGAACTATAAATAAACACTGTCTTAGTTAAGGTTTCTATTGCTGTGAAGAGACACCATGACCATGGAACTCTTAGAAAGGAAAACATTTCATTGGGGTGGCTTGCTTACAGTCCAGAGGTTGAGTCCATTATCATCATGGTGGGGAGAGTGGCAGTGTGCAGGCACACATGGTGCTGGAGAAAAAGCTGAGAATCCTCCATCTTACAGGCAACAGGAAGTTGACTGAGACACTGGGTGGTATCCTGAGCATAGGAAATCTTAAAGTCTGCCCCCCACAGTGATACACTTCCTCTAACAAAGTCACACTCCCTCCAACAAGCTGACACCTCCTAATAGTGCCACTCCCTATGAGACGATGGGGGTCAATCACATTCAAACCACCATAGGCTTACAGCCATAACATAATGCAAAAGGCATGTGGTCCAACTTCAAAAGTCCCCATAGTCTACACAGTCTTAATTTTTAAAAGTCCAAAACCTTATCTGAGATTCATGCAATCTCTTAACTGTCCGTAATCCCCTATAAAATCAAAATCAAAAAACAGATCACATACTACCAACATATAATGGCACAGGATATACATGGCTATTCCAAAAGGTAGGGAAGGGAGCATAGTGAGGAATTACTGGACCAAAGCAAGACCAAACACCATCTGGGCAAACTCCAAACTCTGCATCTCCATGTCTGGTGTCAACACAGTCTCCAGATCTCCAACTCCGTTCAGCTTTGTTGATGCAACACACTTTTGTTCTCTTGGGTTGGTTCCACTCCCTGTTAGCAGCTTTCTTCGGCAGGCACCCTTTGACTCTGGCACCTCCAACATCTTGGGGTCTCCAAGGCAATCCAGGCTTCATCTTCCCAGCTTCATACAATGACTTCTCTTAGCCTCCATGCAGGGACACCTCTGACACACGCCTGGCCTCAGCAGCTTTCCTTCGTCACAGAAGGAGATTTCATAATTCCTTTCTTGTATCCTTGACTCTAAAGCCAAATCTGTGTGGCCGAAGCTGCTGCTTGCTGGGACTGGAACATGGCCCCCTTGTTGAATTACAACTTCACCAGCTTTCTGTGTTTCTTTTTTTAACTTTCTTTTTATTTATTTCTGTCTTTCACATCATGTCTCCTGATCACCCCCCCAATAAAACAAAATAAAAAAGAAAAAAGGGGGAAATTTCATCCTAGAAGCTGCAATGTGACACAAATGAGCCACACATAAACCCCTTTGTCCATACATTTTTACATGCAGGCACTGGTCTGGTGAGGCAGTGGTAGTGCACGCCTTTAATCCCAGCACTCGGGAGGCAGAGGCAGGTGGATCTCTGTGAGTTTGAGGCCAGCCTGGTCTACAGAGTAAGTTCCAGGACAGGCTCTAAAGTTACACAGAGAAACCTCATCTTGAAAACCCCCCCCCCCAAAAAAAAACCCAAAAACAACAACAACAAAAACACTGGTCTGGTTCGAGGCCCCTGGTCTCTGCTATACCATCGACGCTGCGTCCTCACGGGTACTCTTCTGGACATGTGGTTGCTGGCCACGTGTATTGGAGATCCCGTAGCCCTGGGTCTGAAGGACCCTGCCGCCCCTCCCACACCCATCCCTATATCCCAACAGATCACAGATGGGGTAGATGTTGAAGTGGGCCAATACATAGACCCTTGTTCTGGGCCTGGGGAGTTGCAGGGTTGGTCAGTCTGACAACTTTTCCATGTTTTTGCCATCAGGGTGAGCTCTCCAGTGTTGCCCTGGCTACTTTACCCCTTACAGTGAGGAGAAAGGGACCAGGTCAGCTCTATGGCTTTCACATCTCCAGGTCAGTTCTCCCACACCTACACCTTCAGGGCCAGTTCTACCTTGTTGCCCAGGTGAGATGGAGGGCCACTCTCCTCATCCTGAGTGCTGAAGTTGATGAGGGACAGTGTTGTAATTTTAAGATGTGGTGTGTGAGAGATGCCATGCAGCAGAGTTCACATGGAGGGGTTTTTATCAGAGGAAAGGGAAGGTAAAAAGAGGGAAGGGGAGGGGGAAGACCAGCCTCTGGGGGGAGAGAGAGAGAGAGAGAGAGAGAGAGAGAGAGAGAGAGGGAGGGAGGGAGGGAGGGAGGGAGGGAGGGAGGGAGGGAGGGAGGGAGGGAGAGAGAGAGAAAGCAAGAGAGAGAGAGGAATAAAGAGAGAGAGATGGGAGGTGGACAGGCCCCTTTTAAAAGGGAATGTAGCGAATGTGCAAAGGAGGTGCTCTTAGCGGCTACAGCTGAGAATGTATCCTGTCAGAGCCCTAAGGTCAGGTAAGTACAGATGCCTGAATACTAACAGACAGCTCTCCTGCACTTTTGACCTCAAGGCCAGCTTTTCTACCTGCCTCAGGAGTTGATGAGGGAGCACCTTCCCCTATCCATACTGCCACCTGATAGATGAGTAATGGGGACAGCTCTCCCATGCTCACAACTTGAGCGCTGACTCTCCCACTTCTCTGCCAACAGAGCAGGCCCTGTACCTCACCTGAGCAGTACAAAAGAGCCAACCCCATTGGCAGAGGTATGGGTGAGCCAGCCCCAAGGTGGTAAACATGGGAGAACTGTCTGCATTATGCATTTGTCTTGTGGTGGCATTGGCAGGGAAGAGATGCCCTTCTCACCTCTCTGTACATTTCGTATTTTTACTTGCTCAGATATTTTGATTGTTTTCTGACAAATAAGGTTTGCCTGGAGATCAGAGGGCATTGCTAGCCACTAGTCAACCATAGAAGCTGGGCGATGGAGGCATGTGCCTTTAATCCTACCACTCAAGAGGTGGAAAGAGGAAGTGATAAGGCAGGACAGAGGCTGGATCTTAGCCTTCGGAACTGAGGAAGGAGACATTAATTAGATTCATACTTCATCTGGCATTCAACTTTTGGGGAATGAATTCACCAAAAAAAAAAAAAAGTGCTTGCCCGTGGCTTTGCAGTCACCGGCACCCACTGAAGCTGCATACAGAGGGAACTTCACCCAGCAGAGTCACCACACTTTTCCTTTTCTTCCCAAGCCCTCTGAGGCAGTCTGGGATTTTTTTTCTGCTGCAGTTTCTCTATAGCAAATGCCATAGGGGCTTGTGTTCCAAATGCCGCTGGAGTCAGCTGCTTTTCCATGTCCCTCCATGCAAACTGCTGGCTCCTTGGCTTCTTCTCCCCCATGGGTTGTGGGGTTCCCTGGATCCCTTCCTCAGACTGCTGACAGGGGATCGGTAGAGGCTGTCCTCAGCCAGGCTGCTCACTTCCTGTGCTCTTTGCTCAGGTGTGCCGCATCTCACATTTCACTGTCATCATCATCAGATTTGGTGAGACAGTTGGGAATTCCTTTTGTAAAGATTTATATATTTATTATGTATACAGTGTTCTGACTGCATGTATGTTTGCATACTAGAAGAGGGCACCAGATCTCATTACAGATGGTTGTGAGCCACATACAGTTGCTGGGAATTGAACTCAGGACCTCTGGAAGAGGTGCTCTTAACCTCTGAGGATCTTTCCAGCCCCAATTGGTGATTCTTAAAGGGGGAAATTAGATAAAAATTTTTAAAAAAGAAAGTTTTTTTTCTCACATTAAAAATGGTAAACTATACTACAACAGAGGGAGTTAGGTCTCTATGTGATTACACAATGAATGGTTTAAAGATGGAACAATTAAATGAGAGGATAATTGACTTAGGGAGGGACTTATGTAATGTCAATTATAAACATTATCACTTTGATAATTTTGCTTTATTCCTAAAAATGTTACTTGATATGTGTGCCAAGATACAAGCCTTAGAAAAAGTTACTAGAGAAAATAATGCCATTTTGACTGATAAGTTACAGATATTCAGATAAAGACAGAAGAATTTAAAGGTGAACCAACTTCAACATGACATTATAAGATTAGAGAGGAACAGCCCTAGGTTCTTAAACAACCACCCTTAATTTATCCAGTCACTTTACAGGAACTGCCAAATGATAGGTATCCTCAACACTGTATTAGTGCTGACTGGATTCCTGTAGAAGTGTTAGATTTGAGGAGATATGAGGAAGCTATAGTCTCATATGGTATTCATTCACCTTTTGTGAAGCAGATGTTGAATTCATAGTCCACTAGTAACAAAATTGTCCCATAAGACTGGAAAGACTTGGTTACAATAGTCTTGAAGCCTGATCCACAATAATAATGGAGGATATGGTGGAAAGATGAGGCTAAGACCATTGGACAATGAAGTAGGGATAGAGGTATTGAAATTTTCCAAGACCAACTTCTTGGAGAGGGAGATTATGCTGATGAACAAAGACAGTCTCTATATGATGACTACACCTTGTCTTTATGTCATGCATCAGTTTTAAATGCTTGAGACAGAACTGAAGAAGTGAAAAAGAGAACCGAGTCATTTACTAAAGTTATACAAGGCCCAAAGGAAACCTTCATGGACTTTTTATTTTATTTTATTTTAACAAAGATTGACTTCAGCAGTAAATAGAATGGTACCAAATTTAGAAGCTAGACAAATAATAATTGGAATCTTTGACTTTTGAAAATGCTAATGTACAATGCAAAAGGATAATTAGGCCTTTAAAGACAAGGTCAACACCCATAGAGGAATGGATCTGAGATACACTCAATATTGAATCTCATA
Organism: Chionomys nivalis; assembly: GCF_950005125.1. Classification (NCBI taxonomy): domain Eukaryota; kingdom Metazoa; phylum Chordata; class Mammalia; order Rodentia; family Cricetidae; genus Chionomys; species Chionomys nivalis. The sequence goes on from NC_080106.1 coordinate 35,216,501, forward strand.
ACCATGATGATGCTTGAATAGTAGAGGTGATTTCCAGAGGTTTGAGGAAAAAGCAAAACATCAGGTGTTTTAATTGTGGCAAACAAGGTCACCTACAAAGGGGCTGTAAACAAGGAATTCCTAGAAACAATGTTTTTTCTAAGTATAATCCAAACAGAACACCCCTCCCTTTTGTAGTATGCAGAAGCTATGGCAAAGGAAGACACTGGACCAATGAATACAGATCAAAAGGGACAGACAAGGTAGCCCTTTGCCTTTGGGAAATGCCTTTCGGGGGGGGGGCTCTCACAGGCCCCATGTCAAATTTTGTTCAGTCATTCACCATGAGGGTAACTCCTCCCCAGAGCAATTAAAGGACCTAATGCCAATTATGAAAAACCATACTGCTTTAGATGATAGAACAGCTTTAGAAGATAAAACAAAAATTTCAGGAAATTTTCTTTATTATAAAGATTAGATTTGAACAAGAGAGACCCCTTGAGTAGAAGTTGTGATAGTTCATCGAACAGTGTGGCCATTCAGTCGAAACTGACTTATAACTAATGCTTTGCATTTGATTAGATATAATTTTGTTTTTGTCTTTCCTGGAGAATGAAAACATCTACAAAAGAACCACTGGCCAAATGTAACATTTGAAGAAAAAGGACAAATCATCCAGAGAAAATGTCCCAAGATAAAAAGTAAATTGGCCTATTCATATATTACATCTTCAACAGGATAAAATTTTATAAATCTTCCCAAATGTTTGTTTCTGCTGTTCTCTACAGACATATAATACAAATGGTCTTTTTGCTGTCCCAGTTCAATTAAAAATTAAAGCTGGCTTTAAAGTTGGAGTGTGGTTCTTTCTTTCTCTAAACCAACGCATGCGTGTTAAAGGAAAATCCAAAATCACTATATCATGTCAGAAGAGCCACCTGATATGGGACAGAAGAAAACCAAAATTAAGGGACTCTTCTATTGCCATTATTCTCATAGCTCTTAGTTTTTATTTTGACTTTTTGAAACTTTTCTTAAGGTATAAATATCTGAATATACATATATGTATCTTTTGTTATGATATTAATGGTCATATAGAGTACTAACCAGTTCTAGAAAAAAGCTGCATGTAGCTTCCTGTACTTGATTTCAGGTTTGAGTCTCTACCAGGTAACTAGGAATCAAGTTTTTGTGCTCTGGATATACATAACAAATTATGACCCTTTAACCTCTTCGAGATCTGCTGCATATGACACATAAAATGTTAAACTTTTCAGCACTGAACCATGACCATGCCTAACAGAGACCTTTGGAGTCCCTAGAAGGAGGCTGGGGCTGCCACAATGATGGTCCCACCAGGACTATTATAAATGCCGCTAAGCCAACAAACACCATCCAAAGATCGGTTTTGGACAACAGACTGCTCAGGGTATTTTCTAGGTGGCTAGCTGAGATGGTTCAGCCTCACAGACTACTCTATCCAAGACTTAGAAAAGCCCTGCATTTCCCCATTATTCAGAGACTGGACAACAAATGATACAGGTAGCTCTCCTAGGACTTTATAATTAGTCTAATTTTTTTCAGGGTCTTCTAAAGATGCCATCACACCCAGGCATCAGGAAGTAATTTTAAGAAAAAAACTCCCACATTCCCAAGAGGTGGGATAGGTGGTTTTTGGTTATTCAGTGGGTTATGGATATTTGTTATCATTTGGGGTATGGTTACAAGTTTTTATTGGTAATGATCAGGAAAGAAGCTGAACAAGGGAGATTACATTCAGGGATCTTATTCTGAAAAGAAAAAAAGGGGGATATAGAAATGATACAATAAAAGGATAGATTATTGAATCTACATTTAAACCAACAAAAGCAACTATTAGTCTCAAATATTTTATATTGGTATGGATTTTTGTATATTGAAACAAATTATAGGTTATTTTTATTTTGGTTTTTTTCAAGGCAGGATTTCTGTGTGGAACAGTCCTGGCTATTCTGGAACTCACTTTGTAGACCAGGCTGGCTTTGAACTCACAGAGATATGCCTTCCTCTGCCCCGATTGCTGGGATTAAAGATATGCATTACCACACCTACTTGAGGTTATTTTTATTAGAACCTAAGGACAGTACCTATGTTCTACTCTTGTTTAAGGTATTGCACCTATACAACTTATTTAACAATTTAATGTAAATTTCTAGTCCCTAAAAGTTATTATCACAAGCTTTTTAGGATAATAAAGAAATGCGGATTAGTAGTTAGTCGGCTATTATAATCAAACTTATAGTCATGTTAGGAAGACAGGTGGTCTTCAAACACTTCAGAGATCAATAGAATATCACATTTAAGGCATTTTAATAACATAAGGTGCTTCTTCTTCTTCTTCTTCTTCTTCTTCTTCTTCTTCTTCTTCTTCTTCTTCTTCTTCTTCTTCTTCTTCTTAATGACAATGAGACATGTATGTTCCTGGAAGTGCCAATCTACTTCAGAGAAGATGTTGGGCATCAAAGAAACTCCACATAGTTTACTTTCTTTGTGTAAAAAGTAAGACACTGGCAAGAAAGTGCCCTTGCCTCTACTACTAACAATATGCTGTCCAAATTGGATAAGCAGAACACAAAGAAAGTGACGGCTGAACTTTGCCAAGACAAGGTAGGATAGTCTTTCAGAATATCCTGCTTCACAGAAAAGTCTGTCAGATATTCTAGGCCTGTAGACCAAAGATGGATGTTCCAATATTACAGAGGAATCTTGGATGACTGTACAGGCAGTCAGTTGTTTCTGCCATTTTTTGGAAGTCATTTGCTTGAGCTTCTTGCTTACTCAGTTAATATTATTTACCTCTAAGGACTTTGATGGAGTTGAAGACTAGATATCTATAGTTATAGCTTTCTTTATTGACAAATCCAGAAAAGAAACTCACAAAAGGACTGGAGAGATGGCTCAGCGGTTAAGAGCATTGCCTGCTCTTTCAAAGGTCCTGAGTTCAATTCCCAGCAACCACATGGTGGCTCACAACCATCTGTAATGAGGTCTGGTGCCCTCTCTGACCTGCAGACATACACTCAGACAGAATATTGTATACATAATAAATAAATAAATATTTTTTAAAAAAAGAAACTCACAAAAGAAGTGTGAAATATATAAGGTTGAGAGACATAAAAGAATAGTTTTTTAAAAAAGATTTATTTATTCCTTATATATACAGTGTTCTGCAGGCCAGAAGAGGGTACCAGATCTTACTACAGATGGTTATGAGCTACCATGTGGTTGCTGGGAATTGAACTCAGGACCTCTGGAACAGCAGGCAGTGCTCTTAGCCACTGAGCTAGCTCTCCAGCCCACAAAAGGATAGTTTTGAGTTGGTAATAAAAGTTAGGAGAAAAAGTGAGTTAGGTACAACATGTTGAACTCACCAAGATAGGATAGATAATGGAGTATTTTTCTCTGAATTTGTCAAATGTTAATGGACTAGACATTGTTAATGTAATTATTGCCTGCATATAATTGTATATAGTTATACTTATTGTACATAGTTTTTCTATATTGGTTAAAACCTTTTGCTTTAGAGATAGGTGTATCTCTATGACTTTGAGGCCAGCCTGGTCTACAGAGTGAGTTTCACAACTGGCTCCATAGCTACTGGGAAACCATGTCTTGAAAAAACTAAACAAACAAGCAAAAATAAATAAATAAAGCTTGCCTGGAGATCAGAGGCAAAACTAGCCACTAGTTAACCACAGAAACTGGGCAGTTTCAGCTCACGCCTCTGAGCACTAGGAAGGTGGAGAGAAGAAATGATAAGTAAGACAGGATCTCAGCATTTTGAACTGAGGAAGGAGATAGATTAATTACATTCATGATTCATCTAGGCTTGAGAAGGGAGCAAGGAGTCAGAAAAGGAGAAGGAGAGGAGGATACTAGGCACCAGCCACCCAGCCAAACAGTCAGTCATGGAGTAAGAAGGAAAGAAAGATATATAAAATAAAGATTAAAAGCCCAGAGGCAAAATGTAGTTAAAAATAAATGGGATAATTTAAGTTTGAAAAGCTGGCTAGAAACAAGCCAAGCTAAGGTTGGGCATTCATAAGTAAGAAGAAATCTCCGTGTATTTATTTGGGAGCTGGCTGGTGGGCCCTCAAAGAGTAAAAAAAATAAACAGTTACTCACCACGAACGCAGCATTTCTCACAAACACTAAATAAATAAAAAGAAATTTGATCTCCTGGGAGTGGAAGCACATGCCTATAATCCTAGTTTTCAAAGAGGTATTCAAGGCTCCTACTGAGATCCTTGTAATTCTATAGTCCTTATGATTCCAGTATGGCAGAGGCAGGGGTGGAGGCGAAGCCAGAGGCAGAGGCAGAGGCAGAGGCAGAGGCAGAGGCAGAGGCAGAGGCAGAGGCAGAGGCAGAGGCAGAGGCAGAGGCAGAGGCAGAGGCAGAGGCAGAGGCAGAGGCAGGAGGATCTTCATAACTTTGAAATGAGTCTGGTCCACATAGTGAGTTTCAAGGCAGCTAGGACTACACATGGAGAAGACACCCTGTCTCTTTCTGAGAGCATGGGGGTTTTCGAGAACAGAGAGCACATGAGGAGGGAAAGAGGTGTTTGTAAATGTAGAAAAAGAACTCTCATCATAAACCAGAGGTACTGGTACCACGACCGTGCCCCTCATCTTTCGGAACTGTGAGGTTCATGCTTGTTATATAAACTCTGTGCAGTATTTTGTGATGGCCAGCCACCCAGCAATACAGATAAATACCCTGCGGTTAGTGTGTGTTTATAAACAACTGACCAGCAGTTTCCCAAGTGCCTTAGCATTATGGTTTACTAGCTGTATAGGATTGATTACATCCACAGTCTTATCCAAACATGATAGTGTTGGTAAATTTTCTAATCAAGCTCTCTCTCTCTCTCTCTCTCTCTCTCTCTCTGTCTCTGTGTGTGTGTGTGTGTGTATGTGTGTATTGAAGGTATTGTTAAAAGACATTCTGAGATGTCTTAAATTTATTACAAAGGCTGGAGAGGGAGGGGAAGCGATAAGGGGAGTTAATCAGTTAACAGTTGCTATAAATAAAGTCAACAAGGTTGTGTGGAAACCTTGATTTAAAAGCCTTCACACCCAACCACCAGGGCCACCACGCCCTGTTCACATTTCTAACCTTTCCTGACTGTTAACCTCAACTAGTCTAGAACCTCAACCTCTTCTTCCTCTTCTTCCACCTCTTCATCACTGATGATAAAACCCAGGTTCTTACATACAAAGCTCAAGAAACCCCTGAGTCATAAGCCTGGCCCTTGCGTTTTCAAGACAGACTCTTGCTATGTAGCTCAGTCTGACTTGGAACTCAAAATCCTACTGCCTTAGTTTCCTGAATACTGGGATTAAGGCCATGTACTACCTACCATTCCTGGCTAGTTAGCAGGTTAAGGCTGAAAGTATTTAAAAATGTGTCCTGCTCATATCCCACCCACCTTTGGCTTGGTCTAACCCAATGGCTGTCTGGCAATATCTCTAGTGCCAAGCCAGCCAACAGACTGGCAAATGACAGTCTCTAGAAGAGACAAATCTCTATCTGGAAGTTGAGGAAGAGGTTCGATGTGACACACGATATAAACCTTATTCCTCATGTAGAGTGCTACCGTCTTGAATTTCTCAAGAACTTTTGAATGAAAGCTAATTTGGTACTTGACCTCATAGCTTATATAAATGGTCCCAAGTAAACAGGGAAGCCAAGATTTCTTACCCTGTTTACTTGGCCAAGGGTTCTCTGTCTATTTCTCCCTGCCAGGTATCTACACACACCGAGCTCTATCTGAGTGAGGGCTTTCTGCCTGTCTCTTGAGATCACCTGTGATCAGTATAATTAATCTGGAGAGGTTTGTTGGCCTGGGATCCTAATTTTCAAAAGAGGGTTAACCTTAAACGGAGTTCCTTCCTCTACCCTGTCACTCCTGAGGTCTGTTTTGGAATGTATGTGGAAGATGGAAGATGTAAACAGAGGGTATCACAAGGTCTTTCTGTCACTCTGCCAAGCTGTCAAGACGTTGACTCAAAGCAAAGTGACTTTCAGGGGAGTTTTGCCATGTTCTTTTAGATCAGTGAATGCCCCTGCCCAGAGACGGGGAAAGGAATTCACTGGCAGAAGCAGAATGGCAGAGGGGCCTGGGTGGGGAGGGAGATCATAGGCTTTGGAAGCAGCAAATCTTGAATTTGTATCAGGAGCTGAATGTTCAAGTTCACGACCTCAAATGTGGAGCAACTGACCCGAGCAATATGAACTTGATTTTAACTCTAGAGGATTGGCAACTCTTTCTCAAATGAAAGTAGGGTCGTGAGGAGCAGCAGGGGGATTTCTGTAAGGTATCCAAGGGCAGCATATACCTGCTTTCCACAAAGCAATGGAGTCGAAGTTACCCTTGATGGCTATCCAGAGAGTCAGCAAAGAATCACAGCAGATTTTGTGTTCTGAAAAGCTGCTTCATAGACTGACTTGATGTTCCCTCCAGCATCCTAGGGTGAGAACTATGAAGCCCTGAGGCTGGAGAAGTGTCTCAGTAATGAAGAGTCTTTATTGCTCTTCAGAGGGTGCGAGTTCAGTTCCCAGCAGCTTCATCATTGTGACTCACAACCATCCGTAACTCCAGTTTTAGGCTGCAGGTGGTGTGTATACATGAAGGTCAAACACTCATCTACATAAAATAAAATATAATCTAGCCAGGAGGTGGTGGCGCACGCTTTTAATTTCAGCACTTGGGAGGCAGAGGCAGGTGGATCTCTGACTTTGAGGCCAACCTGGTATAAAGAGTGAGTTCCAGGATAGTCAGGGCTACACAGAGTCTCAAAAAACAAAAACAAACAAACACAAAAAAACAAAAAGCTAAAAAAAAGTAATAAAAAAAGAATTATGATGCCCTTGTTAGAGTTAGGAAGGAAAGCGAGGTGATTGGAAGGTAAATGAGCTAAGACCGCAGACACAGGAACCCTGAACTGCCATGACCCAGGTTTCCCTCAGGGAATGCCTGCATGTGAGCTCATCCATAGCTCCAAAGCTCTCCACCCATCTATGTCATCCAATCTTCTTATCCCTGTGACAAAATGCTTGTCAGAGCAACAGACAGAAGGAAGGAATGGCTCTGTCTCAGTTTCGGTGCTCTGAAGGGTGGAAGTCACGGGCTTCCTGAAGGAAGGATTGTATGGTGGAGTTCCCTCTCATCTTGTGTGGATCAAGCAGTGGAGAGCAGGAATGGAAGCGGGGCTGGCTCTAATCTTAAGGCCTGCCCCAACAGTCTATGTCTTCGGGGTACGCCTTGTACCCCAAAGTTTCCATAACCTTCCCAAACAGTGTCAGCAGCTGGGTATCGGAACACGCGAGCCAGTTTAGGGCATTCTCGTTTAGTTACTAATGCTGCGTGCACACCTCAGCTTAAAAGTGCAGCTGTGGCCGGGCGGTGGTGGCGCACGCCTTTAATCCCAGCACTCGGGAGGCAGAGGCAGGTGGATCTCTGTGAGTTCGAGACCAACCTGGTCTACAAGAGCTAGTTGCAGGACAGGCTCCAAAGCCACAGAGAAACCCTGTCTCGAAAAACCAAAAAAAAAAAAAAAAAAAGTGCAGCTGTGCACTGCAGATTTAAAGAGTGATGACAGGCTGGGGTTGCTGCTCAGGGTTAGCTGTACCCAGCCATGCAAGGGGGTGAGGGGTCTATCCTCAGAACCACACAACAAAACCAAGCAAGCCATCCAACAAACTATTCAAGGATAGCCAACTCAGCCCAAAACATCATCTGTGACAGTGTGTGAAGATGACCTGATAGGGACTTTTCTATCTTCTATCTATCTGTCTATCATCTATCTATCTATCTATCTATCTATCTATCTATCTATCTATCTATCTATCTATCTATCTATCTATCTTCTATCTATCTATCTATCTATCTTCTATCTATCTATCATCTATCTATCTATCTATCTATCTATCTATCTATCTATCTATCTTCTATCTATCTATCATCTATCTATCTATCTTCTATCTATCATCTATCTATCTATTTATCTATCGATCTATCTATCTATCTATCTATCTATCTATCTATCTATCTATCTATCATCTACCTATCTCAAAGTAATGAAGAGAAGGAGTCACATTCTGTGGTGGTGCTCACCTGTCGTTCAACACTGGGAAGGATGATCTGGGAAGACCATGGGTTTGCGGTCAGACCAGCCTGCCCATGCAGGTTCTATATTGAAACAAAAAGTAAGCCAGAGGACGGGGGTTCACTCCCAGGTCTGTTAGCTTGTGGTCTTTCATAACTACCGCAGACAGACGATTCCATCTTTCTTTGCCTCTATGTTTCCATCTGCTAAATGATACTTGAACAACTGAATACTAGAAGTTGCGTGTCAGAGTTGTAAACTGGATAAGGAATGTGAACTGCGCTTGGCACCCAGCCCTTCTCTCTCCCCGTGTCTTTAGCACTTTCAGTTCTGTGTTTGGGTAACCCTGGGAGCCCACGGAGTAGATATTCTAGGATAGTTCCACTGGCCTCCAGGCGGGGGGGGGGGGGTCTGTGAGGCCCAGGAGTGGATGTGCCCATGGGACAAGGAAGGAGGCCACAACTTGTTGCTTGGTAACTGCTTTCTCTGTCTAAGAAGGTGTAGCTGGTGTTTACCTGTAACTAGGTGGTGGGCGATCGGTAAAGAAATTAATAAAGATCAAGGGCAAGGAGTGGTTCATAGAGCCGGAACTAAGCCAGTTAGCTGTAAGGGCAGTGCTCCAAGTCCTGCCTCCTTCACAGTGGTGGCCAGGGGGTGTCTCCTTGTGGCCATAGAAACCATGCAGGCTCTCTCTGCAACAGTGTTCTGGGGAAGGGTTATTTAGCTCTGGCTTCTGAGGCTCCCTCCATCACACGAACCTTTCTCCTTTCACGAGGTCGGAGAGCACCAGGCCCTCTGAGTCCCTGTGAGATGGGATGCCATTCAAGCAAAGGCTCCGAAGTCGTAGAGGAGTCCCAGAAACCTGGAGATCACCCTGAGGGAGGAGAGCCGAAGGTGGAGCCCGGCGCTGAGGCAGTGGATGGCAAGGACACCTCAGTGAAGGAAGGAGCGGCTGAGCTGAAGAGCTGACCCTCTTTCTTGAGTGGACTCTCGCCTCATCCCTGGAACAGCCTTCAGCCTGTGAGGTCTCATTCTGAGGAACTATCCTTGGAGGGCAGAGAGACCCCTGCTTGGGATATGACCTTCCTCAGGGCTTGCTCTCTGGCCTTGGGTGGATGAGGGTGAGGCTTTGATGTGATTCTGTTTCTCCAGCATCCAGCAAAGAGGACAAAAGATCGCTTCATTCTTCTTGGGCCTATCCCACAGCTGCTGGAAAGAGAGAAACATGCAGATTGACTTTCCTGATCCAGACTATCTGCTTCTGACTGTGACTGTCTCTCACGGGTCTGCCTCCCTTTCCTAGAATCCTGGAGGCTCTGTACCTACGACAACAATGGGAACTATGGATCTTGGTTTGGTCTTCATCTCTTTCCCCCTTTTCAACAGCTGACTGAACAGCCAGCATGCCTGACAGGAAGCTTTTGCATTTGGCTCTCTCCATGTTGTTTGCATGAATAATTTAATATTTAACTTCTAGTATCATTAATGAATTATGGGAATAATCAGGATTGGACAGGATTCCATAAATGGATGGCGATAGGGCCTTGGGCTCACAACAAGTAGAGTGTTGAGCCCTGGCGGGTGGGAAAGGAGAGATTCACGTTTCTGGTTATTAAATCTCTGGAAGGGTCCCCCTCCTAGCTTGTCTTCTGCTATCAAAAGTCTGTCAATTTGAGCCCTCTAGCATCTGAGCTGTCTGCATCTAGCCTTCAAAAATATTTTGTTGTTTACTAACAATGAGTCTACCAGCCTTTCTTTTTCTCCCCCTGAATGCGTTTTGTTTTTAATGCAACCCCAAAGCATTTTCCGTTTGATATCAAACAGACATGTTTGCAAATAAACGATGACACATCACAGTTGAAAGGCGAGACTGGGGCTGTGTGATTGCTGGATTGTCAGGGAGGGGGTGGGTGCCATTCCTGGAGCAGGCATGAGCCTCCCTTTTGTGCCAGGCCTCACACTGAGTTTCTACAGGGGACTAACCAGCATTCACCAGCATCACCACCCCTATTTTATAGGTGAGAAAATTTAGGAGCTTGCCTGAGTATGGTTTAGGAGGGTGTGTGTGTGTGTGTGTGCGCGTGCATGCATGTAAGCATATGTATTCTGGAACTTGCCCTCTTTCTGAGTGTTGGAATTACAGACATGTGCCACCATGCCCATCTACAGAGACCAGACCTGATCCCCAGCTGTAAGACTTCAACTTACACAGAACCCTAATTAAAGATTACGTAACTATGATCTTTCTTGAGAATGAACTAAAGAAATGGAAATCTAACATCTAAATACTATTTTTCCATTTTTATGAATGCGCGTGTTGTGCGGATGCATGTTTTTGCTGTTGGCACGTGTTTGGGTGAGCACAACATGCCCAAGTGGTACCAAGTGCAAGTGGTAGACGAAGGCTTCATCCTTGATCAGTCTTCTGCCCTATTCACTGAGGTAGGGTCTCTCAATCAAACCCAGAGCTTGCTCTGGGATTCCCCTGTTTGCACCTTCCAAGGCTAGAACTACAGGCAGGCTGCCTGGTCCACCTGGACAAACATGGATTCTAGGGATCTGAACTTCCGTCTTATGTTTGGTGCCATCCCCTCATTCTAAGTTTTTACTGGGACCATTCAGACCCATTGGCCTGGGGAGAAGAGGGCTGCTAACCTCTTCGACTGGAGGGCCTGTTATTTTCACTCTGGTGGGACAGGGGATGAGGTGAGAGGGGAAAAAGGAGGGGAGATCTAGGTAGAAGCAGGGGTGATCAGGAGGAAGGTAGGGAGAGGACAAAACTCCAAAACACTACTGGAAAACTACCCTTGGCCACAAAACCCTGAGAAAATGAGAGAATTTTTTTGCTTTGCTATAAGTATATATTGTGTGTACATATAGACACACCTTCATATATTATGCATATAATATATGTGTATATTATATAAAATATATAATGATATAAATGTATATATATTACAAGAAGGCAAAAATCCTATCACAGCCTATTATATTATTTATATATCATATTGATTTATGTATATTTACTGCTTATATATGTAATGTTTATATATTACATATTAAATATATGCTATATATTATTATAATATTATCATATCATATTTTATTATATGCCTTACAAATACACACACATATAAAATTTATTTTAAAGACAGGGTCTTGCTATATAGCTCAGATAAAATATATATATTTTAAAGACAGGGTCTTGCTATATAGCTCAGGCTGCCCTCAAACTTGCGGTCCTCTACCTTAGTCTTCCAAGAGCTGGGACCACAGGCATAAGCTACTTTGTACAACTTCAGTAGGATGCTTTTAGGGAGAAGGAAATCCAGAAGCAAAGCAGTTCAGCCTAAGACTGAACCTTGGGGCTTCATTTTGATTCGACAGAGCCTGTCCGCTCCCAAGAATGAAGATAGTAAGAAGAGTGCTGGGGACTGCTTGAGCCCCACGGAGGTGCAGAGCTGGCTGAGGGCCAGGAAACAGGCCTGGGCTTGCGACTTTCTCCAGTGTACTGGGGACAGGCCAAGCCAGGGAACTGCTTCCAACTTTATTAAATGCGTGTTTACTTCTCTCCTCCCTCCTAATGGAAATTCACCGCGCAAAACAGGACTGGGTCTTGTAGGAACCGCTCTCAAAGGCCTCACTCAGAACCCAGAGGAAAGAGTTCCCAACTGTGGTGAGGCAGGGCAGGGCTTCTTTTTGTAGCTCTCGAAGGGCCAGAGGAAGGAGCTCGGCTCCGGGTCCTCAGGCGGTTTTTCTTCCTACTGGGATGGAGCAAAATGCGCCTTCACTTAAATGCGAGAACAGGAGGCCTCACCCACCCCCAGCTGTGGCAGGCGTGATGCAATTTGCTGGGAAGCAGGGAAAGCACCTGGTTTCTTTTAAAGGACGTTCTAACTGTTCCCGTGGGGCCTGGCGGCTCTTATCTCTCCTGCAGAGAGGATCAGAAATGTTTCAGATGCCAGGGGCAAGTGTGGCTGTAGCCGCTGAAATAGCTTGGCACAGGCTGTCTCTGACCTGCAGCCGTTGTTCTAGCTCTTTCTGCAGACGGCTGCAAGAGGAGGGACTGTGTGTATTAGTTAATTTATCTGTCCTGTTTAACTGCCCATCTTTCCACCATCTTATTTAAGTGTAGCTGTTGGGGCTGGAAGGCTGACTCCTGGGTCGAGTCTCGGAACTCAGAGTGGCCCACAACCTTTTGTAGCTTTAGTTCCAGGGGATCTGATGCCCTCTTCTGGACTAAATGGTCATTGCATAGCCTACAAGGGCTTTGCAGGCACGCATATAGTACACGGGCATACATACAGGCAGGAACGCCCGTGTACACAAAATGAGCACTAAAATAAGTTTTTAGTTCACTAAAAAAAATTATTTTATGTGTATTAGTAGTTTTCATACATGCTTGTATGCCTGTGGAGGCCGGAAGAAGGCATCAGATCCCCTGGAACTGGAGTAGAAGAGGGTTGTGAGTTGTTGGCGTGGGTGCTGGGAATTGGGACCAGGTTCTCTGGAAGAGCAGCGAGTGCTTTTGATCGTTGAACGATCTCCCCAGCCCCTCATCATGCTTTCTTCAAGCAGAACCTGTCTTTTTGTTTTTGTTTTGAGACAAACATGATGTAGTCCTGGAACTCACGATGTAGCTCAGGCTGACTTGGAACTCACTCTGCAGCCCAGGCTGGCCTCAGATTCACAGACATCACCTGCTTCTACATCCTGGGCTTTGGGATTAAGGTGTGTGTCACAGCACCTGGCAAGTCCAAGAGGAACATGAACGTTAGATCATTCCCAGAAGACAGGGTTTTCAGGTTAGAGGTGGGTGAACCCTTGCCCACTTAGAGATGCATATGAACCCCATTTGAAGCTTTTTCAGGGAAGGCAAGCCTAGCCTTTAACCTGGAGGAGCCTTATCCCCACTCTCCTGACCCTAGGGCTGCCCCAAGATACTCACCACAAAGTATGTTGCTAGCCTATAGGCGGGTCCTTTTTGGGGAGAAGGGGATTTGAGACAGGGTTTTCCGTAGCTCTGGGAGGGTTGGGAGATGTGGTCTTACGGAGGAAGGGTTCCACTAGAGGCGGGTTTGAGAGTTCATAACCTCCCCACACTTCCAGTCCACTTTTTCTGCTTTGTGCTCCTGTTAATGATGTGATTGATCTCTCAGTTTCCCGCTGCCTGCTGGTATACTGTCCTTTAAATGACACACTCACAGGGCTGGAGAGATGGCTCAGTGATGAGCCACTTTCTGCTCTTGCAGAGGACCACATGGTATCTCGGGGCCATTCATAGTTCCAATACCAGGATCTCTGACACTCTCTTCTGGATTCTGTGGTACACATGCATATATACACACAAAACACTCGTATACCTAAAATGCAAATATATATATACATACATATATATATCTGTAAAGCAATACATTTAATACATTTCCCTCCTCACACACAAAGGGGTGGACTCTTATCGCTCTTCCTCTGGAAACATAAGTCCCCCCGACCCCCCAAAACTCTTCTTTCGTAAGTCTTGACTGAGGGGACCTGAGAACTGTGGGGTATTCCCTCTGTATTAGGCACAGACCACACCCAAATCCCAACTTCCAAAAACAAACCAAATGCCAAGAAACCTTTATTAAGGGAAAGAGACAAGGTGGTTGAATCTGAATTGGGTAGAAACAGCAGCAAATAGTTTTGCAAGTATCAATAATAGGAGGGAAAAGGGACTTAGAAAGAGCCAGGATGTGTTGGTAAATTCCGATCGGCTGTTTTAATTAGATTAGTCAAATTAATTTAATTAATTTAATTAGATTAGTGAAAACAATGAAATTTGATTGCTGGGCTTTGGTGTTTTGATGGTTGGACCTTGGTGGTCAGTCTCAGGAATGAGTCAATGGCTAAATAAGGGGAGAGACCTCAGTAGCTAACTTTAGGAATGCAATCTAATGGTTTAGTGGGGAGCAAGGGGGTGTGGGGGATGGGGAAGAAAGGTAAAAGGTAAAGCCTGCCAGTGCCATGTTTGCCAGATTTGCGCCTGCTAGAGCCCTTCATTGACCACGGCGTTTTACCACAGCACCTGAAGAATAGCTAATGCAGTAGTCCGAACACACACATCACATATATTTTCTCTTAAGCTTTCTCTCCCTCCCTCCCTTCAATGATTAAAAAAAAAATCCCAAAACAAAGCGCAAAACCAACCTCCTGTCATCGTGGAAATGAAAGAAATTTCTATGACAGTCTGATTAGAAAAAAATATTTAGAGGACCTGGACCAATCTTCAGTTTATTATTCTGATTACAGCCCGTTTTAAAAACACTAATTATAATTTGGTTATCTGTTTGAAAGTTGACAAAATAATTGTCTTCAAATATTTGAATCAGGCACCTATGGAAATACATTAGGCTTAATATACAACATCTCTGAGTTGAAACCCAGAAATAATGAGTAGAAAGATACACAAAGGCAGATTTCAATTAAATATGAAGAACTTTCTAAATATTTAAAGATATTTAATAATGAAAACTATTTTGAGAAGCAGTGAGTTTTTGACTACATTTAAGTATTTGAGAATACATGAGGGTTTTTCTTCTCTCTCTCTCTTTTCTTTTCTTCTTTTTTTTTTTGGCCAGAGTAGTGTGGACTTATTCTATTTATTAAGGGAGAGGATTGGCTAGATTGGAAGTTGGGCAAACTAATGCTTAAGAACCAATATTCATGGGCCTGGAGAGATGGCTCAGAGGTTAAGAGCATTGCCTGCTCTTCCAAAGGTCCTGAGTTCAATTCCCGGCAATCACATGGTGGCTCACAACCATCTGTAAAGAGGTCTGGTGCCCTCTTCTGTCCTGTAGACATGCACACAGACAGAATATTGTATACGTTATATATATATATATAGGTTCATATATAATATATATAATATATATACATATATATTGGTTCATATATAATATATATATATTATATATAATATATATGAACCAATATTCATTTGGGAGGTTGTGGCACATGCCTTTAATCCTAGTACTCAGGAGGCTGAGGCACGTGGATGTCTGTGAGTTTGGGACCCAGCCTGGTCTATAGAGTGAGTTCTAGGACATCCAGGGTTACACAGAGAAACCCATCTTGAAAAACCAAACCAAACCAAACCAAAAAAGAACCTATATTCAAACTATGGCTTGGTTCTTTGTAGAGGAGGATATAAGAATTTTTGTCTATTCTCCATGGCTCTTAGCAGAGGCTTCTCTATTACAAAAGACAGATTAACAGAAAAACCAAGAAGCTTACTAACAACAATCCTTCCTGCATGCATGGAAAGACACTCAAGGAAGTCTTCAAGAGTGAAATCCTACGGCAAATATCAAAGGGATAGTGTAAACTTCAGGGCTGAAGGCCTTTGTTTGCTGGAGCAGAAGGAAGGGTGTGGAGAAAGGCTGGCTATGGGGAGACAGGAAAAGAGGACAGACAGAGCAAAGTCTGCTGGGTGGATTTAAGCCAAGTGTTCTTTATTGCTGAGTCTGTGCGAAACAACCCTCCCTTCTTCGTGGTGCAGAAATGAAGAGCCCTCACCCATGCAGACTTCCTTTATGCCATAGTCCGTGGACGTCTCTCACAGTAGGGGAGCTTCTGCCCTTGTTTTCAGAGCTGTCTGCTGTTTCCGCAAATGACATTGATGTCAAACGGGCACACTTAGAGTAGCATACTGTGGCCTCCTATCGTTGGACTTCAGGCTGCTATGTCCTGAGCTCTGTCGCTACTTATCATCTTTATTGCTTTAGAGAAAGCTTTTGATATTGAGATTCCTTTTATTGTTTTATTAAAAAAATAAAACTCATGAATAAATATTAGGGAATAAACCTGAGCGATCCACAGAGTGATCAAGACATGATCTTGGCCCTCTCCACTTCCTGAATCAAAAAAGCCTCACAACCCCTCAACCTTCCTTTTCCTTCTCTGTGTGTCCTTGTTTCCCCCGAGTCCTCCAGGAAACTCATTGGTTCACGCTGGCCAGATGAATGTGGACTTTGTTCTCTGAACTGAGGTCAGACTTTATTGGTGGTCTTTGAACAAGCCACACAAACAGATCTCCCCCAACATTTCACCCTTTTTATCTAAATAAAAAGGAAGGGTATTAACTCTAACATAGCAAAACCCTATACAATAAAAACAATTATCAGGTATTACCTAAATGAAAGGAAATATATTAACTTTAACAAATGAAACTATCAAGTAAGAATTACATTCACAATATCCATTTGAATTTGGCAAATTCAGAGAAAATACTCCATTATCTATCCTTTTTTGATGAGTCCAAATTTTGTACCTCTTCTACTTTCTAGCATGACTAAGGAAAACTATAACTATCTAGTCTTCAACCCTATCAAAGACCTGAGAAGGATATAATTTTACCTGAGTAGACAGTAAATGCAGAATAAGCAACTTCCAAAATGATGAGAAATGATAGAAACAGCTGGCTGCCTGGATAGTCACCCCAGGTGTCTCTGTAACATTGGGGCATCCATCTTCGACCTATAGCCATAGATATCTGACAGACTTTTCTGTGTAGCAGGAATTTTGAAGGACTGTCAATCTTGTCTTGGCAAGGTTTTGTAGTCGCTCTCTTTTGTGTCCTGCTCGTCCAGTTTGGACAGTGTACTGTCAGCAATTGGGGCAAAAGAATTTTCTTGCCCAGTGGCTAACTTTGTCACAAAGAAAGCAAACTCCAAATGGAGGTTCTTTGATGTCTGTCATCCTCTTTTGGAGTAAATTGGTGCTGGCAGGAGCAGATGTGTCTCACTGTCATGAAAAATCCTATGTTATTAAAAACATCTTAAATGCCATATTCTGTAAGTCTCTGAGGTGTTTGAAGACTATCTATCTATTTAAAATATGTCTCTGGAGAGATGGCTCAGTGGTTAAGAGCATTGCCTGTTCTTCCAAAGGTCCTGAGTTCAAATTCCAGCAACCACATGGTAGCTCACAACCATCTATAATGAGGTCTGGTGACCTCTTCTGGCCTGCAGACAGAATATTGTATACATAATAAATAAATATTTAAGAAAAAAAGAAGAATGTTGTATACAAAATAAATAAATCTTAAAAAAAAATATGTCTCTGGGAGGCTAGAGAGATGGCTCAGCGGTTAAGAGCATTGCCTGCTCTTCCAAAGGTCCTGAGTTCAATCCCTAGCAACCACATGGTGGCTCACAACTATCTGTAATGAGGTCTGGTGCCCTCCTCTGGCCTGCAGGCATACACACAGACAGAATATTGTATACATAATAAATAAATAAATATTTTAAAAAAATAAAATGTCTCTAATTGACCTTGAAAATACACCTAACATGACTATAAGTTTGATTGCTATAGATGACTAATTACTAATCTGTATTTCTTTATTATCCTAAATAGTTTTCAAGGAATAGAACTTTACATTAATTTTTTTTTTTTTCGAGACAGGGTTTCTCCGTAGCTTTTTGGTTCCTTGTCCTGGAACTAGCTCTTGTAGACCAGGCTGACCTCGAACTCACAGAGATCTGCCTGCCTCTGCCTTACATTAAATTTTTTAAATGAGTTGCATAGTAATGATACTTTAAACAAGAATAGAAACATATAATTCCGCATAACAAAAATAACCTTAAATTTGTATCAACATACAAATATATCTTAAACAAGAGTAGAAACATATATAGAGGGGCTGAAGAGATGGCTCAGAGGTTAAGAGCATTGCCTGCTCTTCCAAAAGTCCTGAGTTCAATTCCCAGAAAGTACATGGTGACTCACAACCATCTGTAATGAGGTCTGGTTTAAAGTAGGACTTAGTTTAAAGTAGATTAATTAATCTCCCAAATAGCATAAATTCTAACCAGTCTCATTAGTAAATACCCAGAGTCAGATATTAGGGGGTGCAAGCTGAGAAATCAGAGAAGCAGTGTGCAGTCAGCCACTAGAGAGACCTTTTACCTCTACCAATGCTCAAACTGAAGAGGCAATCCCTGTTCTCAGACTGCCTCCTTGGACTGCGTCCTCAGACTGACAGTATCCTAAGACTGACTGCTTCAAACTGCTACCTCATTCAAACTGCTACCTCAGACTACACAGAGCTCTTGTCTCCCTCTGTCTTATATTTCTCTCTCTGCCCAGCCATAGCACTAATGTCTCCACCTCCCTAGTGCTGGGAGTAAAGGTGTAGGAACCTAAGTGCTAGGATCACCTTTGTATGAGCTCTGTTTCTCTTTTATTATTTATTTATTTATTTATTTTTGATCACTTTATTTTTATTTT
The DNA here is from genome assembly GCF_950005125.1 of Chionomys nivalis. Taxonomy (NCBI): domain Eukaryota; kingdom Metazoa; phylum Chordata; class Mammalia; order Rodentia; family Cricetidae; genus Chionomys; species Chionomys nivalis. Next base: position 35,234,897 of record NC_080106.1, read on the forward strand.
TTTATGTGTATTGGTGTTTTGCCTGCATGTTTGTCTGATCTTGGTGTTACAGACAGTTGCAAGCTGCCATGTGGGTGCTGGGAATTGAACCCATGTACTCTGGAAGAACAGTCAGTACTCTTAACCGCTGAGCCATCTCTCCAGCCCCTCTTTCTCTTTTAGACTGGATCAATTTCATGTAACCCAGGGTGGTCTGAACTAACAGAGATCCATCTGCCTCTGTCTCCTGGGATTGAAGATGTGAGCCACTACTGCCAGGCCTTAGTGGCTTAGCTTTGCATTCTGATCTTCAGGCAAGCATTATTTGTTAAAACACAAGCAAAATATCACCACGCCCCCTTTATCCTATTATTCCTATATCCTCATTTTCCCTTTTCAGAAAGACATTCTTCAATCTAACTTCTCTTGCTTAGTTTCCTCCCTGACCATGACCAATAACAACTTTTAAATGACCCCCCCTTAAATGATGATAAATATTCATAATCTACCTATCAACCCAAACAATCCACCCCATCTCTTGGGAATGTGGGTGTTGTGTTCTTAAAATTACTCCCTGAGAAAATTAAGATAATGCTCAAGTCCTGCAGGAGCTAGCTGTTGCCCAGTCTCAGTGTAATGGGATAATGCAAGGCTTATTTGAAGTCTTGGCTGGAGTAGCCTACGAGGCTGGGTTATCTTAGCTAACTGCCTTCAAATTGTCCTGAGCAGTTTGTAGTCCAAAGCTGATCTTTGGATGATGTTTGTCAGCTTGGTGACAAATGTTGTTGTGGGGCCCCATCATCTTTTTGGAGACTTCAAACATTGTTGTTAGCAATGTTCATGGTTCACTGCAGAAAAACATTTTAAATGCCATATGCAGCAGTTCCTGGAGAGGTTAAAGGACCATAATCTATTAAATACTCCTGGGATATACAGACTTAATTCCTAAGTACCTGCTTCAGGCTCAAGCCTGAAACTACATACAGAAAGCTAGATGAAGTCTAAATTTAGAAATAGTACACTATATGGCCATTAATATCACCATAGAAACTTAACACATATAAACACACATATATATAATATATTATATAATATATTTTATATCATTATATAATATATAATACTAACATATATTATATATATACATATATAAGTTATAAATTTTGAGGTAATATTTATACCTTAAGACAAATTTTATTTTATTTTTTTATTTTTGGTTTTTCGAGACAGGGTTTCTCTGTAGCTTTGGAGCCTGTCCTGGAACTAGCTCTTGTAGACCAGGCTGGCCTTGAACTCACAGAGATCTGCCTGCTTCTGCCTCCCAAGCGCTGGGATTAAAGATGTGTACCACCGCCACCTGTTCTAAGACAAATTTTAAAGAGTCAAAATATATTCAAGGGATTATGAGATTAGTGATAGTAGACCAGTCCTTAATTTTGGCTTTCTTTTGTCCCATACCAGGTGGTTTTTCTAACATGAGATGGAGACTTTGGATCATCCTTTAACAAGCATGCTTGGGTTTAGAGGAGTAGGGAGCCACGTTCCAGCTCCAAAGTCAGCTTTAATTTTTAATTGAACTGGGATTACAAAAGACCTTTTGCATTATATGTCTGTAGAGAACAGCAGAAACAAACATTTGGGAAGATTCATGAAACTTTATCCTAATAAAAATGTGTTATACTATTAGGCCAATTTACTCTTTTTCTTCGGATATTTTCTCTGGGTGATTTGTCCTTTTTTTTTTAACATGTCTCTTTTTTCCAGTGGTCTTAAGATTTCTTAGTTGGATGATTTTATTCTCCTGGAAAGTCAAAAAAAAAAACCCAAAAAATCAAAACCAAAAAACTCCGTCCCAACCCTATCTTTGGGGTGTTTTACTTTTTGGCAGGTTGTATCTGATCAAATGAAAGGCATTTGTAAGTCTTATAAGATAGTTTGGATTGAATGACCAAGCTGTTTGATGAAACATCGCCTTTCCTTTTCTTGTTAGAGTCTAATCTTGATCAGTTGTTTTTTTTTTTTTTTTTTTTTTTTTTTTTTTTTTTTTTTTTTTTTTTTTTTTGAGACAGGGTTTCTCCGTAGCTTTTTGGTTCCTGTCCTGGAACTAGCTCTTGTAGACCAGGCTGGCCTTGAACTCACAGAGATCCGCCTGCCTCTGCCTCCCAAGTGCTGGGATTAAAGGCATGCACCACCACCGCCCGGCTCTTGATCAGTTTTGATGGTATCTAGTAGTCATGGAGCCTGTCCTGGAACTTGCTCTGTAGACCAGGCTGGCCTTGAACTCACAGAGATCTGCCTGCCTCTGCCTCCCAAGTGCTGGATTAAGGGCATGCACCACCACTTCCTGGCAGTGGAAGAATCTTTTAAGAGGCTGGGAATTATAAATTATAAGTAGGCATTGTGAAGGCAAACTTTTCTCTATCCTATTCTTGTATAGTAAAAATGCAGCCTTTTACATCAATCACTATAATAGACCATCCTTTAGGTAACAGAGAAGGCCAGGGAATTCCAGGCTGTAAAGAGGAAAATTGGCTGAATCACCTTATTATGGCTCCTAAATCTGTTAACATTCTCCTTTTTTTTTTTTTTTTTTTAATGGCAAATATAGGAGAATTCCAAGGACTGGTTGATTCTTCAATATGTTGAGCATTTATCTGCTCCTGTACCAGTTGTTTCTGTGCCTGTATTTTTTTCTGATGCCAAAGGCCATTGTTACAACCCACACAGGTCTGTCAGTTAACCATTTCAAAGGTAAGGCTGTTGGTACCTTTGAAAGATAAGCAACTGCTGCACCCTGCTTATGTACAACCGGAATGGTCAGTGACTGCTCTTAATAATACCTCTTAGCTGGGCAGTGGTGGTGCACGCCTTTAATCCCAGCACTTGAAAGGAAGAGGCAGGTGGATCTCTGTGAGTTCAAGGCCAGCCTGGTCTATAAGGGCTAGTTCCAGGACAGCTCCAAAACTACAGAGAAACCCTGTCTTGAAAAATCAAACCAAACCAAACCAAACCAAACCAAAAACCAACCAAACAAACAAACAAAAAACAACAATGACCATCAGCACCAGCACCAAAAAAACACAAAAAACAAGCAAAAAACCCTTTTAGTATTTTTCTCAGAAGCATACGTTATTTTATAGTTTGTTTTTTTTTTAACATTTATTTATTTATTTATTATGCATACAATATTTTGTCTGTGTGTATGCCTGCAGGCCAGAAGAGGGCACCAGACCCCATTACAGATGGTTGTAAGCCACCACGTGGTTGCTGGGAATTGAACTCAGGACCTTTGGAAGAGCAGGCAGTGCTCTTAACATCTGAGCCATCTCTCCAGCCGCCTATAGTTTGTTTTTGACTTTGAAGGAATGTTTCTCTGGGTTTTCCATTGCTGTAACAAATCATGCCCCCATAAATACACTACTATGTTAGTCATGTATAGCTTTAATTTCTCTACTTGTCCTTCTAGCCCTATACAGCTAACCCATCTTGTACTTTGTTTTGCTTTTGATAAAGTTGCAATCTCTGGGAGCTGAATATTTACTTCCAAAAGAGGCCAATCTGGATGCCAAGATTTTGGTGAAATTATTGTTATGTCTGTGCCTGTGTCTAGCGAACCTTCAATCACAATGCCCCATTCATTTGTATTTTTAGCTTTGGTCTTTTTATTATTTATAGAAGTTTGTTTTATGGTCTCTCTTGAAAATTTTGTTTTATCTTTTGAAGTCATCCAGAATAGTATGGTTTTTCACAACAGGCATTAAGTCTTTTAATTGCTCTGCATATGAGTTCCCCCATGCTGACAGGAATAATTGAACCAAATTTGACATGGGGGTATGGGAAAGGCCCCCTAATGTGTCTCTCAATGGCAAAGGGTTACCTTGCCTGTCCCATGTTGATCTTCTTTCATTAGTCCAATGTCAGTCTTTACCACACATCTGCATATTCCAGAAGGCTGGAGCATTCTGTTTGTATATCTCTAGAAAAAAACATTGTTTCTAGAAAAGCCTTGCTTACAATAACTTTTCAGATGACTGTGCTTACCATATCTAAAACATCTGACCTTCTGATCGTTCTTAAAATTTTTAGAGACCACTTCTACCTAAGTATGATCATAATTTTAAGATCCAGTATCAGTTATATTTCTAATCCATTCATCTATTGGTGCCTTTAAAGGTCTTATTACCCCTTTGCATTCTGAATTAGCATTTTCAAAAACCAAAGATTTAATTAATAGTTGTCTAATTGCTAGATTCGATATTCTATTATAGCTGAAGTCAATCTTTGTAAAAAAAAAATCAGTGAAGGCTTCTTTTGGGCCTTGTATAATTTTAGTAAATCACTTATTCCTTTTTCGTGATTCTTTAACACTATATCAAATATTCAAAGCTACTATATGGTAGAGAGCCAAGGCGTGATCATCAAATGTCATCTGTCTTTACAAATCAGCCTATTGGCCTTGACTGAGAAGCTGTTTTTAGGAAATTTCAATATTTTTAGCCCTACTTATATTGTTTTATTATCCTAGATTCCTCTATCCACCATGTTTTCCATTGTAACTGAGGACCAGCTTCCAATATTGCTATAGCTCAGGCTGGCCTCGAACTCGTGATCCTCCTGCCTCTGCCTCCTTCAGCAAATCCTACCGGCGTGCGCCACCACTACCGGCTAATATTGCTATAGCTAAATCAGTCTTGTGGAATAATTCTGTTCCAAGTTGCCCATAAATTTAACACCTACTTCACAAAAGGTGAATGCGTACCATATGAAACTACTGCTTCCTTAAATCTCTTCAAATTTAACATTTTTACTGGGTTCCAGTTAGCTTATGAATAGCCTTGGGGGTACCATATCATCTAGTGCTTATTCTTGAATGGTAACTGGATAAATTTAGGTTGGTTTTCTAGTATCCTTGGGACACTCCTCTTCAGTTTCATAATGCAGTGGTGTGGTAGGTTCTGCTCTAAATGCCTCTGTGTGTGTGAATATTTTTCTTAATTTCATTGTTAGGTCTTTCTAAAGACTTTTATCTTATCAGTTATTTTTTTCATATTTGGCGCTGATATCAAACCACTTTTTAAAAGATAAAACATGAATTTACCAGATTGATAATGATCATAATCGACATTATGTCAATCCCAACTAAGTTGATTATCCTTTCATTTCATTTTTTTTCCTTTTCAAACCATCCATTGTGGAACCATGCAGAGACGTAGCACCCTTCACTACAATATTGTTTTTCATTCTTTTTTTTATTTTTTATTTATTATGTATATAGGTTTCTTCCTTCATGTATCCTGCAGTACAGAAGAGGACACCAGATCTTATTACAGATGGTTGTGAGCCACCATGTGGTTGCTGGGAATTGAACTCAGGACCTCTGGAAGAGCAGCCAGTGCTCTATTCCTCTGAGCCATCTCTCCAGCCGCCTGTTTTTCATTCTTTTTTTTTTTTTTTTTTTTTTTTTAGTTTTTCGAGACAGGATTTCTCTGTGGTTTTGGAGCCTGTCCTGGAACTAGCTCTGTAGACCAGGCTGGTCTCGAACTCACGGAGATCCGCCTGCCTCTGCCTCCCAAGTGCTGGGATTAAAGGCGTGCGCCACCATCGCCCGGCCCTGTTTTTCATTCTTAATGTGGGTAAAAACTTTTTAAAAAAACGAACCTTAAGAATTCCCAGATGTCTGCTGAAGACGACAGCAAAGAGTGAGGCTGCCTGTTGTTACACTGCATGGCAGGGCAGGGGTTACCAGCGGGGTGTAGCCTGGCTGAGTGCAGCTGCAGTAGCTTCTTTGTAGCTGGGGGCTGAGAATGTGTGGGGACGGCAGCAGCAGCAAAAGCCTGAGCGGGTGTTGAGGTGGCTGGTCTGGTGTGGGGAAGACTGGAGGGATGGCTTCTACACCCCTGCCCTTTATCATTTTATTTCTTTGATCTTGCTGCTTAAGGACTCTGAGAACTTACCACTTCAGTTATTCAAAGTGCTTTATTGTTGTTCTTCCTGTCTGCTTTTTAAAAATATTTATTTATTTATTTTGTATACAATATTCTGTCTGTGTATATGCCTGCAGGCCAGAAGAGGGCACCAGACCCCATTACAGAGGGTTGTGAGCCACCATGTGGTTGCTGGGAATTGAACTCAGGACCTTTGGAAGAGCAGGCAATGCTCTTAACCTCTGAGCCATATCTCCAGCCCCCTGTCTGCTTTTTTTCCCCTGGATTTTCGAGACAGAGTTTCTCCGTAGCTTTTTGGTTCCTGTCCTGGAACTAGCTCTTGTAGACCAGGCTGGCTTCGAACTCACAGAGATCCGCCTGCCTCTGCCTCCCAAGGCTGGGATTAAAGGCGTGCGCCACCACTGCCCGGCTCTGTCTGTTATTTTAATTAAAAAAAATTTTAAATTAACTTTTTACAAAAGACAGGTCTTACTTTGTACCATAGGCTAGCTTGGAACTTACCATCCTTTTGCCCCAGCTTCCAGAGTGCTGGGATCACAGAAGCATTGTTCCTGTCTCAAAGGCCCTGAATGTCAATGTCTCTGGGCTTGCAGGGGGGAAGTGCTTCCTGTGGTTCAACTATCCAATGAACGAATGAGACACCAGGATGGAACATTTTCTTTCTTCTGACCTAGATGCTTCTACAGAGATGTCCCAGGGGTGAGTGGATTCTCGGTTCCATTCTTCTGAAGGTTCCCAACAGGCATTTGCAGTCTGTTCTGTGATATCAGGAGAAGGTTACTTGGGCAAGGCCACAAGAGCAGGTCAGAAATTGAATCTTCTGCGATGCATACCTATAATCCTACCATGTGGGGCAACTTAAGGTAGGAAGATCATGGACTTGAGGCTAGAAAGACCCTGTCTCAAATCAAAGCAAAGCAAAACAAGAGAAACATACAGAATCCCCAGAGACCTGGAAATCGTTGAGTCAAGAGGAACAAGGAGTTCACTGCCCTGTGTGTGGTCAGCTCTCAGAATGAACTGCTTAAACCCTGGTTGGATTTTCACCAGGCAGGCAGTGGTAGTCAGGGTCCTATCCAGAGCCTAGTGGATGAGCTATAATTTAAATTCTATAAAGAAAAAAAAAAGCCTGAATTTGTGCCTGATCCCTAAGAGCTCAATATGTATGTATCTATGTGAGGATGTGTGTGTTTTTGAAACAGGGTCTCCAGCTCAGGATTTCTTGTATATTAAAGATGACCTTGAACTTCTGATTTTCTTGCCGCTATCTCCCAAGTGCAGAGATTCCAGGCATCTGCCATCAAGTCTGGAATATTTATTGTATAAATGACTACAGTGATCAGTCTCTCATTGCACATTACCCCGAATTTGCTCATAATCACACTCACACTTTTCTTATTTTCCACCCCCTGCAATCTGTTCTGCTGTTCCCGGCCACAGGCACTGACTCCACCACCATCTGTTTATTCAAACGAGAATCTAAAAACATCCCTGACTCCCGCCGCCCCCCCCCTTCTCTCCAAGCCCCTGAGTGCAAGGCAACACCAAGCCACCACTCTCTCCAGTCTGGCTCCAGCTCCTCTTTTTCTGCTACTGTCATAGTGGCCAAGGCACCCTCAGCTCGCCCCGGAACTGCGTTACTAATGGCTTCCATCTGATCTCCTCTGGTATGGTCCCGCTTCAACCCCTCTCCCACCTGCTGATAGTGGAATTTTTTCAAAACAGAAGTCTCATCTCAAAAGACAAGAAAACAGAAATCAAGATCACTGCTCTTTGGCGCCACCTGGAGGACATGATGGGACATAGGAAAGTTTTGGTAAACGAGAGAGAGAGAGAGAGAGAGAGAGAGAGAGAGAGAGAGAGAGAGAGAGAGAGAGAGAGAGAGAGAGAGAGAGAGAGAGAGAGAGAGAATGTGTGTGTGTGTGTGTGTGTGTGTGTGGTGGGGAGGGTATGAGATGGCCCTGGCTCCCGCAAGGTGCAGGGTAGGAGAACTGGAAGGCTGTGGAGTTTTTGGTTTCCTCTTGGCTGGATATTGGGTTGTATACACATCTTCCTGCCCTCAGTGCAGGACTTTGATGGCTGGGGTCTGAGGAACTCCAGCACCGGGCAGGGTGGGGGGTGGGGGAGAGGGAAGCACTCTTCTGTTTCAGAACTGCTGCTACTTAGTGGAGGAAACATCTGCCTCCCGACTTAGGAGCTCAGTCACTAGAGGGAGGAAAAGAGCTTTCTTAGGTCTCCAGACGACTCTGAGAAGAGCCTGCCTTACTTGCCACTGGAATCACCTGGGAGGACCTAAACAACACAGATGCTGGCCCTCGAGATCCAGCTTCCTGGGCTTTTTGACCAGGTGATCCCAATGGGTAGCCAGGATTTACAACTAGAAGGAAGGAAGAAGGAAAAGAGTGAGGAAGGAATGCAAGTAAGAGGGAAGGAGGGAAGCTAGGAAGGGAGAGAGGCAAGAGAGAAGAAAGGAAGAGCGATTCACCTTAATGAAGACTGAAATTCCACCCTGTGGTCCTTCAGTCTGTACTGCCACCAGCCTGGATTCCTGGGTTTGACATCCAACCCCACAACCCTGTGCTGGCTTCTGTAAACCCACCTTACTCTCCCTGGACACAGAGGTCTTGACTTGTTAGCGCTTGTTAGCTTGTTGCCACCATAACTCTTGTCCTTCATTCTTCATATGTCCACCCTCACTTTTCCCAGGGATGCCTTTCAGATCTCTCTGGGATATTCCCTGTATCTTTTGCAGCACTATCAGCTGCATTGTACATTTGACTATAAATTTATTATCAGTCTCTCTAGCTAGGGATTTATGAAGACAAAAGCTGTATTTTTTTTATTACTTAAGATGGAAAACACACACAGAGAGACACACTTAAAAACAGGTTCTCATACTAGCTCCCAGGCTAGCTTGGAACTGACTATGCAGATCAATCTGGCCTTTAACTTGAGATTTTCCTGACGAGGCCTATCTTACGGGAATAGGCGTCCAGAAAATATCCAGTAGATGAATGCACATGAAAATTTATCATTATTGTGTTGGGGATCAAACTGGGGTTTGTATATGCTGGATAAGTGCTCTACCACTTAATTATAAGGCCAGCCTTAAGGTATTTTAGATTTACATACAGAAATAGATATACAATATACATAAAAAGCTAGATGAATTTCCACCAAGCTTTGGATGTACTTGCAAGAAATTTCTTTCCAGGTTTTGGATTTTAACACCCCCCCCCCCCCCCCCCCCCGGCAGCAAAATAGCGTCCAAAGATCAGCACAGGGAGTGAGCACTAGAGGGCAGGAGAGGCAAAGAAATGCAGGCCAGCCCACCAGTCACCAGTCCAGAGCAGTGGGTTCCCTGCAGATTCTCTGAGGGAGACTGAGGTGAGTTCCAAAGCCATCCAGAAACCTCTAGAGTTCAGAGGCCAAAGATGTCTCCCTTGGAGTCCCTGGAAGGAAGGGAGATGACTTATTATCACCTTCTTTAGCTGTGCTGAGCAGCAGGGACAGGACCGGATGTGAAGGAGACAGTTACCCAAGAAGTTACACAAGGGTCTCCAGAGCACATCTAAGCAGATCTAGAGCTACTATAGTCTGGTAATTTTGTGTGTGAAACTGGGAGTCTACTACATCTCGCCTGTGTCTGTTGTGCTCAGTGTCACTGCCCCTCCGAATCTGGGCACTGGGGAACAATCTCAGGGTACTGTGTGTGGTAGGCAAGCACTCTGCTACTTGGCCATTTAGCTTTTGTTGTTGTTTTTCGAGATAGGGTTTCTCTGTAGCTTGGAGCCTGTCCTGGAACTAGCTCTTGTAGACCAGGCTGGCCTCGAACTCACAGAGATCCGCCTGCCTCTGCCACCTGAGTGCTGGGATTAAAAGCATGCTCCATCCCAAGGCAGTATTTTTATTATCTGAGCTAAGAGAAAAGTCTGCAGAGCTGAGGTCCCAATTCCTGCACACCAGGCTTAGTCTCCCTGGTTATTTTCAGTAGAAGCAAGTGTATTTTAAAGGACTGAGTTACGTTAGGGCCCACGTGTTAAAATTTGGACACATCCTGAGGCCAGTGACCATGAGCAGGGAATGGAATAACAAAGGAGGGAAAGCACCTGAGATGCCAGGTTCAAATTCTGGGCATGCCTGTGAAGGGGACACCTGCAGGGGACAGTCACGCTGGTGGTGGCAAGTTCTGGCTCTTTTTGTACTGAAGGGGAGAGGTCCCACGATCCCCACTGACTTTCCCTTTCTAATGAACTGGCTCAGAAGAGCATGCATTCTGCCCATGAAAACACAGATTAAGCAAAAATCAATTCCAGTTTAAATGTGTTCCACCCTTTTCATATTACAGTCGTAGAGCTAATGGATCCTTATTATGACCCGCTATAGAGCTAAGGCATCATTAAAGCACCAGAAAGTGCTTCTATGAAATGGATGTGTGTCAAAGAATAGATTCTTCTTTTACTGGGTTGTTTCTGGGGGGTAAAAACAAATAAAACTCTTTTTAGATGTGGTCACACTGTACACTGTGTAGCTGGGCTGGCTTGGAATTCGCCATGTGGTTCAAGCTGGTCTCTAACGTATAGTAGTCCTCCTGACTCTTTTTTTTTTTTCTCGAGACAGGGTTTCTCTATGTAGCTCTGGCTGTCCTGGACCTCACAATGTAGACCAGGCTGGTCTACATCACAGAGATCCACCTGCCTATGTCTCCTGAGTGCTGAATTAAATCTGTGAACCACTGCACCTGGTTTACCTCTGATTCTCCCTCCCCTCTTCGCCTCCAGACAGCGTTTCCTTGTGTTCCTTTGGAGCCAGTCCTGGAACTAGCTCTTGTAGACCAGCCTGGCCTCGAACTCACAGAGATCCTCCTGGCTCTGCCTCCCAAGTGCTGGGTGGGATTAAAGGCTCTGTTTCTTAAGGGCTGGGAATACATCATCACTCCTGGCTAGAGGTAGATGTTTTCTTTATTTGAGACAGAGTCTTGCCATATAGTCCTGGCCTGGAACTCACAGGAATCCTTCTGCCTCCTGAGTGCTGGGATTACAGGTGTGAGCCACCGTGCCTTGGTAGAGGTGGACTTTTTAAATGGGTATGTTTGAAAGAGAAAGAGAGAACAACAAAGCCCTCAACTTTGCAAAAGAAGATCCATCTATAGAGGCTACAAGTTCCTATCAAACTGCGGTTATATAGGTCAGTAGCCTTGGGAGTTCAGTAATTTATCTCCAGACAAGTTTTCGTTCATTAATTTCTTTCACTTATTTTTGAAAAGTGTGTGGGCCTATTATATAACAGGATTAAAAAGAGGTTTATTTATTTTTATTTTATGAGTATGGGTGAGTGCCTGCCCATATGTATGGATGTGCACCAGATGTGTGCACGGTGCCCATGGAAGTCTGAAGAGGCCATTGCATCCCCTGGAACTGGCATTACAGACTCGCCAGCTGTCATGAGGTGACGGGAGTCAAATCCAGGCCCGTTTCAAGAGCCACCCAGTTCTTTTAACTGCTGAGCCATCTCTCTAGCCCCATACACACACGCGCGCATGTGTGTATAGGTGTGTGTGTGTGTAGTTCAGTGGTCCAGCAGGAGGAGACTAAGTGGTCACGGAGATTATAGGTTGTCTATCTCCCACTGTAGTAATCTAAAAAATAACTATGAAATTCCACTTGTGGCAAATGCTTTTTCCTCCTGGACAGCAGCAAATCTTGTTCTGAGGAAGGCCTTGTGTGAGCTGAGGTCTCAAGAATGGGGGTGAGCGTGAACCCTGAGTTTAGTCTTTGGCAACCACCCCATCCTAAAATTCTTGAGGATGAGTAGGGATTAGTCAGGATGAGGGATCAGTGGGTGAAGGGGACCTTGGGAACTCAGAGACCAGCATGGCTGTGGCATGAGGCTGGAGAAGTGGTCAGGGGGTCTCATGATGCTGAGATTGACTTCACGATTTCATGCTCGCTATGAAGGTGCTCTACCCTGACTGCCACACTGACCCTGTTAGGCCACAATTTGTAGTATGAAGGATGATGGTAGAGAGGAATGAGCATTTGGGCCACACTGAGGCTAGACTAGTGAAGAGGGTATTGGGTCTCTCACCAGGTGCTTTAAGATTCTGTTACTGCAATGAAACACCCGAGATAATTATCTAGAGAAAGGTATTTGGCTTATAGTTTTGAAGTTTCCAGTCTGGGATTGGGTGGTTCCAGTGTTTTGGAAGTCTGATGGGGGTGCCAGATTACAACAGTGGGGAGTGGCATGGTTGACTTTATGGCCAGGAGGCAGAGAAGGACCACACATACACACACACACACACACACACACACACACACACACACACCAGAGGGGAGGGGAGGAGAGACAGAGACAAAGAGACAGAGGAGGTTCAGTTCTCATCCCCTTCAGGACATGCGCCCAGTCATATGAATCCTACCACCAGCCTCCCTCCTCCTAAAGGACCACAATGCTTCTCGACACTGGAGACCAAGTTTTTAACACATGGAAATTTGTGGCTGTTCGATACTCAGCTGTATGAGCAGACGATGGGGACTTAAAGGCAGGCCAGCTCACTCCTTGGATCGGCCAGCTTCTCTCAGGAACAGGTGGTATGTGTGTCCTCTGGGGACTGAGGCCATCCACATGGAACCAGGTCCACCCCGATTTCATCGCAGAAGCTCAGAGGCTGCCCAGCGAGATACCACCAGCAGCATTTCTCACCAGCAGCCTTTCTCAAGGCCGAGGAGACTGCATCTCCCATGATGTTATTTGCTTTTGTAGTTAAAAACATTCTCATAGATTTCCTGAAGACTCCCTGGTGGGTGTGTAGAAAACTTCTGGAACACACACACAGATAGACCAGAAGGGCATTCCTCACCCCTCCCCCTTAAAAAGTATACTGTTTACTTATTCAGAATGATCTACTAGGGAATACTAGCTGAAAAATTAGGGAATGATACAACTGGTTGGACTTTAATATTTAATCCAGATGATGCCACTTGGGTCGACTAGGGAGTTCTAGGTACTGTGAGAATTGGAGGGAAATAGTTTAGTGTAGAATTCACTTTAATCATTACCATATATATCTACCCAGCTATTTATTCCTCTTTTCACTAATCAGTTCTCAGCTAACACTTATCTCCTGTGCGATTAAGCAAATGACATTCTTGGCTCCTGTTTGTTTATTTATTTATTTATTATTTAATTCTTGTAACTTTTATGAATTCTTTGTGGATTTCACATCACGCATCTGGATCCCACTCAACTCCCTGTCCCCTCGCATCTGCCCTCTGCCCATATAACCTCCCTCCAAAACAAAACAAAATTGAAAAGAAAACCAAAAATCAAACCCAACAAACAAACTAAAGCAAAACAAAATACCAAGACCCCCCCAAACCAAACCAAAACAAAACCACCAAAAGAAAAAAAAAAAAGGTGGGGTGGGGTGGGGGGGTGGGGGGGAGAATCTCATCGTGGAAGCTGTAGTCTGGCCTGGTCACACAGTTTTTACCCTTTGTCCACTTATCTTTACTTGCAAGGTGTTCATTGCCTTGAGTCATTGGCCTGGCCTGAGGCCTCTGGCTTCTGCTGCACTATTGATAGTGGGCTCTCACGGGGCTCCTCTTGGCTCTCCTGTTGTTGTCCTGTGTCATGGAGATCCTGCGGTTTTGGATTTGTATGTTCATCTCCTTCATGTGCTCCAACAGTTTGAAGATGAGGTAGTTGTTGGGGTAGGTCAACTCATAACCCTGGTTCTGGGCCTGGGTGCTAGCTGGGTTGGTCAACCCGCTGGCTTTTTCCCTCACTACTTGGGCGTGCTCTCCAGCGTTGCCTCTGCTAGCTCACCCAAGGCAGCAGGCGACAAGGAGCAGGGCCAGCTCTCTTGCTCTCAGCCCCTTGGGTCAGGCTTACCTGCACTCATACCAGGGCCAGCTCCACTATTTTGCCCAGGAGAGGTGCAGGGCCCTCTCTCTAATTGTTTTATAGGGTATGCATACCTGGGTTGGGAGTGGTCAGCTCTTCTGCTCTCATTCCCTCAGGTCTGCCTCACCTAAGCCCTCACAATAGGGTCAGCTCTAGTGTGCTGCCCAGGAGGGGTGCAGCTGACTCTCCTCTGGGCTGCAGCTGATGAAGGGCAAGGCTATTTTCTCATTCTCATAAATCCAGGGCCAATTCTCTCACCTGCTACAGGCAGCAAGGGGCATTGGGGTACGGCATGGGGAGGAGGGCATCTTTCCCTCACCCACCCCACCACATGGCTGAAGAGGGCCTAGGTGGGATCAGTGTCACTGCTTTCGCGCCCTCAGGGCTGGCTCACCTGTCTCTGTGTCAGTGACAGCAGAGTCAACTCTAGGGTGCTGCCCGGACAGGGTGTAGCTGGCTCTTGTTTTAAACGTGGTTTGTTTTCAATTGTTTTTGAGACCAAGTTTTGCTTACGTAGCTCAGGCTGGCCTCAAACTCACAATTCTCTGCCTTTACCTCCAAAGTGCTGAGATTATAGCCCTGGCCCGCCACACCTGGATCCACACGCTCCTCTCTCTCTTCCTCTCTCTGCATCTCTCTGTCATCCCCTGAGAACCCCCTCCAAACAGGGTCTCAGGTAGTCCAGCCTGACTTAGCTGAGGCTGACCTTGACCTCCCGATCCTACTGCTACAGTGATAGATGTGCCCACCACACTGGGCTCTAGAACTCTCTCACGTCCTCTAGTTGCCTGTTTGTAGGGATCCAGGGGCCTCTGGGTGACAGAGAAGTCGAGCATCCATCATCTTCTGGTACCCACCCTCTGATTTTCTACCGTAAATGCAGGTTCTACTTCCCTGCCTCGGCTGCTTAATTCTGGCTTAGAGGGCAGCAGGAGTAAATACAGCAGATGCCACAGCTCTGCCTCTTCTCACAACGGCCAGAAGTCAGTGGAGAGCAACAGGGTTCTGAGCGCATCTCCAAGTAAGAATTTGCTGTTGGTGACAGTGGGGATAAAAAAAGAAAAAGAAAGAAAGAAAGAAAAAAACCTCTCTCTTTCCTACGTCTGCCCTGCAGTAAGGCTGACACAACAGAAATGAAAACAATTGGTGCAGGCATAAAATTCTGTGTTAGATGGAAACTTGTGAAATAGAAAAATGGATTTCTTGGGGGGAAACTGTAACTTGCTTTGTAATACTGTTTTTTATGAAAAGCATTCTGCTGATATTATGGTCATTAAAAGTAGCAAGGACGTTTTCATTTTGAGGGGCATGGAGGCTCTTGCTGGCCTATTCCCCCTGACCCCTGCAAACATTCCCCCTTCAAATCCATATTGAAGTTAATCGTCAATGGGAAGCCGGAGCTGATATTGGAAAGTCATTCTTTTACAAACGGAAACTATTATAATTTAAATGGGCACAAATGAAACCGTGCATTTTCAGAAGGGGATCAATGCAAACCGCTTTATTAGAAAATATAAATCACTTTTTAATTTCAAACGCAACAAGAAAAGAACTCATTTTTTTATGTTTCATTGAAATTGATTGGTACACCTGCAGAGAGAAGCAGCTTTATCATCTCGTTATCAGCCAATTAATATGCAGGGCTAAATGTGAATACTATTCCAGTTAACTGGAGACGGATGATTTTATTGAAGTCTTAATAGACTAGGAAAAACTGCCTTCCACCCTGCTTAATGAGGTCAGCTGAGAAAAAAAAAAAAACCAAAGTGCAGAACTTGGAATGGGTAGTGTCTGAAACTACTTCTCTAAGTCTTCGGACACCGAGAAATGGAGGCCAGAGCCCTGCCTGAGAGCCGAGTCATAGTGACGATCTGATGCAGGGAGGAAGAATCAGGGCACTGAGCTTTCTTTTCACCAGAAGAGAGAACTAGCTGGGTTTGAGCTTTGAAGTCGGACTGTCTTGCTGTTCAAAACATGGCAGCCTTTTGTCCTTGGCCACGTCTCTGTTTTGATCATAGTTGAACAGAACCGTAAAGTGATGATGCTACTCCCCACTCTTCCGCTCTTCCGTCTCCTTCTGTGCTTGTTTCTGCCCTGAAAAAGTCTCCCTGACAACCTGAAAAGCTAAGGAGTGTTCTTATGTTCTCTTACGTTTGCTTAAGTGTAGTGATGAGGTGAGCAGGCCTGCTTTTCGTCCTGCCCGGCTCCCGCACGGCTAGCTTTACATCCGAAATAACAACACACAAACTGTATTCATTTAAACACTGCCTGGACCATTAGCTCTAGCCTCTTACTGGCTAACTCTCACATCTTGATTAACCCATTTCTATTAATGTGTGTAGCACCACGAGGTGGTGGCTTACCAGGAAGATTCTAACCTACGTCCATCTTGGGCCCGAGCTTCATGGTGACTGCCTCACTCGGCTTTCTTTCTCCCAGCATTCTGTTCTGTCTTCCCCGCCTACCTGTATTCTGACCTATCAGGCTAAGCAATTTTCTTTATTAACCAATGAAAGTAACACATAGACAGATGATCCTCCTACATCACTTATGTAACAGCTAAGTGCCCTTGGGGTAGGCTAATTCACACTGTGGTGTGACTAACCAACAGGCTGAAAGGGTTGCCATTTTCCATTGACAGTTTAAAGGACTATAATCAAAAGCCAAGAGGTGGGCCTGTAGTTCCAGCTACCTGGAAGGTTGGCATATGAGGGTTCTTGAGCTCAGTGATGTTAAGCTGGCCAGGTGTTTACATCAGCAGTCAAGTCATCCCTGTGAGTAGCCACTGCATGGCAGCTGAGGCAATGCCTCTTAGGAAAACAAGAGGTTTTCCTAAAATGGGCTAGGACAATATAGTGGAGCACAAGACCCTCTTTTTCCTAGTGACCTGGTGACCTCCTTTTCCTATTTTTCATCGAAAACTGGGATCAAGCCCACCTGTTCTTCTGAGTCTGTGCATGTTCTGGATCCTGCTCAGTAGTACAGCTGCTGCATGCTTTATCTGTTGATGCTACTGCCACTGTGGGCATACCCACAAGCCTTTGTGTCAAGAGAGGCCTTGGTGACATCCTGGCTTGAATGAGAATGACTCCCATAGGCTCATATGAGGTGATTTATTTATTTATTTATTTATTTATTTATTTATTTATTTTTGTGATCTAATAAATACAGCTTGCCTGAAGATCAGAGTGAAAGCTAAGCCACTAGTTAGCCATAGAGGCCAGGCAGTGGTGGCAAACACCTTCAATCCCAGCATTTGGGAGGCAGAGGCAGACGTACCTCTGTGAGTTCAAGGCCACCCTGGGTTAGTCAAGATTGATACAGTCTAAAAGAGAAACAGAACCAGGTGGTGATGGCTCACACGTTTAATCCCAGTACTTGGGAGTCACACACCTTTATTTCCAGCACTGGGAAGGTGGAGACAGGAAGTATGGCTTGGCAGAGAGAGGAATACAAGACAGGAGGAGATAGGAGTGCATGGCATACACTCTGAGGACTTGTAGAGACAGGATCGCCCATTCGGTCTGAGGATTTCGTAGAGGTAAGAACTAGTGGCTGGCTGCTCTGTTTCTCTGATCTTTCAGCTTTCACCCCATAATATCTGACTCCGGGTTTTTATTATTAAGACCAATTAGAAATTGCGCAACACTCATATAATTGAATGCTTGGTAACCGGGGAGTGGAATTATATATGAGTGTATGGGTGGAGAGGAGTATAGGTGTGGCCTTGTTGGGGGAGGTTGCCACTAAGGGTAACTTTGAGGTTTCAAAAGCCCATGCCAGGCCCAGTCTCTCTGTCTCTGACTGTGTGTGTGTTTGTGTGTGTGTGTGTGTGCTGGGACTGCACATATGCTAAACACATATTCTGTCACTGAGCTACAATCCTAGTCTGTAAATTGGCTTAAGCAGAATGCATAGTAACTACGCAGTTCATACGAAAAATAAAAAGAAATAAGAGCATACTTCTGAAGAGAACCATCGGATCTCAGAGGAAGATCTTATCAGAGGAAGGAAGGAATGCAGCATCAACACAACCTCCAGGAACAATTAAGGTACTCTTAAGTGTTTGCCTCTCAATAATTACCTCAAATGTAGTTACATTAGATTATATGATCAAAAGACATTGAGTGTAGTTGTGGGTTATAGCTCAGCCATAACAGAGCACTTGCTGGGCATACACAGAGTCCTGGGTTCAGTCTCTGGTGTCACAAAAGGAGGAGGAGGAGCAGCAGCAGATGCTGAGTTCATTAGAAAAGGCCTAGTCACATTCTTACTGCAAGGGATCCACTTAAGGGACATCTGCATACGGAAAGTGAAGCCAAGCGTAAGTATACGCAGATGGAAGCAAAAAAAGACAGCAGAGACCCTTATGCTTGTTTCAGATAAAATAGACTTTCACAAGTATAAAAAGAGACCAAGAAAGTCATTATATGCTGACAAAAGAGTAAATTCACCAAGGGCTGGAACAACCGTGAATATACATGCACCCAGGGTCGCAGGACCTAAATTTCTAAAGCAAACACGAGCTAATCTGTAGAGTGAGATGTCAGGAGCCATGTCCCCCCCAAAATTATTATAGGGAGCATTGCCCTGAGGAGTTTTGCAGAGGGCTCCACTTCCCAATTGTATTGAGAATTGTTTTATTGACAAAGCCTATCCCACACCCAAATTGTCTGTTAATAGAGAGCTATCTGTTAGCGGAACCCACCTCACACTCTAACTATCTAGAGAACTAGGTGTGTCAACTCGTGAACTCCTGGCAGAGGAATCGTGACCTGACCGATCGTAACCTCTTGGCCTACGTGACCGGCGTGGACCACGTGGCAAGATCCCGTGCCCCAGCCCCCCAAGCTCCTCATCCAGGGGCTATATAAGCTGTAACCATGACTCTAATAAACGGAGGCTTCGACAAATTTGCCTAGCCTTCTTCCTCTTATCAGCCCATGTCTTTCAGGTGGTGCCTCTCCGTGACCCTGGAATAACTGACCAGCCAGGCGGGTTACAGACCCTAGACAGAGTAACTCGCCAAGGCAGTTGACAGTAAGACAGACACTAGGACAGCAGCAGAGGACCCCAGGACTCCAGTTTCCACAGTGGATGAGTCAGCTAGACAGAAAATCAATAAGGAAACACTCGACTTGAAGTACACTTTAGACCAAATGAAGCTGACATACACGTAGAGAATGCTCTGCTTGCCAGCAGAGAACGCCTGCTTTCCTCGAGTGTGCACAGAACATTCTTCAGAATAGCTTGGGCTGGGCTACAACGCAAGTTTTAACCGAGTTAAGAACATTGTCATCATGATGACATGGAATTAGAAACTGGTAACTCCAGGAAAATAGGCAAATTAAAAAATCATAGAAGTTAAACATCACACACATTCTTGAGCAGATTCAAATAAGAAATCAAAAGGTAAGTTAATATCTTGAGGTACACGAAAACAGGCATAACACCCCCAAACTATAGTTCCTTCAAAAGCATTTTGGGAGGGGCTGGAGAGATGGCTCAGTGGTTAAGAACACTGTCTGTTCTTCCAGAGGTCCTGAGTTCAATTCCCAGCAACCACATGGTGGCTCCAAACCATCTGTAAAGAGATCTGGCGCCCTCCTCTGGTGTGTGGGTATAGGCAGAAAGTTGTATAAATAATAAATAATCTTTTTTTTTTTTTAAAAAAAAAAAGCATTTTGGGGTCAGTATTAGTAAACATCTACATGATAAAAAAGATACATGCCTAAGGAAACAAAAAAAATCACTGTTTTTTAAATTTATGCTTTAACACATACATATGTATATAATCACTCTTTATCTGTCTATCTATCTATCTATAAAAATAATGTTCTTTTCTCTCTCTCTCTTTTTTTTTTTTTTTTGAGACAGGGTCTACTGTAGCCCATGTAGCCCTCGCTGTCCTGGAACTCACTCTGTAGACCAGGCTGGCCTTGAACTCACAGTGATCCACCTGCTTCAGTGCTGGGATGAAAGGGGTGTGCTGGGTGTGATGATTTATTTTTTATTTTATTTCATTTGAGATTTATTTATTTATTATTTTTTGTGTACATGAGTATATGCCTGCATGGATGTATGTGTACCACTCCAGATTCTCCTGATTGTAAACTGTCATGGGTGCTGGGAACCAAACCTGGGTCTTCTGCAAGAACAGCAAGTGCTCTTCTTCTCCAGACCCTTTTTTTGTCTTCAAAGATTTATTTTGTTATTAATGTGTCTCTTTGTGTGTGTCTGTGTGCATGTATGTGCACATGCATGGGGATGCCTATGGAGGTCAGTTGCTTTCTCTAGGGCTGAAGTTACAGGCTGCTAGGAGCTTCTTTACATGATGGGTGCTTGGAATCAAACTTCCTTTCTCTGAAAGAACAGCAGGCTTTCTTAACCATGGAGCCATTTTATCAACCCCTATTTTTTTTTTTTTTTTTTTTAGTTTTACTTGGCTTTTTATTATTAACTTTCAGTGTTTGAGACAAGGTTGTGCCCTGTACCCCAGATTGGCTTCAAACTCATAGAAATCCTTCAACCTCCACTTCCCCAGTGCTGGGACTGCTGATGTGAACCACCGTGCTCAGCTAAATCCAGTCTTGACAAAATATCTGTGTTTGCATGTCCACTGAAACATGATTCAGAACCGTCAAGATATGTTAATAAGCTATCTGTTGTTGGAAGCCAAGCGACAGTATCAGCAGTGGAGATGAGCCTGATTGGGTGATGGAGGCAGAGGTGACAGGGGAGCGGCTGCTTGCTGTGGTGGAATCTGGGGTCTTCAGGGACTGTAGGTGGAGGCAGGCCTAAGGGGACACCTCGAGTGTCACAACAGCAGCTGGAAGGGCTGTGCCCAGGAGTGAACACCCAGCTCTACCTTTGTGAGCCGGAAACTAGGGCAAGGGCAGCAGCGGCAGTAGCGGCAGCAGCAGCCGCCGCCGCCACCACCACCTCTTAGCTTCCTGGAACGTGCCAGAGGACTGGTTCCGTCCCTCCTGGTCATTTCTTGACTTTTGCTTCTTCAGGGTCCTTGAACTCGAAGCTTGTGAGGACAAGGACGTGGTTCACTGTTCATGCACAACTTACAGAATAACTCCTTGGCTGCTTCTAGTCAGTGCAACATGCAGCTGCCCTGCCTACCGTGAGAAGACAAATGGGCTGGGTGGGTGTTCCCTCCTACCAGGAGAATGGGCCTGGGGTAGGGTTAGACTCAGGCCCCTCTTTCCCAATGTCATCCTTTGGTGATATGTACTCAGTTCTGTCCTTGTCCTGACTCCAGCAATGGTGAGCCAGTCCAAAAAAAGTGACAGCTAGTGCCACCCACCAGATTTGGAGGAACATTAATTTGTCCACCCCCAGATCTCAGGTGTCAGGTCTCCCTTCAGGGACTGGCTTCCAGTTACCGGGCATTCCACAGATAGGTATGGGAGACTGGGTGTCACCTGGCCACCAGAAACAGCCCCGGTTCCAATGCAGTGTCGACCGCCTTGGCGGGTTACTTAGTCTAGAGGTGTAACCCGCCTGGCAGGTCCAGTAGTTCCAGGGTCACGGAGAGGCGCTACCTGAAAAGACATGGGCGGGAGACAGGAAGAAGGCCAAGCAGAGTTCTGGTCAAAGCCTCCGTTTATTAGAGTCATGGTTGCAGCTTATATAGCCCCTGGATGAGGAGCTTGGGGGGCTGGGGCACGGGATCTTGTGGCGTGGTCCACGTTGGTCACGTAGGCCAAGAGATCACGATCTGTCAGGTGACGGTTCCTCTGCCAGGAGTTCACGAGTTGACACACCTAGTTCTCTAGATAGTTTGGAATGTGAGGCGGGTTCCGCTAACAGATAGCTCTCTATTAACAGTTAATTTGGGTGTAGGATAGGCTTTGTCAATAAAACAATTCTCAATACAATTGGGAAGTGGAGCCCTCTGCAAACTCCTCAGGGCGATGATCCCTATAATAATTTTGGTGGGGGGGGAAATGGCTCCTGACAATGCAGCCCTCCTGCATTTTTGGGTCCCTCCTTACTCTGGTAGAAGCTGCCCAAAAGGCCTGGAGCTCTGAAGAGCAGGGCAGTGCTGTGGTGTAAGGAGACTGTGCCAGCTTTTCTTGCCTCCAGGACATACCAAGGTCCTTAAAAGCATTAAAGAGACTTGAAACGGCTTTTAAAAAAAGTGTTTGGGGCTGGAGAGATGGCTCAGCGGTTAAGAGCATTGCCTGCTCTTCAAAAGGTCCCGAGTTCAATTCCCAGCAACTACATGGTGGCTCACAACCATCTGTAATGAGGTCTGATGCCCTCCTCTGGCCTGCAGGCATACACACAGACAGAATATTGGATACATAATAAATAAATAAATAAATAAATAAATCGATTTATTAAAAAAGTGTTTGTCAAAGCTCAGTTTATAAACAACAACAACCCTCCCCCAAACAACAAACAAACAAAAATGAAAAGGAGGAACCTGGAGAGACTGCTCAACAATTAAGAGTACTTGCTGCTCTTGCAGAGGACTTGGGTTCAATTTCCAGAACCCACCTGGCAGCTCACAATTGTCTGTAACTCCAGCTTCAAGGGGTCTGATGCTTCTTATAACCACCCTCCTGCCAGCTTCTGCATGCACATGGTACATGCATGTGGTACACATACGTTTACCCAGGTACACATACATACACATAAAGTTAAATGTTTAAAAGAAGAATATGAAATTAGGATGAAGACGGGAGAAAGCATTAGGGGAAGTTGGAGGGTGCCATGACCTCATATGGTGGCCCACTCTGGTAATCCCAACACCTAGGGGTCTCTCTATGTGACTCTGGGTGCCCTGGAACAATGTATGTACATTAGACTGGCTTCAAACTCACAGAGATATGCCTGCCTCTGCCATAATGGTTGTATATATTTATCATGTGTGCCATAAGAGTGCTGGAACTAAAGGCATGTACCACCATACTTACCTGTTGATCATTCCCCCCACCCCCACGAGACAGGGTTTCTCTGTGTAGCCCTGGCTATCCTGAAACTCTCTCTGTAGACCAGGCTGGCCTTGAACTCAGAGAGATCTACTTGAGATGTTAGGGCAACCAACTTTGGCTTAGGCCTAGAGTAACTGACAGATTATTTTCAGAGGCGGGAAAGTTTTCAAAACCATTTTACTGTGTCTTGGCAAGGTTTGGCAGTCTTTTTGCTTGTATCCTGCTTGTCCAGGACAAGTCTGGACACTATGAATTTCGTCAGTAGTCAAGGCAGGGACAGTTCTTTGTCCAAAGGCAAGTTTTGCCAAGAAGAAAACAAGCTTCAAGTGGAGTGTCTTCAGTGTCCAACATTCTCCCAGGAGTAGATTAGTGCTGCCAGGAGCAATTGGGTCTCATGTCAATGGAACCCTAAGTTATTTAAATGCCATGTTCTATAGTTCTTTGAAGTGTTTGAAGATTATCTATCTATGTGGAATACAATCTCTACGCACCTAAAGAATTTGATTAGTCTCACTGTAAGTATGACAAACATGGATGACTATTGACCTGTAATTCTTTTTTTTTTTTTTATTTTTTATTTTTATTTTTTGGTTTTTTCGAGACAGGGTTTCTCTGTGGTTTTGGAGCCTATCCTGGAACTAGCTCTTGTAGACCAGGCTGGTCTCAAACTCACAGAGATCCACCTGCCTCTGCCTCCCAAGTGCTGGGATTAAAGGCGTGCGCCACCACCGCCCGACTTGACCTGTAATTCTTAATACCTATTTAGCTTAAAGAGTAAGACTTCATATTAAAAAATTAAACAGTCTTTAAACAAATGTGCATCAAATGAGAGCAATGACCTCAAAATGTAAACAATACATAAGTATCTTGATCAGATGTAGAAATGTATAGTGTAATATGATAAATATATCCTAAAATTTCATCAATATACCAAATATCTTAAGCAGAGGTAGCAACATGCATACATACAATATGACATAATAGCTTTGCAAAGGTGCACAAATATTGTAAAAAGAAATAGGAGCATATTCAATATAATAAAGATAATTTGAATTTGTATCAATATACAAGAATCTATATCAATGTAAAGTGGTATAAATTTATATGTTTATATGTATCTATAAATAATAGCTCACAAATATTCTCATTATTACTCATTATTATTATTAGTGTAAGTTCACACTAATTTACTTATTATCACATCCCATCCATTTCCCTTTTTTTTTTCAATAGAGATCCCTGAACCTACTCTATTTCCATTACCAACCCTAATCAGTTATAACCATGCCCTAATAATATCCCTATCCCTGAGGACAAACTTTGTTGGGAGAGGGGACGTCGTTTTCTAGAATTACTTCCAGCCATCATGGGGCAATGTTATTTCTACAGGATCTTGTAAAAACTAAAATGATGGTTAAGTTTCCATCTTACTGTCTGGTATAATTGCAGATAGTCTCTGAGTAGTCGGTAGGGCTTTTCTGAAGTTCTTATTTGAAGTTCTGGCCAGAATGTTGTAAGAAGATGCACCCTCTCAGCTAGCCACGTTGAAATCATCTTGAGCCATTTGTAACCCAACACCTATCTTAAAGTAGCACAATCAGGATAATGACATCATATCAACCAGGTGGAATTGTTGTTGTGAGACCTCATCTATTTCCTGGAAACTTCAAAGATTATTGCAGGAAAATTTATTGTTAATTGTGGAAAACTTAAACATTATTCATATAGACATATATTCAATGAAAGATACTGTAGAGACAAAAATAGGTATGGGGAGAAGTCAAATTTTTTGAAAGCAGAATTTTGATAATAGTAGCCCCTAAATTTTATCTTCCTTCTGTCCCACACCAGGTGGCTCCTGATATGAGACAGAAACTCCGAATTTTTCTTTTAACAATGTGCTTAGATTTAGAGAAGGATAGCCACTGTCAACTTTGCGCAGCTGCTACAGAGGGGTAGTTCAGATGCGTTGAGTGGGAGAAGGCCACAGGTGGGGGTCTGAGCAGGGCCCAGCAATGGTGTGGACTCAGGCCATGTGGGCACGTTGGGTGCCAATTTGTTGACAAACAAAAGAGTTCCACAATAGCCAGGAATGGAGTAACAAAGGTTTATTTATTTGGGGATAAACTTACAGAGGGAGTAGTGATCAGCAGTCCTCTGCATGCACCAGGAACTGGAACCAAATCCAGCACCAAGAGAGCCACATACGCTTTTCCTTTGCATTTATAGTACATGAGACCTTGCTCAAAGTGGGCTGGTATCTTAAAGGCTATTGGCTGAAGGCAGTCCCACAACAATTCAGCCATTATCCTCAGGATGGGGAGCATGGCAGCCTGCAGGCAGAAGTGGTGCTGGAGCTGAGAGTCCTACATCTTGACTCAGAGGCAACAGGAAGTCACCTGACTGTCACACTGAAGCTTGAGCAAAAGAGAGCTCAAAATCCACCCCCACAGTGATTCACTTCCTCCAGCAAGGCCACGCCTCCTGATAGTGCCACTCCCTTTGGAGGGGATTTTCTTTCAAACCACCACAGCACCAAGAAGCCCTAGCACCAAGAAGGCCGAGGAAGGAGGATTGCTTCAAGTTCAAGGGTAACCTAGGTGATAGTGACTTCTAGGCTAGCCTTGTTTTTAGAATGAGTTCCTATCTCAACATCAAAACCAAACAAGCATATAAACAAACAGCAATGGTTAGGAGGTTGAGGCAGGAGGATCAAGAGTTCAACAGCATGCTCAGCTACATAGTGCTTGTCCAGCTTGGGCTACATGATCCTGTGTTCAAAAACAAAGTTAAAAACCACACAAATAAAAATAAAAGAATGCTCTTTTGAGGAGTTTTTAATGTACAAACAAAATGTATTATGTTATAGAACATCTAGAAATGAAAATAACGTATGTAATATCTTAATATCCCCACAACCTGTATATATATATATATATATATATATAGTCTCTGAGGATATGTTTAATTCTTGGAAACAACTAATAATCCTTTAAAGTTAGTTGATTAAGGGCTTATCAATATGATTACAACCCTATTTACGATCATGAATGAAGACCAATGATGAGATCCAGCTGGGCTGGATGTGAGGGGTTTAGATTCAGATGAACTCTGACGCTAATGTGCTTTGTAAACTTGGGAAATCTCACTCAACCATTCATCCGTCTTTCCATCCATCACGGCAAGCAAGGGAGATGTGGTCTTCTTATGCTTGAGTTTATGGTCTAGTGAGACCACCAACTTTGAGCCTTCTATGGGGGTGGAGCAAGGCAGATCAAGAACACTTCTTTAAAAAAATGAAGGACTTCACTTCCTTATCTGTAAGCCAAGAACCAAGAGCTAAGTGCTTCTCATATTCCTGCCCCCAATTCTGACACAGAATGATTGGTTTTTATTTTACTTTACTTAACTAGAATTTTTTAGAGTTATTTTATGTATATGAGTGTTTCCCTGCATGTATATAGGCTTACCACGTGCATGTCTGGTGTCCTTGAAAGTCAGAAGAGGGCATCAGATACTAGAACTAAAATTACAGATGATTTTGAACCACGATGTAGGTCTTTGGAATCTAAAATGGGTTGTCTATAAGAGGAACAATTACTCTATTTGTGGAGCTATCTCTCCAGCCTCTATTTTTATTTTTTGAGATAGAGTCTCATGTTGCTCAAGCTGACCTAAAATGGCCTACCTAATTGAAGCTGGTCTTTACTTCCAGATCCCCTTGCCACTACTTGCCAAATGCTGAAATTACAAGTGTATGGCACAATGTGGTTTCAAAAGTCTTACCTGCTGGAGTTGTGCAAAATTGGACACGTTCCCTATCTTTTGATGACTGCATTTCCAAGTGTGTATGCTAAAAATAATTTTTTTTGTGAGGGCTGGAGAGATGGCTCAGTGGTTAAGAATACTGACTGCTCTTCCAGAGGACCCTGGGTCAATTCCCAGCCACTCACATGGCAGCCCACAACTGTCTATAATTCCAGTTCTAGGGGACCCAACACCCTCACACAGACATGCATGCAAGCAAAACCCAATGTACATAAAAATAAATAAATTATTTAAAATATTAATGATGATATGAATTAAATCCAGGATATTGCATGCTCCAGATTCTACACTAAACCACGCCATCAGATTAAAGTCCCAGTGTTTTGTTTTTTGAGACATGGTCTCATTATACAACTCTGGATGGCCTGGATCTTATATTGATTCTCCTGCTTCCTAGTGCTGGGATTAACAGCGTACACCATCAAGCCCAACAGTTTCCGTATGTATGTATGTATGTATGTATGTATTTGGTTTTCTCAAGACAGGATTTCTTTGGGCATCCCAGAATGTCCTGGAAACTCAAGAGATCCACCTGTCTTGGAGTACTGAGATTAAAGGTCTGGGCCACCACACATGGCTCAAATTTTTGATGAGAGGTTTCATTTAGGTCATCATGGGGTCTTCTTATATCACTAAAATTCTTTGTTTCTAAAAAAGATCCTAATATCTTATTTCCTGCCTGCCTTCTTTCTTTCCTTCCTCCCTTCCTTCTCTTCCTGACCACTCTATCTATCTATCTATCTATCTATCTATCTATCTATCTATCTATCTATCTATCTATCTATCTACCTACATACCTAAAAGCTTTTTTTGGTACTGTACCAGATTTATCCTGAAGTTTTCACCAAACATTTAAATCTGACTGAACCCCCAACTTAGAGTTTTCTAAGCTTCTCTTCAAGGTTTTTTTTTTTGTTGTTGTTTGTTTTTTTTTCCCCCATGATTCTTGTGACTTGTACCCCACCCTACCCCAAAGCTGATAGAAAAGATCTTGAATGGAATGTGAGGTTTAAGTAATTACAAGTGATAAGATGTCAGTTTACTGGGGACTCTCTATCCCACATTTTTATAGACCTATAGTGGGATATTTTAATGATCAAAGTATTGAACACACATGGAAGCACGCAGGGGTACAGGGACGGGAACATTCTGGATGGGCAGATGTTAGTTCCTACTTGTACGCTTGAAGAAGCCACTAGGTCCTTCATGGAATGTCAAGCTAAAGACCCTTTACATTCCCCGACTGAGTGACTTGCCATACTCCGTTTTTCCATTTCAAAACGTTATGGATTTCCTTTGCTCTGTGAAATGCCTGAAAGCCGCTTTGGACCACAGAGACTAATGTGTTGTCCCCTTTACCACCAGAGTGAAGTCCTGATTGGTTCCAGGGAAAACGATTTCCCTAAACTTGGCTGCCAGCTGTAATTAGCTTATATGTGACCCATCCATTTCAGTACGCTCGTTAAGAGTTGGCTGCTGGGGTCTCTAGTTTCTGGCAGGAACATTTTCCTGCTCCCACGTGCTCCTCCTGCTCCTTGGCCTTGACTTTGACACACATTCCGATTTCTGCTTCTCTGGTCCCTTGCTTTTCTTTCACTGTAGAAAGATCTTTGCAATCACAATGGATGTACTTGGATAATCTAGGCTCATTTTTTCTCAGATCAAGATCCTTGGCATAGCTGGCATGGTGGTACATACCTGTCCTTCCACACTTCAGGAATCTGAGGCAGGAGGAGCATAGGTTTAAGGCCAACCTAGATTGCTTAATAGGATAGAATTAAAGAAAAGATTCTTGATCTGATCATGTATGCCATGGTCCTTTTCATTTTTATTTATGTGTATTTCACATATGGGTGCCTGCAGAGGCCAGAGGAGTGTGTTGGATCTCCTGGAGCTGGAGTTATGGGTGATTGTGAGATTCCCGAAGAGGGTTCTGGGAAATGAACTCAGGTCTTCTGGAAGAACAGGAAGCCCTTTTAACTGCCGAGCATCTCTCCAGCCCTGCAATGTTCTTTTTGTTATACAAACATGCTTCACTTTGGGATGTGTGTTGCTATATACCTCTACAACCCCGTCACAAGTTGAAACATCTTGAGTTGCGATTCCTAAGCCAGCAACACAGTGCCCTGTAGAACAGATAGGTTGTTTTTGCTGGTGATCACGTGGCTGCTTGGAGCTGTAGCTCATGGCCGCTGCTCAGCATCACAATCAAAAATCCTTCTGCACACAGCTAGACTGGGAATAGATAAAAATCTAGAACACAAAGTGTAGTTTCTTTCTTTCTTTTTTTTTAAATATTTATTTATTATGTATACAATGTTGTCTGTGTGTATGCCTGAAGGCCAGAAGAGGGCACCAGACCTCATTACAGATGGTTGTGAGCCACCATGTGGTTGCTGGGAATTGAACTCAGGACCTTTGGAAGAGCAGGCAATGCTCTTAACCACTGAGCCATCTCTCCAGCCCCCAAAGTGTAGTTTCCTAGAGAGGAAGGGAGGGGAGCAGAGAAAAATGTATAACTCAATAAAATCAATTAAAAAAAGTGTAGTTTCTTCTGACTGACTCTTGGTACCATCCTAATTAGGGGTGTCTGTATATGGTAGCACATTCATAAATGTGGGCACAATCTTGAGGAAGAGGACATTATGTTGCTTGTCACCTCCCTTCTCTTCCTTTTTAAAAATGATTAATTTAAAGATAGTGCCTGGCTGACCTTGAACTTCTGGGTCCAAATAATCCTCCTGCCGTCAGTCTCCAAAGTATCTAGGAGTAGGCATGTGCAATTCATGTAAATTTTTTCTATTGTGATTCTGGGGGAATGAACCTTGCACATACTAAGCACATGCTTCCTCACTCAGACACACGCCCAGAGCCTCTAAAATGCCAGGGTGTTAACAAATGGTTTCCTCTGAAGAATTCTCAAGTAGTGTTTGGCAGTGTTTTTGGGCTCGTTAGAGCAGGGATCAAATGGGTCAGAGTTTTCGCCCTGCCTTTCTTTCACCCAGGGCAGCTTTTTTTTTTTTCTGTTGGTTTTATGGGTTGATTCTGTGGTTAAATTGTGTTTGAGTTAGCCATGGTGGCCCACACCATTCATCTCAACACTTGGGAGGCAGAGGCAGCTGGATCTCTAAAAAAAGAAAAGAAAAGAAAAGCGGCATTTGAAAGTGCCGGAGTAGGTGATCTGTGAAACACTGTGGGTTTTGAGATGTGTAATTCTTCAACATTTCAGCAAATTCTGCAGCCTCGGGAAGAAACCACCCGCTCTTGGGTTTCTGGATTTTTATTTATCTGAAACTTCCTGTTACTAAGGAGTGTATCTGTGGTTCCATGCCCTCTGTTCACAGCACAGTCCATGAGCTTTGACTGGATCTCCTGTTTCCTAAGAATACTTTAGACCTAGGATTAGTTCATCAAAGGGGTAAAAATGAAAGCATCGGGGCTGGAGAGATGGCTCAGCGGTTAAGAGCATTGCCTGCTCTTCCAAAGGTCCCGAGTTCAGTTCCCAGCAACCACATGGTGGCTCACAACCATCTGTAATGAGATCTGGTGCCCTCTTCTGGCCTGCAGGCATACACGCAGTCAGAATACTGAGAATACTGTACACATAATAAATAAATCTAAAAAAATTAAAAAAAATGAAAGCATCGTAGAATAAGCCCACACACATCCATTCACAAATATGCGTGTCATATGTAGTCAGCATCAGACTTTCTGTATTACAAAGTTCCACAGTTATCATTCAACCAACTGTGGATCTAAACTAGCTGAAAAAAATGACATCTGCACTTCCCATGTATGGATTTTTCTCCTTTTCATTATCTGCTAAATAGCACCAGACAGCGACTCTACACAGCATTTGCCATGCACTGGGGATTCTAAGCCATCTAGAGATGATCTGAGGTAAATAAAAGGTCGTGCATAGGTTAGACGCAAACACCAAACATCTTTAATGTAAGCATCCTCAATTAGGTATCCTTTGGGGCTCTTGGGACCAATCTGTAATATTAAAAATGGTTATATTTTAAATGATAGAAATGCACAGTCATGGAAACGGTACTATCAGGAGAAAATGAAGATGATCCATAATTCCTGATTGATCATTGTTCATATTTTATCGTATGTTAGGATGTCCCGTCCATTCATCCATCTATCTATCTATCTATCTATCTATCTATCTATCTATCTATCTATCTATCTATCTATCTATCTATCTACTATCTCTATCTATCTATCTATCTATCTATCTATCTATCTATCTATCTATCTATCTATCTATCTATCTATCCATCCATCCATCCATCCATCCATCCATCCATCCATCCATCTATCTATCTATCTATCTATCTATCTATCTATCTATCTATCTATCTATCTATCTATCATCTATTCATCTATCTATCTATCTATATCTATCTATCTATCTATCTATCTAATCTCTATATCTTTATATTTTTTATTTATATATGGTCTCACTATATAGCCTCATCTGGCTTAGAACTTGCTATGTAGACTAGGCTAGCTTCAAACTCACTGAGATCTACCTCTCTCTGCTTCCCAAGTGCTAGGATTAAAGACATGTGACACTACTATTGGTTCTGCTTGGCGGTTTGATCAAAAATACTGTCTTGCCGTCTTTCTTCATGTCTCCCGCCCCTCCATTCCTCTCTCCTAGGTTTATCAGTGACCACTGTTTGTATCCCGCAGGACGGGATACTACTGCTATGTCTATAGTGTATGTCTATAATCCCAGCACTTGGGAGGCCGGAGGATTACCATAAGTTCAAAGTCAGCCTTGTCTACATAGTTCTAGGTCATCCAGAATGACACAGTAAGACCCTGTCTTTTTTTTTGGGGTTTTTCGAGACAGGGTTTCTCTGTGGTTTTGGAGCCTGTCCTGGAACTAGCTCTTGTAGACCAGGCTGGTCTCGAACTCACAGAGATCCGCCTGCCTCTGCCTCCCAAGTGCTGGGATTAAAGGCGTGCGCCACCACTGCCCGGCTGACCCTGTCTTAAAATACAAAAAGAAACTAAAAATGCCACTCAAAATGCATATGAAAAGTGTTAGTTCAAGATACGAAATGTGATGTATTTTGAATCTTACGCGGTCAGTTTTCTTTATGTACTATCCCATGAACATTCTACTCACATCCTTAATTAAAATATGACTTTAATGACTATTAAGACTCTATGTATAGAGATATATTGTGGTCCTTACTGGTCTTCCATGTTGGACATTTTAAACATTTCTAGTTTGTTATGGTTATCAATAAGACTCGGAGCACCTGCCTGTAGAAAAGCCTGACATCCCTACACATTTTTTGAGATACATTCAGAGGTGTCAATTACTGAACCAAGAAGAGGAATATTTTTTGCAAAGCCTCTTGCTGCATTTTTCAAAATTATCTTCCAAAATGTTCTACTATTTTCCATTTCCATTCTCTCTGCTGGAGTCATTATTAATAGCGTCATTACACTTTTGCTAGCAGTTGGGTGACATATTTAGTGCCATTTGCAATTGATTTTCATTCCTTAAAAGATTGATAATGTAGGTAGCTTTTAAAAGTAATAGCATATGCTATCATCTCCCCCCGCCCCTTTTTCTTTTGGTTTTCTGAGACAGGGTTTCTCTGTGCAGCTCTGGCCGTCCTGGAACTCACTCTGTAGACCAGGCTGGCCTCGAACTCACAGAGATCCCCTGCCTCTGCCTCCTGAGTGCTGGGATTAAAGGTGAGCTCCACTATGTCTTGCTGTTATCACCCTGAAGAGATTTTTTTTTTCTGAAAAAAAAAAAAGTGTTGGAAGAAGAACAAGGTTAAAATAAGACAGAATGTTTACATATAAAAAGGAAGAGGAGTTAAGAAAAACTCTTACATGATGCTGGAGAGATGGCTCAGCGGTTAAGAGTACCAGCTGCTCTTCCAGAGGTCCTGAGTTCAATTCCCAGCAACCACATGGTGGCTCCCAACCATCCATAATGAGATCCGGTGCCCTCTTCTGGCCTGCAGACAGAATACTCTATGCAACATAATAAATAAATCTTTAGGGGCTGGAGAGATGGCTCAGTGGTTAAGAGCACTGGCTGCTCTTCCAGAGGTCCTGAGTTCAATTCCCAGCAACCACATGGTGGCTCACAACCATCTGTAATGAGATCTGGCGCCCTCTTCTGGCGTGAGGGCATACATGGAGGCAGAATGTTGTATACATAAGTAAAAAAATAAAATAAAAAAAAAGATGAAATAAATAAATCTTTAAAGAAAAGATGACTTTAAGCTCAGAAGTGACCTGAACTCAATGTGTCGCCCCTTAACTGCCGATGTGGTAGTGTTAAGAGGTGGGGCCTTTAGGAAATGATTAGGTCATCATGGCAGACTCTCACAGGTGAGGATCAGGTCACAGAAACAAGGCGGAGAAAGAGTTTGCTCTCTTTTGCTGATTAACCATATGAGGACACAGGGCTTCTCCTCGCCAGAGGATGCAGCAGCGGGGGTCATCTTGGATGCGGGGGGGGGGGGAGGGGACACACCAGACTCTTGCAGATCATTGCACCTACTGATATCTTCCTCTGAGATGTCCCAGTCTACAGAATCACAGGAAAATCAAATATGTTTCTACTTCTTATCAATTACCCAGTCTGTAGTATTTTGTTCTATGTAGTAGTACGGATGGCCTGAGACATTCACTTTCCAATCCCCTACGCTCTTTAACTTAATATGCACCACAGGGCCAGTGTTTGTGACTAGGCTAGAGAAAATATCAGGAGACTATGGTTAGGACTGTCCCCAAAGTGCCTGTGTCGAGAACACAGCCAGTGATGTGTCATTTGTTAGCTCAAGGTTTTGGGAGTTGCTGAATCCACGAACTCAGGGCTCGTCTCCAAATCCTGCGGCAGGATAGTATCCACGTCATGTCTACTCAGTAGGAAAAGGTTTCCAGGTCCTCTTTCCACATTCATACTAGGTCTTGGACCCTCAAAAAGGCTGCAGGGCACTGTTTTCTCTGCCATTCTAACTCGGTGACCCTAGACATCAAGAGTAGAGAGGATTTGGGAGCTTCTGATGTCCTACTTGTTCTGCTCAATATGCATGTATTCCTCTGAGCATATTGCAATATCTATAACTTCTTTGGAAACACTTTATTATAGCCAGTCATGGTGACTCATGCCTATAATTCCAGTACTCTGGAGCCTGAGACAGTAGAATGTTGAATTCAAGAACAGTTTGAGCTAGAGAGCATCTTTCAGACAGATGGCTCAGTGGTTAAAAGCACTTGCTGCTCAAGCTTGATGATCCGAGTTTGATCCTTGGGACACAGAAAAGAGCCAGATGTGGTGATGGGTGTCTGTATTCTCAGGACTCCCACTGCAAGAACGGAAGGAGATGAAGAATTGACCAGAGTCTCACCAGCCAGCAAACCTGGCGTGCAAAGTAAAGTGGTAAAGAGACCCTGCCTCAGCGCAACAGAGTTGAAGATGAGGTCAGACGTCTTCAAAAATTGTCCTCTGACCTCCATACGTGTACCATGGCACATGTGCATGCATTTACATGTGCACACACACACGTACACAGTGTACACATGCACACAAACACACACATTATGAATAAATAAAATTAAAACAAGGTGCCTTCACACAGAAACACTAGGATTAGGGGGAGAGTGAGCACGTGCTTGTTCATGGCCTTGGTGGCCACGTGACACAGTAGCAGCATGCATGGCCTGAGGGTAGACAGTTGCCATTCCCTCACGTGGAGCCCAGACTTCAGCCAGAGGTGGTTACTGCAAATCTCTCATCTGTCTGTTCTTGATTATTGGCAGAAGACTTGCTAATCAGCACAACTTGTATCAAAAATGGAATTGCTATTGATGAATCTAGGGAGTGTGAATTGGCTTGGAGAATGTCTAAAATGAGCCTCAGCTGTGCAGATGAGCCATTCTCCCTCATCAGCTCAGCACGCCTTGCTTTGGTATCTTTAGCTGTGGGTGCTGACCTAGAACGAGACCATTGGTTAATGTTGGGGTCCAGCCATCACTTTAGACTTTTTTTAATCCCTCAATTCTAGCAGTAGGGGCAGAATCATGCTCCAATTCTTTGAAAATGATGGATTCCGTGTGGGGCAAGCTGCCAAGCATCTGGTGTCTTCCTGGCTAACTTCTGTCTAGTTAATGTTGGAAGCCTGGACTGTCGGCAGTGCCGCTCAACAGGACGGAACTTTAGCCTCTCTTCTACTATGTCAGAGGACATAGAGGAGTCCCTGTGGGGACTCCTGTGATCAGACAATGCCCAGCTCTCTCTCTTGTCCCAAGCAGTAACCTGGGCCAGAGTGTTCCTAGTTTGGTTCAAGGAAATTCATTTGAGTTACAAGTAGATAGTTCTGTCCCTTTAAACATTTAAACCAAAAACAAAAAGAAAGACAGGAGCTAAAACGGAAAAGAATGTGAAGAGAGCAGAGCTGGTGACTGTGTCTTAGACATCTGTGTGCGGTTTCCATGTTGATGATTCCTTCAGTGTCAGACATCCAGAGTGGCTGCCACAGGGCCAGAGAGATGCCGAGCTTGTTCTGGACCACAGAGGCACTTGGCCCCTGGTGTGACCACGCCATATTCCCGATAGACACTCACTCCTCATTTGCATTTAGAGCTGTGACCTGGAGGACTGGTCTGATGGGTGAATGTCCAATGGCGTCTCCACCACCTTCTCCTGCCACTGCCTCCTGAGAAGGTCTTAGTAAGCTCTGTGAGTTGGTTGGCAGGAAAGGCCAGGCTGGCCTAATGTCCTTGGAAATCTCCACCTTGCTACCATATACATTCATTTTCTGCGGCATCGCGAGTGTAGTACATTTTTAAATGAGGGAGCAAAATCTGTTCTGAGGTTTAAGTTAATGGATCAAATCAAAATTTTGTCTGAATGTACAATGTTTTTTCAAGTGATTGGATCTGGTTTCTGTATTTCTGTACCACTACTGATGTTTAGAGTAACGCTAACAGAGAATAGGCACTGAGTGTTTGTGGTGTCTCAGCTTCCCCACTCTCTCCTTCCTTCCTCCCTCTCTTCTTTTCTCCCTCCCTCCTTCCCTCCTCTCTATTTCTCCTCCCTTTCTTTCCTTCTCTCCCTTTCATCTCCCCCTCCCTCTTTTCTTTTCCTTTCTCTTTTCTCTTGAGATAGACTCACTCTGTAGTTCAGCCTGGCCCTGAACTTGCAGCAATCCTTCTGCCCCTTAAGTGTTGGGCTTACAAGTGTGAGCCATCAAGCCCAGTGTTCAGGTTTCTATGTATTATGTAACCGTATCTTCAAACTTAAGCCTAGGCTTTCCATGATTTCTTTGTGTGGTTTTAGGATCAGACCTACGGCCTGGCATGTGCCAAGCTCTACCTTAGCCTTTCCCTACACTGGCTGTTCTGTTTGAACCAGGAAGTCTGTCTTTAGATCCCCATGTTTTAAAAACCCAATGTAGGGGCTGAAGAGATGACTCAATCGTTAAGAGCAGTGGCTGCTTTTCCAGAGAACCCGAGTTTTCTGAGCACCCACCACAGTCTGAAATTCCACTTCAAGAGGATCTGACACCCTCACACAGACATACATGCAGGCCAAACACCAATGTACATAAATAAAATGAGTAAGGAAATAAATAAGACATTTGAAAATTTATTAAAAAGTAACATTAATCCTAGTGCTTGGGAGGCAGAGGCAGGTAGATTTCTGTGAGTTTAAGGCCAACCTGGTCTACAGAGCTAGTTCCAGGAAAGCCAGGGCTGCACAGAGAAACCCTGTCTCAGAAAACCAATCAGCCAATAAAAAGCCCCAAGCTGTACCAACTCTTTCTTTTGGGTGTTATAAACATCTTCATCATCTACTGATTTCTTGAAGCATGCTTTTGGGGGAATATGCTATTTTGCAGCATCTATCATAGTCTTTGTATTAGGAAAGTCAGTGTATATATTAATCGGAGCAACCTTGGAGATTGTGAGAAGAAGAACTGTGGGGTCAGAGAAATGCCTCGACAGTGAAGAGCACTGGCTGCTTCTGCAGAGAACCCAAGTTCAGTTCCCAGCACCCACATGGTGGCTCACAACCATCCTTAACTTCAGTTTCCTGGGACCTGATACCCTCAGGCACCATGCATGTGCTGCACACACACACACACACACACACACACACACACACACACACAGAGGCAAAACCATGAATATATGCATAAAAGATAAAGCTAAACAAACCTTTAAGAAATTTAAGAAGATAGAAAAGAATAATAGCTGCATTGATTGAGGCAATACATTTTTGCTAATTTTCACACCTACTCCAAGAAACGGTGTATTCATTATTCCTCTTTATAGATGAGGGGGCTGAGGAAAAAAATTACATTAATTGTTTCATGCAAAGATAGAATTTGAACACAGGCCTGTTAGGTGCCCAGATTTCTCCTGTTCTAAATGGAGCTCAGAAACATTTTTTAAATTATTATTTTATGCCGGGCGATGGTGGCACACGCCTTTAATCCCAGCACTCGGGAGGCAGAGGCAGGTGGATCTCTGTGAGTCCGAGGCCAGCCTGGTCTACAAAGGGAGTTCCAGGACAGGCTCCAAAGCTACAGAGAAACCCTGTCTCGAAAAAAACAAACAAAAAAATATATATATATTATTTTATTTTATATGTGTGGGAGTTTTGCCTCCATGTATGTCTGTACACCATATGCATGTTGTGCCCACAGAGGAGTGCCGCGGGCTCCTTCAGCCGATAGCCGCTGAAGTACGAGCCCACTGTGCTGCGGAGCGCCTTCCGCTCCTCCAGCCAATAGCTGCTGAAATACCAGCCCACTGGGGCGTGGTCTATTTATCTCTAAAAAAGAGCGGCAAGCCTCAGCCCTCTCCTGGTTCCAGCGCTTGGTTCCGGTTCCAGCGCTTGTTTCCGGCTCCTGCTCCCGCAGCTAGGCGACTAGGCTCCTTTCCTGACGGTTGGTGCTTTGTGAGTTTTACCCCCCAAAATAAATACCCCTTTAAATCCTAACTGGTGTGGGATTGTTTCGCACATTAGAGGAGGGTGTTGGATCCCCTGGAATTTGAGATACGGATGCTTGTGAGCTGCCATTGTGGTGCTGGGAATTGAACTCAGGTCTTCTGGAAGAACAGTCAGTGCTCTTAACCACTGAGCCATCTCTTCAGGTTCCTCAGGGCCATTCTTGGTGACTCCGTAGTTTCCATTCAGGCTTCCTCTGAGAGATGCTTCCATAGTGAGGTTTTCTGTGGAATCCCAGGCTGCACCTGACAGGATCTCGCCTGACTGAACCTGACAGGATCTCGCCTGGCTGGAAGCGGGTCAGGAGGTTTTCTGTGGAATCTCTGGCTGAACCCGACAGACTCTCTCCTGGCTGAATCCGACAGAATCTCGTCTGGCTGAACCTGACAGGATCTCGCCTGGCTGAACCTGACAGGATCTCGTCTGGCTGAACCTGACAGGATCTCGCCTGGCTGAACCCGACAGGATCTCGCCTGGCTGGAAGCAGGTCAGACATTTGCCATAGTCCTTCTTTGGCTTTTGGAGAATCTTGACTTGCTGCATTTGTAACGACACTGCGGATTTCCTGGCTAAGAGACCACTCCCCATCTTAGTCTCTGGGCAAAGCTGGGCAGACTCCAGCCATTTCCTCCTGACTTGTGTTAGTACTCTTACAGTAATAAAAAATTAATTTCAGCACTTGAGCTAATTGGGATAAAAAATGTGACACCCAAGCCAGAAATAAGCTTAATGAAGCCCATTAAATAATTTAACGATTACTTAATTATGTTCATTTAAAATGCAGGGATTGATTACTCTCAAATTAATTTTACCATCTCTATACCTTTTTGAACACATTCATTTTGAACAAAATGAAAGATTAGTTTTACTTCTGATGGGCACTCTGCCATTAATAATCATGCCTCGTTGTAATGAGAAAATGCTGTGTTTTGAGTATGTTCCTATGACTCTATATTTCTAGATAACAGGCAGACCTGTTCAGTGGAGAGAGTCAAGTCATTGAAAGACTCTCCCTAATTTGAATCATAAAACAGTAAGTGGAGGATTGATGTGCCCAGCGAGCAGAGATCTGGATGGCAAACCCCAGTATCATTCAGCTAATCAGGGACTGGCCAGGGTGTCTGGATAGTCCAGACTCCCTGCTAGGTGAGGCAGCTGGCATAAAAACGTGTCAAGGCGCAGCTTCATGGCAGGCACATGCTTGAGCTCTTCTAGAACCTTCCCCTCCCCTTTCTGAACTACTTTTTTATCTGAGGCCAAGCCTTTCTAAGGTCTAAAATGTTTCTAGATTCCACAGCATTATGGTCTATATGGTTTTGTTTCATTACTTATTTTTTTCTGGGTTATTTAAAGCCATTTTCATGAATGCATAATGTGTTTTGCACATACCCCTCTCCACAGTGATTTGGATCTTTAAAAAAAAATGTCTATTTATTTTATGTGTGTCTTGGTTAAGGCTTTTTATTGCTGTGAAGAGACACCATGACCACAGCAACTCTTAGAAAGGAAACATTTAATTGGGAGTGTCTTGCCTACAGTTTCAGAGGTTCAGTTCATTATCATCACGGCAGGGAGCATGGTTGCATGCAGGCAGACGAGGTGCTGGAGCTGAGAGGGCTACATCTTGTAGGCAACATGTAGTCAACTGAAAGTCATACTGAGGGAAGTTTGAACCAGAGAGCCCTCCCCCACAGTGACACACCTCCTCCAACAAGGCCACACCTCCTAATAGTGCCACTCCCTTTGGGGGTCATTTTCTGTCAAAATACCACGATGCATATGGGAGTTTTGCCTCTATTGTGCCTGTGCCCCATATGCATGCAGTTCCCACAGGTGCCAGAAGGGGGAGTAGGATCTCCTGGGATTGGAGTTACAGATGATTGTGAGCGGCCATGTGGGCACTGGGAATGGAACACATTTCCTTTGGAAGAACAGCTAGTGCTCATATTGGCAGAGTCATCTCTTCAGCCCTGTTGTGGTTTTGATATTAATATTAAATATCCTCCAAAGGCTTTAAGGATAGTCCCAGATGACTGCCCTACTGGGAAGGGGTGGGGCCTTTAGGAGGTGGAGCCTGGTGGCAGCTTGCTCACTTGGGATGCATACCTGAAGAGATTTTGGAAGGGTAACCCCTCCTTTCCCTTTGCTTCCTGAATGTTAAGAGGTCAGTGGTTTCCTCTACTACATATCTGGGCCATCATATTCTACTTTGCTACAGGACCAAGCAACCGGGCACAGGGAAGTCTAAGGATGTGAACCCCAATAAGTCTTCTTCCTTTTAAGCTGATTCTCTTAGGTAATTTGTCAGAGTGAAGGAGAGCAGAATAATGCAGGGCATTGCATAGGAGCCTGCAAGCCAGCCAGTGTATTTCATCCTTCTGGCTGGAGGGCTTTGGGAGGTGAACGCATGACCTTGGAGTAGCCAATCAAAATGAACCTCCTGACCCTTTCAGGGCCTTCTGGGAGGGGATTCTGTCTTCCTCTTTTCACTGTGATTGGAAAAAGCAAGTTGACAGCCCTTTGGGACTCAGCAGGGACACCTGAACTGCTGGTGGGAGGGTGGAGGACAAACAAACAAACAACCACTACCACCATCACCAAAAACAACAACACCCAACAACAACAACAAACAACACAGCACTGAAAGGCAGAAAACCAGTTCTCCCTTATGGGATCTTTATAAAGGGGGAATTTGAAGACAGACACACAGGGAAGGGCTGTGGTTCCTGGCTATGACATCATGCAAACTGCAGTTCGTCCTCAGGTCTATCCCACCCCGAAGGTGGAGTTACCTTTTCTCGCGATATTGATCCACAGGGTGTTAATGTGTTCTTTCAATTTTAGCAATCCATTTTTATTTACTTTATTTATTTTTGTGTGCAGCTGGGTTGTGAGCACGTATGGAGGGCAGAAGACAGCTTGTGGGAGTCAGTTCTCTCTACCATGTAGGTGTCTGGTACAGAACTCAGATTGTCAGGCTTGGTGTCTTCACCTGCTGAGCCATCTCACTGGCCCTTACTTCATTCTTTTTTCAAAAGTGTGTGTGTGTGTGTGTTTGCTAGATACAGAATCGAGTACCTTACTCATACGAGGCAAACTTTTTGCCACACCCGTTATTTCTGAACTGAAGTGCGTGCGGTTCGCGGTTCTGGACTGCCAAGTGTGTTCTGCTCCCCAGCCCACTCGAGGAAGGAGAGAGCGCATTTGTCACGGGCAGCTGCACTTGAGCAACTCCAAACAAACACATAATCTTCTTCCCACTGGGTAACTGCTGATGCTAATTGAGAGAACATTTTAATTTGTTACCGGGGGTGGCAAGGGGAGAGTTCGCTTTGCTTTCGCAGATCACCAAAAGAATCTAAATGATGCCCCCGTCTTTGACACATTCTCCTCACATACAGCCCTAAGAGCTTTACTGACTCATTCTGACAGACACACATGGAGCGTCTCCCTGTATTTGGTGCCAGATAGCAGCTTTAGCAATACAAATTCAACATGAGTCATGAATGTGAACCATAGAGGTCATCTATTTTTTTTTTTATTTTTTTCTTTTAGAATTGTTTTAGACTAAACCAAGCTATGCAGTAAGACCCTATCTTGTTCTATGGTAAGATATTCTCTTTCTGAAGTGTTGGAATTACAGGTGTCTGCCGCCATGCCACGTTCTCCAGGGTATTTAAAATATTCTGATAAGGAGCCTGGAGAGGTGACTTGATGGTTAAGAGCCCTGGCTGTTCTTGCAGAGGAACCGGATTCAATTTCTGGACTCACATGGCAGCTCACAAACATCTGTAACTCCAGTTACAGGGTATCCAGCCCCCTCTTCTGGCCTCCTTGGGAACCAGGCCTGCACATGGCACACAGGAAAAATACCCATACACATAAAATATTCTAACTGGTACTTTAAATTGCAGAAGAAATAGGTAAAATTAATTGTAATGTTTTGTGTTGTAATCTAATCTACAAATATATTTTCAGTTCAACATGTAATCCATATATAAATTGTGATACTTAGCATGCTTTTCATGTTGACAGTACATCTCTGTGTGGGCCACTGTGCCTCAGGTGACAGACAGAAGTGGCTTCTAGTTGCACAGTGTAGGTTTGAAGTTCATACTATAATGATCAGGGTAGCAATAAGAAGCATCGTCATGGCTTGCATGAATTATATATATATATAAATTATATATTATTATATATATAATTTAAAGCTGAAGTTTTGAATTCATTCACACATTTAAGACCAAAACCATGCAAACAATGGTATAGCAAAATGCCTTCACCCCACTCACCAGCTCTCTGGTTCACACTCTTTAATAACAAGACAAGAACAGATGTAATAGCACATGCTGAGGCAGGAGGATCCTGAATTTGAGGTCAGCCTAGGCTCAGAGACCCTGTCTTATAAAAACAACAAACAAAGCCAACTTAGAAGCTGAGCATGGTGATGCAAGCCTGCAGTCCCCGCCAGTGAGAATCAGAGATGGGAAGATTGCTGGAAGTTTGAGACTAGCCTGCGCTATGTAGTAAGACCCTTCCTTGTTCTATAGGCCAAGAAAAATGAACTCAGTTTTACAGTTTACTTCAAACAAGTGTGAATATATATATATATATATTTTGATTTTACCTTCTCTTTTAACCCACAGGGAACATGTTCTATTTTAACTTGTTAGCCTGCATCCCATTTTAACTTGGTTTCATTGTACAACCTATTTATTTATGTGTGTTTTCTTTTTGAAATTTTTTTATTTGTACATGTGAGTGCCTGCATGCCTATGCCCACATGTGTGTCTACCACTCACAGAGGCCAGAAGGGGGCATCAGATTATAGCATGTGGCACCATGCCCAGCTAACAAATTAAAGATCTTTTTCATGTTGGTACATGACCTGTTTTTTTGAATCCACAACTGAGTTGAATGGAGGTAATGTAATCAGTTGCTTATAGACTAACATGTTGGGCTGTCTCCAGGATTTGTGATTAAAAGCAATACATTACAGGAACACCTTGTATACATACAAGCACAGAAGGATGGCCTGGTTTTCCTCTGGGATGATCGTCCAAAAGTCATTTTTTGAATGGTGGTGACTTTGCTCCCAAGGAGACTTTCTCTTGGTGGTGTCAGTTTAGGTTGGTGTCTTCATCTGGTGAACTCCACCTCTGGACAGTGGACATTAGTCTTCGCTGTGTGACAGTCTGGAGTGCATTCCTGCCTGGAGAGGACTTCCCTTCTGACCAGGTGTCAATGACAGCGAAACTTCCTCTTGTGAGTTTACAGTTCATGTTTTCACAGGCTCCCAGACGAGTGTATGTCACACCTGGTGGGGTGTTCCTGCTACGGGCTCTGTGTGACAAAGCTCTTCATCCCACTGGAATTGTGGTCCTGTGTTTTGGGTCCCAATGCTGAGTCGTAGGACCAAATCAGATGGGTGGACATCCATCCATCCTTTGACTTTCACACAGTCTTAGATCTCGGGAGCAGACTCTCTAGGTTCATGCTTAGCTGTAGGCAGCATGCCAGAATCCCAGAGGCAGTAACCGGAAGCTGGGACCAGCGCTGGCTATTCCCAGGAGCCTCCTCTCCAGAGAGATAGCTCCCAATCAGCAGCAGGAGGAGTCTGGAAGCCTTCGTTGTGGGCAGATTGGAAGTGCCTGTAACTCACACAGATATATTTGTGCTGAACCCAGGCTAGACGGACCCCGAGATGATCGCCGCTTAGCATACAGGAGAATGTAGTGACAATGAGTGACAGTTGTCTTGCTTTTCAGGTTATAGCAAAACGTGCAACTTTCTAAGCATGTTGTTAGGGTTTCCTCTGTGGCGTCGCTCCCCTTTCATTCATCCC
The DNA here is from genome assembly GCF_950005125.1 of Chionomys nivalis. Classification (NCBI taxonomy): domain Eukaryota; kingdom Metazoa; phylum Chordata; class Mammalia; order Rodentia; family Cricetidae; genus Chionomys; species Chionomys nivalis. The sequence goes on from NC_080106.1 coordinate 35,278,361, forward strand.
ATTCTGGGCACATTGACTCATTCTTCTCTTCAATGACACCAGGCACAGGACTCTGCATTGGTGGTTCTGCTCCCTGGACCAGTCTCTCCCCATATTCACATGCGGCTCACTCTCTGCTTTCTGTTTCCATGACAGCTTCGCACCATGCTATATGGAAGAACTTCCTAGTACCACCTTTCTGTACCCATGCATTAGATCACAGCTGACTTTGTTGGCACAAGCCTCCAATCCCAACTCAGGTAGAAGGATCATGCATTTGAGGTCAGCCTGGTCTATGTAGTGAGTTCTAGGCTCGCTTGAGATACCTAGCACAAGTTTCTCAAAACAAACAAACAACAAAAATCTAAACCACTGCCAACAAAACACTAAAAACAAATAAACAAGCAAGCAAACAAACAAATCCACAAAAACCAAACCTGAGCTCACAAGAGCAGGGACTTTGTGTCCTGCATTTTGGTGCCCCCCACACCTAGAGCAGTGTGGCCCAGAGTAATTGCTCAGTAAATATTTGTCGAATGAATGCAATGCAGTTGGGAACCACTGAGGAATTTTCAGTAGGAGATCGAATATTGGGCTTTTCTGGGTCTGCCAAAATAAATTATTCTCTCGTTTATCTTTCTCCCGCAACATCTTTCTACAATTTCCCCTGAATCGTGACGGCTGTCAGTCGGTTTTCTCCCCTGGGTGGGAGAGGCTAGAAAGCACATCTCTTTCCTCACCTTAGCCTACCACACGAACTGCAGGAGTGAGTGTTGATGGGATGGAATTTACTGTGTCGTCGCTCGTGATTCTTGCGATGGCTGTTTCCATAGTAGACCGGATCAAAAGCTGTTTCCCAGCAGAGGAAATTTCCCATCACTTATGTAACTGAGTAGCCAACACATTGTGTGTTTTCCAAAAGGCTTTGTCCCTGCATTTCTGTCTATAGAGAAACTGTTTATTCTCAGACGTCTCCACGGAAAGGACAGAAGGCTGAGTATGTGGTACATTCCTGTAAGCACAGCATTTGAAGATGGCTGTGAGCTCCAGGCCTTCCTGGGCTACGTAGTAACACCCTGAAGAGAGTGATAATAAGAAAGGGAAAGGGGGGGTGGTGGGAAGGGAGCCTCCTTTCTTGAAACACATGCTCTTATCTAAAATCTTGGTTAGGAAATTGGCCAGTACATATTAATTGAGGTTCTCCCTCTGGACAGAGGAGGGGTCCTTGTCGTCAGCATGATCTACACAAAGGATTGTCGCTGTTCCAGCCAAGGGAAGGAGTAGGAGTGGATTGGGGCTCATCCCAGCTCTTTGTGCTCTGTCTTCTACTTGCTTCCCTTCTGCTGTGGGTACGGCTGGATGCCGACTGTCCCCAAAGTGTCCATCTGTGAAATCTTGGCCACCAGAGTGAAGGGAGTAGGAAGTGCTATGAACCTTTAAGAGGTGGAGCCTAGAGGGAGCTCTGAAGGTCTTTGGGAGTGTGCTCTCTAAGGGCATTGACTATGGGACTGTGCTTCTCTTCTTCCTCTTTGTTGGTTTGGGAGATGACTGTTTCCGTGAACTCTTGCCATTTTCTTTATCATCCAGCATTCTCTCTGGAAGGCCTGCCTGATTCTGAACTCTTGACCTCCAAAGCAGTATGTCAAATTTTCTTTTTTTTAAAAATCCTATCACAATTTTAAAATCATTTTTATTGAGCTATATATTTTTTTTCACTCTCTCTTTTCCTCCCCCCTCTACTTCTGCCCTCTCCCATGATCCCCATGCTCCCAATTTGCTCAGGAGATCTTGTCATTTTCTACTTCCCATGTATGTCTCTCTTAGGGTCCTCTTTGTTGTCTAGGTTCTCTGGGATTGTGAATGTAGGTTTTTCTTTGCTTTATGTCTAAAAACCAATTATGAGTGAGTACATATGATATTTGTATTTCTGGGTCTGGGTTACATCATTCAATATGTTTTCTAGATCCATCCATTTGCCCACAAATTTTAAGATGTCACCATTTTTTTTCCTGCTGTGTAGTACTCCATTGTGTAAATGTACCACATTTTCTTTATCCATTCTTCAGTCAAGGGGTGTTTAGGTTGTTAACCAGGTTCTGGCTGTGACAATGCTGCTATGAACATAGTTGAGCACATGTTCTTGCAGTATGCTTGAGCATTCTTTGGATATATAACCAAAAGTGATATTGTTGGGTCTTGAGGAAGGTTGTTTCCCAATTTTATGAGAAATCACCATACTGATTTCCAAAGCAGTTGTACCAGTTTGCACTCCCACCAGCAATGCAGGAGTGTTCCATTTATTTATTTATTTATTTATTTATTTATTTATTTATTTATTTATTTATTTATTTATTTATTCCTTTCCAGAATAAGCTGTCATCAGTGTTTTTGATCTTGAACATTCTTGAGTATTTTTGCATCATTGTTCATGAGTGAGATTGGTCTCTATTTTGTTTTCTTAGTAATGTCTTTGTGTGGTTTGCCTATCAGGGTAACTGTAGACTCGTAAAAGGAGTTTGGCAATGTTCCTTTTGTTTCTATTGTGTGGAACATTTTGAGGCGTATTGGTATTAGTTCTTTGAAAATCTTGTAGAATTAATTCTGTGCTGAAACCATCTAGTCCTGGACTTTTTGTGGTTGGGAGACTTTTGATGACTGTTTCTATTTCTTTAGCAGTTATATGTCTATTTAATTTGCTTATCTGGTCTTGATTTAATTTTGGTAAGTATTGTTTTTCCAGAAAATTGTCCATTTTCTTTAAGTTTTCCAATTTTGTGGAATACAGGTTTTCAAAGTATGACCTGATGATTCTCTGCATTTCCCCCATGTCTGCTGTTATGTCAGCCTTTTCATTTCTGATTTTGTTAATTTGGATATTCTCTGTGCCTTTTTGGTTAGTTTGGATAAAGGCTTGTCTATTTTGATTTTCTCAAAGAACCAACTCTTTGTTTCATTGATTCTTTGTATTGTTTTCTTTGTTTCTATTTTGTTGATTTCAGCTCTCAGTTTGATTATTTCCTATTGTCTAGTCTTCCTGGTGAGTTTTCTTTTTGTCCTGGAGTTTTCAGGAGTTCTGTTACCTCACTGGTGTGGAATTTTTCCAGTCTCTTTATGTAGGTATTTAGTGTTATGAACTTAGCACTGCTTTCATTGTGTCCCATAAATTTGAGTATATTGTGTGATCATTTTCATTGAATTTTAGGAAGTCTTTAATTTCTTCCTTGACCCACTGGTGATTCAGGTAAGCATTGTTTAATTTTCATGTGTTTGTGGGATTTCTGAAATTAGTGTTGTTGTTGAATTCTAATTTTAAGCCATGATGATCTGACATGAGATTATTCCAATTTTTTTTTTTTTTTTGTAGCTGTTGAGGTTTGCTTTGTTACTTCAAACAAAAATACGTAAGTTTTTTTAGAAGGTTCCATGAGGTGAGTATGTGGTCAAATTTTTAGAAGGTTTCAGGAGGTGCTGAGAAGAAGGTGTATTCTTTTATGTTTGGATGGAATATTCTATAGATGTCTGTTAAGTCCATTTGAGTCATAACATCTCTTAGTTTCCTTATTTCTCTGTTAAGCTTCTGTCTGACAGACCTGTCCAATGGTAAGAACGGGGTGTTGAAGTCTCTCACTATTAGTGTGTGGGGTTTAATGTGTGATTTAAGCTTAAGTAGTGTTTCTTTTACATATGAGGGTTCCCTTGTATTTGGGGCATAGATGTTCAATATTGAGATTTCCTCTTGATCGATTTTTTTTCCTGTGACTAATATGAAATGTCCATCTTTGTCTCTTTTGATTGATTTTAGTTTGAAGTCTATTTTGTTATATAATAGGATAGCCACACACAAGAAAAAGCTTGTTTCTTAGGTTCATTTGATTAGAAAATCTTTTCCCAACTTTTTACTTTGAGACAATGTCTGTCTTGAGGTTGAGGTGTGTTTCTTGTATGCAGCAGAAGGATAGATTCTGTTTTTGTATCCGATCTGTTAGCTTGTGTCTTTTTATAGGTTTTTATAGGTGAGTTGAGTCCATTTATATTAAGGGATATTAATGACCAGTAATTGCTAGTTCCTGTTATTTTAGTTTTTGTTGTTGGTGATGTTATTGTGTATGTGTTCCCCTTCTTTGGGATTTGATACTGAAATCATCTATTGTTTTTGTTTTTGTTAATGTAGCTAACTTCCTTTGGTCAGAGTTTTTCTTCTAGTACTTTGTGTAGGGCTGGGTTTGTGACTAGGTATTGGTTAAATCTGGTTCTGTCATGGGATATCTTGGTTTGTCCATCAATGGTGTTTGAAAATTTTGCTGGGTATAGTAGTTTGGGCTGACATCTGTGGTCTCTTAATTTCTGCATAATGCTTGACCAGGACTTTCTGCCTTTTCATTTTGAGAAATTAGGTGTAATTCTTTATGCCTTTATATGTTACTTGGCCTTTTTCCTTTGCAGCTCCTAATATTCTTTATTCTGTATGTTTAGTATTTTAATTATTATATGGTGAGGGTACTTTTTTATTTTTGGTCCAGTCTATTTGATGTTCTGTAAGCTTCTTGTATCTTCATATGTATAGCTTTCTTTAGGTTGGAAAAGTTTTACTTTATGATTTTATTGAACATACTTTCTGTGCTTTTGAGTTGGACTTCTCCTTCTTCTATCCCTATTATTCTTAGGTTTGGTCTTTATATGGTGTCCCATATTTCCTGGATATTTGTTTTAAGCTTTTGTTAGATCAAATGTTTTCTTTGACCAATGAGTCTATTTCCTCTATTATATCTTCAGTTCTTAAGATTTTCTCTTCCATCTCTTGTATTCTGCTGTTTATGCTTGCATTTGTGGTTGCTGATCATTTCCCCATATTTTCTGTTTCCAGAATCCCCTCAGTTTGTATTTTCTTTATTATCTCTATTTCAGTTTTCAAGTCTTGAATGATTTCTTTCATCTGTTTGATTGCTTTTTCTTGGTTTTCTTTAAGGGATTTATTGATTTCTTCCAATTTTTGCTTGGTCTTTTCCTCCACTTCTTTGAGGGAATCTTTCTTTTCCTCTTTAAGGGCCTCAAACATTCTCCAAAAGTTATTTTTTAGGTCATTTTCTTCTGCTTCATCTATATTTGGATGTTCAAGTCTTGCTGTTTTAGATCCCAGTTTTTGTTGGTGTCGTGTTGCTCTTTATGGTGTTGAGTGTGTTCTTACTTTGTCTACCCATCTTTTCCTCTGATTGGTGTAGTTGGGGCTGTGTCTCTGGTGATCAGTCTTCCAGGTGCCAGTGAATCCAAGTTATGTCTCACCCCACTTCATTTAAATACCCATCAAAGTAAAGAGATTCAAAAACCATCAGGGCATTGGGATGCAAACCTGTGATTGCAACTGAGGTAGGAAGGTGGTGAGTCCAGGACAGCCTTGGCTACATAACAAGACTCTGTCTAAAAAACAAGCATGCAAACAAAAAACCAAACCTGAAGAAAACTGCAGCAGCAAGCAGTTTTGCAATCCGAGGATTCAGCTTGACTCAATGCATGCAAGTGTTACAACTGCCAAAACCACAAAGGAGGAGAGGCACTTTGAGATTGAGATGCGGCATCCTGCCTCTAGGTGTGACTACTGTGTTGCAACAGTAGCGCCAAGTCCACCAGCGGGATCCCTTGGTTAGCCTCCCATCAGCCTGACATAGCGCCATGCAGCGGGTGGCTTGCCCGGCCCCAGCATCTCCTGATATAGGCTGAGTGGGGCTGTCTCCGACTTCTGCTGTGAACAGCCTTCCCAGGCACTCATTGTCAATATCCTGGTCCCTTTCCTTCCCCTGCTATGCTAAGGTAGGGGAATTAACGATTCCCCTGTTTGAACTCCACCTTTGGGGAAGAAGAAAACAGTAGAAGACATTCCAGGCTGGGCTCTGGGGAAAAGGAACGGATGGCTCTGTCACTGAATCTCTTAGCTTTTAATAGCACTATGACACAACAGTTTCAAATCTATGTATAGATCAGCCTATTCAAAGCCATTTAGAATCTAGGATAACAATGCCAAAATAATTTCAATGTGAGTCTTTGATCTCCTCATTATAATGCCATTACCATACCATTATTAGCTAAGATTACAATGACAAATCAATTTTAATTGAAGTCTTTGGAGATGCCATTTATAATGCTATTATCACGAGAATTTGCACTGGGAAAGTTACTTGAGCAGGCTTGTTGAAACAGAGCTATATTGCCACTCTAATGGAAAATTTTGATGGTGAAATTATTCCAAGTCCCTAGGGACTGGTGATTATCATATAAAACCACCAGCCATGAAATAGATACCCCCCCCCCATAAATCATGTGATAGATAGTATCTACTGATCAAAGAGTATTTTTCCCAGAGGACAAGTTCACACAAATCATAGAGTCCTAAAGCAGGTAAGTGCCCTCTCTTCTTTTATTTTCTTCTTCTTACTGGGGATTAAAACCAAGTCCTTGTGTGTGCAAAGTGGGCACTCTACTACAGAGCACCCCAACCCAATGGGTCTCATTTTATAAATGAGGTACAGAGTAAGTGGACCTTCCTAGGGCTGCATGGCAAGAGGCAGAGCCTCTACTCAAGTCACGGTCTTTCTCGATGTATCCTTTGGTGCCCGTACAGAACAGAATTCCAGGGAAACAGAGATGGCAAGATTAGCATCAGGCTTCAACCACAGGGAGTCTTCCAGATTGTGGGATGTTGTCAGGTGCTCATTTTGTACTAGAAGATCCCTAGAGACCTCAGTACCTGCTAATTCTACCACCCCCTGCTGGGAGGCGGGTCTCCTACAAGTGGGGATTGTTTCTTGGCTCTGTGGTTTCCTAGCAGATGATATTTCTCTCTAGTTTCTTTTTCTTTTATGTTCATCGGTGTTTTGCCCGCATGTATGTCTATCTGTGTGAGACTGTCAGAAGCCCTGGAACTGGAGTTGCAGACAGGCATGAGCAGATGTGGGTGCTGGGAATTAAACCTTGGTCTCTGGAAGAGAAGCCAGTGCTTTTAACTGCTGAGCCATCTCTCCAGCCCTGAGGATGTTTCTTTTATGGAAGAAAATGTAAAGTCTTCTGGCTTTGAGTTCTTGAAGGCAGAGGAAAATGATCACCTTACATGGAGGAACAGCTTAATTTAGGCAAATAGGGAGCTGGAGGAAATAATCAGAATATTTGTCTAACGGAGAGAGTGTCCGATTCAGTCATCACGGGGAAGCGCTGGCCCAACCCTGCTTTCCAGAGAGGGCCTTTTATTCCACGGCAAGTCATGCTGAGGTTCCTTGTCTTTATCTTGATTTGTCCCAAATCCAACCAGCTGCATCTTGCTTGAAGAAGCTTACCATGTTCCCTGCTCACACTCGTCCTTTTTGATTTTGCCCTGTTTTCATTGGCCCACTCTCTCACAGAAAGGGAAGGACTGTACAGGGAATGTGTTAGTCCACACTTCTTGGTCTCTCTCTCTCTCTCTCTCTCTCTCTCTCTCTCTCTCTCTCTCCCTCCCTCCCTCCCCCCATCCATCCATCCATCCATCCATCCATCCATCCATCCATCCATCCATCCATCCATCCATCCATCACCTCTATCTATCTATCTATCTATCTATCTATCTATCTATCTATCTATCTATCTATCTATCTATCTATCTATCTATCTAGATATAGATATAGTGAATCAGATGTCTGAGCTATTGGCTCCAGAGGCAACAGCTACCATTTCTGGAAAGCACGTCATATGTAAGGTATACTGTCTATTTAGCAAGTTCACCATAATGGTGACCTCATCTGAACCCAGGGTGTAGTATAGTAATTTACACAGTGTGTGCCATGTGTGCAGCCGGAACATGGACCTTGGCTTGTTGGCTCTTATTGACCCAGTTTCTAGAGACTGCGTAGGGCGATAGCAGAGAGGCACAGTGCACAGACTCTGGAGCCAAGTGCTCTTGCTCACATGCTGGTTCGACACTTCCGAGCATGTGGACCAAGCAGGTGGGTGTGAAATGACAAATGACACTTAAAAGAATCTATTTTTATTATCCTTAAGTGTGTGTGTGTGTGTGTGAGAGAGAGAGAGAGAGAGAGAGAGAGAGAGAGAGAGAGAGAGAGCGCACAGGTGTCAGAGGAAGCCTGAAGCATTGGATCCCCTGGAGCTGGAGTCAGAAGAGATTATGAACTGCCCAACACGGGGGTGGAAAACAATCTCAGTTCCTCTGAAAGGGCAGCAAGCTCTCTTAACCGTGGAGCGTCTCTCCAGCCCTGCAATAGCATGGTTTGGTTGCTCTCTGTGATGGCTGGTTTTAAGGTCAACTTGCCACTAATTAGAATCGCCCGAATAAGGTCCATATCTGAAACATGGTAACGATTGCCTTACCTGAGGCGGGAAGACCCACCCTGGAAAGGGTGTGGTAGAAGGAAGAGCACCCGACTCCCGCTTGCTCGGGCCCCCCACTCGCCCAGAGTTGATCCGCCCCCTTATTGCTTCTGTTGATCCCTTGGCTGATAGCAGCGTTTCTTTCCACTGTTGACTCAGGACCAGCAGCACTCCAGGAACCTTCCAGAATTCAGGCACCAGACAGGGCAGCAGCTGAGATACCCAAACTAGAGCAGCTACTGTGTTCTTGGCCTTTCAGTTGTGAGACAACCGTTGGTACAATTTCAACACAAACTCCCTTATATATAAAATAATACATGTAGTATTTATAATGTCAATTTGTTAAATCAGATCGTCCTACTGGTTCTGTTCCTCTAGAGATCCCTGACTAACAAGCTCCCTTTTTTATTCAAAGGATCGGGCTCATGAGATCTGTGACTCCTGGGTGAGGGTAAGAAGAAAGACATTATTCCATGCTAAATGTGGATGGAAACACTTAACTTTGGGGCCCAATGTAAGAGAGAAACATGAACTTTAGGGGAAGCAAATGCCAGTTTTTTTTTTTTTTTTTTTTTTTTTTGGTTTTTCGAGACAGGGTTTCTCTGTGGTTTTGGAGCCTGTCCTGGAACTAGCTCTTGTAGACCAGGCTGGTCTCGAACTCACAGAGATCCGCCTGCCTCTGCCTCCCGAGTGCTGGGATTAAAGGCGTGCGCCACCACCGCCCGGCCAAATGCCAGTTTTGAAAAGACAGGATTTAAGAGCATGGGCTCAGCTCATTGCTTTATCCCAGCCCCCAACGCCAGCAGGCATTCACAGAGAAACATGGATGCCACTCAGATCAGCAGAGCAGGCAGCCTAACTGTGGATCTTCATCTCTTCTGTTCTCCCAAGGTCAATTCTCCAGTCTTAGCCTCAGCTTCGTAGCAGACAACTTGCAGGGGCTTCCCCACTCCTTTTCTCTGACCCCAACCCCAGCAGATCACACAGATCTCCTCCAACCCTCCTCCCCACTCATCCTGCTATCCCCACCCCAACCCCAGCAGGCTTTCTCTAGGAACCCACCAGCCAAGCCTGACAGAGAAGCAAGTAGACCAGCAGAGCAGGTAGACAGACTTCAAATCTTTACTCTCCACTTCTCCTGCATGTCTGGCCCCCCAGCTCTGGAGCAGACAACCTATGTGGCCTCTCCTCACTCGCCACCCCTATTCCCAGGGGACCAAGCAGATCCTGGGGGAACAACCTGTTTTTCTCCCTCCTAAGGACACTCTCAGCCCCCACTCCTAGCCCATCCCTATTCCTGAATGTTAACTCCCAATATCTAGAAAGACTTAACTGGAACCCCCAGTGGCCTCACCAATCAGGACCATAGATGAATTTCCTACCAGCCACCACACTCTCCTAAGAACCACAGAGGGCAACAGAGACCAAGGAACAAAACACTCACCCAACAAAGACAAGAAGACTAGATATCAGCACCTAGAATTATAATTTCCCCAAACCCATATGCCTAGATGCTGGTGCAAAAACACAATCAATGACATCCAGAATAATATGTCTGCATCAGAGCCCAGCAACACCATCACAGTAGCTGAAGCACAAGACAAGGACCTTACAATAGCCTTCGTGACTATGATGGTGGTCTTTAAAGAGACAATGAATAAATCCCTTAAAGAAATCCAGTTGACACATGGGGCACAAGTCTTTAATCCTAGCACTGGGGAGGCAGAAACCTGTGGGTCTCTGAGTTCAAGGCCAGCCTGGTCTTCAGAGTGAGTTCTAGGACAGCCATGGTTATACAGAGAAACTCAGTCTCAAAAAACAAAATTAAACCAAAAAACAAACAATCAAACAACAACAACAACAACAAAAATACAGAAAAAAAACAAACAAACCAACTACCAACCACTACCACCACCACCAACAACAAAAACATCCAGGAAATCTGGGATAGAATGAAAAGGCCAAATTTAAGAATAGTGGGAATAGAGAAAGAATGAGAAACCCAGGTCAAAGGCACAGAAAATATTTTCAACAAAATCATGGAAGAAAAATTTCTTAACCTAAAGAAGAAGATGCCTATCAAGGTACAAGAAGCATATAGAATACCAATAGGCTGTTTAGCACATAATAATCAAAACACTAAATGTCCAGAACAAAGAAAGAATATTAAAAGCTTCAAAGGAAAAAACACCACGTAACATATAAGGCAAACCTATTAGAATAACATCTGACTTTCAATGGATTCTCAAAGCCAGAAGGGCCTGGACAGATGTGCTGCAGACTCCAAGAGAGCACAGATGTCAGCTCAGACTATTCCAGCTGAAATTTTCCAAATTTTCTATCATAACAGATAGAGAAAATAAGATATTCTATGATAAAACAAGATTTAAGCAATATTTGTCTCTAAAATCTACCCCATAGAAGGTACTAGAAGGAAAACTGAAACCTAAAGAGGTTAATCACACTAAGGAAAAGATAAAGAATAATAATCTCAAAAGAGGGGGAACACACACACACACACACACACACACACAGAGAGAGAGAGAGAGAGAGAGAGAGAGAGAGAGAGAGAAAGAATCAACAGACACAGCTCACTGACATTTCTTTACATCAATGAATGGTCTCAATCCCCCAGTAAAGACGCAGAATAGATGCGAAAACAGCATCTACCTTTGTGCTGCATCCAAGCAGAAGAAAAGAAAGACATCAAGGATAGATGTCACCTCATGGTAAAAGGGTGAAAAAATAAATTCCAAATGAATGGACCTAAAAAGCAAGCTGGTATAGCCATTTTAACATTTATCAGAATTCGAACCAAAACTAATCAAAAAGAAATAGGGAAGGATGCTACATAATCAAAGAGAAAATCTATTAGGAGGACATTGCAATTCTTAACATCTATGCACCAAACACAAGGGTACCCGAGTTCATAAAAAAACAGTACTACACCTAAAATCACTTATTGACCCCACACACTGATAGTGGAAGATGTCAGTCCACCAACCACTCTTGCTCATAGACACGCCATACAAACAAAAACTAAACAGAGAAATGCTGGAGCTAACTGACACTATAAACCAAATGGACCTAACAAATGTTTACAGAATATTTCACCCAAGCACAAAAGAATACACCTTCTTCTCAGCACCTCATGGAACTTACTGCAAAACTGACCATGTACTTGGTCGCAAAGTAAGTCTCAGTAAATACAAGAAAATTGAAACAACACACTTCAACCTATCTGACCACCGTAGATTAAAATTGGATACCATCATCAACAAAAGAAACAACACAGAGCTTATGAATCATGGAAACTGAATAACTCACCACTGAATGAAAAATTGGTTGACAGAAATTAAGACAGTAAAAGTTTTGTAAAATTGAGTGAAAATGAAGATACAACATATCCAGACTTATCGGACACATTGAAAGCGGTTCTAAGAGGCAAGTTCATAGCACTAAGTGCCTTTAAAAATTTGGAGTGAGGAGACTAGAGAGATGGCACAGAGGTTAAAAGCTCTGGCTGTTCATCCAGAGGACCTGGGTTCAATTCCCAGAACCCATATGGCAGTCCACAACTGTCTGTAATTCCAGTTCCGGGAATCGGACACCCTCACATGGACATACATGCAGGCAAAAACACCAATGTGTATAAAAATAAATAAGTAGAATCGATTAAAAAAATTGGAGTGATCTCACACTAGCAACTTAACAACACACCTAAAAATTCCAGAACAAAAATAAGATATCACACCCAAAAGAAATAGACAGCAAGAAATAATCAAACTCAGGGCTGAAATGAGTAAAATAGAAACAGGAAAACAGTACAAAGATTCAATGAAACAAAGCTACTTTGAAAAAATCAGTAAGATTGACAAGCCCTTATCTGAATTAACTAAAAGGCAGAAAGAGTAGCAAAATTAGCAAAATTAGAAATGAAAAGGAGGACTTAACAATAGAAACCAAAAAAATCCAGATAATCATAAGGACATATTTTAAAAACCTGTGCTCTATTAAATTGGAAAATATTAAGAAATTAATAATTTTCTTGATAATACTACTTACCAAAGTTAAATCAAGATCAGATAAACAATTTAAATAGGCCTATCACCTAATGGAAACAGTCATTAAAAGTTTCCCAACCCAAAACACAAACAAACAAAAAACCTAAGGCCAGACTGTTTTAGTAACATCTATCAGGCTTTCAAAGAAATTAATGCCAAGGAAATTAAAATTAATGCCAATACTCCTCATTTTGTTTCTACAAAATAGAAACAGAAGGAACATTGCCTAATTTGTTTTACGAGGCCACAATTACCCTGATACCCAAATCAAATAAAAACCCAACAGAGAAAGAGAATTACAGACCAATTTTCCTTAGGAACATAGGGGCCAAAATTCTCAATAAAATACTCACAAACTGAACCCCAAAACACATCAAAAAAATCATCCACCATCGTCAACTTCATCACAGAGATGCAAGGGATGGGTCAACATACGTAAATTGGCAAATGTCATTCACCACACAAACAAAGTGAAAGAAAAACATTCCACATTATCATTTCATTAGATGTAGAAAAAAAACCAACACCCCTTCATGATAAAAAATCCTGGAGAGGTTAGGCATAAAAGAGACATACCTAAACATAATAAAGACAGTTTACAATGAGCCCATAGCCAATGTCAACTTAAATGGAGAGAAACTCAAAACAATTCCACTAAAATCAGGAAGAAGACAAGGTTGTCCACTCTCTCCATACCTACTCAATATAGTTCTTGAAGTTCTAGCTAGAGCAATAAGAACTGAAGGGGATCAAGGCGATGCAAATTGGAAAAGAAGTCAAAATATCTTTATATGCAAATGATATGATAATATACATAAGTGAACCTAAAAATTCCACTGAGGAATTCCTACAGCTTATAAACACTTTAACGAAAGTAGCTGGATACAAAATTAACACACAAAAATCAGTAGCCCTGGCTGCTCTTCCAGAGGACGCAGTTTCAATTCCTAGTACCCACATGGCAGCTCATAACTGTCTGTAACCCCAGTTCTAGGAGGATCCAACACCCTCACATAGACATACATGCAGGCAAAACACAAATGCACAAAAAAATTATAAAAAAATCATTTTGCTGGGCTGTGATGGTGCACACCTTTAATCCCAGCACTTGGGAGGCAGAGGCAGGTGGATCTTTGTGAGTTAGAGGCCAGCCTGGTCTACAGAGAGTTTCACAGAGAAACTCTGTCTTGAAAAACAAAGCAAAAACAAACAAGCAAACAAACAAAAAACATCAGTAGCCTTCCTATATACAAACGATCTTTCACAATAGCTTCAAATAGTGTAAAATATCTTGGGGGTAATTCTAGCCAATCCAACAAATGAAAGACTTGTATGCTCAAACCTTTTAAACATTGAAGAAATTGAAGAGGATATCAGAAGATGGAAAGCTCTCCCATGTTTGTAGATTGGTAGGATTAATTTAGTGAGAATGGCCATTCTACAAAAAGTAATGTACAATTCAATCCCCATCAAAATTCCAACACAATTCTCCACAGATCTTGCAGAGACAATTATCGGCTTTACATGGAAACACAAAAATCCTGGAATAGCTGAAACAATCTTGAGGGCTGCGACAGGTGCCACCATCCCTGATTTCAATTTTGTATTGTCACAAAAATAAATGGGTCCATCAATGGAATTGAATTGAAGACCTAGATATAAACCCACACACCTGAGTTTTGGTAAAGAGGCCAGAAAACACACATTGAAAATGGAAAAAAAAAGATAGCATCTTCAGCAAATGGTTCTGGTGAAAGCAGACTGTGTGCAGTAGAGTCCAGATAGCTTCATGCTTATCACCTCACACGCATCGCAACCCCAAATGGATGTACGACCTCGACAGAAAACAAATCCGGCAGCAGTCTTGGAGGCTCCTGGTCTCATCACGTGCGTCAGGGCTCCCTCCTCTTTTTAAATTTTATCTTATTATTTTTTATTTTATTTTCTTCATATGTTTTCTTCTCTTTGTACCCTACACGTCCTTTGTGCATATATTATGGCTTCGAGTTTAGTGTTTTTATGAATGTCCGAGTGTGCAAATGAGCGGGCCTCTGTTTCTTGTGCCTTCTCTTATGTCCTTTTTCTTCTGTCTGTGTTGTCCTATTTTAATGTGTTAGTTTTTGTTTCATCTTATTATATTATTATCTATTAGAAGTCTGCTTTTTTTTAATAAGAGACAGAAGGCGCTGTGACTGGATGGGAGGTGGCGAGGCGGGGAGGAGCCGGAAGGAATGGAGGGAGGGGAAACCATAACCAGGACACATTACGTGAAGAAAAAAAAAATCCGTTTTCAATAAAAGGACAAAAAAATTACAAAAAAGCAGACAGAACAAAAAGAGAATGAGAGGCCCTCCGAAATGGGATGAAAAATCACCTCCATGAAGTCAAGTGTCGGTGATTACACAGCCATGGGAAAACCAGTGTAAGCAATTATCCTCGGAGGGACTGTGGTCAGCTAAGCTTCAGGAAATCTCAGTAAGACCCCTAAGGCCCATGTCCAGTGGGCCCTGAGGAAACAATGAGTTAGGAATGTCAGAATTCTAAATTCCCAAACCAGCCTGGCTACTGCAGTCGCTAATCCTCCCGTGCCTCCATTTCCCTGCCTGCCGAATGCCATTGGTCTCCCAGGGTGATTTTGAGGGATAACCAACAGAAAGGATTAGCGGCCCAACCACCATTCAAATTGCTAATAAATGTGGTATTTTGTAGTCAGTTATTTGTGTCTAAACCTTTTATATTCTTGTTTGGCATCCTACATCCCTGCCTGTCTTCTTCAGCTTTTCTCCCCGCTCCTTATGAAGGACCAGAGATAAAATGTCCATATGGCGCTGTGTCTTGAGGTACAGTTGCAATCTGGAGGTAGAGAGAATTGGTCATACTGTGAAATTTAAAGCAGTGGTGGTTCAGGGGAGAAACTCACCTAAGAGGCATCGCTAGCCTAGCAAACAAAGAAGCAGCTAGAAAAAAAAAATGCCATAGCAGATCCGAGCGTCACAATGCGATGTGGGTGTTGGTATACTGTGTTCAGGTCAGACAGTGCCTGGGCAAACGTAACAGAGAGATTCCAAAGGCTAAGAAAAATAATAAACTTGCTAGTGTGTTGGAAATTAAAGTGATTCCCTGAGCATAAATAATGAACACAACATTGATTGAAGTAAACGATGTACTGAGCTTTATAAATGTTATTTGAATAACTGATATTGTACTTTGCTGGGCTATGGTTTCATATGCATTCAGTTATGCATTTTAATGTGTGCCCCCCCCCCCAGCAAACAGTCTTTCAAATCAGTATAAATTGCTGTGCCTAGCAGGCATGTCTTGATCTTTAGCTGCCATGACAACAGGATACAGAGAAATGCATTTTCATAACAATTGCTAGCAATGTTGAGAATCACTGTTACTTTGTGTTGGGGAACAGCTGGCTACGGGGAGAAAACAGCATTGTTTCCCTTAACTTGAAAGCTTTTGTTGTGATAATTGAAAGAATAGGTAGAGAAATTGTTGTTTAAGAATAAAGTAGGTAGGTGGGGACAAAGCCCTGGAATGCAGGAGGTGGGTAGAGGAGGGAGAAGGGAGAGAGAGGGGAGAGGGAGGGAGGAGGGAGGGGGCAAAGAGGGAGAGGGAAAGAGGGGGGGGAGGAGAGAGGGGGCAGGGAGGATGAGGGAAATGGGGGGGTGCAGGGAGGAAGAGGGAGAGATTTGGGGGAGAGTGTTCCTGATGGTTTGCAGAAATGTGTTTCCTTAAGGTCTGTGGTTAGAGGCTTGGTCCTGCGCTGGGGTTGCAATTTTTTGAACAGAACTTGCCCACTGTGGGGAAAGCCCTGGAGACCATCTCCAGCATGGTGCCGTGGCATGCACACGAGCAACAAATCTTGTTGCCTAGTCTCTGGTACTGCTGGCAGCTGGCTGTGCTTGTAGGCCCCTGGGGGTGTGCTTGTGAAGGGATCTTTGCATGCCTAGTGGCTTTGGTCCTTGTTTCCTAGCTTAGGATGAAGGCAGTTTTGCTTTGACCTTTGCTCTCACTGTGATGAGTTGCCTACCCACTCCTGGTCCCAAACCTCCAAACGGAGCCAAAGCAACTCCTGTCTCCCTCATTTTGTATGTGTGTGTGTGGTTTGTGTGCCTGTGTGTCTGTGTTGAGACACGAGGTTGCTGCTGGGTGGCTTTTCGATCTTTTTGTACCTTAAATATGGAGGCAAGGTCTCTCATTGGGACCACACTCGTGGTTCTGAGATTCCCTGACATTCCTTTCTGAAGGCTGGGATTACAGGCAGCCTTCATGCCTACCTGACTTTTATATGACTCTGAGAATCCAAACTCTCTTCCTCACAAGTGTTTCATCCCTTAGCCATCTCCCCAGCCTACATTTCTCTTTAGAAATGGATTCTCTCCAGTGTTTTGTTTTAGTGGCTTGAAGTCGATTCACGGAGGTGAGAGATTACCCTGGGTCATCTGTGTGGGCCCTAAATGCATGCATAAATGTCCCTAGAAGAGGACCAAAGAGAGATTTGCTCTATGGTGGAGAAGAAGCTTTGGAGACACTGGCCTCGGGTGAGACAGGGAGATTTTAGAAGGAACAGGAAGCAGACTCCCCTAGAGCCTCCGGGGAGCACTCTGTTTTTTGATTTCAGCTGAGTGACATCTGCCCTCTAGAACTGTGTGAGGCTCAACTTCTGTCGTTTTAAACTACCAAGTGTGCTAGCCTGTGATCACAGGAAACAAAGCACGTCGCCACAGGGAAGAGAAGACAGATAAGGTTAAAGAGGCTGGATGTCAAATCCTAAGGGGCTGGAGCTGGCCACAGGTCTGTGACAGCAGCAGAGGTCCTTGAAGGGTGCCTGGGTGTTGCCGATCTTTTTTTCTCATTTGTTTATTTTATATTATTTTTCTCATTTTTTTCTTTCTGGTTAGTCATGTAAGTCCATGACACCAATTCCAGGCATAAAACGTTTTCCACCTCTTCTCTTTTTCTGGGACACTGGGTCACCCTGGGTCCCTTTAGACCTTGGTGCTTCTTCGGGTCCTATCCTCTTGTGCCATATTCTCCTTGGATGATCCCTTCCACCCCCAGGATCTCAGTCATCCCCTCCATTGCTTCCACAGATCATTATCCACAGTTCTCCCCTCCTTTAATACTAGGTATATGATGGATTTTGCGCTTGTGTGTGAGCTTCCTGTAACAAAATACCTGAGTTAATCAACGTACAAAACAGAAAGCAGCTTTATTTTGGTTTATATTTTTGGATTTCCAGCCCAGAGTTATCAACTCCATTGCTTTTGGGCCTGTGATGAGGCAGTACATTCTGCTGGGAGTGTGTGGCAGAGCAAACCATCCCCTCATGGAAGGTTCAGGAAGAAAGAAAGAATCACCCTATTTAAACAGGTACTCAGTTAAAACTGGGAGGGGTCCTCTAAGGCTGGCAGCCAGACAGAGCCTATAGGCTGGGTCGCGCACCCTCTGGCCAACAGTAAGGATGTCATCACTGATGACTGGTGGAGCGCAGCTAGGGTAGCACGAGGTGGGGGTCGAGTGTCTGAAACGCTCATGAATGGCGAATTTGGATGAGGTAGACGGGAAGGGGTGCATCACCTGGTGTAGACCGCCTCGACAGGTTACTCTGTCTAGGGTTTGTAACCCGCCTGGCTGGTCAGTTATTCCAGGGTCACGGAGAGGCACCACCTGAAAGACATAGGCTGATAAGGGGAAGGAGGCTAAGCAGATTTGTCGAAGCCTCCGTTTATTAGAGTCATGGTTACAGTTTATATAGCCCCTGGATGAGGAGCTTGGGGGGCTGGGGCATGGGTCTTGCCACGTGGTCCACGCCCGTCACGTAAACCAAGAGGTTACAATGGGTCAGGTCACGATTCCTTGGTCAGGAAGTCACAAGGTGACACACCTAGTTCTCTAGATAGTCTGGAATGTGAGGCAGGTTCCGCTAGCAGATAGCTCTCAATTAACAGTTAATTTGGGTGTGAGATAGGCTTGGTCAATAAGACTATTCTCAATACAATTGGAAAGTGAAGCCCTCTGCAAAAACTCCTCACGGTGGTGCTTCCTGTAAATTTTGGGGGGACACGGCTCCTGACAACCTGGGGTCTCATTTCCAGGATTTGTGGAGCACATAGGATGGGGAGAATGTGAACAACGGAGCCAGATGGACCCTGGCTTTTCCCAGGTGGATGAAATTAGAGTGAATGATGGGGTCCGAGTGGAATCCTGGGACTGGTCTTCAGGAGTTGGGGCCCTAGGGACGGAATAGATGTGTAACGACACAGTACTACCCAACTTGTTTGCCTAAGAGAAGTCGTGAGTGGCTGACCAGAAGACGCCGAGGAACTGACCTCAACAGGAAACAATGATTTCTGGGGCTGGAGAGATGGCTCAGTAGACGAACACGGACTGCTCTAGTAGAGGGCCTGGGTGTGGTTCCCAGTACCCACATGGTGACTCACAACCGTTTGTAACTCTAGTTCCAGGGCATCCTATGCCTGCACCAGGTTATTTTCCTGTTCCCCAGCTGTATAATTGAAATTCTTGTGACTTTAGAGTTGGGCTCCATTTTCCTCTAAAAGGTTTACTTTCCTTTTATGTGTATGAGTGTTTTGCTTACATGTGTGTTCGTCCACCACATACATACAGTGCCCAGGGTGCCGGCAACCGAACTCAGGTCCTGCTGGAGCAGTGGTTCTAAACCTGTGGGTCACAACCTCAATTCAACATTGGAGCTGAACGACCCTTTCACAGCGTTCGCCTAAGACCATCGTAAAACACAATTATTCACAATACGTTTTGGAACAGTAGCAAAATTACAGTTATGAAGTAGCAATGAAAATAATTTTATGGTTGGGAGTCACCATAACACGAGGAGCAATATTAAAAGGGTCACAGCATTAGGAAGGTTGAGAACCACTGTGTTGGAGCAATGCTAGTTCCTGAGTACTGAGCCAACGCTCCAGTCCCTAAAATATGCACTTCCGTGTCTTTCATGTTACTCCATCCTGTCATGAAGAAGGAAGCCCTATGTCTGGCAAGCGGTCTTCTTTGGGTTCTGGAGGAAGCTAGTTCCATACTTGGAAATCCTGCTATGGTTAGAATCCCATCGTACCAGACGTCTACGTAACAGGCTGTATTATACAAGGTTGTTAACTCTGAGCTAACAGAGTTAACAGGACAGTGTTCTACAGTCAACGCAGGCTGTGGTACAGGCAGCCCCGGGACTGTACAACCAGGGAATACCCACCAGTGACTGGAGACAACGGTACAAGCCACATTGAACCATAGCACAGATGGAAGACTTCAGACTTCCGTGATCTGGAGACTATAAGACAAATGGAGGAGTCTCTTGGCAGGACAATTGACCCTGACATTGATGTTTTATTACAACAGCCGGGGAGAAATAGGGTGGCATTTGGTGTCCCTTTGGGATGCCTCTTGGTCCATCCTTGGTCAGCTATGATGCCATGTGGGCAAGTGAAATGGTCTTGATCTGAGACAGGCACAGTGACCAGGAACACAGGACCCTCAGCAACAAGGGCCCGTGACTTGTCAGCAAATGGCCCGAGAGATCTGCTAAGGTGGGTTTTGAGGTTGAGTGTGTTGTGGAGGGCTTGTGGAGGAGGGGGCTGTGGATAGTCGTTGTGGTTCCAGTGGCAGCCATTGTCCATTAACCCTCCTTTTCAGATATGGCTCTGGGTGTGGTATAAGCCATGCACTGTGGTTGGTGATATGCACTGCCCCTCTGTCCAGGTTGGGTCTTTGATCAACTTGATACAAGCTAGGGTTATCTGAGCAGAGAGAGTCACAAATGAGAAAATGCCGTCTTATGACTGGCCTTTAGGCAAGCCTGTGGGAGCATTTTCATCATTAGTAATTGAGGTGGGAGGGCCCAGCCCCCAGCCCACGGTGGGTGGTGCCAACCCTACCCAGGTAGTCCTGAATGATATGTGCAAGGCTGAGCAAACCATGGGCAACGAGTGAGTAGCATCCTCTATGGTCTCTGCTTCAGATTTTGCCTTTAGGCTCCTAAGTTGAGTTCCTGCCTTTGCTCCCCTTATTCATAAGCCAAAAATAAACCCTTTCTTCCTACGTTATTTTTGGTTTCAGTGTTTTTGTCATAGCAACAGAAGCCCTAAGTCACCATCCGATTCTCCTCTGAGAAGGGAGCTGCCAGTAGATGGCAAAAAACACAAAACACCCCCCAAACAAAGCAAAATAAAACACACAAAACAAAATCCAATACAAATGTCTTAGGGCTTTCTTTAGCTGTCGACGACCCCCTTGTTCTTCCAAGGGCAGCTTAACCAAAGACACAGCTGTGGCATTTCATCCTGCTGCGCTCTGTTTCTACCCTGATACACCATTAGCATTCAAAAAAAAAAAAAAACCCACCACTTTGGCTGAGCTCTGATAAGTATGTGCTCCCCACCCCAACAGATTCTCTCTGTATAGCCCTGGCTGTCCTAGAACTCATTCTGTAGACCAGGCTGGCCTTGAGCTCAGAGATCTGCTGACCTCTGCATCCCGAGTGCATCTCCACGCCTGGCCTGTGCTACTGCTTAACTCCTCTGATTCTGTCTTTTGCCTTCCAAAAATGTTGACTCAGAGTTACTGTGAGATATGGGATGTCCCGGGAAATCCACAGTTTCCAAGTTTCTTCCCCTGATGGGGAATTAGTTCCGAATCCAAAGAAGAAAGTGTCTAAGTAGCCGGTGTTCCGTGAACAGCGTTGAACTGCTTCTCAGTGGTCGGACGTCATTCTCAGAAGAGCTGAGTTGATCAGGGTCAGTCTTGCAACTGGGATTCGTTCCCAGTAAAACTGTGACAAAGGAGAGAGAGATCTTTTTGCTAATGGCCAACTGGACTCCATTTGTCCATCTGTGAGCTCACAGCTGGTGAGGGGCGGTGGGGGCGGTGGTGGTGGTGGTGTGTGTGTGTGTGTGTGTGACAAACTGGATTGTTTTTAGATATGAATTCAAATCCCAACTCCTTCCCTAGTGGCTGCATAACTGGTTGAGTTATTTGAATTCTCTGCTTCAACTTTCTCATTGTAAGACAGACCCATAAACTGTCACTGAGGAGTTAGTCGCAGGAATTAGGATAAGTACATCAAGTCCTTGCACCAGATCGGAAGCTGTCAGCTCCTAGCTCGTGTATGTTTTAAAATTGTATTTTTAGCTCCTTTACATTTTTATGTGCCCAGTCTATCCTTTCATGGAAGAAAGGAATCAATACTCTCCCATTAAGGCTTTAGGGACTTAATATGTTGGTTCTTTCCGGGGAAATGGCATTTTTAAAAGGAAGAGAAGGGGTGTCTGAATTAAGGAACAGCTTGTTGATGGATGGCTGATGGACAGAGTTTGGAGGGAACGGGCCCTGAGGTTAAGTCTGATAAAGGAAAACACTTCACATTTGGGTGAAGCTAGCTTTCTCAGTTTTTGATGAAGAGGGAGGATGGAACTTTGCATACAAGGAGGCCAACCTCCACACCTCCTTACCTCCTCCCTCCTCCTCAATTCCTCCCTCCTCTCTGCTCCTCACCTCCTCCCTCCTCCACACCTCCTCACCTCCTCCCTCCTCACCTCCTCCCTCACCTCCTCCCTCCTTCCTAACTCCTCCTTCCTCTTCACCTCCTTCTTCCTCTCTGCTCCTCACCTCCTCCCTCCTCACCTCCTCCCTCCTCACCTCCTCCCTATTCACCTCCTCCCTCCTCACCTCCTCCCTATTCACCTCCTCCCTCCTCACCTCCTCCCTATTCACCTCTTCCCTCCTCACCTCCTCCCTCCTCACCTCCTCCCTATTCACCTCCTCCCTATTCACCTCCTCCCTCCTTACCTCCTCCCTCTTCCCTAACTCCTTCTTCCTCCTCACCTCCTTCCTCCTCCTCACCTCCTCCCTCCTCACCTCCTCCCTATTCACCTCCTCCCTATTCACCTCCTCCCTCCTTACCTCCTCCCTCTTCCCTAACTCCTTCTTCCTCCTCACCTCCTTCCTCCTCCTCACCTCCTCCCTCCTCACCTCCTCCCTATTCACCTCCTCCCTATTCACCTCCTCCCTCCTTACCTCCTCCCTCTTCCCTAACTCCTTCTTCCTCCTCACCTCCTTCCTCCTCCTCAATTCCTCCCTCCTCTCTGCTCATCACCTCTTCCCTCCTCCCTCCTCTCCACCTCCTTCCTCCTCCCCACCACCTCCCACCAGCCATGTTGAGCAGAGTTTGCCTACAGCTTGCTCTTTTTTTCCGAGTGGGACAACTGAAATATCTTCTAGCTATTTGTTCCAGTAGTTCAATATAAATTCTTGGTTATATCAAATATTTGATATTTTAGGAAACCAGTCTTGTTAAATTAAAGTGCATAAGATGGCATTTTAAGGTCACCTTGGTATGATCAAACATGATGCTGACATTTACAGTCCATTTCCATTACTTCTCACATCTTTCCTTGCCAGTTAGACCCAGACTTTTCAAATTTAAAGGAGTTTAAAATCTAATGATACAATTATAAATATTGTACATAAATTTCTAAGTGCCCACTAATTTTCCTGCAATCCTAAACTCTCCATATGTCCCCTTCCAGTCATCTGAAAAACTGAAATTGTTGGTATAATATCACCTGCTGATGTGGAAACCTGTACAAATATTAAATATTGTACATATTCTTTCATTTTATAGAATTTTTTTCATATTATATGATTTTACTAAAAAAGGAAGCCACAGTGAGGGTCTGTTATCTGGCCTCCCACGGTACAGTGCAGGGGTGGGAGCAGTTTCTGTACCCTGCTTCCTTAGCCAGACTGGGGGGGATGCATGTACCCTGCTTCCTCACCTTGACTGAAGTGTGCATGTACCCTGCTTCCTCACCCTGACTGGGGGTGCCTGTGCCATGCTTCCTTACCCTGACTGGGGGGTTCCTGTACCCTGTTTCTTCACCCTCAGGGGGTTCCTGTACTCCACTTTCTCACCCTGACTGGGGGTTCCTGTACCCTGCTTCCTCACCTTGACTGAAGTGTGCATGTACCCTGCTTCCTCACTCTGATTGAGGGGTGCCTGTACCCTGCTTTCTGACCCTGACTGGGAGTGTGTGTTCCCCGCTTTCTTACCCAGACTCTGCCTCTACACCAGACAACCTGACTTCAGTTTCTTCCTCCCAGAAGTCCCCCCTTGAAACTAAAATGGAAGGAGGAGGGATCCATGGCTCTGCTTTGTCTTTAATGAGTTGTTCTGGCATTGAACTCTAGAGTTCTTTATCTATTTTGGATAGGAATCTCATATCAGGGACATGATCTGCGAATGTTTCCAGACTCTCTGTGAGCTGCCTTTGCATGCTGTTGGTAATCCCTTTTGATACACAAACCTTTTAATTTCAATGCAGTACAGCTTATTTTTCCCTTTGTTTGCTCTAGTTTGGGTGTCAAAGCTAAGGGATCTATTCCAAAGCATGGTTAAGAAGCTTTCTTCCATGTTTCCTTCTATGAGTGTTTTAGTTTTAGCTTGTCTGCTTACATTCTTGGGCCATTTTGAGGAACTTTTGTATTTTGTGAGGCTAGCCTGGGCTACTGAGCAAGAATCTGGAGGAAGAATGAAAGAGAGGCAGAGAGTGAGGGCAAGAGGAAGGAAGGAAGGGGTGGAGGGAGGGGGAACAGAGAGAGAAAGAGAGGAAGGAAGAGGTGAGACTTGGCACGGGGAGAGATAGGAGAAAGGGACTGGTTTCCAGCTCAGTCCTTCTGCATCAGCTTCCCCAGTGGCAGGGTACAGGCATGGATCACTGCATTAAGTCTGAGCTTTCTTCTTTTAGGTTAATACTTTGGTTTGTGGATAGATGGATCTCACAGTGACATTTTCATATCTGTATTATTATACTTGGTTGCTATGGGACAATGGTTTTGTACCCTGTACATATTTGTCACTTGTATTGGTTTGATAAAACTCGATTGGCCAGTAGTAGCCAGGCAGGAAGTATAGGTGGGGCAACCAGAACAGGAGAATTCTGGGAAGAGGAAAGGCTGAGTCTAAAGTCGTCACCCAGATGCAGAGGAAGCAAGATGAGAATGAATCACTGATAAAAGGTACTGAGCCACATGGCTAACACAGACAATGGGTTAATTTAAGATGTAAGAATTAGTTAATAAGAAGCCTGAGCTAATAGGCCAACCAGTTTATGATTAATGTAGACCTCTGTATGTTTCTTTGGGACTGAATGGCTGTTGGACCGGGCCGGACAGAAACCTCAGTCACTTGGTTCTTATGCCCTCTGATACCCTCGCTGCCTCCAACCTCTCCCTCTTTCTGGTTCCCTTTATCCCTCCAATTGTTTCCCCTTCTGCTTTCATGACAGTTTCTACGTATTCCAATAATGGTTAATGATTAGATCCTTCCTCCACTCTCAGAACACCTACTAAATTTTGTCTGTTTTTGCAAGACAAGGTTTCACTATGTAGCTCTGGTTGTGGTGCCACTCACTATGTAGACCAGGCTACCTCCCCTTTTAAATTTCAGATATGTGTGCGGTGTAGGTTTAAACATATAGGAGAATTGTGATCTTTATCTTGAATTTGGCTTTCTGCTTAACAAGAATCTCTAGTTCTGTCTATTTTCACAACAACGTTATGATTTCATTATTTTTCCCATGTTAATTAGGATTTATTAATTGTACAAAATAGTGGATTTCATTATAACATTTTTTATCTCTCTCTCACGCATGTACACATGCACGTGCACACACACACACACACACACAATATATAGTTGATAGTTTTGGTCTGTCTGTCCTGCCCCCCCCACCCCTCCACCCCAGGCAGGGTTTTTCTGTGTAACAGCCCTGGCTGTCCTGGAACTTTCTCCGTAGACCAGGCTGGCCTTGAACTCACAGATCCTCCTGCTTCTGCCTCCTGAGTGCGCCACCATCACCTGGTCTAGTGGATAGTTTTTAATCCTCTATTACCACATTCTGCTCTTTTCCCAGTGCTCCTTCCTCTACCTTCAGCCCTTCTTCCACTTTCATGCATTCTCTCCCTTGCGTTATTTTCTTCAGTTATTATTGTTAAATGTACACATACACACAATGTATAAACAACCTTCTGAGTCCATTTGAGTGCTGCTTGTATGTGTATGTTTTTAGGAAAGATCACTTGGTGTTTGTTTTTTACAGCCGAGTGTGTACACATACATGTCCCACATTTTCTTTTTAAAAATTAATTAAATTTGTGGGTCTGGGTTGGATGGATGGGGAGATTGGGGTAAGGCGGGGTGGTGGATATAGGGGTGTGGTAGGTAGATAGGTGGGGAGATGGTGTGGCTTGCAAATCTCTGGGTTTCTGAGCCCCGTACCCCTTTTCATGGTGTGTATCTGTGGTTTGCTGTGGTTCACGTTCCATCCTGGTCAGTCAGTCCAATGTCTACTTTTGTTACTTCAGTTCACTGTTTCTCTGCGGTTTTCATTGCACAGATGCTCCGAGTCCTTTGCAGCACTTCCGGGGTGGGCTCCAGTGCAGTGCCTGCTGCTTGCTGTGGCTGGGTGCACCTGCCGGATTCTTTGTGGAGAAGCCCTACCTTAGTCTCACTTCTGCTTTCTGTGGTTCCTTCTATTATTGGTGACTTTATAAATATTCATTATTATCATCATCATTATAATCGTTATTATTATGTGTGGCAAGCACATGGAGGTCAGAGGTCAACTTTGTGGATTATAGCTCTCGCCTTGCTTTATGTGGGCTCCAGGGACTGAACTCACGCTGTTAGTCTTGCTCAGTATTTTACCTGCTGAGCCCTCTCACAGGCCCCACACCGGTTTTGCTGTTTATCTGAACTTTTTCCCACACAAGCATCTGGTCTCATAGTCATGGCTTCTGATGCACTATGTTCCCAGAATCTTCTGGATTTTGATGATGATGATGATGATGTTTTGTGCGAGAAAGATGTGGGTTGTGATGATGGAGTTTTCGGGATATAGGTAAACAGTGAAGATCGTATGGGACTTGAGTCTGTTTCTGACCCCTCAATGAATGTGGGGAATTTACCCCTGCAATGAGGATGGGTGTTCTGTAAGGACTATGAAATAGGTAAATAAAACAGGAAGTCATTTGTCGGTCTCCGTATTCACAAACCTGCCATCTTGCCAGAAATAAATCTAATTGGTAAAACTCCTATTTCCTTTTGTTTTCTTTTGAGGATTTAGTGGGGGCTTTTGTTGTCAAAACAAGCGATCCTAAGACATACACAGATGAGTTGTTTTGATAATTCTGGCTTCCAGGGCCTTTCCACAAAAAGGGAAGAATATTTTGTAGAAAAGATACAAGCAAAACAAAACCCTGCATTGAGACAGCATTCAAGATAAAGGCTGAATACCGACCGGCTCAGGAGGACACAAAGGCGGCGTCCCAGCTGTCTCATCAAGGTCTTTACTTCAAGGTGTGAGACCTGTTTTTTTGGGTGTGTGCTTCTTTTTGACTGCCTCAGTATCCAGTACTTACCTTTGCTAAAATGTTTCAAGTTCTGACCTGAACAAGGAAAGCAGAACCGGGGGTCAGTGGTTTCAGATACACCCTGAGGCTGGGGTGTAACTCTGCTGTCTCTTCTCTTGTGAGGTTTAACACGGACTCACCTGTACTGAGCCAGGGGCTCGAGCTTTCTCCCTTAGAGAGTTTCAACCAAATTGGAGTTAAACTACCTTGAAGTGCCAGAAAGGCTATGCAAGACACCTGTTTCCTCTGTGACATGGGAAAGCGAGCGCCTGTCCCCTGGCTGTAGCCCAACAGGTGTTTACTGCATGCCTTGAAGAACTGACGTCAAATGAATCGGATGGAGATGCATGATGTGAAAGGCACAAAGAGCAAACAGAAAGAAAATGAAAAAAGAAGCATCGGCTCCAGAGCAGAGTGGTCCACTAGAGGCTCGGAAAAGTGAGGCCGCTCCAGCTTCAGAAGAAAGAGAGGAGTTTTTGTCAGCCTGGCTGTGAGCTGAATCCAGATCTCAAACAGACCTCAGGTCTCCATTACAGACAAGACCGGCCTACCTCCCAACACAGCCAGGAGGAAGCCTGTAGGGCAGTCAGAGAATCACTCCAGGATACGGCAGTGCTCATGTTAACAGCGGCACAAGATGTAGCCTGAGTTGTAAAGCACCAAAAAAGTTCTTTACCTACTAAGAAATGATCAAAATTCTTGTCTAGGGGGAACATTTACTCTGTTTTATAGAATGAAGCGTTGTTGCCCAATTCCTTACAAACTGCTGTCTAGTCTAAATGATTCAAAAACAGGTAATGAGGTACCACTTACTCCCCGTTGGGATTATTTAGTCTAATTTTAAATTAGCACAGTACAATATAGGTTCCTCCACATAACAGGTACAAGATTTTCACTAATGTTTTTTTAAAAAAATCCAATTATACAGGGCTAGAGAGATGGCACAGCAGTTAGGAGTCCCTATTCCTTCTGCAGAGGACCTGAGTTCAGTTCCCACCACTCATGGTGGGTGGCTCACAGTAGCCTGTAATATCCTCCAGGGAATCTGCTGCTGTTTTCTGCCCTCTGAGATCACCTGTGTGCATATCACACAAAGACACAGACACAGAAACACAGACACAGACATACATACATACACTCTCACACACACATAGTTAAAAATAAGTCTTAAAAGACTTTAGTTATAGTCAGGCATGGTGGTGCACACCTTTAATCCCAGCACCTGGAAGGTAGAAGCAGGTGGATCTCTATGAATTCAAGGAAAGATACACAGCGAGTTCCAGACTGGTCAGAGATACATAGTGAGACCCTGTCTCAGAAAAACAAAACGAGATTTTCTGGGTATAAAACTCTGCTTTTCCTATTATGAATGAAGTAACTCTTCAACATGTACTTATTTTTATTTCTATATAAGGGTTATGATAGTTATGATATACCTGTTTTTGAAAATTATCTTTTCAAGTATGCAATTCAGGTTTTTTATTGAAGGAAAAAAATGAAACAATAATATTCTTTATCTACCTTAGCAAGGGAGCGTCTGTTAAATTTTTAGGAATACCCAAACATCAATCAATACAAATATTCTTAAAGACGAGATAATAGCACATGCACGGCTATAACATGCTTTTTCTCACTGAAGGTTTTCTAAATTATTTCTATCTCGATAATCAGCCACCTGTATCATTGTTAGGGTGCAATTGCCTCCACACTCCTCGGCAGCAATGGCTTTTCTCAAGCAGGCACCACTCCCAGAAGCACAGCTGTGCTTTTCCACGGGAGCCTGGTCCCTGTCAGCCATCTGTATATCCTCGTGCTGTGGGCTTCCTAAATTCAGGAGAATCAGAAGCACTCAGTCTTCTCCTTGTGGCTAGTAACCTCTCATTGCTTTTAAATTAATCATTCATTTATTTGTTTGTTTTTAAAATTTTTTCTTTATTCGTGTGTGTGTGTGTGTGTGTGTGTGTGTGTGTGTGTGTGTGTGTGTGGCGGGTGACTGCAGGTGCGCATGCGTCACAGAGAGCGAGCGCGTGAGGTCAGAGGGCGGCTTTGCGGAGTCTTTTCCTCCACCTCTATACTTGATCTGGGGATTGAACTCGGGTTATCAGCTTGTGGAGCAATTGTTTTACCCACGGAGTCATCTTGCCAGCTTCTTAGCCTTATTTTACTATCCCCAGACTGACTTGCAGGATCCTTCATTGAAAAATTTACGTTCCAGCTTAAGTATGGCCAGTCGTATTTTCCTGTTATACATACTGCATGCGGTTCCTTGGAACCTGTTAATCCATGTTTGGGAGCATGCAGTCGTACTGACTGTGCTAAGCCAGGTGACATGGCTACCTACTGCTGCAGAGAAGCCTCAGAGTTTGTGAGCCTCCTCTCTGAGCTAGACTCTGCTTGGTTCTGTCCCTAGCTCTGTGTTCACCGGGTCAAACTTCTCCTTACTTCCTCCTCCTCTTCCTCCCATTTCCTTCTTTTCCCTTTCTTTTCTTGATCTTTTATGTGCCCCAGCCTTGCTGTTTGAGACAGTGTCTTACCATATAGCCCTGACTGGAGCTTGTAATGTAGACATCTGCTTCCCTTTGAACTTGCAATCCTCCTGCCTCAGTATCCCGAGTTTCATACATGCTGTGACAGATGAGACTTTGTGCCTGAGTGTTGTGGTGAGCGGTGTGTAACACTCCACCAGGATCTCGGTCACATCCCAAGAGTTTCCACCTCAGGGAATTGGTTTTCAGCCCAGGTTTATATCAAAAGTGTTTGAGTAGCTTTTATGGGACTGCAGGTGTAGCTTAGTGGTAGAATTCTTGCTTAGTGTGTGAGAAACTCTAGGTTTGAGTCCCCGTACTGCCGAAAAGAACACCGACCTGCCACAACACCCACCCCTGCTCCTGAGACCAGATCAAATCATTATAGAGTGAGTTGAAGAAAGAAAAAAAAAAAGCAAGTTAAGAAAAATAACAACAAGGGGAACTGGAGAGGTGGCTAAGTGGTTAAGAGCTCTGGCGGCTCTTCCAAAGGACCAGGGTTCAGTTCCAAGCACCCACATGGCAGCTTATAACTGTCTGTAACTCTAAGATCTGACACCCTCATAATGACATACATGCAGGCAAAACACCAATGCACATAAAATAAGAATAAATAAACTTTAAAAATTAAAACAAAACAAAAGGAACAAACAACAATACAAAACCAAAAACAAGTTGGCAACCTAGTACATGGGAGCTTGAGGCAGGAGGATTGCTGAGAGTTCAAGGCTAGCCCGGACTATACAGAGTGATATCCTATCTCAAGGCAGAACAAATCAAACCAACACCAAAACAACAACACAAAACCAAACAATAATGTCAAACTTTTTAGTTGGGTTCTATTGCATTTTACTTATTTTTTGTAAAGGGGGCATGGACCTTTGTAGTTGGGTCCCAGGAATTAAACTCAGGTTGTGAGGTTTGGTTGCAAGCATCTTTATCCACAGAGTAACCTCACAGGCTCCCAGCTTGGGTTCTAAACCCATTGGCATCGAAAGCAGCTCCTCCCACAAACATCTTCTAGTAACATCCCATCAGTCCTTTGTCTCAGAAAATTCAAGAATAATGCTGCTAAAAGAGGAGGTGGCCAACAGAAGAAGGAACACAGGAGAGCCTGGATATGATTTACAGACTTGCTTGATCCTTCCGTATGAAGGTTCGCTAATCAAAGCGGGGAACACGGGGCATGCTGTCGTGGAAGGCAGGGTGAGCACAGCCAGCTGCTTCAGTAGGACAGTAGTGGGCCAGGTCACCTTTGTGCCAGTGCTGTGAAGATCCTTGCACAAATTCTGATTTGTCTAAGTGTGTCTTTAATATAAACAGCAAGATGTGGAATTTCTTCTGATCTTGATCTGTTGTTACTCTGCAAAGTCCAGTGACTTATTTTCCATTCCCCGTCCTAGCCCTCTGCCCTGCCAGCACTCAATGTTAGGCCCTTTTTTCTTTTCCACTTTGGATGCTCATTGGAGCATTCGGGTTTGCTTTAATATTAATTTGCCTGATTATTAATGAGACCCCTTCATTTCCTTATCTTTCTGAGCTGCCCTACTCACGCATCTTGGCTATTTTTCTATCATGTTCCTTCTTAATGATCTATTGACATTGATACACATTCATGACATTAATCACACACATTTTCTATTCAAACAAAGTTAAGTTAGCATGAAAATGAGTGTGTTTCATTATGGTGTGTTCATACAGTCTTAGGAGCGCTATTGAGTTTGTATCAATATCTCTATCTAAAATTTCAAAACTAATATTTACTTAGCGTGTGTATATGTGTGAGGAGGTCAGAGGACACCTTGCAGGAGTCAGTTCTCTCCTTGTGGGTCTAGGGGATCAAATTCAGATCTTGGTGGCAAGTGCCTTTACCTACCGAGCCATCTCACTGGCCCTGTATTAAGCATCATTATTAAATTTTCTTAATAGTTTTAAGAAATAAATTATGAATTATCTTGGATTTCCTACATTGATAATTGGATTGTGAATAAGTTTGCTATGCCATAGCTATGTTCAAGTGGATTTTATTTCTTGGTGTAGACGAGTTTGCACACTCCCCTGCTTCTACACTGCACAGCTTTTGCCCTTGGCTGTGAGTTGTTACAGTAGAGGACTTTACATTGATTATCACCCAGAGTCCTTCCTTTGCATTATGACACACCCTTAGCATGGCATATTCCTTTGGTTTGACCAAACATATGGCGACATGTTTTACCCAGTAGTGTAATACCGAGTTGTTTTACTATCCTCAGCATCCTCTGGGCTCTGCCTACTCCCCTCCCCCACCCTCAGCATAGATCTTCCTATTGTTTCCAATTCTATCTTTTGCTGAATGTTACCTGGTTGAGATTATACACGACTGTGTAGCCTTTTCATACTGGCTTTGTTTTCATTTGCTGATATATATATTCAAGGCTCCTCTGTGCCTCTTTGGGGCTTGGTAGCCCGTTTCTTGTCAGTCTTAACAGTGTTCTTTTGCCCAATGTGCTGTAGCTTATCCATCTGCCTGTACCTGGGTGGCTGCTTCTAAGTTTGGGCAATAATAAACACAGGTGCGACAAACATGCATGTGTAGGTTTTATTGTGGAAATAAGTTTTCAGTCCAGTGATAGCTGGATTATATGGTAAAAATATGTGGGGTTTTTTTTTTTTTTTTTTTTTTTTTTTTTTTTAGAAATTACCGAAATCTTCCTCTAAGTGGATGGGCCAGTTTTCATTCCAGTCGGTATCAACTGAGTGTTCCTGGCGTACCACTTTGCCAGCATTTGAGGGTGATAATATTTTGGAATTTGACCATTTCAGTATGTATCTCATTTAGTAGCATCTCATGGGTTAGTTTACAATGCTCCTGTGTCATACAATGCTGCACTAAGGTTCTCTCTCTTTCCTTCTGTCTTTCCTTTGGATAATAATCTTTCATCGTATATTTTACAGTCTATGGCCATACTACGAGCCCAATATTGTCTGATCCCAGAAGCTAAGCAGGGTCAGGTGAAATATATATCGATGGGAGATATATATTTTGCAAATATTTTCTCCCACTTTAGGACTTGGCTTCTTATTATCTTCTTTAGGCTGTATTTAAAATTTGTTTTCATATTGTATTAGTAGAGCTTTCAGTAAGATGGGAAGGATGAGGGGGTGACAGGCATCCTTTTCCCCCTTTAAAGCTACCGCCTGTAGGTAATGTCGTCACGTGAGTGTAATGACTTCACATTTATGCAGTGCCATAGCATGTGTATAGTGTCTTCACGTGTATGCAATGCCTTCACATCTATGAAATGTCTTCATATGTATGTAATGCTTTCACATGTATGTAATGACTTCATATGTATGTAACACCTTCATGTGTATGTATGGAATGCCTTTTCTTCCTATGTGATGTTTATTATAGACTTTTGATAGGGAATTTTTATAGTTCAAGGGAGTTTTCCTTCTATTCCAAGTGACTAGGAGTTCTTTCTCCCCTGCATTTGTCAACATGCTCATACAGTTGGGTGTTAATGCAATGAAGTATGCTGGTAGATGTTTTCAACAAAGCAGCCTTGCATTCCTGGGATAAGCCTTATTTGGTATAATGCTAAATATTCTGTTTGTTCCTGGATTTGGTTTACTAATACCCGATTTAGGATTCTCGTAAGTGACTCTGGCGTGCAGCCCCTTGTTTGTGGTGCTCGGCTGCTCATGTCGGTTACATTAATCCTGTGAAGTGAGCTGGAGAGCTCTCTTCTTTTCCTGTTCTTGCGCTTATTGCAATATTTTAGTACAGTTTCTAAATTTGGCAAACGGGATGCCAATCACCGAGAGGTCTTTCAAGGATGAAAACAGTTAAAACAAGCAGAACGACTAGGGCAGCGCCCGTATTGCCGAGCAAGCTTTCTGCCTTAGCTCGGGCTGCTAGATTCTGCTTCCTGGAAGTGTTTCGAAGGAATGGTGCATATCCCTGGAGGCTGGGTGACAGTCCAACATCTAACAATATTTCTTTTTCTCTTTTTCTTCCTCCTATTCTTCCTCCTTCTCCTATTCCTCCTGCTCTTCTTCCTTCTTCACCTCTTCCGTCTGTGTTAGATCTTCAGCCTTGGTATCTCCCCTTCTAGGTAGTCATACTACCACTGAGCTATATGGACCCTGGTGTTTTGAGACAGAGGCTAGCCTGCAAGCCCCAGGGATCCACTAATGTCCACTCCCTGCCACTGAGGTTACAAAGATGTGCCCCGATGCCTGGCATTTTTATACAGGTTCTGGGGACTGAATGCAGGCCCTCATGTCTGTATGCAAGCATTATTTTTCTAGCTACCCTATACTTCAGATTTTCTATGTATCTCCTTTTGTTATTGAATTTTGATTTTCTGAAACAATGTCTAGTTACGTAGCCTGGACTGGATTTGAACTTGGGATTCTCCTGCCTTAGACCCTGAATGCTGGGATTACAGGTGTGTGCCACCCTACTTGGTTTGAATTCTAGTTTCATTGTGCTGTCGCAAGAATGGGGACTGTGTAATATCACTGCTTCAATGTCTGTAATGCATTGGTTTGTTTATCCTATGTTCTTTGGCCAGAAGATGATCCTCATAAAGACATTACTTTGCTTATGTATCTAGTGTGTACTGAGGCAGGTGGATGTTTGTGAGAAACCCGGTCTCTGCCATCCCTAAAAGGAACGATTGATAGAGATGTCATTCTTTTGTGGCCATAGTCTGTTTCTTTGTGGTGGTTTTCCTTAACCACTTAGAAGAAGCTGCTAATTCCCACAAGCACTAGATCATGCCAGCAGAATTACCTTCACATTCGTAGATCTGTGTCAAGTCATCTTTATAAGGCGTCTGCAAACATCAATGTTTTTTGACCTCTAAGCA
This sequence comes from Chionomys nivalis, assembly GCF_950005125.1. NCBI lineage: Eukaryota > Metazoa > Chordata > Mammalia > Rodentia > Cricetidae > Chionomys > Chionomys nivalis. The sequence continues at coordinate 35,312,588 of NC_080106.1, forward strand.
GATTGGAGGAGTGTCCGCTCCTAAACCTATTTGATTTTAACCTGCTCACTTTTAGCACCCCAGCACTAATGTGAACTCTCCTTAGCCCATTTGCCATCCTCTAACAAGTTACCACAGAGCAAGGAGTTTCTAAATAACAGAACTCCCTTTCTATTTCTTACAGGCTGGAGTTCTGAGATCAGGATGCTTGGGTCCTCTGGACTGCGTGTGCCTCACTGCTGTGTCTTCACATGGCAAGAGCAGTTGATTTTCTTTTTCTTGTTTCTCATGAGGGCACTGATCTTAGTCACATGGGCTTTGTACTCATGACCTAATCACCCACTAAAGGCTCCTCTGCTTGATATATCACATTAGGCATTAAGATTTCAGCATACGAGTTTCTGGAGCATGCAGTCATCGAGGTCACAGCAGCGGCCACGACAAAGCTGGCTATCCCCATAAAACACATTTGTTTCCTGTATTTAATGTCTTCCACAGCACGGTGTTCATGTATTCTGTCAAGCAGTTACAGAGAAGGGCCAGCTGGCCATCACTCAGCTTGCTGTATCAAATAGATATTTTTGAAAATATACAATCTTTGAAGATTTTTATTCTTCAGACAACTTAGGCTTTGAAAACTCTGTATATCTTAAAAGCAGTTTCACAATGTCAGTGGTTTCCTGTGATTGATAGTCCCAGCACACTGAGCTCACGGAGACATTAAAACTGTGGCATAGGGAAAGAAAAAAGGGCTTTACGATATTGGCTCCTGTGGCAGTCAGTAATCTGTTCTTGCCTTTTCTTTCCCTTTACTGAGGATTTTTTTTCTTCCCTCCTGAAAGGTTTGTGCTTTATTGCATTCTAGATACGGACATATGAATAAAAATACACTTTTTCCTTGTGCTGGGCAGAATCTTATTTCTCAGCATAGTCAGAATTACAGGATAAATATTATAATTCTATCTCTTTGGAATTTTGAAAGCTCAAATTTAGGAAAAAAAAATCACAGAGCATTGCTAAGAATTAGGCATCTCAGGGAGGACATTGATGACCCCAATGTCATTTGTGTTCTCAAGGAAGCGAAGAAGTGGCTCCATTTTAGAGGGTGGTGGCAAAAAGAAATGCTGTGTGATATAGAGAAGCAATGAGGTGAAACAGGGATCATTTGGGGAGGCAAAAAGGTCATTTTTACTGGGTGTGAACAGAATTACTTTTTCCCCAACTGTGTGTGTGGGGTCTTGTGAATAAGTTATACCAGGATAGCAGCTTTACAAATAACCAAGGAATTTAATAACACATCATTGGGGTTATTTCTTTAGTTTTTGCTCAGTAACTGCCTAGGGTGGGTATTCATACTGGCAGGCTATCTCTCCTTGATTGATTGAAGGAACCCAGGCTCCTTCAGTCTTGTGGCTCCGACATTTCCTAGGGCAACGGTTATAACTGGGAGTAGGGGTGTCTTAGATAATAAGTATTTTATTCCTAGTGGCTTATTTTGTCTCTGCCACATGTACTCGATGTTGTCATTATACCATGAAAACAGCAGAGCCAATGTGTGAAGTGAATTAAACGTGTGGCTGTGTTCAAATAAGACTTTACTTATGAAGTGGCAGGCTGGATTTGGCCCTTGCTGTTTAATCTACAGATCTACTTACTTACAGACAAGACTGGGCATGCTCTTCTGTATTCTGCAGAGAAATAGATGGATCGTGAAGATACTGCTATGGGCAATGTTTAAGGGCTAGGTCTGGAAGTAGCAACACCGTGTTTCCTAAACAGCTGGAAATCAATCATGACATGGCATTCAACTTCTAAGGAGCCTGGGAAATGTAGTCTCGATGTGTGAGTAGTGTAAAGGGAGACATATTGGCGCATATGAGTCAGTCCTACTGTATTGAACATAATAAATATTTGCACATTTAGGATTCATCCTCAAACTATCCTCCTATGTTTGAAAACAGAGAGCTTAAAAACCATGATTTTTGCTAGGTGTGGCAGCACACACCTTCAATCCCAGCACTCGGGAGATAGGAGCAGGTGGATCTCTGAGTTTAAGGTCAGTCTTGTCTACAGACTGAGTTCCAGGATAGCCAGGACTACACAGAGAAACCCTGTCTCAAAAAACCCTAAGAAAACCCAAACCATAACTTTATAGTCAGGCTGACCTGAGTTTTTGAATCCTAGCTGGGCACTTTCTAACGATGTACCCTTGGATTATTTGGTTAACTAATTCATACTTCAATTTCTTCCTGGAAGATGAGGATGATTGTGTTTCTTCTAGGTTACTGTAAATGCTAAGTAGAGGAAAGCCATTATGACGAGCATCTTTGTAAATGTCTCATTAATGGTAGTATTATTGTTATTTGAATAATTTCTTTCTTGATATAATATACTGTAATACCCCATTGTCAAGTTCAAGTCCTTGTCCCACTCTGTGTGGTGTAGGACAAGTCAGTTAAGATCTCTGCCTCAGTTTCTTCGTTTATGAAATGATGATGATAATAAGTGTGCCCCCAGGGTTCTTGTGATGGTTAGATGATTCAGCACACATGGGACCCAGAGGTCCTTCATCTTGGTAACTCAGAGCTAAGCTCAGTAAGTGGTGTCTATAGTTATTCTTTCTACACACTGATCCCTAGTGTCTAAGGCTGATGATAAGTCTAGCTAGTCTAATAGTATCTGTATATCATCATTCACCAAATAGGGAGTCTGGAGGGCAAGTTCTGTGCTTGGCCTGAAGAACACAAGTAGTGACAAAGTTTGGTAGAGACCTGGTCTTTATAGGCTTAGACTATATTTGATATATTATCAAATATACTTATCATATATATATATATATGCATATATATAATATAATATCAGTTACTGCAGTGAGCCCTTTTACCATGTTATTTAATTTTATTATTTGCAGAAACTCTGTGAACTGGATTTGATTGTCACTATTTTCCAGATAAAGTAACAGATTTAGAGAACTTAAGTAGTTTGAGCAAGGTCACCGAACTGATAAACGGCCGAGATGATATTTGAAACGGTGTCCCTCAGACTCAGACGCCAGGGCTGTTAACTGTCGGGCTGGGATGTCAGATCTCGCCACATAAAAAGATTTGCTAAGCAAAGTGTATGTTGTTAAATGGGAATGGAGGTTGGAGATGGGGGAAGGAGGGGGGCGGGATGGTGAGGGTGGCCTCTCGCCTCTTTGGGAATTCAGTTCCATCTCTGGACCATTTATGACAGCAAATGCCCTCTCTACTTGGATGACTTCAAACATCCCCCAGGATTAGAAACATGTAATCTTATCAACCAGGTTTGCTTTCCATCTGCAGGAAAGGCAGGCTTTTCAATTTAACCACTGGCTTAAAAAAAATGGGAAAAAAAAATAACACAAAGAAATCTACTGTCTCTAGCCTTCCTTAAAATGATGAATGCTTTTTAAAGGCAAATCCATCATTGGTCACTTGAGGGAGGAAATGTCAAGGAAAGTTATGGTTTGTTAGCTTTTACTTCTTGACATTATACAAGAAAGTAATTGAAGTACAACAAATGCCATGTTGTTTTACCTCGTCTATTTATATAGCCATCGACAAGATGGATATATATGGAACTGCAGATTTGGAAAAAAGTGACAGAGACTCTGTGACTCATTCCATTGTCTTATCAGTGCTGATCAAATGTGCTTCCCTCAACAGAACGCATGGCAGACATTGCTATTCGCGCACGTAGATTCCTAGATATTGAACAATCGAGCTCATTTAAAACTCCTCAGACCCATTAGTCTCTTATCTCGGGCTCTGAGAGCTGGAACATGGTGTATAAGAAAACATGCACAAATTCAATTCAATAAACAATTATTTATCTGGCTCTCTCTGTACATAAGCTACTCTGCTAAAGAGGGGCACAGTTAACCCCACTCTGCAGTGACTCCAGTATAGTCCAGACTAAATGTCCCTGTTATTTCGTCTACGAACAGGCAAGACAAGCGGGTGTGGTCAGCAAGCCAGCGAAGTCCATCTTTCTCGGTATTACGTTATGCTCCAGAAACCACACATGTAAATTAGGTTTTAGATTCACAAAGTGAGTTCGCCACTCAAAGAATTTTTATAATAGCATTTTCGGAGTACATGTTACCATCGACAAATAAGGATTTTTTTTTTAAAGTTGACTGTTTGAGATGAATGACCACTTTATTGAAGGATATTATGTGGCTCGGATCATGAAAAATCCTAAGGCTTGTTTCTATGACACCCGCGATCTCTTTGTGGTTGGATAGTCTGGTTGTCAAGCAACTTAAATAGAAGAGACATGTGAAATTATTATTTTTTCCCCCTCTGAAAGGTGTGAGCTACAAAACAAAGGCATCAGGCTGCTTATTGCCCAGCAAAGACCTTTCTAGGCTTCAGCGTAGATTGCTCGGGAAAGAAAGAGACACAGAGCTGTATTTAATAGGGAGAGGCGGGGCGAGCTTTCTGTGTGCCTTAACCTTTTTATTTCCCTGACATTACCTAAGAGACTCAACTGGGACCTCAGGTGAGCCTGTCCAGGGGTCAAATCTTAAGAATGGCTAGACCAAGGCTGTGGAGGACAGGGCGTGGTGTTACTCTGTATTTTGGTTGCTGTCCTTTATAATCCCTTGGTTGAAATGGGTCCCTTTGTGTATGCTCTTTTCTACATATAAATGGGTTGACAGCTCGGATGCCAGAGGACCTGAATTATATGTCTACCATTTGCATGTCAGTACTGTGCAGGAAAGAATTTGGCCTTGACAGAAGGGAAGCCTGGCTTTGCTTTCCTTCTGGGAGGTAATTCGGGTTAAATCAGATAGAAGTGTCATTGTTTTAAGTGGGTGCTGGCCATGTTGAGTCTTAGACCGGGGTCAAGAATACTCAATAGGCACATCAGACAGGTCACCCGTGATTGATTTTATAGCTTAAGTTTGGGTCATGTGGTATCAGTCGACATGAAGCTGAGTTCAACAACTTGTGCAGTCAATCAATCTATCATGCTTACGTCATAAGGCCATAATGAAAACGCTGAGGCCCGCATAGCAAGCCTCTTTGCATATTGGCTCCAGAGCAGAGGACAATGGGGACGTTGTACTCTCCGAGCCCCTGCTCCATGCATCTCCTCCTCTGGTTGATTTTATTTAGGATCCCTTAGTAACCGAAGCCGTAAGGACATTTTTCAGCGAACCCTGCGTGTCCTGCTGGAGAAGTACTGGAACGGGTAGATTTGAGAATCTTCATGAATTTGGAGCTGATGCCCGAGGTGGAGGAAGTCTCTGGGACGACTCTTTCAAACCGCTGTCATTCGGCCCCTTTTGTAGTGGAACTCTGCGGCGCCCATAGGCATGCAGAGGTGTCCAGCTGTCCACAACAGTGGCAGCAGACCTTCAACTCCAAGGCGAAACATGTCCCTTGCAGGTGCTTGTAGAATGGGCCAATTTGATCGCTTTAGAAAAACAGCGTTAGGCCACTTTTTCTTAAACATAGTTTTTTATTGATTCTCTGGGAATTTCCCATAATGCACCCCAATCCCACTCATTTCCCAGTCTCTTTGTATCTACCCTTAACCCCTGTAGTATCACCAACCCAAAGGAAAATTTAAAAAGAAATAATAATAATAAAATAAATAATACAAATAAGAATACTAATTAAACAGTAAACAAGCAAAAAAACCCCAAACAATCTCATTCCCATCCTCTGTCTTTCCCACCTCTCCATAATCTCTTCCTTCATCTTAGTGGCACTGGGAGCTGCTGTATGTCATGCAGAAGACACGTTTGTCCAAACAGCGTTATTTGTGAATGTTCATTGTGTAATGTGTTGTTGGCCAGGTTCAAGGCCTCTGGTTTTTGGTACACCTTAAATTCTCTTGGATATCCTGCAGTTGCCCAGGGTCACGGAGATTCCACGGCTATGGTTCCTTAGGACTATTCCCTTCATGGCTCCAACAGGTCATAGATGGGATAAATGTTGGGGAGGGCCAACTCAAGCCCTAGATGTGTGCCTGGGTGGTTCCTGAGTTGGTCAGTCTGGACTTTTCTTCTGTGAGGGGTGGGACCAGCTTTCCTATGAGGGGTGGGGCCAGCTCTCTCTCCCATGCTGGGGTCATCAGGTCCATTATCCCAGTGCGGGACAGGGGTGGGATGAGATCTCCTGTGAGGGGGAAAGGCTCTCCCTGGACCAGTGAGGAGCAGGGCCAGCTCAGCACAGCCCTCATACTTTTCAACACATGGTTTGCATGGGCCCCTGTGGCTACATGGGCAACGGGCACGGATGCAGATCGTGGCTATGGTAAAGCCCACTGATCCAGACATGGCCCTCAGCAGCAGTGTGGGCCCAGATGACACTATGGTCCTAGGCAGCAGCATAGGCCATTCAAATTGGCATGGTCCCAGCAGCAGCATTCCTTGGACCCCAACATGGCCACAGGTGGTCGGTCACTCAGACCGTGGGTGTCTGCATGTTCTTCAGTGGTAACAGGTGCCATGGATATCAACACAGACTCTGATGGTGATAGGGCCAAAGACCCAGACATGGCCATAGGCTGTAGCTCAGGCCTGGACGTCACCATAGCCCTGGGTGGCAGTGCAGGGCACTAAGATTTGTGTGGCCTTGGTGGTAGCATGGCCCTTAGATACCAACATGGCCTTAGGTCTTGGCCTGGACCTTGAGCCCCTGCTTGACCTTTGATGCTAACAGGAGCCATGGGTATCAACACAGACTTTGGCTGTGGGAGGGCCATGGACTCAGACGTGCCCCTGGTGGCAAGCAGGCCTCCCATATCAGCCTGTTCTTCACCACCTTTGCCTCTTCATATTTGCCTCTCTCCACAAGACGAGCCATTCTGCCTTTTTCTCTTTCCCATACCCCACTATATATTTGCTCACCATAAGGACATCCTCGGTGCCTGGCAGGTCTTTGGTTTCTCCGACCTGATCAGGGTACGTGACCCAAAGCAGGTGTGTGGGTGAGATAGACCACTTTTTTTTTTTATTTATTAAAGATTTCTGCCTTCTCCCTGCCACCACCTCCCATTTCCCTCCCCCTCCCCCATCAAGTCCCCCTCCCTCATCATCCCTAAGAGTAATCCGGGTTCCCTGCCCTGTGGGAAGTCCAAGGACCACCCACCTCCATCCAGGTCTAGTAAGGTGAGCATCCAAACTGCCTAGGCTCCCACAAAGCCAGTACGTGCAGTAGAATCAAAAACCCATTGCCATTGTTCTTGAGTTCTCAGTAGTCCTCATTGTCCATTATGTTCAGCAAGTCCGGTTTTATCCCATGCTTTTTCAGACCCAGTCCAGCTGGCCTTGGTGAGTTCCTGATAGAACATCCCCATTGTCTCAGTGTGTGGGTGCACCCCTCACGGTCCTGAGTTCCTTGCTCGTGCTCTGTCTCCTGCTCATGATTTGAACCTTGAGATTTCAGTCTGATGTTCCAATGTGGGTCTTTGTCTCTGTCTCCTTTCATCGCCTAAATGTTTTTCTTTGGGTTCACCTTCTTAATTAGCTTCTCTAGGACCACGCATAATAGGCTCAACGTCCCCTATTCATGGCTAGAAACCAAATATGAGTGAGTACATCCCATGTTCAACTTCCCTAGCAATCAGGGAAATGCAAATCAAGACAACTTTAAGATACCATCTTACACCTGTCAGAATGGCTAAAATAAAAAACACCAATGATAGCCTTTGCTGGAGAGGTTGTGGAGAAAGGGGTACACTCATCCATTGCTGGTGGGAATGCAAACTTGTGCAACCACTTTGGAAAACAGTGTGGCGGTTTCTCAGGAATTTCGGGATCCACCTACCCCTGGACCCAGCAATACCACTCTTGGGAATATACCCAAGAAATGCCCTATCATACAACAAAAGTATATGCTCAACTATGTTCATAGCAGCATTGTTTGTAATAGCCAGAGCCTGGAAACAACCTAGATGCCCTTCAATGGAAGAATGGATGAAGAAAGTATGGAATATATACATATTAGAGTACTACTCAGCAGTAAAAAACAATGACTTCCTGAATTTTGCAGGCAAATGGATGGAAATAGAAAACACTATCCTGAGTGAGGTGAGCCAGACCCAAAAAGATAGACCACTTTTTAATGCAACTTTTTGGATTAGGACATTCTGAATGATTTTGAATTTGTTCATGGGTTACAAACACAAATACATTAAGGGTCTGTAAAGGGAAATAGAAGAGTGAACAAGTAGGTGGTCATGTATCAAATCAAGGGACATATGCTTATATAAAGGCATTCAGGGCTAATACGAAATATCTGTATCAGGAATTCCCTGGAGGCTACTTATTTGCCTTCAGTCTGTAGTTTGAGTTAAAGGCTCCATCTGTAAATGAAGGCTTGGAACTTAATGCTTAAGACTACCCAGCCTTCCACATCTTCTGTAATGTCAAGTTTTGTTTGAATTTGCTCATTTTAATTGAATTTATTTCAAATTTATGGGCATAAAATTATTTATTGTGACTTTGTACAACTGTTTAATTGTTGAATCTGTAGTAATGCCTCATTTAAAATTTCTGACTGATTATTTATGCCTTCTATGCACTTTCTTTGGAGTTTCATTTTGGATTTAGTATTTATTTATTTATTTTTTGGTTTTTCGAGACAGGGTTTCTCTGTGGTTTTGGAGCCTGTCCTGGAACTAGCTCTTGTAGACCTGGCTGGTCTCGAACTCACAGAGATCTGCCTGCCTCTGCCTCCTGAGTGCTGGGATTAAAGGCGTGCGCCACCACCGCCTGGCTTTATTTATTTTTTTTAAGTTTCTCCTAGAATAAACTTTTTGTCTTTATTTTCTTTACTGATGTTTGTTTTATATTTCATTAACGTCTATCTGTATATACAATATAGTAAGCCATTAAAATTAAAAGTATAATTATTATATGAGCTAGTAACTCCACTGCTGAGAACATTTCCAAAGGAAGCCAGAGCAGAGTGTGAGGGGAGATAGCTGCACTTTCATCTTGTAGCATTTGTCAGTAATGTATGACATCAACTCATAAGGCCACTGGTACATTAATGGTTAAAGAAAGTTTGAGATATACAGGATAAAATAATATTCAGCTATAAAAAGGAGGAAATCTGGTCCCTTCCAATATCATGGATGAATGTGGGGGACATTGTAAGTGATGAGCTAATCACAGAAAGATAAGCACATGGTTGTACTTATGGACGGATTCTAAGGAAGTCATAGTTAGGAGCTCAGAGTAGAATGATGGATGCAGGAGATTGAAGGGTGGGCAATTGAGGAACTATTGGCCAAAGAGCGCAGAATTATAGTTAGACATGGATGACTTGAGTGTTATTGGTTTGTAGCTCATTCAGCAGTTTCCAGAACAACACATGGTTTAAGAGAGCATCCTGAGTATCATCCTTTCAGATCAGTGGCAGGATTGACACTTACGGTGCTCTCTCTTCCGGCTCCTAGGAAGGCTGTGCAGACTGTGGCAGTGTGAATAAAGGCCACGTTACCAGTCTGCTTTTCTCCTCAGGATGGAGCCCAGTGCCTGAGCTCACATCCTTACCTTCCAGCTCCAACTAGGAAGAGCTTCCTTTCTCCTGTGGATTCCTAAACAGCAGAGGCCAGATGGAGTCACGTCCTGAACCATTCCTACAAGGATGGAGAGGGATTCATTTAAAGACAATTCAATCTTCCTATTAGAGGTCAGCCCCACACAAAAGATGTAGCTGAGAGTGGGGGTGGGGAGGGAGTGCATCCTGGGAAGGCAAAGTCTTCAAATATTTATAAATTATTTTTTTTTCTTTGAAACATGATCTCACTAAGTTGTCTACACTACACGTAGTAGCTCATGCTGGCTTAAACTCCAACCCCCGCCCCTCAGCTTCTCCAGTGCTGAAATTATAAACGTATACCACTGGGCCCAGTCACAAGTTCTTTAAGGTTAGACCAGAAATCAGTGTTGTAATATGGAAATGAAGGGCTCCCCCGAAAGGCTGATGCAGTGAATGCTTAGTCCCCTGCTGGTGGTGTTGTTTTGCAAGGGTCTGAGAGTGTTAGAAGATGGGTCTCAGCAGAGGAAGCAAACTGTTGGGAGAGGATGCTTGGAGATACTGTCTCTTCACTGTCTTACTCTCAACTTCCTGTCCACCCAGAAGTAAAGACCAACCTTCAATGCCTACAGCGGTAATGCTCTGTCCAAGGGCACTGAACCTTTGGAAACCGTGAGCCATGGCAATCTTCTTCCCTTAGGCTGTCCTCTCAGGTACCTTGGTGGCAGGGATGGGGAAAAAACTTTTACCTTCAGCACCATTTTCTGCAGTGGGCAAGAGCGAGCATTCTAGGTTTTCTCCCAGACTTTCTGCAACTTCTAAAATAAATACAGAAATCATTTTTGCTTATAGGGTGAAAGTTGGAACTGGTCTACTGCTGTGCCCTGAATTAAGACCACTCCTCTTTTCTGGTCTTAGTCCGGTTATGTCTTATGTACAGTATCTTCAAAAATCCTCGGGCAGACTCAGTTTTCATTTAGACATCTTTGAGAGCAGAGGTCTTGCGCATCCTCTCTCCCCTTTCCCTATCCTTCTCCTCCTTGTATTGCTCAGCTTCCTTTTCCTCCTCTCTATGAGTACCATTATTGACCAGGTCCCTTTGGACCACTCTGCATCCACTGAACCTGAACAGGACCTGGCTACTAAGTGCCCAATAAGTGTGCCTTGCACAAACACAAGCTGTTTCTCAACATGTCCATTTCCTTAGGTGCGGGAGAAAAAGTACCCCAGTCACCTAGGGATGGTTCCAGGAAGGGTGGTGGCAGAAGGAAGGCTGACATTTCTGTCTTAGCTTTGTCATTACCGTAATGTGGCTGTGGGCCAATGATACCTTCTTTGCATTCTTTCCCCCTCTCAGCTTAGGAAATGGCAAACATTTTCTGCCGCTCAATGTTAAATGGTGGAAAGGACGCCTCATGGACCAGCCACAGGGACAGAGGTGAAGAGGGAGCTGTGGGTAATGCGGTTAGACGTTGAAAACCGACAGGAGTTTTGGCAGGAAGTAGTCTAAGAAATCTAATGGCCAAATCCAACTTCCAAACCCAGCTCTGATGGAAGGAGGGTTGGCGAGCTCATTGCCTTCGCAAGTCATTTAGAAGGCCCCGTTCTCCCGAAGCCACGGAGATTCCTCGTTCTCTTCTTGTAAGATGGTGTGCCACCGTCTTTGCATTAAGAACCAACTTTCAAGAAACACATGGCAGACATGTGCAAGGAGAGAAATTATCCTCTATGTAAACATTGTCCAGTAAATTAATCAAACTTCTACTGAGCATTTGTTAAATGTCAGGTGCTTAGTCCCATGCTGCAAAGATGGAGAGCAGATGGTTCCCTCCCTCGGGGAGGTATAATCTGGAGATTTGAATGGAGACGCAGTTAAAACTAACGAGGAAAACAGAAACACCTCTGTTTATCTTATTTTTTAAATATTTATTTATTATGTATACAATATTCTTTCTACGTGTATACCTGCAGGCCAGAAGAGGGTACCAGACCTCATTACAGATAGTTGTGAGCCACCATGTGGTTGCCAGGAATTGAACTCAGAACCTTTGGAAGAGCAGGAAATGCTCTTAACTGCTGAGCCATCTCTCCAGCCCCCAACACCTCTGTTTAAAATGAAGGAATTTTAATGCAAAAAAAAAAAAAAACAAAAAAAAAAAAAGCCACATTGAGAAGCTGAGAAGCGAAGACGAGGTGACCCAGGAGATGGTGTGGACCAATTACTATGATGATGTTTTAGCGCCACAGAAAGAGAAGGCCAATAGCAAATGGTGACAATGTCAGAATTTACATGGAAAATGGTGGGGAGGGATGGGAAGACTCAGAGTAAGGCCCTAATTTGTACCCAGTGATGTTGCGCCACGGCAGGATGGACTCTTTAGGAAACGTGTTGGTGAGAGGGACAGCGGTTTTACTGAAAAGTGTGGTCAGTGGTGGCGTCTTGCCAGGCCAGGGCCAAGCTCAAGCAGAATCACAACAGGTTTACCTGCAGAGAACTGTCACGATGGTTGTGAAAATGACAATTTGAAAACAGGTGACAACCAACAGGCTGCTCGCTCTGTTCAATCAAAAGACATTAAGGAGACAGGATCATCAGGGAGACTGACAACGACTAGTTCCACAGAAGGGGGCCACCTCTCATCTGTTTTTGCCAGAGGTGAGCAAGTTTTCAAATAGGAAGCATAAACTGGTTTTATCCAGTTCCTTGGAGGGAATCACTCTGTAGCACCAAACCAAATACACCAGTAATGATTCCTTCAGGTTTCAGTCCTAAGTCTCCTCAAGGAGACCCAGCCCTTGGCTGAAGCCCTTGCGGAGGGGTAAGAGGGAAATGTCCAACCCCTCCAGGGACTGTACGACAAAGGATCTTAGCTGACAGTGTCGTCATGATCCTCTGTTAGTGGGAGAGGAACCAGGTAATAAGTTCAGTTCTGGCTACAGTTCAACTCATAGTGGCTTCACGATGTGTGTGGCCCCATCCAGTGGTCATGTCTAAGATGCTCTCCCTCCCTCCCTCCCTCCCTCCCTCCCTCCCTCCCTCCCTCCCTCCCTCCCTCCCTCCCTCCCTCCCTCCCCCCTCCCTCCCTCCCTCCCTCCCTCCCTCCCTCCCTCCTTTCTTTCTTTCTTTCTTTCCCTCTCTCTTGCTTTTTTTTTTTTTCCTTTTGAGACAGTGTCTCATTATGTAGGTCTGGCTGTCCTGGTACTCACTTTGTACATCAGGCTGGCAAGGAGTAAATGCACCACCATGACTGGCAAGTCTGAGGTTCTTAAGTGTGTAATGGGATGGGCAGTCTTCATGGCTAGCTTGACATGGTGCTTGTATTATGGGCCGGAATTGCTACAGTGGGGAAATGTAGTAAAAAGCACACCCACCTCTCAAATGTCTCCTGCATCTTCAGCTTGGTAAAGAGAGTCAGTTAAGGATAGCATGCCCTAGACTGGAAGAAAAATGCTAGCTTGTAGAAGCAAAGTGTCAGAAGGTAGTGGCCCAGTTATATCGTCGTTCAGTTCTGACGAATGTAGACCTCAACTCTCTGCAAGCTCAGGTGGATTCTGGCAAATGACAATGGAGTTCTCTAAGCTCAAGTACACAGCTTCCACAAGGGCAACGAGTACATCAGTTGTGGCATCTTTGTTAGAAGAGATGAACAATTAAGGATGTTCATCTACTTTCTGAGAAACCAAACCTGTGGGGGAAAAAAAGACGTCTCTTTCAGCACAGCAAAACATCAAACACTCAGAACACTGAACGGGTCCATGAGGATGAATAAGAAACTTCACAAAACAAAGAGAAGGCAGTAAGTTCTGTTCTAGAAAGTTCCATCCTAGGAAGGTCAGTATTTTTTTCTGTCCGTACACCTAGCTGTTATCTGGGTGAATGCCGGTAGCGGCATGCTTTATATAACACAGCCCGATTCCTTTTGCCAGGTCAGTTGCATCAGAGAAGATCAACCAGAGATGATTAGGAGGCCAGGGATAGATGACCTGTGTGATCCGCTGTGGAAACACGATACTCTAGATCTCATTCTCCACTTGGGAGCCTGAACTGGGGAGATTGAAGCTGAGCTGGCCAGCTATTGTGCACAGGGGAGATAGTGTGGGAATGGGAATGCCCATTACCAGCCCGTGTAAGAGGATGTGGTAGATGCATTGAAAGAAGGAGGGATTGTATGACACAGAAGGAGAGGACTCTTGACTCTCCTTAGTTACTCAGCTCAGATTTCTGGGAAGCTCCTGTGCCATTGTTCTTACCTTTGGGCTCTGAGAGACCAAGGATAGTCCTTGGTTGAGCTACAGTGAATGGATCTCTTTCCTCTGTAACCAGAGGCGCTTGCCTGGCCTTGGAGTGTCACTTCTTGTCTGTCTTACCACTAAACTTTCTTTCTGGTGTGACTAGATATTTCTTATGTATTGTTTTCATCTTTCTACGTAGGTTATGAGTCAGTGTTCTGTGTGTATTTTGGGGGAAGGTTAACCCCAGTAGTAATAATATTAAGAATATTAATAGTTCCTATTAACTTTTACTGTGTGCCAGAACGGCGCTGGGCACTTTACCCATGCTATGTTCAGTAGTAAGGGATCCCCTGGGAATTTCTATCGTAGCTATCATTGTCAGTGTGACCTTGTCTTCCCTGCCTTGACTGTACAGCCAGAGGAAGTGACCTGCCCCACAGCTGGTGGGCGGACAGAAGTCCACTCCTGGGGTAGTATCTTTTTCCTTCTCAGTAAAAGTGGTTCATACTCATTAGTGAAAAATGGGAAACATTTAGAAGCAGGACTACAGAGAAATCAATTGCTCTCTCCGTTGCAGATACATTGTTAGTACTGTGATGTCTATTGCCCCCCCCCCCCGACACACACACTTTGCTTTGAAACTTCCCAGTGTAAAACCTGAACTCTTTTTCATGACATTAAATATGTTTGCCCAACACATCTTTTGGGGGGAGGGGTAGAGATTTGGCATATTTTCTTTCTTTTAAAAAGAATTTTATTTTCATATTTTTTTTTGTCTTTCAAATGAACTTACAAATAGCAGGTTCCATATAGGATTTCATACAGATTTTATTTTGGTCAACTCTGTGCCCTAGTCTGTCTCCCTTATCTTCTTGTTCCCCGCTCCTGTGCTGGCCCTTTTCATTGGCAGAATTCTCCTTTCTACTTTGTTCTATAGCTTTCCACTCTTGCCTCCCTTAAAAAAATTCACTTTCTCAGCTGGGCGGCAGAGGCTCACGCCTTTAATCCCAGCACTGGAGGCAGACCCAGGTGGACCTCTGTGAGTTCGAGGCCAACGTGGTCTACAGAGCTAGTTCCAGGACAGCAAGGCCTGTTACACAGAGAAACCAAAAATGAAAAAACAAACAAACCAGGACAGCAAGGCCTTTTACACAGAGAAACCAAAAAATCAAAAACAAACAAACAAGCCAACCAACCAAACAAACAAAAAACTCAAACCAAAACTAAGCAAAAAATAAATTTAAATTTAAAAATTTAAAAATTTATAAAATTTATATTTATAAGAATATAAATTTAAATTTAAAAATAAATAAATTGCTTTCTTTCCCTCTCTCTTTCTCCATTTTTCCTTCCCTCCCTTCCCTCCTCCACCTTTCTCCCTCTATTTCTTCTTTTCCGTTTCCTTTTAAGTCTCCTGGCCTTTCCCGTACTCACTCCCACTCAGGCACACATATCTAAGAGTTTGAGGCCAGGGACCACATAAAACAGAGAGCATAGAATATTTGCCTCTGACATCATACACATACATACACACACACCACATGTATGTGTGTGTGTGTGTGTGTGTGTGTGTGTGTATGTATGTTTGTATTTTCGTTGTTGTTGTTTGTTGTTGTTCTCGAAACAGGGTTTCTCTGTAGCTGTCCTGGATCTAGCTCTTGTAGATCAGGCTGGCCTCGAACTCACAGACCCTCCCGAGTGCTGGGATTAAAGGCGTACACCACCACCGCCTGGTCTCTGACATCATTTTTAAAAAGCCATGCAATACCCTTTATGTGACAAGTGTCATGTCTCACGTGTTATAAACAGTGGAACAAAGCATCCTGGGAGGTCTGTGAGACTATGAACATTTACCTTTCTTAGGGTCCTGGCCTGCTGCCCTTCTTCCTGGAGCAAGAGGGAGGGCTGTTTGACCTCTGGAAAAGGTCAAAGAAATTGGTGCATTTTCTCTACAGCCTCCTTCCCCTGCTTCGTTCATCTTAGGCTGTTTTAGGGACTTTTTTTTTTCTTCTCAGAATCCTTAAAGCTTCGGATAACTGGGGCCTTGGTGTCACTGCACAGGGACCTGTGTTCCGGGACCACGTGTCGATGCCCTGTCTTTTCCAGACCTGTTTCTGAGTCCTAGGCCTTTTTCAATTTCTACTGGGAGCTACACTAGTAGCTGCCAGAAGATGGCGCTGTCAGCAAGTGCATCTGCTAGGCGTGACTTAACACAAACCCTTGAAAGCTTTGAATATTTATCCACAAAATTCACTAAAGCCGTTCATCAACTCTAATGCTTGGAATTGGGGCAGTCTGTGAGGATACTATAATACATTGCCCGAAGTTCCACAATCCTCTTCTGCATGGTCTGTTTGTGGTTGACACTCATGTTTGTTTCTTGCCGGGAAGGATTTCCTGAGTCCAGTCCTAGGAACCTTCCTGCAAAATCTCTCTAGGTGTGGTAGGAGACTGAGAAGCCTTTAAGTTTAGATAGCAGGTCTGATTCTTTTCTATTTCTTCAGTATCTGGTGTTTGATGGGTGAGAAGCACTCCAAGAACAAATGGATTCAGTGTGCGTGTGTGTGTGTGTGTGCATGCGCGTGTGTGCACATGCACAAATGCCTGTGCGTCCCTTCAAGGATGCTGTAGTTAGGATACGTATCTCCTAAAAGCTAATGTGTTAATGGCTTGGCCTCTACGGTGGTATTTCTGGGAGCCAGGAGATGGGGCTTAGAAATAAGTCTTTAGGTCACTTGAATTTCTCCATGAAGGAACTGTGGAGCCACAGCCTCTCCCTCTTCCCCATTTGGCCCCTGGTTGATGAGTTGATCAGTTTGGCTCTCGCAGGCTTCTGCCAGCAGGTGCTGCCTTACAACAAGCCAGTAGCAATCGGGCCAATGGATTACAAGCTGCCCTCAACACTGAGCCAGAATGAGGCTTTTCTCTGTGCTAACTGTCTCAGACATCCCACTCCAGTGACGGGAAGCTGTATCACGTGAAGGAGCTTGGAAGTCACTGGGTAAGGCCGAAGGATGCCCAACAGTAGGCAATGTCTATGCTGATGCCTGTGTGGGCCTAGGTTAGCCATGGTTTGCTGGTCACAGAGTTGTCCACCCTCTGGGTTTCTCATGGGGCTATAGTCAAAGTGTTAGCCTGTCTCTGTCATTGGAGGCTTTGACTAGACCTGGAAGATGGCTTCTGAAGGGCTCACCTCTCTGGTTCCCAGAAGGAGGACACGTTTACTTCCTTGTCACCTTGGGCCTCTCTATAGAGGGTCTCACAACACTGAAGCTAATATCATGTAGAACACACACACACACACACACACACACACAGAGAGACAGAGACAGACAGACAGAGAGAGCAATTTGATCTTGAAGGGACATTTATTACAGAATTGGTGACTATACTTTACAGCTACTGGGTCACTAGTCATGTTGGTTTGAATATGGAATATCTACCATTGGCCTTTGTGCTGTCCTTGGTTCCTAGTCAGTGGAACTACTTTGGGAGGTTCTGGAATCTGCAGGAGATGGGCTCACCTACAGGAAATAGGTCAGCGGGGGCATGGTTAGCTGCTATACCTGGTCTGAGACCCTAGCTCTAACACGTGTGTGTCACAAGATGATCAGATCCTCCTCCACACACACTCTTGTGATGTTCTGCCTTGCCCAGCTGACCACAGACTGAGCCTCGGAAATTCTGAGCCAAAGTAAAGCCTTCCCTTTGAAAGTCATCTGTCTCAGGTATTGATCATAGCAATGAAAAGTCAGAAACCATAGAAAGTTCTGGGCTTAGCATCTGTGCTGGGCTGCGGCAATCTCCATCACCTGATGAAGACATGTCAGTGGTGACATGGAGGTAAGAGGTGACAATGGGGGAGGCTACATGCACCTTTGAACCGAACAAGACCGTGCACGGTGATGCAGGGCCTGAAGCCTCCTCTATGCAGGGGAAGGCGTGCAGTTTGGTTCCGGTGTTCTTTTCCTCTCCACTGATTACATCTCTCTCAGCGTTGAGAGAGTGGTACAGACACAGATCGGCCCTCAAGCTACAATCAATGAGGCCCCAGTGATAACAGCACAGAAGAAGCAAAGCCAAGGGAAAATCTTGCAGAATCCTCGTTAATTGAAGTAATTAAATCAGCAGGAAGCCATCTGAACAATTATCACACTACAAGGAAAAACTCGTTTTGAGTCTTAGTATAAACATCCGAATAAATAGCTATTAGTTTATATTTGTAAATACCATCAGCCTATCAGGAAATTTGCTAATAGATTTTTAATTAAGGGGAAAGGCACATTTATAGTGGGGCCGCATTGTTTTCTCTTCAGATCCTCCTGCTGGCTCGGACTCACTTTGAGAACCGGCGTGGTCTCTCTGGCTCGAGTGCTTTGGGATCACAGACTGGGCTACTCTGGCAGGATTTGGTTCACTGAAATGACTGTGTCCTCAGAGGTGAAGGAAGGCCAGGGTTCATTGCTGTAAGAGAAGCAAGACAGCTTACATGGTGATGGGCTTCCTTTCTGGGAGGTGGCACGCGGGCAGCCTGAATCAGGGCAGTGCACACAGGTATCCCTTGGAAGCTGGCGATAATGTTTTCGAAGGAGAATTGATGACTGACTTAAAAAAAAAAAGATTTTTAAGAAAATCTTTTTGGGAGTACTTTCCAAATACTGTTGCATTGATCCCTACCAAAAATCTTATGAAGTTTACAACATAGTCATGCAATCCACTTATTAGGCAAATGTGACCAATGTCACCCAGCAAGTCCAGTGGCCCGTTAGGACTAGTACTCAGGGTTCCAGCTGCTCCTTATCTTGCTTGACCTTGATGTTTCCTGATCTACTATAAAATGTTGTTTATGAAACAGTGTCTTATCATGTAACTTAGGCTAGCCTCAAACTCATAATCCTCCTGTCCCCAAGGGCTGACAATACCATCATGCATTATGATGCCTAGCTTCCCTTTATGCTTTTAATGACTTTACTTGCAAGAGTCTAAAGAAATTTCCCAAGGAAAACAAGCCATTTGTATGTATATAACTTTATGTACAAACCCAGGACTTTGCTAATCCCCAAAAGTCAGCAATGGAACCTCCAACGCTGTAACTAGACCCAAGATAAGAGCCCTGGCCCTTTACCCAGTGGCAGATGTAATTCAGAGGCCACAGCTAAGGCTTCAATTTCATACAAGAACTAAAGAGCAGGGCTGGAGAGATGGCTCAGAGGTTAAGAGCAATGGCAGCTCTTCAATTCCCAGCAACCACATGGTGGCTCACAACCATCTGTAATGAGATCTGGCACCCTCCTATGGTGTGAGGGCATACATGGAGGCAGAATGTTGTATACATAATAAATAAATAAATCTTAAAAAGAAAAAAGAACTAAAGAGCTAATCTTTATGGGTCAGAGGTGAGATTCCCTTGTCATGGGTTCCCTTCAGATCCGCTGTTGGCAGGTGGTTTTTGGAAAGGGCAATCTCATGGAAATGACAGGGAGGCATCCTCCTCATTGGGACCATATAGAAAGATATGTTAATTTGTCCCCTTAATCTTTAGTTGATCAGGAATGGTGGAACCAGGCAGCCTCACTCATTCTCTCTCTCTTCCTCAATCCAGCCCCATACTGGGGTTTCTCTTGGACTTGGCATCCAGTGTTTCTTTTACGGGCCTGTTCATATTCCCACTTTCTCTGAAACATTAGAGTAATGCTATAAAGTTCTTCCTTGACACACCGAGTGTTCTGTAATATGCTAACATTTCTCTATCATGTTAGTTTTGCATTAAGCTAATATGACACTAATTCAAGATGACAGGGAAAATGACTAATACAATAAGACCTTCAACTGCGTCCCCGGGGCTGCCACACGCGTCTGATTTAATTCACCTGAAACCTCACATGGACGGGCTGTGCTCAGGTGCGCTGCATCCTCTGAAGTGGAGGTCCCTGAGAAAAACAAAAGCAACAGATAATTCCCACCTCTTTCTTCCTGCACTCCTCCACATCCCGCAGCTCGGCTCCTGGAATGCAGGAGTGCAGAGGAATGCTTCTTGACTGTGTTATGCTTCAGAGCTGTGGATGTGGGCCAAGCTCTAAGTTCTGTCAATTATTGATGCTGAGCAAGTTCCTTAACTTTCCTGAGCTTCAGTTTCCTGGAAGAAATACTACATAACCTTACGGGGTGGCAGGGAGGGCAGGATGAGGGGTGCAGACTGAGGAAGTAGGGCAGCAGGGAGTTTGGGAAATCGTACAGCTTTGCTAATTTTTTGTTGCTGGTATTACTTATCTTGCTGAAGATAATGTCCTCCAAATTCATATGCCTGTTTCTTTTCTTTTTAGAGTTGAATAATACTCTATTGTAATATATATATATTACAATATATATATATATATCTCACACTTCATTTGTTCATTCCTTTATTGATAGGTACTTGGGTTGTTTCCATCTTTTGGCTATTGTGACTTGATGTACAGATATTTCTTTGGGAGCCTTGTTCCAATGCATTTGGCCATATAACCAGACATGGGATTCCTGGGTTGTGCAGTGATCTGTTCTTGATAACCAAGGAAGTGCCATCTGTCTTTGAGAACCATTGCACCATTTTGCATTTCTACCGTTAGCACACAAGCTTTCTCATGGTTTTCCTAGTATATAAGAATGATTTTCCTTTTCATTCTGTGCATATGTGTATGGGTTTGTGCATGTGAGTGCAATGCCCATCAAGTGCAGAAGAGGTTATCAGATTCCCTGCAACTGGAGTCACAGGCAGCTCAGATCCTCTGAAAGAGCAAGAACTTTAAGCCTCTGAGCCATCGTTCCAGTCCTTCATTTTTTCCACATTCCTGCCAAATACTTGGTATTTTCTGTTTTTTATTTTGTTTTGGAATTTTTTGTCTTAGTGGCTTTTTTTGGTTATTGTTTGTTCTGATTTTTGTTTTTTTTGTTTTTTATTTATTTATTTTTTGAGAGAGATCAAAAGCAAAGTTGGGTGAGTACAGAGGTGGGGAGGATCTGGGAGGAGGTGAGGGAGGGGAAAGAATATGATCAAAATATATTGCATAAATTTTTAAATTTTTTTTTTTTTTTTGCTGTGCGTAGTGTGTTTGCACTTGTGTATAGAGGTCAGAAGTAGTTGACTTTTTCAGATGTCCATTCCACTTCATATACTTGAACCCACGGTGCACCAGTCCAGCTAGTCTAGCTACCTAGCTTGCTTTGGGGGAATCCCTTGTCTCTACCACCCAAGCATTGGGATACTCACCGGGCCACCACACTCACCTGCTACTGGGGGTCTGGGCTCTGGCCCACACTTGTGTGGCAAGCACTCTGCCTGCTGACTCCGTCCATCCTTCTCCTCTGGAGTGCTGGTATGTGCCGCTACGTCCAGCATAATGCTGTATCTTAAGTGGTTTAATTAAATTTCCATAATTATGAGTCATGTTCTGGATATTTTAAAGGATACATATGCAATGCTATAAATAACTCATCCTGTGAGCCATCATATGGATTTCATGCCCACTTATTTATTATGTGTGTTCTGTGGGTGTAATTGGACTTTTCTCATTAACTCACTCATAAGGACATTTTATATTAGATGAGATTTGGGTATATTATGTCACATTTACCCTTTTCCAGTTTTTTGGCATTAAAATTATAACATTTTTGTAGCACCAAATTTTAATTTTTTAAAAATAATTTCACACATGTATACAGCGTGTTATGATGAAGTTCAACCCCTTTGCCCTCTCTTACCCTCCCTCCTACTGTTGACCCCTTCTTCCCAGCCAATCTGCGTCCTCCTTGCCTCTCATTCTTTTACTACGCAGGTCTTATATGTAGCCACAGCTGCGGTGTGCTTGTGATTGCAATGGTCGTGCATAGCCAGAAGACAGTATTTTATAGCGCCACTCCCAAACATCTGGCTCTTACAATTTTTCTGCCACCTCTTCTGTGATGCTCCTTGGGACTTGGGAGGGACGGTACAAAAGTCTCATTTAAGACTCAACAGTTGTGAGTTTCTGTGTTAACCAATCATGGCTCACTGCAAAAACAAGCTTCTTGACCAAACCGGAGAGCAGCACTGGTCTGTGTCTAAACGCCAGTCTTAAAAGACAGTTTTACCTCTTGTCTATTCAGTGAAGCAGCGGGCTCTCCACCAGGGCCTGTGACCTTCCCAGCCATAGTTCTGACCAGTTTTACAGCCCCAGGGCCAAAGGTCCAATCAGAAAGCAGTCAGGAGGTCAGTGTTGTACCAGTGGTCACATCCTGTGTGACAAACTGATAATGAGCAGAATCTACAGCGGGGATGGCGGAGGCTGGTGTTGGCTCTTCCCTCTAGCAGCTGCACCGCACTTCTGGTGCTCAGGATGCTCATCAACAAGGAGTACAGTTTCCTGCTCAGTCCCAGATTTAGTACTCTGTGCCCTTAGCCAAACCACGTGCTTCTGCAGCAACAGGATCTTGGTTCTTCTGGTTCTTTGTGGCAAATAAGAGCAGCGAAAACTCTCTATTGTTTTGGGAACCATTGGGGTTTCCCTGGCCAATAATGCGTAGAAAGGTATCCCTCATTTGACCTTGGATTTTCTTTGAAAATAAAACTGTGGCTTCTGGAAGAAACATTGTGCAATGACACAGGATAGCCCTCTTCAAAATCTATTTTTAAAGTAGTTTCCAGTTAGCTTACAAATATGATGTGGGATGTCCTTCTGTATATGTGTTGTTCTTATTGGTTAATGAATAAAACTGCTTTGGCCCATGGCAGGGCAGAACATAACTGAGATATACAAAGAGAGAGTAGGCAGAGTCAAGGAGACACCACGTAGCTGCCAAAGGAAACAGATACCTGGGAACTTTACCTGGTAAGCCACAGCATTGTGGTGATACACAGATGAATAGAAGTGGGTTAATTTAAGATGTAAGAGCTAGCTAGAATTATGCTTGAGCCATTGACCACACAGTGTTGCAATTGATATAGTTTCTGTGTGACTTTTCAGGTTTGGGTGGCCGGGAAACAAACAAGCAGTCTCTGTTT
Organism: Chionomys nivalis; assembly: GCF_950005125.1. Classification (NCBI taxonomy): domain Eukaryota; kingdom Metazoa; phylum Chordata; class Mammalia; order Rodentia; family Cricetidae; genus Chionomys; species Chionomys nivalis. Next base: position 35,335,340 of record NC_080106.1, read on the forward strand.
ACACAAATGAGTAGATTCTGTTGGGCTTCTCCATGCAGCCTTAGTTTTTGGTCAACCTCCTCTCTCACTACCTCTTTTTCTTCCTCCCCCAACCCCTAAAATATTTTTCTTTGTGGATTTTTGGTTTTATAGCATCCTGAGACTTATCTTTTCTGTCCTATTTTTTAATTCTGTGTTTTCAGCACTTAAATTCTTGGTCTGATTCAACATTGCACTGAGTCAGCATTTACTCAGGGGTGAGAAGTGAGTTAGGACCCGGGGTTGGTCGTCCTATGACAACTCAGAAGCTGTCATTCATTGAGAAGAACCTCTTCTCTCCACGGACTGAACAGGGCCTCATCACATTGCATGTTTCACAGGTACCCGGACTCAGTTCTAGTCTCTTTCCTCTTTCCTGTCTGCACCTGGACCGTGTTATTTTTAATTATTCTTGCTTTCTATTTCCCTAGAACGAGCTTCATTCAGTCAGGGACTAGCCTGCTGACATTTTAATGAAACCATATGAGATCTAGGAGTTGTTGACGTAGGACGAAATGATATCATTATAATGCTTGATTTTTCTTCTAAGGACAGAGTTCTTTTTGCTAAGTTTTTCCACTTTTCAGGCCTTAATGTTATCCTTTTATTGATACTGTACCTTTAAAGCTTATTTTTCTGTTTTTTTAATTAATTAATTAATTTATTTATTAAAGATTTCTGCCTTCTCCCCGCCACCCGCCTCCCATTTCCCTCCCCCTCCCCCATCAAGTCCCCCTCCCTCGTCATCCCTAAGAGTAATCCGGGTTCCCTGCCCTGTGGAAAGTCCAAGGACCACCCACCTCCATCCAGGTCTAGTAAGGTGAGCATCCAAACTGATTAAGGCTCCCACAAAGCCAGTACGTGCAGTAGGATCAAAAACCCATTGCCATTGTTCTTGAGTTCTCAGTAGAGTCTCACTAGCCTGGGTCTGAAAAAACATGGGATAAAACCGGACTGGCTGAACATAACGGACAATGAGGACTACTGTTTTTGTTTTTTTTATGAGGTTCTGGAGATTGAATCAAGAGTGGAATGTAGGCTGAGCAAGTACTCTCCTGCTGCGCCGTACTCCAAGCCCTGTTTTGTCCTTTAAAAACTCCTACTTCTGGGTAATCATTCTATATGTGTTCTAATTAGAATATTTGTAAACAGGAAGATGTTATCACTGTGTAAAATGTAAATATTTTATTGTATTCTCTTATTTTTTGGAGGTTTTTGTTGATCTTGTTAGATTTCACAGTTATACAATCATATCAGATACAAATAATCATTATTTGTCCTGCCCCTTCTCCTTACTTTGAACCATCCTGCTTATGCAGCCAACTAAAGCATCCAGAACAATGCCAAATAGTATGGTGGCTGTGTGGACCGTATGTTATTCCAGATTTCAATGGGAATGTCACAGTAATTTGCTAGTATACATGATGATGAGTGTTCCTTTACGTGTGTTTGTAGAAGTCATATTAAAGTCGCATCTACTTCCTAATATTTTAATAGTCCTTTTTCCAGCTAAGACGAAGTGCTGTGTGTGTGTGTGTTTTCCAGCATCTTTGCTAGCGTCTTTGAAGATGATTCTATCATTTTTCTAAGTTGACATGTGGCTATAGTGAGTCCTAATGATTGGTCTTTGCATCTTAAATCTCGGCATATTATTCTTTTAGCACACTGCCAGAATGTAAGTGCTGATATTTTATTCAACATTTTTGCATTACTATTCATAAGTAAGAGTTACTCTGTAATACGCCATCCACGTCAAGTTTGAGTTTCAAAGTTGAGCCAGCTCTGTAAAGAGAAGTCAGGACTGTTCCTTAATAATGGGCAGTTTAAGCAGTGGTCAGAGTTATTGATCTGCTCCTCAAGGTTTGATAATTTCCCTCAAGGCTTATGTCCGTCTCTTCTTTATTTTAGGTGGCTCACTCTTTGGTTACTTTCTAAATTGCTTTTAAAATAAGGTATTTGGACATTTGCCTTTTCGTGGTTCAGACGTGATTACAGTTTTCTAGGAAATTACCTGTTGTATTACAGTCTTCAAGTTGAAATTAAAATGCTGTCTTAGAACCCTTTACGTGATCTCTTTTATTATTATCTCCATAATATCTTTTGAAATTTAATATGTGTTTTAATATATTCTGCTTTCTTTTATTTATTAGAATACTCAATGGCATGTCCATTTTATTGTTTCTTTTTTTATAAATGAGTTTTAAATTTTTGTTTATTTATTTTTATGTATATGGGTATTTTGCCTGCATGTTTGTCTGGGTACCACTTGTGTGTCTGGTGTCTGTAGAGGCAAGAAGAGGGCATTGTGAACTGCTGTGTCATGCTGAGACTTGAACTTGGGTCGTCTGGAGGTGCACTTTGGGCTCTTAACCACTGAGTCATCTCTATGGTCCTTTACTATTGTTTCTAAAGAATCAGGTTTCAGGTCAGTTGGTGGTGGCACACACCTTTAATCCCATCACTCAGGAAGCAGAGGCAGGTGGATCTCTTTGAGGCCAGCCTGGTCTACAGAGAATTCCTACACAGAAAGACTCTCAAAGAAAAAAAAATCAGTTTCAGACTGATTTGCTTGTTATGACCCTGCTTTTAAGCCATTGCTAATTGTTTTCATTTTTGCAGTACTGAGGATTGAATGCAAAACCTTACACATGCCAAACAATTTACCACTGAGCTATCACTGAGCTATCACTGAGCTACCACTGAGCTACCACTGAGCTACCACTGAGTTTCTTCTTACTTGGTATTTTGAAATAGGTCTCACTAATATGCCCAGGATGGCCTTGAACTTGAGACCTTCCTACATCAGTCTCATGATATTTGGGATTACCGGTGGCACCAGAATGCCTAGCTAATATTGCTTTTGCATTTACTTTTTTATTTCCTCATATTTTTTGATTCATTATTCTATTATTTTAGTTTTAGAAGTATTTTCATCTTTTTATTCTTTCTACTTTAATAGCTCATGTACTTTAAGCTTTGTCTTTTGATCCTGAGTGTTCCTGATGCTTTATTCTATAGATTTTTACACAGTCTTTTTGCCAGTTGGGATGGCCCAACCTTTTTGACTTGGGTTTCATCTTAGTGTGTTTTTATTAATTTCTGGTCATATTTCTTTGCTCCTGATGCTGAAGCTTCATCCTAGCAGAGATTGGAGAGTAACCACATCTGCTATGAATTTATGCATTCAGAGCTACTCTCATGTCCAGAAGCCAGGTTTGTCTGAGTTCTCCCTGACTTCCGGCTCTTCAGTCTTTCTGCGCTCTGTCCTGAGATGTTCTTTGAGTCTTGGTGGAGGGGTTGTGGTATAGATGTCCCATGGACAGGATCCTACAATAGGTCAGCCCTTGACACGCAGATTTTAGAGATGATAGTTGCTTTGCGAGGTGACTCAGGTGGTACCAGAAGGGAAGAAGAAGATAGTAAGATAGGAAATCAAAGGGGAAGTGATCAACTAGGAACCTCCGGAAGACTGCCCTAGACACATCTACCCATCCAAGGTAGATCTGGGTTACTCACCCGTCCAGCCTGGTCCTTCACTGACTAAACGCTTGTCCTTCAGACTGTAACACGTGACAGTCTGCCCTGCTCCTTTGAGAAGGGCATGCTCCTGAGGCCAGAACGAGTTCTTGAGCATTGTCCCAGGGTTTGGAGTAGTGACAGGCCCACCTGAGAAGCATGAGCAGCGAGAGATTATGGAGGGGACATAGCAGCATCCGCACAAGTGACTCTTCTCTTTGCAGGTGATAGAGTTTCTGGGATGCTGAGTCAGAATATTCTGAGACAATCCCCCTCCTCCTTGCCCCTCTTTTTCTCTTTCTGGATTTAGAATGTAGCCTTGTTAGACTCTAAGTTTGGCTCAAGAGATGGAGAACCTAGGATGGCTGTAAATATTTTCTATGAAGGGCACGGATTATTTGTACACACTCCTGTTAGAGCAAAGCAGGAAACAGTGTCAGCTCTGGTGGGACCTCAACTTTGTGGGCAGTGTCAGTAAAAGCTGCACAGCCCTCTAGGGGCTCTGTTTAAAAACAAAATACTACTTTGGCTAAGCATATAAGGATGAATGAACTTGCAATAGGTAGGTGTGGGCATCTTACTGAGAGATCGTTACCCCCATTTTCATTTCCGTGAAGACTGCAGTGCCTCAGGCTGGCCTGGCTTCTGTAGAACTTGCTTCTCAAGACTGCTACCTTTCCTCCCTTCTGTCCTTTATGCTCCCTCCTTTCCTTGTCCTCACACCACAGTTTGATTTCTGGCATTTTCTTCATGCTTACGTATCTGTATGTGTCATGTTTCTCCTGAGAACTCGGAAAGTTCAATCTCTTTTTAAAAAAGAATATTCTCAAAATAGTAGTTTGCCCTTCCTTGGATGTGCTCATTTTAGGTGTCTCATTTTAGGTGTAGGATGAGTGTTTTTTGTTTGCTTATTTTTGTTTTTTTTTCCTTAGTCACTACACATTGGCACTGGTCTTGGACTCTTGACCCTTCTGCCTCTGCCTCCTGAGCGCTGTGATTTTAGGCAAGCACCAAGTACCATCAAACCTGGCTAGTCGGATGAATTTGACAAGTGTAGACATTTCTTTTAAATTTGAATGTTCCCACCTCCCCAATAAGATAGCGATCTTGTCATTACCCTCAAAAGTTCACTTGTGACATTTTATTTGTTTGTTTATTTAATTATCAAAGTAGGTTCTTACAATGTGTTTCTTGCTGACTTTGAACTTATTATGTAATCTGGGGTGATCTTGAACTCTGGTCCTCCCATCTGAGCATCCCAAGTTCTGGGACCAGAGGTGAGTACTGCTACGCCTGTCTCTTCTACATTGTCTCTGGACCTTGCCACATAATCTCTTTTCGCTTCCTTTTCTTACCTTACTAGTTCATTTCTTCCAACTTTCCTTTGTGATCTTGCTTCATAGAGAGTGTATTCTCTTTGAAGTTTTGATTCCGAAGAAAAATGATGCTCATCAGTTTTATTGACTGCTAGTTGGTGTGTGTGTGTGTGCACGTATGCATGTGTGTATGTGTGTGTATGCATGTGTGTATGCATGTATGTGTGTATGCATGTGTGTACACATGTGCGTGCGCGTGTGGTGTGTGTGCGCGCGTGTGTGGTGTGTGTATGCGTGTGTGTATGCACGTGTGTGTGCACTTGTGTGCATATGTGCATGCGTGTGTATCTGTGTCTGCATGTACTCTTCACTTAGCTTTTCCCTTTCCTTTTATTTTCTTGTATCTACACAAGTCAGACAATGTCTCTTTTGGAAGTTATAACTTCTCTTTGAGGTGATACTTGAGGCTTCCTCATAGAATAGTTATTTGCTGGACGATGGCAATGTTTGAAAGGGGAGAGTTGAGAGCAGGCAGCTTGAATGGCAGGTAGGGTGAGTTTCATTCTCAGAGTTCCCCTGGCCTTTTGATTCTCCAAGCTCTCTTATGTTTTAGAAAAGGGATAGAATTTGAATCTTCCTTTGTCCTCACGTGACAATAATCAGAGGGTATATTTTCCCTTCCCTCTGTTTGACCAATAACTTTTATTGCCCTTTAAATTCAGGTGTTCATGTGTTCTCAGACTCCCTCATGCTAATTCATTTTACTTTACCTTTAGATTTTCTTCAATAAATAGTTATCATCTCAGGCTAGTCTATCTACCTACCTATCTATCATAGTCATTTGCTTATCTATCTATCTATATCTATCTATCTATCTATCTATCTATCTATCTATCTAGTATTTATGCATGTATCTACCTACCTACCTACCTACCTACCTACCTATAATCTATGTATGTATATATGTATGTGCCTACCTATCATCTACATATGTATGTATGTATGTGTGTGTATGTATGTATCTATCTGTCTATCTATCATGTATTTATATATGCATGTATCTACCTACCTACCTACCTACCTACCTATAATCTATGTATGTGCCTACCTATCATCTACATATGTATGTATGTATGTATGTATGTGTGTGTGTATGTATGTATGTATGTATCTATCTATCTATCTATCTATCTATCTATCTATCTATCTATCATGTATTTATATATGCATGTATCTACCTACCTACCTACCTACCTACCTACCTACCTACCTACCTATAATCTATGTATGTATATATGTATGTGCCTACCTATCATCTACATATTTATGTATGTGTGTATGTATATATGTATGTATGTATATATGTTTCTATGCATGCATGCATGCATGCATGCATGCATGCATCTATCGATCGATCGATCGATCGATCTATCTATCTATCTATCTATCTATCTATCTATCTATCTATCTATTCATCCATCCACCTTCAATCTATCATTTGGCTCTGTTTATCAACCTACCTATCTATCCATCTACTTATCATTTGTCTAGCATTTTTTTTAACTACCCATGAGTAATCGTTTGTGTTTTGTGAGGCTGTCTTCCATATGCAAGTGGACCAGTCTGTTAGGAGTTGCTCCTAACACTCTTGCTGGAAGTAGAAATTGAGTTAAATGTGATCTTGATTTGTGAATTTAAAGTTCAAAAGTCATTTGTGTTATGAAACAGATAAACAATGCACACTAAATATGAGCTTTACCAGTGCTTTCCCGGACCTCACAGTAGCTTACAGGCTGCTTCATCTTCTTTCCTGCTCTCCCGGTGTGCTCAATCCCCTGTGAGTTGTGATACCACGGCTTTCCTTGGAGGAATTACCTGGTTCCATAAGTTGAGCTTCGGGGTGCATTAGGCAGGGGACCTTCAACTTCTTTCAAGGGCGCTCATCCCATCCAAGGCTGGCACGTGACTCTCCCTGTGCAGTCAGATTCTCTGTGCTAGGAATTTGAACTGTACATACGTATTTCCTACAAACAATGGATTTTATTATGGCATTTATACACATTTATTGTATTTTGCTCATCACCCGCTCTGCTCTCTTGTTCCTGGATTCTCTCCTACTGTCCCTTTGTCTCATCTTAAATAGGCTCCTTTAACTTTCATGCCACACCCCTCCCACAAACCTGCACTGCCACATGCCCCCTTAAACCCCCCGACTCTGCAGATGAGAGAAAATGTGGGAAATTTTTCTGAGTCTGACTTAATTTGCTTGGCATGATGGTCTCCAGTTCTACACATTTTCCTTCATAATTTCATTCTTTATGGCCGAGCAAAACTCCGCCTTGCATGTTGACCACACTCCCCTTGCCCATTCATCTGCTGACGTCCAGTTAGACTGGTTCCCTGTCTAGTGCTGCATAGGCATCTCTGGGGTGTGTTGATTTGGGTTCCTTTGGGTATTTATGCAAGAGTGATTTAGCTGGATCATCCAGTATTTCTATTTTCATCTTTTGAAGAGCCTCCATCCCGATTAGAATTTGAATTTTGAGCAGCATGCAATGAAGACTGAAAAGGAGGAGAAGCTATTTTTTCCCATTAGCTGCGCCAGGAGCAACAATTAATCCTTGCCTTCAAGCCAGCTTCTCTGTGTGCTCCCCAGCCCTCCACTGGACCTGCTTCTAAAAGTTTACCATGAGGGAATCGGATGCTTCCAGTCAGGAATTTGCCCTCACAGCCACGGTCGATGCAGGGTAAAGGCAACGCTTTTAAGGCAAATGTGGAAATAGTATATGGGTGACATAAAGGAGGGTGTCAGGGGAGGTGACAGCAGAGGGGGAGGGCTAAAGGAAAGGAAGAAAAAAGGGGGATGGGAAGAAATGTTGTGGAAGAGGAAAGAACCAGAGAATATAAACAGGTAAAGATACAAACCCAAGCAAGTGAAAACCTGAAAGATCTACCCATAATTAGAAAGTTTGAAAATGAATATAAGAAAGAATTAAAAAACAAAAACCAAACCCCCAAAGAATTAAAAAAAAAAAAAATACAAACCCGGAAAAGCAGTAAGGCAAAGTCATGATGCTGAAAGTACAACAGACATTAAAAGAGGAAGTATGGGGAGATGGGAAAAAGGAAAAAGAAAGAATAATTCTTTAACAACAAACACCGTGTAAAGTTGGAGAAATGCATGAAGAGAAAAAAAGAAAAGTTTTTTTTTTTAAATATACAATAAAGTGTAATTACTATGAAAAGTGCAGTAAAAAGCTTCAGAAGACAGACAAGAGGAATGAAAGAGACAGTGCGTGAGAACAACGTGCTTCTGGATTCTCAAGGACTGGAGACTGCCAGCCCTGCACATGGGCTGATGAGCGTGGACCTTCCTGCGATGTAGGCCAGATGTCGGGTGAGAGTACCACATCTGCTGTGCTCATCATAGCAGCGTTTCTCCTTTTCATATTACCATCCTCTGCAGGCCACACTTACCTGGGCAACCTGTGGGCTCGGCAGCCTTGCGCCCCCCTCCCCATATCTGCAGACTGGCTCGCTGATGTTCTAACTGGTGGTGGTGGTGGTGATGGTGGTGGTGGTGATGGTGTTGGTATGTCTCCCAAGTGCCGTGGGAGTGAGGAAGGCGTCCACAGCATCAGGTCTATATTGTCCCAGGACCTGCCTTGGTGCTTCCTAGTCCCAGAGGTATTGCTTGCCTCGATGGAGAGAAATAGTTTTGGGTGCCCAGCACTCTGCTGGAACTTCAGGGTTTTGGACCCAATAGCGATGAACACAGAAAGGCGACTCGCGAGGTTGGTCCGCACACTGACCTCAGGTTCAGCTTGCTATATACTCTTGGGTTATTCTCAGAGGATGAAGTGTGTGTCCTGACCCACCAAGCCAGTGTTACCTTTTCTTGTGGACTTCCTGTGTGCATCCACCCCTCTGGTTCTCCACCACTGCCTCTCAGGACTGTTTTTCATCCTGGGGCTTTGGCAGGTTAAATTCAGGCTCCTGACGTGTGGTTCTTTCCTGTTCTCAGATTCGCAGGGTAGGTCTGTTTGAAAGCTTCCTCTCAAGGTAGCACCTGGCTACTGCCCTCCAAGTCTTACAGGATATATTAGGGTTCTCCAGAGCAGTGATTCTCAACCTCTTTAATGCTGCGACCCTTTAATCCAATTCCTCATGTTGTGGTGACCAACCATAAAATTATTTTCGCTGCTACTTCATAACTGTAATTTTGCTACTGTTATGAATTATAATGTAAATATCTGTGTTTTCTGATGATCTTAGGTGACCCCTGTTAAAGGGTCATCTGATCCCCAAAGGGATTGCGACCTACAGGTTGAGAGCCACTGCTCTAGAGGAATAGAATGGACAGAATGAATCCATGTCTGTCTATCTATCTATCTATCTATCTATCTATCTATCTATCTATCTATCTATCTATCTGTCTATCTAAAGGGGACTTATTAGGGTGGCTTATAGGCTGTGGTCCAGCTAGTCCAACAATGTTTGTCTCTCAATGGAAAGCCCACGAATTCAATAGCTTTTCAGTCCATGAAGCTGTATGTCTCTGTCTCAGCCTGTCTCCAGTATATGCCAGAATCCCAAAGAAGTGGGCTCTAGAGCCAGTGAAGGAATGAACTTGCCAGTAAGAATGAAAGCAAGCAGGCAAAGAGCAAAACCATCCACGTCCTTTAGATAAGCTGCTACCGGAAGATGAGGCCTGAATTTAGGGTGGGTCTTGCCACTTCAAATTATCTAGATTTAAGGCGGATCTTCCCAACTGCATGGGTTTCAGTTAATTCCAGATGTAGTTAAGTTGATAACCAAGACTAGCCATTGCAGATGGTGAATAAGGGATTCCTTTCCACCATGACCACAGGACTCACTATCACGAAACCCGGAATGGAATTCAGGGCATCTGAGAGCTTGTATCCAGGTTAGGATGCCAGTCAGTCTCTCTTCACCCGAATCTCCTGGCTTACATTGGATAAGGCTGGTGCCCTGGTTCATGTGGTTGCAACTGTGTTTGTTGCTTATGTTTTGTGTCTCTCCCAGCTTCCTTGCAGTCCTTCTCAGCTGTTCCCCACCACTTCCGTGTGTTTCCCCAGGCTTCCCTTTTCTCTGTTTGCAACAGAGTCTGCTCCTTCTTGTACCCACTCTTCTCACCGGGGCCATATGGAGGCAGCTTCTAGTCTTCCATATTACCTGGAAATCTGTTGTTTTTATTTATTATTGCAAGAGTGAGTGACAGGCAAGCTGTTGTACCAGTGATCTTACAATGGAGAGGCTTAAGAAGAAGGATATCAAATTTGATGCCAGCCAGGAGTGAGATCTGGTTTCAAAAACAATCAAAAAGACAGGGATGGTGGTGGCTAGAGACAAGGCCTAATGGATAAAGTTGTGGCCTTACAAGTATGAGGACCGGAGTTCAGATCCCCAGAACCCACATAAAAAAAGCTGGGCAGGTGTGGTGACTTCCCATAATCTTGGTACTCTGGGGAGGCAGAGGGGATCGCTGACAAGCAGGCTAGCTGGAGCAGTCAAATCTGTGAGCTCCTGGTTCCAGGAGAGACTGTACCTCAGTGAACAAGGTGAGAAGCAATTCAGAAGACAGCTGACATCAAGTTCATGTCTTCACATACACAAATACATGTGTATCCACACACATGTGGACATGTACATGATGTGTACTACACACACGTACTAGTTAAAATGATACATGTTCATATATTCTATATTTCCATAGGAACATTACCAAACAAAGATCAGCACAAAGGAGGAATATTAAATCTAATCATTCCGCCGAAGAAGCTGCTAACACTTGGCACGTAATTTTCTAGATATTTCCTTATTTATATTGTGTATTCTCATTTTTCAGGGAAAGATAAGCTTAGGGAAGGTGGGTGTTTATGTGCCCCTTTTCTCTCACCATTTCTGTAATTCTGTCTTTTTAAACAACGTCTGTACAGCACGGACTAGAGGTATTGGGCTGCTGCAGCCAGATGGGGAACCCTCAGGCTCCTACATTGGAATCATGTGACTTTGTACTTCTCCAGCCAATGAAACCTCTTGAGCGAGAACCCAATGACCGGTCGTGGTAGGGCACACCCATAATCCTAGTACGCAGGAGTCTGGGTTGGGAGGGTTCAGCTGCTTGGGTTACATCCCTGTGTAAAGAACCCCCCTCATCCCCATCACACCCTTCTCTCCTTCCATTTTCCTTTCCCGGAGAAACCTGTCTTGGGAGCCAAGAGACGTGAGTTGGCGCTGGGAAACTGGTACGGGGGTAGACTGTGAAAGGAAAACATAAGGAACCCTGACAGTGCTCAGGACAGATGGACAGACTTTTCGATGCCGCATTCTGATGCCCAATGTAACAGATGACAATTAGCAGCCACCAGCTGTTAAGTGACTGTGAATAAAATTAGTCTTTTTTTTTTTTTAAACTCATTTAGCAAAAGCGTTTTAACAAACCCAGCAATGGATGTTTGTTGGCAGCCCAGGGGCTACGTGGCACTGGGAGGGGTGGTTGTTTGTTGCAGATGAGGATCCTGCTGGTACCATCTCGCAGGTCAGCATGGGCTTCTCTGAATGCAGGGAAGTGGGTTCTGTGATGCAGCCCCTCTAAGGCCTGACATTACATAAGTTTTCTTTACAGTCTCCAGAGTCCTGGTCTTCCGGCTCCCACTGCATGTTCATTGTCTATGTGGTCTCTAAGGAAGAACTTTTGAAACCATGCTTGCATCATGCCCGTGTTTAAAACCCTCCTATGCTAACCAATAGCAACACACCACTCTGCAGAACACATAGAGTCATCCAGCAGGGTACCAGGGCATCTGAGTCTCGTTCCCCAGCGGCATCCACTCCATCCTTGGTTGTTCGGATGTGGCTCCGCCAAGGCGGTTTCCTGACCGGGATCCCGCAGAGCTTGCTCTTCACTGTCAACTTGATGGGATGCACACTCACCTCAGAGACAGAGGCACGCCTCTGGCATGCACAGAAAGGATTATCGAAGGGGAAAGACCTGCCCTGACTGTGGAGGGTACCACCCCTAAGTCCAGACAGAATAAAGTGAGAAGGAGAATGGCAGTTGAGTACTTGCCTTCCTCCTCTCTTTCCGATCCCTGGCCCACGGAATGTGCGCTGCTCCACCCACTCCTTCCCGCTAGGAGAGAAGGAGCCCCCTGAAGCCACGAGCCGGAGGAGTTTTTCCCTGCTCTAAGCTGTCTCGGTCAAGCGATTTGATAAAAACCAAGACAGGGCCTTTGTTTCCACTTTTCCCTCTCCTAAGAACTGTTTTCCTCCGGGTACACAGGGACTCTCTCTCCTCCAGGATAGTTCTCATGTGTCACTGTTTTTTCTATCAGAGGAAGTGGCCCCCTTGGCTTCCAGTTGCTCCTTTTCTGTCTAACCCGATTTTATTTCTTTAATTTTGCGGGTCACTATGGACTGCATGGGGTTTCCTCTTCTACTGTTTTTACTGCCATGCCCACATGCGTGCCTCGGATATCAACTTCGAAAGGCAGGCATCTTGCAGCGAGGACAGTTCTAGCTCCTGTAATTTCATGTCACCTACCATAAAGAAATTGTAACTAGTTTGGAATGATGGCACACACCTGCAAATTCCGGCTCTCCAGAGGCTGAGGTAGGAGGATCAGGAATGTGAAGCCAGGCTGGGCTACAGCCTGCGTTACGCTGTGAGATAGCCTCAAAGCAGCGGAAGCAGGAGTAGGGGAGATGGTGCAAAGTGCTTGCTGCATAAGCATGCGGACCTGAGTTCAATCCCCAGCACACATGAAAGCTCATATAGATCATGTATGTATAATCCAAGTGTTGGGGAGGCAGAGACAGGAGTCTATCTGAGGCTTGCTGGCCAGTCAGTCTAGCTGAGCCGTTGAGTTCCGGGTTCAGTGAGAGGCCACCACACATGTATATAAACATGTATGCATACCTATGTACAAATATATATAATCTTTACATGAACACACAAACACACACACACACACACAATCCCCAAGGTGAAATTATCTCTCCCCAAAATAAACCAACCAAAAATATAATATACTGTAATAAGCAAAAAGATGCTTAATGGCTTTCCTGGACAAACACTGTTTTCCTTTCTAAGTTCAAAATATGGAAGGGGACACATCCTAAGCCCTTTCCTCCATGTCTTCAGGACTTTGATGTAGGGTTAGGTATATCAATATATCTGTAAATCGTCTTTCTGTCCTACATCCCAAGTGGGAAGGGAAAGAATTTGGCCATGACATTCTTTCTTGGATACACACCATAATTATTAAGCCCCTCGGCTTCTTGTTGCAGGTGCAGGGCTTCTCTTACTCCTATTGCTTTGCTCTTCAGCTTTTCAGAACCCTGGGTTAGGCTCTTGGATAGCTCATGGTTAAAGGTTGACAAGTTCCTTGAAGGTCATCTGCATCAAGGATGCTAGGCATTCGGAGGTAGTAAGAGTTTGCGTGAGTTTCTGTGAGAGCCAGGTATCAGTTCCAGCTCTTCTACATGGTTCTGGAATGTCCTTCTGGTTCCAATGCATCCTTCTTCACCCTCACTCATGCTCAGCTTCCTTTCTCAGCAGTCAGGCCTACTGACTTCAGGTTCAGACTTGGGACAACAGAGCTTTGCAGTTTACTAACTGGCTTCCATAGTCACTAGGGACCTAAAACCTATAGCAGACCTATCCTATTAATCATGGTGGTTTTGTTTCTCTAATGAAGCACGTCTGGAAGATACCCACCCCTTCATCTTATGGTATATCCTGATTGACAAGTTGCTCATTCAAAAGGAGCCCATTGGATTGCATCTTCTAGTGTCTTGTCCTTTCTGCCCTTGGGGCCATCGGTCATCTGGTGACCTCTCTCTCTCTCTCTCTCTCTCTCTCTCTCTCTCTCTCTCTCTCTGTGTGTGTGTGTGTGTGTGTGAGTATGTGTGTCTCTTGTGTGCCAAGGCATCAGGGTCTTTTAATATTGATACAAATCAATTTTATGACATGAAAGTCAAGAATTTTTTATTGATTTTTATTAAGATCTACATTTTTCTCTGCTCCCCTCCCTGCCTTTCCCCTCCCTCCTTCAACCCTCCCCCAAGGTCCCCATGCTCCCAATTTACTCAGGAGATCCTGTCTTTTTATACTTTCTACTTCCCATGTAGATTAGATCTATGTAAGTCTCTCTTAGTGTCTTCATTGTTGTCTAAGTTCTCTGGGATTGTGCTTTGTAGGCTGGTTTTCTTTGCTTTATGTTTAAAAACCACCTATGAGTGAGTACATGTGATAATTGTCTTTCTAGGTCTGGGTTACCTCACTCAAAATGATGTTTTATAGCTCTATTCATTTCCCCGCAAAATTAAAGATGTTGTTATTTTTTTCTGCTTTGTAGTACTCCATTGTGCAAATGTACCACATTTTCATTATCCATTCTTCGATCGAGGGGCATTTAGGCTGTTTCCAGGTTCTAGCTATGACAAACAAAGCTGCTATGAACATAGTTCAGCACATGTCCTTGTGGCACGATTGAGCATCCTTTGGATATATACTCAAAAGTGGTATTACTGGGTCTTGAGGAAGGTTGTTTCCTAATTTTCTGAGAAATCACCACACTGACATCCAAAGGGGTTGTACCAGCTTGCATTCCCACCAGCAATGCAGAAGTGTTCCCTTTTCCCCACAACCTAAGAGAGAATTCTTTACTGGGAACAAGTGTTATGTGGGAAGAAGTCCTTCTGTATATGTGTTGCTTTTATTGGTTAATGAATAAAACTGCTTTGGCCTATGGCAGGGAAGAATATAACCAGGCTGGAAGAGAGAGAGAGAGAGTAGGCAGAGTCAGAGAGATATCATGTAGCTGTTGAAGGAGAAAGATGCCAGAACAGAACCTTACCTAGTAAGCCACAGCCTTGTGGTAATACACAGATTAATAGAAATGGGTTAAGATGTAAGAGTTAACTAATAAGAAGCCTTAGCTAATAGGCCAAATAGTGCTTTAATTAGTATAGTTTCTGTGTGATTATTTGGGTCTGGGCAGCTGGGAAACAAACAAGCAGTCTCTGTTCACACAAGTGGTCTACAAAGACTCAGGCCTTAAAAACTCAATATTTGGAAGTCCATCTCATTTGAGGGCATGCGTTCTCTTCTATTTCCTCAAATCTATTCAGGGCCAGGTTTCTTTTCATAGGCAGGTATCTTGTCACCTTGTTCACAAGGAGTTAATTTACCCAACGGTCTGTGGACTCTGTGGGTTATTTCATATTTATTTCAATTATACAAGTATCCCGGGCCAGTGTATTTATTTTAAATCACATTATCTGCAGCTTCCAAGCATGTGTCAACAGAAAGAACGGTTTCAATTTAGTAGACTTTGAAATGGTGTGCAGTTTATCCTCACTTCAATTATACCCTCTACAGTAAGTCATGGGCAGCTTCGGGATTATTCAGGAAAGCGTAATGCTATCTGAAAGCATTGATTTTCCTTCCTCTTCAGGAGCAGTTCACTGAAGGATGTGCTGGAATTTTCTTTAAGGAAACACAAAAACACATTTCTTAACTGCAGCTTCTGAGAAATCTCAATTTTAGGTGGTGGTGGTGGGGTGGGGGTGGGTTGATGCTGGATGAAGCTGCCAACCAAGTTTCTGACTTTTAAAGAAACAGCGGCAAAGCCAGCTGCAAAGGGATGACCAGAGCAGGACTCCAGTTTCCTGGCTTCAAACAATGGGCAGTGGAACGAAGGAGGAGCATCTGGCCAGAGAATCTTTGTTCTCTGTTAACTTATGTATAACCGTTTATTTACCAAGCCCTAGGCTAGGGGCTACACAGACAGTGGTAGACAGTAAAGACAGATACTCAAGATCACACACAAAGAGGTTAGTTTAGTGTTGGCTGGTCCCTGGGAGAGGCAGCCCTTTCACAGCTGGGGAGTTTAACGGAGGGCAGTGTGAAGGGAGGAAAAGCTGATCCTGGCTCGGAGTGTCAGAAGTTTATTGTGCGTTGGTCCTACTGTGTCCAAAAACACTATTTCCACCTGGCTTTCCCAACCCCTGGCTCTTAAAGTGTTTCCAACTCCTTGGCCAAGATAGTCCTCGAGAATTGGATAGAGGGGTGTGGTTCCGATGCCCTGTTTGCACAGTGGTTATCAACCTGCGGGTGGCGAACCCCCTTGGCATTGAGCGACCCTTTCACAGGAGTCGCCTAAGACCATGGGAAAACACAAATATTTATGTTACAATATTCATTATTACTGGTCATAACAGTAGTAAAACTGTAGTTAGGAAGTAGCGAATCGTTTTCTGGTCAGAGGTCACCACAACCTGAGGAGCTGTGTTAAAGGGCCGCAGTGTTAGGAAGGTGAGAGCCCTCCATTTGTGCCTGAGCACCCTCTGCCTTTGACCTGTTGGGAGTCTCTGAATTAACCACCATCCACTGCACAAAGGCAGGCTCACTTCTTCTTTCCCTAAATAACTACCTACTCTCATGAGAGCTAGTTTACTCGAAAGACCAGCATTAATCCTTCCTCAAAGGTGTTCGTTCTCCCAGTATTTCCTCCGGACTTTACTTCTTTGAAGTTCAAGTACTCAATACATTGGGAAGCTAAGTATCCTGGTTTTGGTGAGGATCCAAGGCACTGAAACTGTAGCAATAGGTACAAGAGATCTAGTCTATCCGGATCCATTGAAGACACTGGAAGCAGACATCTGAGAGGCAGGATTTGTGCATGTAGAATGCAGTAGGGTGATCATTGCACACTGGGCAACATTGTGTATAAAGGCCTCCAGGGCCGGAAGCAACTTGGCCTTTTAGAATCAGAGAGGAGGCCTCTGAGAAAGTAAGGACGCAAGACAGGATTCTCTCTGCCTAGGATACCGACATCGGGATATATTGTGGTCAGATTTACATTGATTGTTCCAACTGGACACTTTTCTTATCAATGTCTGATCCATGAATTAACCTAACCTCCTTAAGATGGAGGGCTGCTTCAAAATCTCTCGCTCAAAACTAGGATTAGTTCTAAGTTACTTGGAGGTAAATGATACATGGTGATAATTATTTATCGTTTACTCAAGAGTTCAGAAGGGGCTGGGTGTGATGGCACATACCTTTAGTCCCAGCACTAGAAAGTGAGAGGTGGGTGGATCTCTGTGAGTCTACATAGTGAGTTAGTCTCAGGCCAGTTCAGTAAGGTCTACATAGTGAGATCCCATCTAAGAAAGAAAGAAAGAGTGTGGGGGTGGGGGTAGGGGTGGGAATAGAAACAGAAAGACAGAGATGGAGACAGAGACACAGAGACCCCAGAGAGACAGACAGACAGACACACAGAGAGACAGACAGACAGACAGAATGAATTCAGAGGGAAGAAATGTGTGTTCTTTTCATATCACCGTTTCTTCAATATTTAAAGAGACAGTTTAAGGCAGGAAGGATTATTTTAGCTCATGGGGTTTCAGTCCCTTATGATGGGGAAGGCGTGGCTCAGTTCATAGCAGTGGAGACTCATGGTGGAGTTGTTCAGAGCAGAAAGCAGGGACCCCAGACTGGAACCAGGGCAAACAGAACCTTCAAAAGCCTTCTGCCAACTAAGCCCCACCTTTTAAAGCTTCTACAACCTCCTAAATTGGCCCCACCAGGGGGCAAGGAGTCAGAACAGAAGTCTGTGAGGATCCAGACTGCGAGGACTTCACTCCCGAGCTCCCCTCAAGCCTTGGCAGTGCTTCTCTGTGTGGCTATAACATGCAGTCTCACGTTATGTGTTAAATATGAATCATTTTACTTTCGTAAATGATTTACTGTTCTTCCTCAGCCTCTTTGGCCCTTATCCGCAGATGTCCCCAGACCTTGCCTTTGTCCCTCTGCAGTGGCTATGAGTTTACAGTTTCTTTGTCACTGTCCCCAAGGCTGGAGAGAGCTTCTTCATTTAAAGACCTTTTACAGGTATGGTGAGGTTCCACACTACCTGTGATGGGGAAATAGAATCCAGTGTACATTAGAAAGCTGGCCTGAGGTCATGGGGAACCATGAAACTGGATGAGCGGGTGGGTGGGCGTGGGACAGCGGAAGTAGGGGTGGTGCTGGTGGTGGTGGAGTGTCCAATGATGATTACTTAAATAGCTCTGTGAATCCCATTTCAAAAGACAGTCCATATGTTCACTGAATTGGTCTCTTTGGACACGTAGAAGAAGTATGTAAAATAAAAGAACAGAGAACCCCAACAGATGACCCTACTCTGGTTCTGTGTTCACCGTGGTGTTGAGTTGACACCTCACTTTAAAAAAAAAGAGTCAGACAGAGCTGGCTGACAATCATTAGTATAGAAAATAACTTTGGGCTCAGTGACAGCGGCAGGGCTTAAAATAAGTTTATCAGCGGGACATGGCGGCACACACCTATAATCCCAGCTACTCAGGGGACTGAGGTAAGAGGATTGGAAGTTTGAGGCTAGCCTGGATAAATTAATGAGACTCTGTCTCACACTAAACTAAAAAGTGAAATAAATTCAAGAAGAAGGGGGAAAAAGAGGCATCTGGGAAGCTGAGTGGTACCCTCTGTGTCCAATCTTTTATACAGTGGAAACAAATTTTCGGAATCTCATTGAACTTATTCAGGAGATCTGTATTTGTTGTACTGGCGGGGTTTGACAGATGCTACAGGTGCATTTGATTGTGCACTGTCATACAGGAAGTTTTCTGCTCTAAGAGATGGGCTTCAGGAGCAAGGCAGCAAGCATCATGGGAAGTGGAAGGCTTCTCCAGGAGCAACCCTTCAAAACCTGGCCACCTCACAGCCCTTCTGGGCTACAAGGCTGGCATGACTACCCCTGCATTATGCAAGAAGGTCTTCGGCTAGGGTGCAAGTGACCAAGAGAGCTTAGTATTTGTCACCACTGTGAGCGTGCCATCCACGGTGGCTGTGGGCATCGAGAGCCACACGGAAACCCCATGAGACCTCAAGGTCTGATGTGGCCTTAGGGTCCACTGGAGGCTGACTACATCCCAATTTCTCAGAAAAGAGTGGAAATAAACATTGAGCATCCCGTGATGACTCTGAGGAGCCACTACATTTGGGAGCCTACTCCTTGATCCTTGTTCTATCCATATATATTAATATTTTGATGTTTTAAAAAATACCACCATATCCATAACTGAGATAAGTTTTCTGTAGAAAGAAAGAGAGTCTTCCATTTAAAAACTGCGTGGGAAAACCCGCACAGTTCAGGAAAAGGAAAATAGCCTTTTAAAACTGATTGTCAAAGTTCCACGCTAAAGTGAATGGTTTCCCAGGAGAATCAGACATAAAAATTATGTTCCTCAGAGAATTAATTTAATGGGAAACAGCTGATCCCAAGCCCAACCAATATTACACCCTGCAGCCTCAGTCCATGTCTTCATTGTCAACTACTTTCTCTTGTAATCGAGTCTCAAAATGCCCCTCAAGAACACCTGCTTAAGAGGCCCAGCTGGATGGCTGCGTGGACGAACCTTAAGAAATGAATCTATGTGAAGAATTCAGTAACCATGGCAAGCTGGCCGGCAGATGATTTTGAGGTACACAGGATCTTTGGATCTTTGGTGCTCCCTTCTTTGTCTATGTGAAAGGCCAGACTCTCTCTCCAAGGAGGAAATGTCTTCCTAGTGGAAAAGATTCCTATATGTTGGCTTTGTTTGTTTATTTGTCTATTCTGCAATTCGTCTATTGCTCAATCTGTAAAATCTCGTGAAATTCTTGCTATATGGCAGACTCTGCAGATAAGGATAGATTAGTGAGTCACACAGTTTCTACAATGTGAGAGTTTAATAGTGCCAGGAAAGACAGCCTTTGTTTTAAAATGTGCATCATGTTACAGAGAGAAGTAGCATTAAGGAAGCATGACCCAAAACTTTGAAGAATGAGTCCAGGTCTTTGTTTCTTGGTATCATCGGCCTGGAATATACAGAGAGCTAATACATTGTGCACATGATGTTCATGTTGATGGATGAAACATCTCATCCATTTGATGGGAAAGAGCTGATTTGTCTGCCCTGCCATTTATTAAACAGAACCACTGTGTGGGAAAAGCAACGGGGCTTCGCCCTCATGTAAGTGGTAAATTTTAAACTGAGGAGACAGTGATGGGAAGTTGGGTAACAAGGCCATCGCACACAGGTAACAGGAGCTTAGCACTAGAAAAGTAAAGTGTGCAAAACATGCAACCGAGAGACATCAGTGATGTTAACCACACCAGGCAAGCTTCTTGTGTTTCTTCCCAATTATACCAGCCCAACACTCATTTCCCCCAGCTTAGCAGGAATTCAGAGACAAGACTTGAATTTTGGCTTTGAATTTCAGAGAAAGCAGAAAACACGTGGGGCTGCTCATCCTGTAGATTTCCCGCATGTATAGGGCATTGCCTGCTGTCTGGGGAGTCGGTCTCTCCCTTGTCCTACTTTGGTTTGTCCCAAAGGGTTGATTGCTACAGGCTCTTGCCCAGCTGGCTTCTGATAGATACTATTTTGGGGGTAAGAGGAGAGACACTGGATGCTACTACCCACGCCCTTTCCCCCTATTTCTGGTGGCACCTTGTAGACCAGCTTCATTTCATCACTGAGTTCTGTTCCTAGCAGGTAGCCTGTGGGCCCTGTCTGTAGGGAGCAACCGGATTCTAGAACCCTCCCTGTGCCCTCTCTGCCTTCCGTTTCAGGGTATTAGCTGCTTGCTGCAGCTCTCTAGACTATTCCCCTGGTGATGCCCATCGGTCCCTGGTGACCACTCCATGTCTCCCACATCTCTACAGCTCCCTCTCTATGCTCCACCACCTCAGTTTGTCTTATGCTCTAATTTCCTGCTTAGATGCTGGATGATCCCCTGGAGCTTACGAGAAAGGAAAGAGATGGTGGGGCCTTGGCTGAGGGCGGCAGTAGTAAAAGGTATCTACGGCCCAGGCAGATGTTTCTCTACACGGTCATTTGAGCAGTCAATTCCAAGGGTACCAGAATTCTCATTATCAAAACAAACATAGGAAGGGGGAAACATCTGGTGTCTTGACTTCATTAAATGTTTGGGTCATCCTTTAAAGGAAAATCTTGCCTCCTACTTAACTTTTCTTTTTCTCCCTCTACTTTTCTAAAAGAGGAAACTAGGGCTGGAGAGATGGCTCAGTGGTTAAGAGCACTGACTGCTCTTCCAGAGGTCCTGAGCTCAATTCCCAGCAACCACATGGTGGCTCACAGCCATCTGTAATGAGACCTGGCGCCCCCTTCTGGCATGAGGGCACACATGGAAGAAATGCTGTACACATAATAAATAAATAAATATTTAAAAAAAAATAAAAATAAAATAAAAGAGGAAACTAATTTCCAGGGTCCAGGGTAATAAGGTTCAAGTGTTCTTTGTTCACAATCTTAAGCAACTTAGCACATTTACCACACCCTCCCTTTCCCTGGGAATGAATTCTTTATCCTTAGTAGGACGACTGGTCTAGGTTGTAGTTTGTTGTTCAGCTTCTGGGAGCTGGAGAGGTAGGAGCCTTAGACCATTAGTAGCCTTTCCTTTGACAAATGGCAAAGGCTATCCCCTTTGGCCAGGGACCTTGTCTGTGCTCCCAGACCCAACTCCTTGTAGAAACCCTACATTAACTCTCTTGATCCTTCCTCCTAAGTCCTCCACCCAGGGTGGCATCTTGGCCTCCGAGTCACCTCATTGCTCAAGTTCTACAGATGGTAACACCAGAACACAGGCATCCACTTTGCTCTTAAAAACTGCAAAGACTAAATCTGAACTGTCTTGAAGATCGGTTGTAGGAAAGGCCGCCGAGATGCAGGGGGTTGCTGCAGCCCGGGACTCTCTGCTGGCCTTGGCGTCTGCTCCAATGCTGTGGTGAGTGCTAGCATCTCTGGTGGAGGATTTCTCACTCCTACCTGCAGGAGCACATCTACATTTTAAATGATTCTGTGCCTGCAAGTAGAAGTTGCTCCCGAACAGAAGTCTGCTTGTGCCTATAGCTTCGTCTCTCCATGCATATTCCTTGTCTAAAAATGTCAAAAATCTATTTTAGGGGTTTTGCAGAAGCGAACTCCTTCCGAACGACACTTGAACTGTTAACTATCATCCCAAATTTCATTTTTTTTTGGGGGGGGGGCTCTAACCTTCTAAAAGCCTGGCACAGGACGGAACTGGATTAAGGCTGAGATTTTCCAGAGGCTTTGCCTCACATCAGTGAAGTGCTTCTAATCACTTTGTGTCGTTATCCAAACCAGAACGGCTTCCGAGTCTCGTGCCCTGCTGCCATTATTTAGAGAAACCATGTACCGTGGTTGAAAGAATCATTGACCAGAATTCTTGCTATTAAAACAGACTTAGAAGGAAAAACTATCTGCATCCTTGACTTCATTAGACATCAGATTCATCTCCTTGAGAAAGACACTGCTCCCCCTCTCTCTCCCCCTACTACCTACTGTTGCTTTTTCTCCCTCCAGGTTTCTGAAAGAGGAATAAATGTGTAGGACTCAGGATGGATTTGGGGTTTTCTGCTTAGGCCCCTCAATGACAGGCCTGAATGTTTGGGAGACCCTGGTGCGTCCCCATTCTTGTTCACCCTCAGAAAGAGACTAATTTGGATACATGCAAGCTTAGGTAGATCATCTTGAGATTATTTGGCAGGTAAATGTGAACCCAACATCATCTCTAGTCTGTCCCCTTCCCTGTGACATTCCAAGAGGCATTAGTGAGGACGCAGGCGGGGAAAGTTTCCAGTCTGTGTCTTTGCATGCATTTGTTCATCTCCATCAGAATCCTTAAGGAATTACAATAACAGAGATTCATTCATAATTCACAATTTCCATTATCTTCTTTCTACATCTAGTGTGGGGGGTAAAATTTATGGCTTCATTTACATTGTGTTCTATGAATAATAGAAGAAATACAGTAAAGGCCCGTGGAAATGCTCCTGCAGCAGAGGCTCCTCGGAGCACATCTGCATCACAATAGCTTCCTCGCTCGGGCGCAGAATCTGCCAGCCTGCAGCTGCATGGGGAGCATTTCAAAGGGGCCATCCTCATTATACAAAGTCTTCTCTTTCTTTGAACTTCAAAGTAGAAAGGGGGAGACCTTAAATGATATGGGGTAGGTGAGCGATGAAACTGTACGTTCAGGTATAAAATATCGTCAATTAGGAGGATGGGGAAACAGCCGTGCAGGGGAGCAAGCCTGTTTGCTTGGAATGCTGACAGGCACGCAGGCAGGGACAGATCTGAGTTCAAGATTTCTTTGAGCTTTGGAGGCCTTAAGGATAATCTAGCGCAAAGCTCCCCCCCCCCCCGCCCCGCAGATGGGGAAACCAAGGCACAAAGAAACAGACTTCTTCAACATTCTATATCAGAGCAGAGGGAGGGCCTGGAGCAGCCAGATCGTCCCTGCAATCACATCACCTTTTGTTTTGAACTCAAAGTACCTGGCTTCGTGACAGGGCAATAAAGCTGGCAGTAATCCTCTTGGTGAGCCATTCTTTTTTCTTTTCAAATCTGGAGCAAAGATGTTGCCAAAGGTCTCCTGTAGTCCCCCCACCACCCCCCCCACGCACCCCAAAGTAATAATCTTCTTCAATTGAAAGTCTTCCCTGAAAAAAAAATTTTGAGATTTGAAGAAAGACATTGGTCATACTTCTAGGACGAAGTAAATCTCAATTTTCTTTTCTTAAACAAGGACAGTAAGGCTGATGCAAACCTGTCGATGGCCCATGTCTCTCCCTGGTGTCTGGAAGGAGCCCTGTCTGTTGCAAAAAATAAAAGAAAAAGAAAAGAAAAAAGCAACCAATGTCTGAGAAGAACGGCCTGTCCCTTGAGTCAGTCACTTTCCAGCCATCATAGGGTGTGACCAAGGCAAGCCCGAGTCCCCTCGTCACAAAGGCTCAGGGTGTTGTTATTCAAAAGATTAGATTAATTTTTTTTTTTTTAAATGTACCTTTGCTTACAGTTTGTGGTGGGTCATGAAGAGTGATTTCTCAAATCATTCTGTCCATTGCTTCCTTTCCTGGACTCTGTCTCCTGATTCTGCTATGTATTTTTGGTAGGAGGATAAAAATAGAAAGCCTTGGAAAAATCATCCTCTAAAGGTTTTAGAAGGGCTCTCAGGTTTTCTACGGAAGACTCACGGAGCACACTCTGTCTCTGATTTTTTAAAGTGGCTCAGATGCCAAGTCAATGTGGAGGCCATTTGTATCGGGAAAAGGCATCCAATATTAGTAGGCGAAACACACACAGATTCCACAGCCCTGTGCTGCATGGGCACACATTCTCTGTGATCCAACACATCTAATACATTTAGTCATGCACAATACAAATCAAACAAAAGAATCAACCGCCGGCCTTTCACCGTTCCGCTTCCCACCCCAAGCTTTAGGGGATTCCTCCCGTTAAGCACAAGCAAAACAGAACGCAGCGTTTTCTGCCCCCACCAACGAACGGGAAAACTCAAAGCCCATTTAGTACGGTGCACGGGGAGAAAGAGCACACTGCCTTGTTTACCTTTGTGTGCAGAGGGCTTGCACTCTGTATTCTGGGCAGTGTGAAAAGACAAGCCAGCCTGGCTGCAGAGAGAGTTCTAGTAGGGTGTGTACCAAGATATACATGTTAGGCTAACAACAACACATCTGAGTTTCCATAGTTTCCATAGTAACCCAGATTCAGTACATCAGCGAGTGTAAGAGCCTGTCCAGCGATTAAGATTAGTCTTTAAGTTCTGTAGAACCACAACTTCTCCAGGTTTTTCTTTTTTTCTTTTTTTTCTAAAATACACCAGCCTGCTACTCATTCGGTTGTAGCTCTTGTAAGAGCTGCTTACCAAGCTTCAGATGAAGGCTCGACTTTTGATTCTAAATCGTGAGACTTGAGGATTTAAGAACCTGATGGTTCTCTCGCCTCGTAACTTAAATAAACTAACAAACCTCCTGCACTATAATGGGATGGGGGGCAGGGTTGATGTGGAACTAAATTCATACATATTTTATTTCTGGGCTCTGGTTCTTTTTTTATTATCTGGATATAGATTTCTGTTTGTCGAACTCTTTGGCGCTTCTGAAAGAGCACTGGGTAAAATAAAGCTATCAACTTTATTTTAGAGAGAGCAAAGAGGAAATGCCCACATTGTGGATGGTGCAGACTTTAGTTTTCTCTGCGTAATTTCATTTTTTAATGATACTGAGAAGTAGAACCAGGGTCTTGTGCACACCAGGCAGTGTGTGCTGAGCAACCGAAGGGCATTTTTAGGCCTCCTCCTCCTTCTCCACTTCTCCCTTGCTCTCTTCCTCCTTCCTTCTTTTCCCTCTCTTTCTCCCTGTCTCTCTGAAACATGGCCCTATTGTATTACACAGGCAGGCCTTGAACCTAACCCTAATCCTCCTGCTTCAGCCTGAAGTAGCTGAGACTACAGTCCTCAATATAACCCGTAGAGTCCATATGATGTTACTCATATGTATGTTTTCAGGGCTGACCCTTTGGCCCTGGACAGCCCACCGTGTACTCTTCCCTGGGGAGGGCGACCCTCCCACTCCAAGCTTTACTTCCTTGTCTCTAGTTCTTTGTGTAGAGTTGAGGCCTCCTGGGATTTGGACCATGCAGTGTGACATGTTCATTGGTGTCCTCCTTGTTCAATTCATATGTGGGCAGTCATGTTTGTGACACTCTATGGGTGTGGCTTCTGTGTGAGGAGACGCAATCTCACAGCAAAGTCCCTGGTCCTCTGGCTCCTACCATCTTATCTTTACACCCCCTCTTCTGCAATACTCCCTGAGCCTTAGGAGTGAGGGTGTTTTGTAGATGAGGCCACTCCAGCCCCCATTTTAAACTTCTTTTGGAAGTACTCCACGCCAACGGACAAGTTCACATGAGGCGAGTCTTCAGTTTGCTGAGGCTCTACAAGGGTGAATGTACCCACACCCTAACTACTCATATTGAGAAACTGTATTTCTAGCACCCTAGACCCACACATTTTTTTGCTTCAGCCCCTCTCTCCATATGGAAAAATGACCATGTCTTTGAGTAGCATGGGATACCTTCTATCTATGCATCTTACCTGTGCCTACTTGACTATATCTGTCTTCTTCCACTCTCATCAAAGTTCTTACATGTGGCTGGTGACACACACCGTTAGGTAGGTCCCTTACTCACACCACCCAATGGCCTTCTACATACAGTGACTATGGTTTATCTATTTAGACATGGATGGGCATTTTGGGTAGTTTTTTTTTTTTTTTTGGAGTGCTATGAATATTCTAGAAAATTCTTATACTTATGGTTATGAATGAAACCATAACAAACACACAGCAAGGAGAGTATGTTATCTTTATGTTTCTGTGGATTTCCTTGTTGATTCTGCGTGGACCCATGATGCAACTGCACTCAGCTAGAATCAGAGATTCAAGATGGCCTTACATCTGGCTGTTGGCATTGGCATTAAGTCAAGGCAACTAGTGTCTCTTCCACAGGGTCTTATTCTCTGATAGACTAGACAAACTTTCCCTCATGGTAGTCTCGGGGTAGTGTTCCAAAGGGAGTAAATAAAAGCTTTAAGACAGGGCTGGAGAGATGGCTCAGTGGTTAAGAGCATTGCCTGCTCTTCCAAAGGTCCTGAGTTCAATTCCCAGCAACCACATGGTGGCTCACAACCATCTGTAATGAGGTCTGGTGCCCTCTTCTGGCCTTCGGCATACACACAGATAGGCTATTGTATACATAATAAATAATAAATAAATATTAAAAAAAAAAAGCTTTAAGACAGCTGATGTCAGACTCTGGAATCATACCCAAAGCTAACCCAAATTCAGAGTTTGGGAAACAGGCGACATCTTTGGTTGGGAGGAGCCCAACCAAATGTTAAATACTGTAACTATGTTTTATATCTTTCTATCTATCTATCTATCTATCTATCTATCTATCTATCTATCTATCTATAATTTATTTAACTTATTAACTTTGTTTATTTATCTACTATTTATTTTTCTGTGCTCTGGTGTCAGATCCCTGGAACTGGAGCTACAGACGGTTGTGAGCTGCCATGTGGTACTGGGAATTGAACCCTGGCTCCTCTGAAAGAGCAGCCAGTGCTCTTAATCACTAGGCCATCTGTCTAGACTGGTGGCTATGTTTTAAACATAGTAACAGTGTCTTCTGGCAACTTTCAACCTTTGTATTGGGATCACACTTTGGATTGGCTGGCTGGATCATAGGCTAGCACATGCTGTGAAATAGTTTTTTGCAGCAATGGTTCTATTCCTATTCCCACAGGCATGCCTGAGAGTCGGATCTGCTGCATCTTTGCCAACACTTGGTATGTTAAAGGTGTCTTTCTTATTTGAACCAATGTGACGATACAAACAAGGAGTCAACTGGCCCTAACACACAAATCTAAACTTTTTTTCTAAGTGTATTCCGTGTGTGGCAAAACAAGAGCCAAACAAGACCCCCAAACCTCCCTAAATCCTCTGTCGGCCCCTGCTCTGTAAAGGTTATCCAGTCACTGGGGAGGTAGATGATGGAAAATTTCAGCCTCTTTTTGAGCCTGTAGTCTGGGAACATAATTTAGTTTTAAAAAAGTCTTTCATCAAGGACCCAGGACCAGAGAGCACAGAGCCTCCTAATTCCACCTCACTAAATGGACACGGCATCAGAGTGGCTTCTGAGTATGTATGTGTCTCTATATGCATAGATTAGTGCAGCTGCAAGCTCTCATCAGGGAAGCTTCTGTTTGCATCAGATAGCAGTTAACAGAGAGACTCACAACTGGTCATATTGTAGAGGGCAAGTGTCTGTAGAGTGTTCAGGTATATATGGGACATCAACATCATACCACCTCCTCACAGGGTTCAGAGGATACCATGGACAAGGGGCAGATAGACTGTAAGATCCAGAGATCAGATCAGGGAGGCCCAGAGAAAAACCTTGTTCTGGACATATTAGGCCCTATACATTCATAAAACCATAGACTTGCGCCTGTGTAGTAATATGGAGCGGCAGGGCTGCGTCCCCGGCACCCAGCTGCCCGTATGGCTAGCTTATGCCCCGAAATAATTACACGGAAACTGTATTCTTTTAATCACTGTCTAGCCCATTAGTTCCAGCCTCTTATTGGTTAGCTCTTACATATTGATCTAACCCATTTCTAATATTCTGTGTAGCACCACGAGCTGGCTTACCAGGAAAGATCTTAACCTGCGCCTGTCTGGAGTGGGAGAATCATGGCGACTCACTCACTCGGCTTCTTTCTCCCAGCATTCTGTTCTGTTTACTCCACCCACCTAAGGGTTGGCCTATCAAATGGGCCTAGGCAGTTTCTTTATTAATTAACCAATGAAAGCAACAGATTAATACAAGACCCACCTCCATCACGCCTGCACAAGACCTGTACAAGAGTAAGCCAGTGAACATTCTATTATAAGTGAATGGGGGACACAGGCGACCCTACCCCAGGTGAGGAGCTCTCTAGAGTTGATGGCTATTAGGATATAAATAACTAATTCTTGTTAGGGATGTGGTCTCTGGTAGTTTGACAGTGTTCCTGTGGATGGTTCCATACCCATTGTGTATGGACAGCGCTAATTGGTCTTGGTGGGTTATTAAAATCAAAAAGAGTACTGGAAGTTGGGATAGGGATGTGGTGGTGGTGGGGATCTAGGAAGAGCTGAAGGGGAAGAGGAGGGGCAAATGGAGAAGAAAAATCTAGAATGTCATCACAACAGGATTTTCAGGCACAGAGAAAAATGAAACCATGCCGTTTGCAGAAAATGGATGCAACTGGATGGGGATAATGATACTAAATGAATTAAGTCAGTATCAGAAAGACAATATGTTTTCTATGATTTATGGTTCCAAGACTTTATATAGTCACTTGAAGACATGTATTCTATATAAGATGAAAGTGTTCATGGAGACAAAAGTAATAAACAGGAAGGAGGGGGAGAGAAAAAGGGAAGGAGAGGGAGAAAATACGCTTGACATACAAGAAACATGTACAAAGGTAAAATTAAATAAACTATTAAATTTTATTTTTATGTGTATGTTTTACCTGCATGTATGTCTGTGCACCACATGCATGCAATGCCCAAGGAGGCCAGAAGAGGGCATCGGCTCATCCGGAGCTGGAGTTAGACAGTTATGAGTTTATGTGGGTGCTGGGAACTAAACCTGGGTCTTCTGGAAAAGCGTCTGGTGTTCTTAACTGTTGAAGCGGTCTCTTTAGCTCCCTAAATACAAACTTTAAGAAGGGGCATTCAGACTAAAGCATTTATAATCTGCCTGCCCATGTGTGTAGCCAGGATTGAACACTACTAGTCCATGTACTCTGCTGTTTGGAAAAATATGAAGAACAGTCTTAAGGCCAGGAGCCTTTGCCTGAGGCATCACCAGCCTGCCTGCTGGCCTGTGTGGTTTCAGCGGAGCCTGTGTACATGCTGGTGTTATGCCTGCCTATACCTTTGCCTGGAGTGAATGAAGGGTATTACTAGCCTGTGAGTCCGTCAAGTCTCTCCAGCCTCCCGCGCTTCTGTGGTCTTTCTTCTCCTGCCATGGGAGCTTGGACCTCAGACTGTGTTTCCCTCCAGGTTCACACTTCTTTCCTCGTGCCACACAGAAGTGTGGAAATGAAAAATAAGATCCTGGAGTCTTATCCATGGGCCTCGTCTGATGTCCAAGGGGTGCCTCAACTCATTGTGTTTCCCTGGGGAAACTCTCCTTGAAGTACTTTTCACAGCTGTGAAATGGGTGTGCTTATTGCATGTCCCTAGAGGAAGATTATATTTATGTCATGTATAATTCCAAGGGTTTTGGTGTACATCTGGGAAACAAACCCATGCCTTGAACTTAGTTATTCCTATTGCCTCCTAAATTTCATGAAGAAGATACTTTAAGAGGAGTAGGGTGTGTGTGTGTGTGTGTGTGTGTGTGTGTGCGCGCATGCGCGCGCGTGCAAGTGTGTGTGGGTTTGAGTGGGTGGGAGAGAGGACAGCAAGGACATATGGGGAACAAGGAACAGATAAACATGACAGCAAGTGCTACA
Source organism: Chionomys nivalis (assembly GCF_950005125.1). Lineage (NCBI taxonomy): Eukaryota > Metazoa > Chordata > Mammalia > Rodentia > Cricetidae > Chionomys > Chionomys nivalis. The sequence continues at coordinate 35,365,202 of NC_080106.1, forward strand.
GTAAGGAACCCCACCCTGGAGGTGAAGAATAAAAATCCAGTCTGCTTAATGACAAATCCAAGGGCTCATGGCCGATTGAGATAAAGCAGAGGTCACAGTCCAGGAGGACTTACTGAACGTATTGAAGAACAATCCCAAAGCAGGGCATGGTAGCACACAAGTGTAATCCCAGCACTCAGGTGGCAGAGACAGGCGGATTGAGAGTTCCAGGCCAGGATGGGCTCAAGGGTAAGACTTTGCCTCATACCTCCAAACTAGACCAAAGTAGAACTGACCAACAAACAGAACTCTAGATCCTGATTTTCTTTCCGTGGCCACAGCTGCCAGCCGTCCCGTCTTCATCCTGATGAAAGCCCAGGAGCTTATCCTTCAGTGAGGGTCAGCAGAGGCTATCTGAATTGGGAACCCCTGTCATTCTTGAATGCATGCCGCCGTATTAGTTTGCTTTTGATTGTGGTGAACACCATGACCAAAAGGAACTTGGGGAGGAAAGGGTTTATTTGGCTCACATGTCCTGATCATGGTCTGTCATGAAGGGAAGTCAGGACAGGAAGGTTGGCTGCTGGCTTGCTCTCAATGGCTTGCTCAGCTTGCTTTGTTTTTACAAAGCTACCTGGCCAGGAGTGGTACCAGCCACAGTGAAACAACTCCTCCTACTTAACCATCAATCAAGAAAATAGGAATACCTACAGGCCAGTTTGATGAGAGCACCCCTCAGTAGAGGTCCCCTCCTCCCTCTGTGGGTGTAGTTTGTTTCAGCATGACAAGAACTGAGCAGCGCCATCATCCTATTGAAAGTATAGGGTATGAAGACTGTGTACCCATCTGCGCAGCCTTGGACACTGCTCAGACCTGGTGTCTCCTGGGGCTCTAGGACAGGTGGCTTCTCAGGGGACTCTGGTCTGATCTGTGGACATCTGTGGACATCTGATAAGGGAAGTGCTTAGCCAGGTCAGGTGAACTTCACTATCAGTATCAGCCTCTTGAAGCTGCCAATCTGCTTTCCCCCTCTTTTTACTGTCTGTCTGTCTGTCTCTCTCTCTCTCTTTCTCTCTCAATTTATTTTTTAAAACAATCTTTTCTCATTTGACATACCAATCCCAGTTCCCTCTCCTTCCCCATCTTCCCCCCAACACTTCCACTCATCCCACTCCCCAATCCACTCCTCAGAGAGGGTGAGGCTTCCCATGGGGACTCAACAAAGTCTGACACATCACTTTGAGGCAGGACCAAGGCCCTCCCCTGCTATATCAATACTTAACAAGGTAAACCTCCAAAGAGAATGGGCTCCATAAAACCAGTTCAAGCACTAGGGATAAATCCTGGTCCCACTATCTATGACCCCACAGACTACCCCAGTCACACAACTGTCACCCACATTCAGAGGGCCTCGTTTGGACCTATACCGGTTCCCCAGCTGTCCCACTAGCTCAGGTCAGCTGTTTCTGTGAGTTTCCCCAATCATGGTCTTGACCCCTTTGCTCATATTATCACTCCTCCCTGTCTTCGACTGGACTCTGGGAGCTCCACCCAGGGCTAGCTGTGGATTTCCGTATCTGCTTCCATCAGTTGTTGGATGAAGGTTCTATGATGACAGTTAAGGTAGTCATCAATCTGATTACAGGGGAAGGACAGTTCAGGTACCCTCTTGGTGGTCTTTGGGGGGGGTCTGTACTCTGAGTTTAACAATACTTAAAAGAAATTTTAATTGACAGCTAGAAACAAAAATGAACAACAAAGGTGGGCGATGATGGTGCACACTTTAGTTCCAGCATTTGGGAGGCAGAGGCAAGAGAATGTCTGTGAGTTTAAGGCCAGCTTGGTCTACAAAGAGAGTTCTAGGGTCTAGGACAGCCCAGGGCTACACAGAGAAACCCTGTCTTGAAGAACAAACAAACAAATAAAGAAAACAATAATTAAAAAACAGTGTGGTAAAAATTGAAACAGTGCAAAACCAAAAAAAAAAAAACCAAACAAACCAAAAAACAAAAACCAATCTGATTGCTGTTGCATCTCCAATTCAAAAACAGGGAAGTTTTTATAAAAGAGACACTTAGGAAATAGAACCACAATAATTATGAATGGAATGTAGATGACAGGTTAACAGACAGGATTCAGTTGAGTAACAAATAAGCCAAACAGATCTCCCAGAAGGTAGAGTTCAAAATAAAAAGAGACCGAAAGTAAGACCATTTAGACTCTGGTGGTTTGGGTGATAAATGCATGTCTTTCACAACGTGGTCCACAGCACTGGGGCAGGACTTTGGGTGTTGATAGTCTAGATGCATTTCCATGTGACTCCGCTTCATGCTCCAGATGGAGGATGTGAGCGCTCCGCTTTCTGCTCCTGTATCCATGCCTACTTCCTTTTCTCTCTGCCATGATGAGGGCTCATCCCTTTGGAAACATAAGCTAAAATAAAGGCTTCCATCTCTAAGTAACTAACAGAGAGGTTCAGTTTGGAACGTTTAAGATCTGTGCAGTGGGCTTTCCTGAACAGGAAACAATTTCTTAGAGTCAAAGGGCGAATACCCAGAAAGTGAACCCCCGCTCCCTAAAGTCCTCAATACAGTGATGATAAATACACAAGGTCTACAGGTCTCAGGACCATGGTGGGAGAGGAGTGGGAGGGGCCAGGAAGCAGAAGGTTTCAGATTTCTCTATGGCCATACTGGACGTGGGATGACACTAGAGAAATACCTTCAAAACTGAAGGAATAATGGTCACCACTTGGAAGTATGTACACAGGCAAACTATCAATCAAACAAGGGACAGACAAGCATGATATGAGAGAATTTCTGGGAAGTAGAGATGCTAAGAAAACATCACTAACAGATACTTTAGGTATGTGCCCCGAATAGGGGAGCTTCATTGCTTTGGTCTGGCTTTAAGGTTTGTTTCTTTTACTATAAGGACGTTTCCAGATGTATATATGATAAAGCTTGTCAAAAGCTTTTGCTGTTATTGTTTCACTGTATTCTTTTTTTTTTTTTGCCTCAAGCAATATTTTAAAATATTCGTGTCCAGAACTTAGAAAGGAAAGATGAGGGTTGAATAAAGATGTTTTAGGTTAAAAAAAAAAAAAAAAAAAAAAACTATCCCCTAGAAGCTACTTAAGTGTTCCGTCCAAAAGAAGAGAGGATTTGCCAAGGAGAAAGAGAGGGGATTCAGCAAAGGAGACCCATTCGCAAGAAGAAAGCGAATCAAATCTGGCACCTTCCAGAGCCTTCTAGGGGATTTTCTCCAAGAAAAGAAACTTGCTAGATAGCTGAGCAGCTAATGTCTTGAAAAGAGATTTAGACAAAAGGCAGAAAATTTTAAGTTGCATTAGTGATAAGTTCGCACGAGTAGGGGGATGTAGAGAAAAAATAAAGTCATTATGTCTAGAGGAACCAAAACTATACAGGAGAGAAAACAATCGTTATTAGCTTATTCACGACTGGACAGCTGAAATGTCAACATTGACTATTGTCTGACAAAACTACAAATGGTTTTATTGAGAATAGTGTGTGGGAATAAGGGTATTTGGTGAGGCAAGGGGAATGAAGAAAAGCCCAGTTGTCATTAGAAGTGGAGCAGGTCAAGACAATGTTTAGAAGGAACCACCGAGGATACCATAGTAGGTTTGCTCTTTAGAGAAGCGCAGATAAATGCTAACGTTTTCTCTTTGGAGCTTTGTGAGTCAAGATGAAAGTGGGGCAAAGAGTGGCAGTTGCTGAGTTTCATGTAATCTTGAACAACTCTTTGACTCCTTAAGTAGATGCCTTTATACATTTGATAATTGTAAAATTAAAGATCGCTTTAGTAGAGTGCCTGTTGTGTCTTGAAGACCCCCAAATTAGTTTTTATTATTATCTTTATTAGCTCTAGTGTGCTGAAATGGAGCAGGGGTGAAAGGAAGGGAGGAGAACCTTTTTCAAAAATTATTATTATTGCCATTGTGTGTGGGGGGCACCCAGGTGCCACAGCTCAAGTGTGGATATCAGCAGACATGCTTCAGGAGTTGTTCCTCTCCTTCCTCTGTGGGATCCTGGGATCAAATTCAGGTCATCAGGCCTTTGTGGCATCTCACAGGCCCAGGAGAACCGTTCTGGATATAACACAACTCACGCTATTAGCTCGAAATCATTTTCTGGGTGATGATCTGGCTGTTGAACCTCAGCAAAGACTTGGAGACCTGTGCTCTCTTGAGAGGGAAGGACAAAGTCAAGTCTTTCACACAGACTCTCTACTCCGTGTTTGGGATGGCACGCTTCATTTTTCTTATGACCGTTTACCATTCATACCTCTGGGTCTGGATACAGTCCAAGAATGGAGTCGTGTGAGAATTGTGAGTGTTGAGAGAAAACTCCAAGAAAAAGACAAGAGTCTTGTGACCTCAGTTTTTTCAAAATGCAGAAGTGTTCTTGGAATGCGTTTTCGTCCTCCTCCCAGGTATATGGAGAGGAGTGAGCTAACTTCAGCTGTCGTTATTCACGTGTCTCTATGGAAATACGGTTCTTTGCCACGTGCGGCAGGTCTTTGTGATTGCACGTTACTTGGTGACCCTTATCCTCAGAGTATAAATTGCCTTATGCTCTGACTAAAGTTGGCTATCGATAGCACGAGACTTTAGTTTGCCTTATTTTTAGACCCCGCTCTCCCTGGTTCACGACACCAATCAGAGCCGTAAACACCACTGCCGCTTATGATTGTCTTCGGTAGGCAATTGTGAGAGGGTCTTGGAAGGGTTAACATTGGTCCCCATCGCACAGTGAGAGGGAAGTAGGGCTGGGAGTGGAGCCCAGCTCCGAAGTCTAAGTCCATGCTCCTCCCTCATCCTCTGCACCCCCAATGGCCCAGAGCACACAGGCGCAATCTTGAATGACAGCCCCACAATAGAGTCGTGCAGAAAGTCCGGATGTGTGGGGGACTGGCAGGGTCCAGCTACATCTGTGCGGTCTTGCCAGTGAACAGACCCTTGGGCCGGTTCCCTGGTTACGGACCAGAGGCCTGCCCTTCTGTTCTTGGGTTTGCAGAGCATCCAGCCTCAAGAGTGTGGCACCACAGAACCAACCGGCTATGTGCTTAATCTTACAGATCCCTCCAACAAGACAATTGGTTCTCTTTTCACCCCGGGTAGGATGGGTGAGGGCTGAATGTGAACCGAATCGTCATCTTGCTCAAAACGAAGCCAGCAACTTGAGCTAATGGATGTCACAGGCCAGGAAAGTAAAACTCTAAAACCCACTGAGATATTTTTGCCTTACCTTCATCTTGCTGGCCAGAACCTCTTCCCTTCACCCCTGGCCAGATAATTTGGAACCTGCAATGACTGGAAGTTTTACGGGTCCCTGGAGCTGTGCAAGCTTGGAGGTCCACTGAATCTATGTTTTGTGGATACTCAACTTTACTGTTGTTTGTCTGAAATAGTCTTGATATGCCGTCCAAGTTGGCCCCAAACTCACAATCCTCCTGCCTCAGCATCCATTCCAGCTTCCATTTGTGCTTATAGGTGTGTAGCATCCTACCTGCATTTAAACGTGTAGTTCTGGTGTGGGCCCTCTTTCCTGCTCTCTTTGTGTGTCTTTGCCACCTCTAGATCCAGTCCTGCACACAGTGCCAGCTCTTCTCCAGGATATGGGCACTCTCAGCGAGTATATTTTTATTGTGAAGACATCTGCACCTTCTTGCCAGCCAAAAACAACATATGGAAATGTCTCCCGCATTTTCACCAGGGGGCACTCACTCCTTTTCCATGGATGGCGAGAGAGACTTTTTGGGAAGTCTTTGCTAGCCAAAATAGAATCTTTTTTTTGTAGGCACAGTGACTGTTGGTTTGAAATAGCTCTGTCCTAAAGTGATTTCTTTGTAGCTAAACAGTGTTTCTGTTTGAAAGATAACTGGACTCTCGGACGTTTTCTTGGTAAATGTTTAGGGCCCAGCTTGCACACTGCCAGGAAAGCGTTTGGGGCTAAATGCTGCCTTATTCTCCCATGAAAATGAACAAAGCCAGGAAGACTTTGAAACAACAATCTGCATGCCTAATTTGTAGGTACATTTTTTTTTTTTAAATAGTTGAAACCCAACAAATTGAAGCCGGTTTTGAAAACCCTCTCTGTAGGGATTGCCTGGTTATACCCCCATCGCCGTGATTCATCGTCATGGACAAGTGGAGGGTCCTGGGGGAAACGTGTTTTCTCAAGTATGAATTCTTCCAAATAGAGAGCCATTTGTTTGCTATCGTATCAGTCTATTAGCTGTGAAAGTGACACACTCTCTGTCAAAGGATGCACGCAGTCAGCCAAGCAATAGAGCAGTGTATGGGGGAAGAGGCCTACTTCTGGTAAAAACGGATCATGTTTGAGACTTGGTAAAAACAATTATGGATCTCTGATACCTTCAAATTAATTAATTAATTAAATAATTTTGGTTTTTTGAGACAGGGTTTTTCTGCATAGCCCTGGTGGTCCTGAAATTAGCTTCTGTAGTCCAGGCTGGCCTCGACCTCACAGAGATCCTCCTGTCTCTGCCTCCCAAAAGCTGGGATTAAAGGTGTGCACCACCACACCCTGGCTCTTTTAAATGAGCATTGTATTGTAACTCCAGGGAAATATAAAGATTTACTCAAATGTACAGAATGGAGGATAGTGGGAAAATTGGTTTCTCTTGTCCTGTTGGAGTCTTGGCATAGAGACATATTTGATCTGCCAAAAAGTCACCAATCAATCAATCATCAATCAGTCAGTCATCAAAGAGGTAAATTAAAATAGGCTGTATTCACAGCATAACTTGTCCTTCAGTCTGGACAGTGAATGGTACCATGGAGAAGAACAAAAGTTTTGGCATAAGATCAATCTGGATTCAAATCTTGGCTCTAACACTTCTCTCTACAACCTTGGGAAATTTAACCTCTTGAGCTGAAAGTTTTCTGACATATAAAGTTGGGGGAATTATGGTATCTACTTAATGGAGCCAACATGAGGGTTAAGGGGACAACCCAAGGAAGGTTTCTGTTACATAAAAAGCAATGAGCAGAGGTAGGTGTTACCATGATCTTAATACTGAATCAACCCTATTCCAAATGCTCGCTGTTATATAACAGGGAAATAATCACATGGGTTGAAGTAATTTATTACTTGGCTTTTTTCCCCCTTCAATTAACTTCAGTAGCCAGCTATGGTAGCGCTAATTAGTTATTTAAAAAACAACAGCTGTTTGAGGGAGTTTACTGTCATAAAACACAGGATCTCAGAGTTGGGAAGACGAACCGATTCATTTCATCCAAACTTCTTTTAACATGAAGGGAATCCTTCAAAAAAAATCTTTAAAATAAAGCCGATTTATCCACATAGCCATAAATAATGTGTCCATATAACCACAGTACCCGATTGAGGTCCTTTCTCACAAATAAGGGCTTCCCCACGATCAAGGAGAGATTTCTTTTTATTTTCTGTATTCCAGCGGACTGGTACGTTTATTTTCATTACTTCTTGTTGATGTCTGAAACATGTTAGAGGATCTTCTAATCCAGCTTTCAATGAAATATTAAAAATATTATCGAGTAATAGGCAGATTTAATCCAATATTAATAAGAATGCCAAGGGTATTACTTCCAGAAATAAACAAGCCCGAAATTTACAGGGAAACACATGAGTGCACATGCATGTGCACACACACACACACACACACACACACACACACACACACACACACACACTCCATGCCAACCAAAGCAATACTGAGAAAGAAAACTGAAGTTGGATGTATCACACTTCCTGACCTAAAATTATAACTCCAAGTTATACTACTTAAAATAACGTGGTGCTGAGCCTACCCAACCTTAAGATATACTACGGAGCCATGGTAATAAAAACGGCAAGGTTCTGTCATAAACAGACATATAGATCAATGGAATAGAACAGAGGACCCAGATTATGTCCACACAATTCTAGTCACCTGGTTTTTGACAAAGATGGCAAAGAGGAGACACAAGAGAAAAGACAGCCTCTTTACCAAAGAATGCTGGGAAAGACATATGTGTAGCATGTAGGAGAATTCAGCTAGACCCTCATCTCCCACCTTGTAAATCAGTTCCAGATGGACCAAAGCCTTGAATGTAAAGCCCAGAATGCTGCATAATGGTAGAAGAAAGAGTAAGAAACACACTGCAAGAGACTGGCACAGCTTCAGACTTTCGAAACAGGAATCTGGCTGCTCAGGGCATAAGGTCAACAATTGACAAACAGGGCTGCGTAGAACTGCGAGCCATCTGTACAGCAAAGGAGACAGTTGCATGAAAAGGCAAACCACAAAATGTAAGAAAATCTTTGTCAGTTCTGCATCTGGCAGGATTTATATCCAGAGTGTATAAAGAACCCAGAAAACTAAACCCAAGGAAATAAACACCCAATTAAAAAACAGTCTTTGGAATCTGAACAGGAAGTTCTCAAGAGAAGAAAAGAATTGGCTGGGAAGTCCTTTAAAAGGTGTTCAAAACGTCATCATTCAGCAAGCAAAATGCAAATTAAAACCGTGTTTGAAATCACCCCTGTCAGAATGGTTATCGTTATCAAGAAATCAACTGGCAAGGAAAGCTGGCACTGGTGTGGGGAAGGGGAGCCCCCGTGATCCTTCTGTGTAGGATCACTGTGGAAATCAAGGAAATCAGCGTGGATGGTTTTCAGTAGCCTAGAGAGCTGCCATGTGACCTGCTAATCCACTCCTGGGCAGATACCCAGAGGACTCTCACTACAGACACACTGGTTCACCTATGCTCACCGGTGCTCTAGTCACAACAGCTGGGAAGTGAAATCAGTCTAGATGTCAATCAACAGATTCATCCGCAGAGAAGATGGGATTATAGTCATTTGTAAGGAAAAATGAGATACTGAAATTTGCAGGAGAATGAATGGAGTGAGAAAACAGACTGAGGGGACCCGGACCCAGAAAGACCATCACTCCACTGACTCTCTCTCACTCTTGAATCCTGGCTTTGAAGCCCTAATTTGTGTTGAATTTGGAGCATCTGCAGAGACCCTGAAACTGAACAGGGAGCATTGTGGAGAGGAAGGCTGAGCAATGGGGAGGGGTGCTGGGAGTGAAGAAGAGGAGGGATGTCTGAGGGAGGCGAGTTTATGAAAGGTGTAAAAAATATGGAAACTTACTAATTTGTAAACCAATCTCAAAATACATTGTTTTATTTATTTATGTTTTAAATTGATCAAAAGGAGGTACCCTGCAAGGCTGGATAGGGCTGCTTCTAGAAGCCACGGTTGTTAAACAAAAATTCAGTGCCGGCAGTGAGATTACCCCCACTCTGCCATCCCTAATTGTAGATCAGAGAGTCACCGGAAGTCCTTAAAACAATATAAGCCTTTGCATTTCCTCTCGGTTGTTCGTAGCACTAGTTGAGAAAACTTAGTTGCTAAAGACACCCCATGTTGGGGCTGCAAGATCGAGAGAAGCCAACCTGGAACTGAACTGGCAGCTTTCTCCCTGCTTGCTAGCTTCTGCAGTGCCTGAAGGTGTCATGCAGGCTGCTAGGGCACAAAGACATTAGCGGTCTTATTCTGCTGTGAACCCTATGAACTATAAAAACAGCCTGCCAGGCAAGATGTGCATAGCAGCATGATTAATTTTTTATATAAAACACAAAAATCCTGTATGAGTAGAAGCCACAGGAGGTACTCATAACTAGCACTGTAAACTTGATCACAACCCATGGCCCAGCAGGGCATAGGTTCTAGCGGGGAGAATATACTACTATTGCTTGGCTAAATGTACATAGTTCAAACTGCCTTCTAGATACTGATGTTTATACTCATAGATCAGCCCTGGTGTCAGCCCTGGTCAGAAAAGCTTCTGTCTGCCGTGAGCTCTGGTTAATGCAGAGACTCAAAACTGGTCAAATGGCCATAGTAAGTGACTCTTGAGTGCTTATCTCTGTGGGGTTTCAGAAACCAGGGACAAAGTGGCTAACTGAGGTTCCTATTAATATATCAAAGCAGATGCTGGTCCCTCTCTCACTCAGTACCTGTGGCTCCTCCCACCCCTCCCAGCATCACTCAGTATCCGTGGCTCCTCCCATCCCTCCCAGCATCACTCAGTATCCGTGGCTCCTCCCATCCCTCCCAGCATCACTCAGTACCTGTGGCTCCTCCCATCCCTCACAGCATCACCCAGTAACTGTGGCTCCTCCATCCCTCACAGCATCACTCAGTACCTGTGGCTCCTCCATCCCTCCCTGCATCACTCAGTACCTGTGGCTTCTCCCAGCCCTCCCAGTATCACTCAGTACTTGTGGCTCCTCCTGGCTCTCCCAGCATCATTCAGTATCCATGGCTCCTCCCAGCCCTCCCAGCATCACTCAGTACCTGTGGCTCCTCCCAGCTCTCCCAACATCACTCAGTATCTGTGGCTCCCCCGCTAGCACTTCTCACCCCTCTCCCTTCTTTGAACCTCTTCTCCCCAGGGGCAGGATTTCTTTCTGCTTCCCTTCTCCCAGCCTGATTTCTATGTAACAATCATTTTGGCTCAGCAGCTCTCTGGCCTGGGCCATCTGTCTTGGTCAGAGGCTCCTTTCTTGCTCCCCCTTCCCTTCTCTGCTAGCACGGTCCTGTTTAGTCTGATGGCCATACTCAGCCTGGACTCTCCCCTCTGTCAGCTTTCTTCCATACCGTCGCAACAAAAATCTTCTCCATACTATAGGAGTAGTCATATCATCCACATTTTTATTTCATTTTTTCACTCATTCCTCCAAATGGAACATCTATATCAATTCTTCAGGGCTCAGAGAGTACCATGAAGAGTCTGTAGAAAGAATTTAAGAACTGAAGGTTGGGACAGAATGTTGTGAAGTGCCGGCTCATGGATGTGTCTGTTGTACCCATGAACTCATAAGACCAGTGGTTGCCTGCATAGGACAGAGCAAGACAGGCCCATCAACATTCCATTATTGACAAAGGAAGGGCTCATAAAGCTCCTCCCTTCTCAGATGATGTGGTGGTTTAAATAGGTATGGCCCCCATAGACTCATGTGTTTGAATGCTTGTCCCATCGGGAGCAGCACTATTAGGAGGTGTGGTCTTGTTGGAGTAGGTGTGGCCTTGTTGGAGGAAGTGTGTCAGTGTGGAGGTAGACTTTGAGGTCTCATGTGCTCAAACTATGTCTGGTGTGACACTCTACTGTTTGTGCCTATGGATCTGAATGTAGAACTCTCAGTTCCTTCTCCAGCACCAGGTCTGCTTGCACACTGCCATACCCTGCCATGGTAGTGGACTAAACCTCAGAACAGTAAGCCAGCCCCAGTTAAGTGTTTTCCTTTATAAGAGTCGCTGTGGTCATGGTGTCTTTTCACAGTAATAGAAGCCTAACTCAGACAGATGAGCTGTTAAGAGTTAAAAGCTGCAGAAGGAGGGGCCTATCCCTCAGTGTTGTAATCACTAGACATTGTCCTCATGCAAACAGAAAACTTCCACCTGTGCTCATGCAGGCAGCCCTAATGAAATGCAGTGGTTCACATGGTAAAAAAGACGTAAAAGTAAGAGGGAGCTTTGAGGAGAAGAGAGTTAGTGGGAGGAAGAAGGGGAGAAGAGAAGATAACGGGGAAACTGATCAAAGAGTTTGTGTACAAAATGGTGGACGAATAAGTAACTTAATAATGGCACAAAAATAGGAACCTTATTTGGGCTGCATTCTTCAAAACTTAAAATTTATATTTATTCGCATGTGTGCATGTCTATGTGTGAATGTATGTGCATGAGTGTGCACCATGTGTGCATGCATGTGGTGATCGGAGAAGGATTTGTGGGAGTTGGTTCTCTCCTCAGCTTTACTATGCAGTCATGGATCATGGCGCCATTTTATGTATCAGAAGCAGGACATCAGAGTCTAGAAATAGATACAAAATGTATGGTCAAGCAATCTCTTTATTATTTATTCCCAAAGTCTCAAGAATGTCAGAAGAGAGTGTGGAGTGGGGTAGTGGGCGTGGTTTGGTATAGGGGAGCGGCAGTGTCAGGTTGGGCTACTTGACATTGGCCATGGCAATGACTTTGGTGGCTCTCACACCAAAAGGTCAGGGTCTAAGAAAAAAAAAAAAAGGAATTAGGACTACAGCAGCTTAGAAAGACTTTGTATGAGAAGTGAAAAAAATTGACAAGACAAGAAGGCATCTGACATTCTAGGGAAAAAAAAAATACACGAGCCACACATCTAATTTGGAGGGAATATCCTAAATTTATAATTAACTTTTACAACTCAATAATAGGAAAACCTATAGCCTTGTTAAAATGAGAGGGATGGGCTCAGACAGACGTATTTTCAAAAGAGAAGTGAAAACGGACAACAGCTACGTGCAAGGCACTCAGCATCACTAGCGACCAGGAAATACAATCGTATGCCCAGGATGTCACTCAATGGGAGACAACAAATGGGGGCAAGTGCATGGGGGTGAAGGGAAACCTACGGGACAGATGAATGCTACACCAAGAGTCCACGGGACCCGACATTCTCTTCCGGCCTCCATGAATACCCACACGCATGTGGACGCACCCTCTGTTACAGACACATGTACATATACACGAATAAAAGTGAAGTAAATTTTGGGGGCTGTAGAGGTGGCTCAGTGCTCGGCAGTGCTTGCTGCTCTTCCAGAGGATCCGAGTTTATTTCTCAGGACTCACAAGAGCCCAACCTGCTCACAACGGCCTATACTACCATGCTACCCCAGAGGGTCTGATGCCCTTCTTCTGGTCTCTATGGCGCCTTCTCTCACAAGGCAAAGACATGAAAAAAATTGAAATAAAACCTTAAAAAGGAATTCCTCTCCCCCCCTTCCCCACCCAGTGTGGATGTATCTGGAAGTCATTGTGCCAAATGAAATAAACCAGATCCCCAAAGAAGATTGTCGCATGATCTCACACACATGTGGAATCTAAATTAAACAAACGGGTCAACTCTATAGAGATGAGAAAAAAACCGGAAGGGGCAGGGAAGGGTGGGGAGAGAGGGGTGAAAGGGGAGAAGTAACAGATGTGTAGGAAGAGCAAGTCTGGAGATGGAGGGGACAAAACGAAGACTGTAATTAATGCTGCTTTCAGTCGGTTTCAGCCGCCCCTGTCAAAAGGAGTGTTGTGAGGTGACAGATATTAATCTATTTTGTTATCACAAAGCCCTCCACTATCTGTGCATCCCATAATAGCTTGTTGTAAATCTCAGACATCTACAATAACATCAGCTAGAAATACAAAGCCTGAGTAAGTGTGTGGTGAGTGGGACCAAGCTGTCTTACTGCGAATGAGGTAAGGTGGTCCTTTTGGATAGGGACGGCACCGGGTCAAGTGGTTCGCGCTCACTCCATTCTACATGGCTTTGTCCCACGGAGGACACAGAGTGTGAGCCTTTCCTCGGTGTTGGTTTTGGCCACACTGTAATGGTGCTTTTACATCTGTTCTGCACTTCTTAGAGAGACATGAACCTATGGTGGCTTATGTTTTATGCTGGTAAAATAAAAAAGAAAATAATACATTGGTCTAAGACTCATGTTTTCTCTTTCCGGTGTGACCTACTTTGTCCAAGGCATCATATTTGCTAGTTTTATTTGACCATCTGATTTGACCATTTGTCCATTGTATCTATCTAGGGAATCTCATCATAGAAAAGGATGTTAGTATACCACATGGCATGTGATATTTTAGAGGCTAAATAAGGTACAGAGGTGAGATCCTGGCATAACATCAAAATGATAAGTATAATAATTTTCCTAGTTGGGGATAGGCTTCCTTCTAAGAATCCATTAATATTCTATTTAATATAGTAAATATATAATAGATTCGACATAAATAGTTGCAACTTCCTTTTTAAAAATATTTATTTTGTATACAATATTTTGTCTGTGTGTATGCCTGCAAGCCAGAAGAGGGTACCAGACCCCATTACAGATGGTTGTGAGCCACCATGTGGTTGCTGGGAATCGAACTCAGGACCTTTGGAAGAGCAGGCAATGCTCTTAACCTCTGAGCCATCTCTCCAGCCCTAGTTGCAACTTCTTAATAAATGTTATTTAAAGCAGTTATGGTAATAAAATAAAGTATTAGCATTCTAAAACCTTTAAAGAAATGGCAGTGCATGGGAACTCTGAGTGTGTCACTCCCCCAGCGGCTCTCACAGGTAATCGTGAGATACAGATACAGTCTTCATTGTATCTCTGTTTGATTGAGACAAGGTCTCACTGTGTAGCCCCCTCGGCCTCCAACTGCGATCCTCTGTCTCAGCCTCCTGCATGCTTGGGTTACAGGTGTGAGCCACCTTGCTTAGGCTCACTCTAACTCACCATGCATTTGCCAAACAGATTTCTTTTCCACCTATCTCGAATTTTCAATTTGTACTTTCTTTAGACAGCATCGCTTTATGAATGTCACGCTGGAACTCACGTACACCAGGCTGGCCTCCAACTCACAGAGATCTGTCTGCCTCTGCTTCCTGAGTACCAGGCTTAAAGCCACCACATCCAGTCTATTCATCTACCTAACCCAGCTTGGCCGACACCATCGAATGAAGGAGGCCAAGAGCAGCAGACCCAGGTAGAGCGGACACTAGAGGATAGGAGACGTAGGGCGGCAGCTGTCAAGCTGCTGCATGATGGAAGTCAAGTCCTGGGTGGCAGAAACTTATTATTTCACAAGAGGCGTGAGAATGGCAAAGTTTGCAATAAATATTCCTATTTTTAAGCGCCAGTAACCAGTTAAAAAGTATAAGTGTTCGTAGCAAGTTTAGCCTATCTGTCGGCCTGCTGTAGCTAGACAGCAGTTGACTTGGGTCTTTGGTGTGTGTCTTTTACCTTTTGCTCATGCAATTACAGTGATTGGACCACAACATTCTTTGTGCATTATCTGTCTAGGCTAAGTTGTTTTGTGGCTTTTTAAACAATCTTTAAAAAGATTCATTTATTTTTATCCTATATGTATGAGTGTCTTGTCTGCATGTATGCGTATGCATCATGTATGTGCCTGACACCTACAGAGACCAGAAGAGGGCACTGGATCCCGGAGACTGGAGTTACAGATGATGGTTAGCTGCCAAGTGGATGCTGGAAACTGAACCGAGGTCCTCTACAAGAATAACAAGTACTCTTTCTTAACCATTAGCGTCTCTCTAGCCTGAGCTGATATTTTGTTTATGCTGTAACAAATACAGCTTGCCTAGAGATCAGAGTGCAGAACTAAGTCACTAGTTAGCCATAGAGGCCAGGCAGTGGTGGCACACACCTTTAATCCCCACACTTGGGAGACAGAGGCAGATGGATCTCTGTGAGTTCAAGGTCACCCTGGGCTACGTAAGATTGAATCTGTCTAAAAGAGCAGCAGAGCTCACACAAAGGTGATCCCAGAACTTGGGATTTCATGACTTTAATCCCAACATTAGGGAGGTGGAGACAGGAATGATATGGCTGGGCAGAGAGAGGAATATAAGATAGGAGGAGACAAGAGTTAAAGGCAGACCGAGGATGCAGTCATCCAAGGACAGGATTGCCCTTTTGATCTGAGCATTGGTAGAGGTAAGAACTCTCTGGCGGCTGGCCACTCTGCTTCTCTGATCTTTCAGCTTTCACCTCTGGATAGTTGACTCTGAGTTTTTATTGAGACATTTAGAATTCACGCTACACTAGCCCAAGGTTCTTATTTTATTTCATTTTTTAAAAGGTGAGTGCTTTTCCTTTCGTGTTCATTCTGTGTTATCCAACAATGCAGGCAAGAAGTACAAATGGCTAAGTATACATAACATCTCTGAAATTAAACCCGTGGGAAAGGCGTGGATAAACCACAAACACGACAGAAAAAGAAACAGTGCAGCAATAACACAACCAACATTGTGTAAATAACCCTGGGTGGGAGGAGTAGAACTGAAGATCTGCTGGTTAAAGTGACCCTCTAATCCTTAACAATCAGTAATAAGTAAGTAATAACAGAATGATGTGATTTCGGACAGGGTAGCACACTGCTGGTCTTTACTGCCCTGGTGCTGTTTTGTCCCCTGGGACTCCTTGTCATTTGGTTGATTATGGCGACTAGGATTGAGTGCCATGGGAGAAATAGCCTCAGTCCTTGTACACTGAGCTCTGAGTTCCACCAATGGAGATAAAGATGTCCATTGGAAATTGACAGACAGCCGGAAGAAAGATGACCTAATGGCTTTTTTCCTTTAAGATCACCTGATTTCAACCATTTAAAGCAAAAGAGCTCAGAGGATGGGAGAAATCGGCAATCAACTTTGCTTTTAGTTCAGAACGCCGACCTCAGGAGCACACTTGTCTAACTGCTCAGCTTGAAACGTCAGCCACAGTTCCTGCAGTCTTTTGAGCCTTGCCTTGTTTCTCCTTGTTGGTCACATGCTTTGACCAGCTTTGTATTAGGACAGAGATGGGAAATTGAAGAAGCAGTCAGGCAGACAGACATAGCCTTGGAGGCTTCAGTAGCTCAAACTTCTCTTTTCGACTCCACCTTTGCTCTATCCCATTGGCTGGACTGATACTCCTAACCTACAAATCTACCTTGTTATTCTCTTGTATAAAAACTTCTAAAATTTCATTGTTCTTACACCTGCAGGGTAACCAAAATGACACTGTAGTTTTGAACTCTTGTTCACCTCTTCAAGGCCCATTCTTGGCTTCCCAGATGTCCCTGGTTGACGTTCCTATCCTTCAGACCTCGTGACATTTCCTCAGAAGCATCCCCATTCCCACAAAGTAAGACTATACAATGGAAATAGGGGATTCTCTTAGGTCATGCTAATTTATGTAGCCACATTAAACAAGTGAAAATAAATAGGTAAAACTAAGGGTTCTGGTATAGTTATTCAATATATATAAAATATTATACATATCTAATATATATCTTTAACATAAAAGCAATTTAAAGTTATTGATATCTGTTATTAGTATTTGGTGGATGACCTTAAAATCTGCTGTGTTTGGTACACAGAGCACATCTCTGTGAAGAGTGGCTAGCTACACCTCACGTCCTGACCAATAGCGATGTGTGGCTGGGGCTTCAGTGCTGGACAGTGGAACTGTAGTCTAAGATTGATTGCTACTATTTTAGTCCATTTTATCCCATGTGTTCTTTACAAAACATCATTTATGTCTCATACCAATATGCCAGTTCCTGCTTATAGTTCCTTCTGGACTGTGAATGATATGAAGAGACTGGGCATGTTTGCTGCATTCCTATGCTCAGTACATGTGTTTGTTGAACCCTTGCTTCTGATTTTCAGATACTGTGAACCAGCCTGTCTACTCATTTTCTCTGAGTTAACATGCACAGTTAAGGGTGTGACATTCACCCAAGTTGAAGACCCAACAGCTAGCCGACTCCTTAAAAGTTATTGACTTGCGCTCTTTTCTTAAAAATTCAGATTGATTTACGTGTATTCATGCTTGTCTGCCTGAATGTGTGTCATGAGCCCTTTGAAGTCAGAGGAGGGCGTCAGATTCCCTAGAACTGGAGCTGCATATGGTTGGAGTCACCCTATGGGTGCTGGAAACTGAACCTGGCTGGGTCTTCTGCAGCAGCAACAAGCGCTCTTAACCTCTGGGCTGTCTCTCCAGCCCTTCACTCACTTTCTTAGGGAATCTTGTTCAAAAATAAACAGTACATCCTAAGTTAAGTATATTATTCTAATGTCAGTTTTCTGGTTTTGACAATGTGGTATAGAAATATGAATTATTATCAAGGGGAATTGATTAAAGGTTACCTTGGAACAAGATGCTATTTTGCAACTTGGAAACTTAAACTATTTTGGGATACAATGTTATTTTTTTAAAAGTATCCCATCTGGGTGTAGTGGCTCACATTGCAGGTCCAGGCATTTCAAAGACTGAGACTGGGGGACAGCTGGAGAACCACTTGGGCAACAGGGTGAGTCATTGTTTTGTCAGAAATGGCCTTCACAATTTAGGCAATTCTAGATAGTTTCAATATTCCATAGCTCATAAATGTTTTTGGTTTTTATCATCACAATGCTGTTTCTTAAGGGCAGAATTCTCCATGGGCTGGGAAAGGCCCGAGATCAGCAGCTCCTAGACTTTGTGGATTCCTGCCACACTTCAGAATATTAGTATTCTGGCAGCCCTCTCGGAGTGATTAGGAGACTAAAAACAACATTTAAACAAATTAGGAATAATTACAATGCAATTATTAGCACAGTGTTAACAATGCCTCCAGTGTTTAGAAAGCAGTCAGTGGCCACTCTTCCACACTGCTCTGCTGTTTGGTAGAGTGGGTTACAGCCTGGACATATATTCTCTTACACATTTCCAAATGCTTGCCTGCTCAGTCTCACACGTCTGTGCCCAGGGCAGGAGGCACCACCCTTTGTTTTTATGCCTTAACTGAACTGCCCATTGGACACTGCAACTGTGGATATTAACTTTGATTCAAAAAAATGTTGCACTGGACAAAACAAGGTTGTGTTGTTGTTCTGGAGCCATGGTTTATTAGTGTTCCACGGTGCAATAGTGGAGAAGCACAGACTTAGACACAGTGGGAATGTTTTCACTTTTGGCCTGTGTAATTATTTTTACGAGGGTTGAGTTAGAACCCTGTATATTTTTTGACATATGTTCTAATACAACATTTAAAAACCCTCATGTAATTTTTTGCTAAATGGACAATTTCTTGAGAAATTCTAATAACTTGCAAATTCCACAAAGATAGTAGAGCTAGCTATGGTTTCTTTGGTGTCATTTGTCCTATGGTGTTTGACTCCATTCAGTTCAGTTCTATCTCTAGAATTAGGTAAACAAACTTTTAATCTCCCATACAGTGAATTTCTGGTTGACTGTTCTTGCCAATCCAGACATAGACCTTGAAGAAAATCATCTATGCTTAGAATGTTCATGGATTCGTTTCTCAACTACGTGTGAATCACATGCTGTGCCCAGCACCAAGGGGCTCAGTGAGCACAAGGGAGGTGAAGAGTTAACACGGGTTCTTTGCTCAGTCTTGGCAATGACATTGGTACATACAGACACCTAAAGGGATGTCCACACATGCCACCCTCCAGGAGCCTGACTCTGCAGGATACAGAGCATCCCAAATCCTTAGGTTGCTTTGTTCCGCCTGTATAGTCCGTGCTTTTCTCTCTTGACAGTTTGAATGTAGCTTTCACGCTCTCCCTGCCCGTGTGCATAATAGATCTCTCTTCCCCACGATAGGTAAGACAGTGGTATCCGATTACACCTGCTGTTTACCAAACAGTTATATTGTAGACCCGTTTTGTGTCAACAGACATGTGAGTTAATATACACAGTGCAGCCAGAAAGCACAGAAATCACGCTGCCTGTGCTCAAACCCAGTTCCGATATTACTAGCCTGGTGGGTCTTCTGAAACCCAACTTCTCTGCGTCTCAACTTATTAGACTGCCAAATGAAGGATGATCACATGACCCTCCTCACTGTGCTGCCACAGGATTAAATGATAATGGCTAGAAGGCATAGTCTAAAAGCTCCACATTCGTTATCTGTCGACATCAATGAGTTTCAAGCTAGTTTAAAGCAGTCAACATTGTAAGGAAATACTCACAGATGAGTTTGGAATGAGGGGCGGGGCTCTCTGATGGTCCCCCCCCCATGGCATCTCAGGAAAGTGGATCTCAGGTTTCAGTGTCTCACAACCACCTAGGGAATGGGGTGAAAATACAAAGGTCCAGGCCTGACCTAGGCGGATAGCTTGCAGGCTTCCCTAGCGATTCCAGCGGGTCCAGACATTTGATCACTGACGCTCTGCAATTCTCTGTACTTTCAGAGCTGTTCATCTACAGCATAATATTTAGTGGCAATGTAGACCTCATGGAATAAATTTGCGCTGAAGTATTTAAGCACTCCACAGTGGTGGTTGTTCAGGTAGTTCTCCCCCTCCCCCCCCCAGTTACAATTGCTGCTTCCTTGGGCTGTTCTGCTCTTTGTGAGCTATGATGCGGTTCGCGAGCTGGGCAAGGGGCTGGAGATTGAAATACACACACACACACACACACACACACACACACACACACACACGTCACTCTTGATCAAGAATGCCAAGAGTGCCAACTTTATTGTGTTCCAGAGCAGCTTATATAGTGCCTTCCCTGACAAAAGGCCACGCCCTTGCTCTCAGGATCCTTCAGCTGTAAGCCATCCGAAACCACTCCCTGCCATCGGGAACTCCTGAGAGCAGCTGCAAGCACAGGAAAACAAGTTGTTTTGCTCGGAGCAGCTGCAAGCATAACAAGCTGTTTATTGCAGCAGGCAAGGGGACATAGGAAATTCAGGGTCTGGGGGTCCACAGCCCCCAACACTGCGGAGAATCTTCAAGGAGATCATAGTCTTCTGTTCATGAGTCACCATGTCTGCTCAGTATATTTTTTAGAAGTGAAATTGCTAGGGCCTGAGTATATGCATTTCGAATTATGATAAATATTATCAAATTGCCCTCTGGAAGGTTATGTCAATTTACTCTCCTGCCGTCTGTGTTGAAGAGAACACCTTTCTCTCTTATTCTGTCATTTTTCTCTTAACTTAGACTTTAACACTCTTTATTTGGGGGCATTGATGAAATAGATCCACATCAATGATGCCTGAATCTGTGAGCACCCGGCAGCCACGTTTCAGAAACCCCTGGATCCTTATTATTTTCTTCTCAGCCACCTTCTCCCCTACCTGGCCCTGGCTTCCACTAGTACGGCTGCCTCTTGTTACATGTCTGTCATATGCCAAAACCGAGGACAATGTCCTGCTTCTCTTGATTCCCGGCTGAAGCTCCTATTTTCTACAGCCAAGTTATTTATATTCAAGAAATTCTGAAGTCAAAAATACAATTTTCTCATTGTTAGTTCCTAGATGCCTTGCTCTGATCATATCTGCATCCCTGAGTGACGCATCATGGGTGTGAGAGCTCTCTGGTGATTTAGGAACCTGCCAGGCAATTAGGGCTTCACCACTGTAAGGATGCAGTAGTCTAGTGTGCTATCAGCACCACACTATGATGCATTGCCCCAGAGTAGAACAATGGCCCCCCCAAAATCGCCATGATTCTTTTAGACTTAGACTTGAAAACTTCATTTGGAATTAAGGGATAAATATGTCCCCCACCACAGAAGAGAGACGGGGGGGGGGGGAGGGGGGAGAGGGGAGAGAGAGAGAGAGAGAGAGAGAGAGAGAGAGAGAGATCAGCTCTAGGTCATTGTCTAGTATGAGCTGGAGATAAGTCTTCAGGCTGGAGGGGCTGGAGGCTTTCTAACTGCAAAAGTAGTCAATGGTGCTAAGGGAAGACTGGCATCCAAAAAAAAAAAAAAAAAAAAAAAAAAAAAAAAGGGCTTCCTTACCCTACTGTTTATGGTGCGCTTCCCTGTAAGCCAGGAGGCATTTATCAGAATTCATTTGTCCATTTGCTTCTTTCCCATTTCTCTCCTTCCCCCTTTTCATTCATTCTTCTTCTCTTCTCTTCTCCTTCCCTCTCTCCTTCCCTCTCTCCCTTCCATTCTCCCTTCCATTGCTTTTATTCTTCCTCCCCCTCCTTTTCTCCCTCCCTCCTTCACATTCTCCTTCCCTTCTCTTTCTCCTTTTTAAAACCCACAGCCAGTATGTGCCAGGGAACCATACACTGAGTTCTAGCTCCTGCTTTTCACGTTTGTTTTTAAAGGGGAATCCTCCTTAATAATAACGTGGTCCATTACTACAGTGTGTCTTGAACTCTTGACATAGGGACTTTCTTCCCCCAAATCCTAAAGTCCACTGACAGGGCCATTCCTTTTCACATGGTAGTCTCTGTCAAACAACATCCTTAAAATGAAATTGTGTTGAGGAGAGCAGAGAGGACCAGAGAGAGGAAGAGGAGGAGACAACCCGGCTCGGGTTGTCACTAAGGACTGGAGGAGTACAGGCTGTGGAATTACTCTGATTTGAATTTGAGTTCTTATGTAGTTCCTTTTGCATCTGGGCAACTTGCCTTAACCTTGTTGGGCTAGTAAGATGGAGGTGTGTCCAATAACTGCCTTATAGTGATTAAATGAGTTGATTGCATTGAAAGGATGTGCCTGGTAAGATTGAAGTGCTAGCAATTGCGGTGGCTGTTATTTTTACATCTCGTTACCCACAGGGGAAGCCACCCTGATGCTTGGCAGCAAGGGAGAAGGGCCACTGAGTAATCTGGTATTTGTAGGCTCACAGCATTTATTCCCCAGCCTAGATTTTCCCTCTGGATTAAGGTCCTGTAGCACCCACTTTAAAGGACAGACTTCCAACCAGGCCATCCTAGAAGTTCATGGGTCCTTCTAGAGACTTCTATATTGTGAAACTCAGGACCTGCCAAGGGAGTGTGAAAGTAACCATTGGCAGAGTTGAGGTGCAACTGAAAAGTGATCCTGGCTGTAGGAAGGAATGAAGAGGGGACACTGTCATTGCAGTGTGCCAGGCTCTGTGAAGAATGCACGATTATGCTCAACTCTTAGCTCTTCACCGTGGTGTTAAAACTCCATCGAGTAGATGAGAAAGACAGTGGAGGGAAGTCAGGCGACTTGCCCCAGGACATCCTATAAGAAATGTATGGAATCAGGACTCTGTTCAGGTTGTTTTGATTCCAGAGCCAGAGGTCTTAATTGATTTACCCCTCTATACACATGCTGCGCTCCCAGAGATCATGGACATGGTGAGGCATGTTCACTATCCGCAAACAGTATGTGAACTCGGGATGAGACAGGTAGAAAACAGACCAGGAAAAGAACCCTAGCCTCTCAGTGGCTAACAGAGCTCCAGGAAGCTCCGGGTTCCCTGAGGCTGGGCAATCAGCACAAATGGAGTTCACTAAATTCAAGGCGGGGGTGGGGGGGTGGGGGGTGGGGGGATGGGGGGTGGGGGGGTGGGGGGGCATTTGCAGGAGGGGCTCTGGGCTCTGCACTTGACTTCCCCACCCTCCACAGCCAGCTTCCTTGTGATCAACCCGTGCAGGGACGGCGTGCACTCTGTAGATAAGCAAAGACGATGCAAAATCCATCGCCTCTTTCTGCCCCTCCCTCCTTAGTCTCCCTTCAAAGCAAACTGCAAGGAACAGTTGTGCTCCGGTCGGGCATGACGATGTCATCCCAGCACAGAGCTGTGAGCAACTTAATCCTGCAGCTTGCAGCCCAGGGCTGCATCATCATGGCCGGCTCTGGGTTGCGGGGGGGAACAATGATCTTCTGCGGCTACCGATACATCTTTTCTCAAAGCACATTCGGTGGAATAAACACATCAATGCCAGAGACGATATTGTCACTTACTCCAGCCAGCCTTTAATTTTAGCTGGTAGATGGAAAGTAAGTTTGTTGAAATGAGTTTTTCCTAGTCTGCAGGAGTCCCGTTCTCTTTGGATTGGCGATGGGAGGCCAAAGAGGCCACTGTTTCCCTTGAATTTTTTTTCCTTGTTGTTTTGGAGAGCAATTTTCTCTGACATGTAGTTGGTTGTTTTATGGCTCTGAGAAATATATTGGTTTATTCATCTGTTGCAACTATAATAATATTGCCATTGGAGTCCCACTCGGTAATAAATCAGACCATTCCTTTCTACTCTACACAAATAATTAAAATAAAAACCGACTCTGCCAGTGAATTTGTCCTACAAGCTGAATAGAAGTGTGTGCTATAAGTCTAGATATTTTGGTTGACACAGGACTGTATATCTTAAAAATAAGAAACCAAAAGGTGGGAAAATAAGACCTTATTTCATTATGTACAATTTATAACATTTATCTTGAAGATAAAGTCGCTGTCCTTGGCTGCCTATTAACTGGGAACTAGGATTCGAATACTGTGGGGGGTGTTCATGTTTCACAGCTTCCCAGACCCCCAACACCGTTCTCTCTCTCTCTCTCTCTCTCTCTCTCTCTCTCTCTCTCTCTCTCTCTCTCTCTCTCTCTCTCTTTCTCTCTCTCTTTCACTGCTTGAGCCCTGGAAACAAGAACTGATTATTTCTGTCTTCATACTTGCATGTACATTTTCATTTTTTCCTCTATAAAGAAGTAAGGGAAATATATAAAAATGCACAATTAAAATCAAAGTAAAGATGAGTCCGAGAAACAGATAGAAAACAGGGAAGAGGTGCAGGAGGGTGAAGTGACAACGGAAGACAGACACAGAGCTGGTACTCTCTGAGGGAGGAAGGCTGTGTGCTGTGTACTGGGCTCCTCTTGGGTGAGTGTCCTGACTCCTACTGATGGTTGATAAGACACACTGTGAAGACCAAGAAGAAGTTACACCCAGTATTAACATTAGCGAGGGTTTTCCCCTCCAGGCCCTCACGAGGAGGACCCTTCTACTCAGGGACAAGAATCTTCAACAAGATCCTTAAGAAACACAATTAATTAATTGGACTTGCCCTTATACTCGGCACATCAAGTTGCAGGGGTGTTTCTAATAAGGCCAATTGTGAAGCCATGACAGTGACTCCTTTTGGCCTTGTGTAAGCCAAGTAGAGAATTAGATACACTCAATAGTCATTCCCAGACTCAGCATGAGTTAGTCACCCATGAAATAAAGGTTGCTATGTCCCTCCTCCCTTCGTATATAAAGGGATGCCAGGTGATTCAACAGAAGCCAATATTGCTGTAATCTCAGGGCTGTCCTGAAGCAAAGGCTGGCCTGCTTCTGTTACTTAGCTGATGTACATCAGCCTGGTGATGGGGTGGGGCTGGAGGTCTATGGTGTCCTTACTCTGTAGCTTCTGTACTTAGGGATCCAGCTAAGGGTTACTCCATCTCCATGGTTTTTGTAATGCTAAGACAGGAGAAACACTCGAGAGAAATGTATCTAGATTCCCAAGGCTTCTAGCTGAATATGTTTTTTAACTTCTCAAGTCTGTTTTATTGGTCAAAGCAAGTCATACGGCCATGTCTCATTGCAAAGTTGGTAAGCAAGGGCAGCCATACCTTGGCTGGAAGTGGAGAATCTGTTTTATATTAGAGCCTCAGGGGCATTCAAGGATAGCTTTGGACCATATTTTGAGGAACACTAACCCAGGGAGAGACTGGATTGTGTTTCCTCAGGGAGTCTTTCAGACACTTTCCCCTGAGCTGGACTTTAGTTGCATGGTTGATAGGGGTGTTTTTGTCTGGCTCGAGGCCTCTGGTTGCTGCTACACTATCGATGCTGGGCCCTCCCTGGAACTCCTCTTGAACATCCTCTTGTTGGACACACACACAGTCGAACACAGAAACTAAAAGACAAACATGCTGTAAGAAGAGCGGCGAGCTGCGTTCCTGCCCAGCTCCGCTCGGCTAGCTTTCCCCGAAGTAATTACATGGAAACTGTGTTCTTTTAAACACTGCTTGGCCCATTAGCTCTATCCTCTTACTGGCTAATTCTCACATCTTGATTAACCCATTTCTAATAATCTGTGTAGCACCACGTGTGTCCATCTTGGAGAGGAGAGCTATAGCGTCTGCCTGACTTGGCTTCTTTCTCCCAGAATTCTGTTCTGTCTACTCCACCCACGTAAGGGCTGGCCTATCAAAGGCCAAGCAGTTTCTTTATTAATTAACCAATGAAAGCAACAGATAGACAAATGACCCTCCTCCATCACAAACAAACAAAACATATGTACGCAGTTAATTTTTATAACATTTGTATAACCCAGTGTATGGAAAGTATTATCATTTCAAAGCATAAAGATTATCATTCTATTCTATATCTTTTGCACTGTTCTTGAAATTCCTGTGTGTGAGAGACAAGAACATTTTAGTGTTAACTCTCACGTGCATGGCATTCCACACAGGTAGGTAGTGATTACTGTAGTGCACAGCAAGACCCAGAGGTGTCTTTTGAGGCACATGAATATTCAGCTCCTTTGTAAGAGCCAGCTGACCTGTTGATTCAGTGTTTCAACACTGTGATAAATTGTCCAGTAGTGAGCAGTTGTGATGAACTATGGAAACTCCTAATGTAGATTAGAGGCCTTAGAGTCTTGGACTTTGCCACAGATAAAATGGGCCCATACTACGACCTGAATGTGGTTTGGTCCCCATGATGGATAGTGTCAATTGTCAACTCAACAGGAATTGCAATCATCTAGGGGACACCTTCACATTTGCAAGGGATTGCTTTGATTAGGTTAAAGGAGGTGGAAGACCTCACCAGAGGGCCTATACCATTCCCTGACTGGGTTCCTGAACTGAACAAAAAATAGGAAGCTGGCTGAGAGCCGTCATTCATTACCCTCTGCCTCCCGACAAAGGGAAATGGGACCAATGGCTTCAAACTCCTGTCACCTCAACTCCCCAGCCTTGACAGGCCGAGCCCGCCAAACAAATACTTCCTACCGTGCATTTCTCTTGTTAGAGTATTTTATCATGACCGTAGGAAAACTAACTAAGTCCTCCGAGTCACACAGGAGCTTAATCCCCTGAGTCTTATGTTGATGGTGGTTAGAGCAGAAACTTAATGACTGTTTGGAGGTGGGCTTTTTGAGAGTGGAATAGACTAGTTGGATCATGGAGGTAGATTCTCTATGATTGAACATCGGTGCCTTTACAAAGAGAGGGAGGAAGATGGGACACACGGAGATACATTCATGTTCTCGGCATCACGTGATGCAGCCTGGTCATGCTGTTTGGATTCCTGTCTCCAAAACTGAGCTAAATACAATTCTTTATAAAATAGCCTGCCTCAGATACTCAGATATTTCCTTATAGCAACAAATCTTTGCCAAATGTTCACCAGGTACACAAATCGGGCCAAATTTATTTATTTTCTTCCTTCCTTCCTTCCTTCCTTCCTTCCTTCCTTCCTTCCTTCCTTCCTCCCTCCCTCCCTTCCTCCTTTTCTTTCTTTCTTTCTTTCTTTCTTTCTTTCTTTCTTTCTTTCTTTCTTTCTTTCTTTCTTTCTTTCTTTCTTTCTTCTTCTTCTCCTTTTTATTCTCTCTCTCTGTCTCTCTCTCTCTGTCTCTCTCTCTCTGTCTCTCTCTCTGTGTCTCTCTCTCTCTGTCTCTCTCTCTCTCTCTCTCTCAGCTGTTGTTTAATTGAGGCAGTATCTTGCCAGTCCCAGGCTGGCTGAGAATTCACCATATAACTTAGGCTAGTTTCTCCGACAGGGTCTTATCCAAACTAGTCAGAAAATGACTTGCAGGAGTTTCGATCCCAGGGAGACCAGCTTGTTTGCTGGGGATTTGTCATCTCAGTTTCCCATCACCCATCCCCTACCCTAGTAATAGCACCCAGTTTTCTCCAGCAGACTTTGTATTCTCCGCCCTCAGCCCCGTGCTTTGGGAAGTATTAAATCTATGTTGAGTTGTAGTGGCTGACACCCATTCACCCTGACCATTGAGAGAATTTTGTTCCTTTGGTCACAGTGATTGGGAGAAAGATCAGCACGTTTAAACCAAACTACTTGGTTTCACCAGAGACATCTTGGGGGTTTTGTTGGAGTGAGTATGTGAGCAGAGGCTGACCTGGTCTTGAACTTAGAAAGCTGTGATATGGAGTGGCTGGGGCCACCAGGAAGTCTAAGGCTAAAGTCCACACATGGCACCATGGTGGAGGTGCGAGGTATAGAGACAAGCTGATCCTCAGTCTGTGCCCAAGCTCTGGAATTCATCTGTGCTGGCTTAGGGGATATACTCCTGCAAGATAAATCTCTTGGTACTACCATTTTGGGTTCATAAAAAGTTTAAACAAATTGCTTCTTCAATTTTGATGAATTCATTTCCAATGAGGATTCCTTGGCTGATCATTCCTTATGATGCTTCACGAATGTTTCAGTGGGACGATGGGATTGCTTCCCTCTACTTGGGAATTCCCATGTATTTTATTATGTAAAACAGCTTTTAGAGTTTGAGAAAGTTGATTAGTTATATTTTTCTAAGACGTACTTGGCCATTGCACCATTTTTTTTGGAAGGGGGATGAGTGGGGTGCTCATGTTTCTCACGGAACATGCTGTGCCAGGTTTGCTTTGGGAGGGAAGGAGCTTGTCTACATCTTCAGTAATTATATGATTACGTAAGTCCTACCTCCAGTCTTGCCCACTTCCTCATATCCTTCTTACCACCTTGGTGTAATTAAAGTACTTTATCCTTAAGGACCCATGTGTCTAAATAGATGTTGTGTATTTGACAAAAAAAAAAAAATGTGTTTTAGACTTAATTTAGATTGCTAGGCAACCAAATTAAGATAGACTAGATATTTAAATCAGGCAGCTTGGCTTAACTATTTATATATTCACTGGGTAGATGGACATTTATTTATCTATCTAGCAATAACTACTTATCTAATAATTATCTATGAACTCAACAAATGTTTACTGAGCTACGATTTTGCTCAGCCCTTCACCTCTAAGATGCAAGAATTTGGAGATCTTCCTCTACCGAGTCAAATTCTGGTCCTTCCATGGCTGCTCCTGCAATGCCCTCCTAGCCCCGTGGCCACTTATGCTGCTCTGGCTTGGTTGACGCTAACCTGGAATCTGAGATAGATCTCTGAGTCACCACATCATGAGAAGGGGAGAGCATATCCCAGGATCTTACATGGATAAGCATGTTAAAATTTGACTTCTTCCTAAGATAGCATCATGTTTAACACAGCTGGCAACTCTAGGAGATAAACAGAGCATCTATGACTGCCCTTGGCATCACGCTGGTTGTAACATTCAGAACTGGGGGAGTTGTTTGTTCTCTCGAAGCGCATTGCCTTACCTGTCAATTAGGGAAGACATCAATATCCACATTATTGAATTTCATGAGGATTCCGTGAGCTAAGGCACACATGGCACACAAACCAATATTAACATCAGGCAACATCTAAATCTCATTATATTGCTAGTAACAATAACAATAATACTATATATACATATAGAACACAAACAGAATCCTGTGCCTTAGTAAATGATGGTATTTTTTTTCCCTTGCTTAACTTCATGTTTTCTTCGTTTGGAGGAATCACCCTTGGCTACAGTTCATTGCACTGAACTACATTAATCTTGACTGGTTTTGTTCTTCTTGACAGTAATGAATAGAAACTGATATAAACCAGCCATTAGGCCATGGAAGAGGGGTGCAAATGCCCCTTTCCAAGGCAGTGTTTAATTACCCTGTGTGCATGGAATACCATATGTTGCCCCATGTTGCAGTCCCTCTGGCTGCAATCTGCTCTGGGTTACAACGCCCTTCTCCTTCCTTCTTTTCTTCCTCCCTCCCTCCCTCTCTCCCTCCCCTCCTTCCTGCTTTCCTCCCTCCCTGTTTTCTTTCTTTGAGACTGGGTCTCATCTAGCTCAGGCTAACCTCAACCTCTAATTTACTATTTAGCTAAGGATGGCCTTGAACTTCTGTTACTCCAGGGATTACAGGCATGCACCATTACACCCAGTTTATGTGATATTCGGGATTAAACCCAGACCTTCTTTTTACATGTATGAATGCTAGGTAAGCAAGCACTTTAGCAACTGAGAGCCTGCTGTGCTCACTTAAAATTTTTATTTCTTTTAATGTGTATGGGTATTTGTCCTGCATGTATATCTATACACCACACCAGTACAAGACCAACAGAGATCAGAAGAAGGCAGATCCCCTGGAATTGGATTTATCCACAGTCAGAGTGACCACATGGGTGCTGAGAAATGAACCCAGTGCCGCTGGAAGAATAGGCAGTGCTTTTAACCACCGAGCCATCTCTCCAGATCATGTTTAAAGCCCATACTTGCTTTCTCCTCTGAATAGCTCAGAGAGAGGTTTGACTCAGTTGTTCTTCCTCATGATTTTATTTTATTTTATTTTTAAGCTTTTATCTATTATTTTCATGTCTCTGTGTGTGGATGTCTGAAGACAACTTGTGGCAGTCAATTTTCTTTTTCTATCCTGAGAGTTCCAGGTTGATAGCAAGAGTCTTTACTCACTGACTCATTTCATTGGCTCATAATTTAATTACTTTATTAAACATTTAAAATTGTATTTTGTGTGTGTATGCACATGTATGTTAGCATGTGTATGTTAGCATGTATATATCATGTGCTTGTGTGTATATGTTAACATGTATATGTGCTTGTGTGTTTTCACATGTATATGTAAATGTGTATGCACATTCACGTCATGGTGTGCATGTGGAGGTCAGAGGACGACATGTTGGAGTCAGTTCTCTCCTTCCACTCTGTGAATCCTTGCTGTGGGATAATGCTCTTATACACTGTCACTTGTATTGGTTTAATAAAATGCTGATTGGCCAGTAGCCAGGCAGGAAGTATAGGAGGGTCGACCAGGCTAGAAAAATTCTGGGAAGAGGAAAGGCTCAGTCTGCAGTTGCCACCCAGATGCAGAGGAAGCAAGATGAAAATGCTGCACTGAGAAAAGGTACCAAGCCACATGGTTAAACATAGATATGAATTATAGGTTAATTTAAGATGTAAGAGCTAGCTAGGAATACGCCTGAGCTAATAGGTCAAACAGTTTATAATTAATATAAGCCTCTGTGTGTTTCTTTGGGACTAAACATTTGTATGACCGGGTGGGACAGAAACTTCTGATTACAAATCCTAGTGATGGAACTTGGGTTGTCAGGTTTGGGGCAAGCACCTTTACCTGCTGAACCATCACATTGGTCCAGTAATTTTATTTTTTGATCTGCCAACTTTCTTATTCTCTTCTGTGCATCGTCTCTTTGCCTTCTTGTTTAGTGAGTGATACCAGCTGGGCTTCACGGGCTGGAACTAGTTAGTGCTTGATGAATTGAAGACAACAGAACTTCTCACATGGTGGTGAGGTAGTTCTACATGGGCCAGCACAGATTACTGCTTCAAACACATTGTAATTGAGCACCAAATACCAAAAAAAAAAAAAAAAAAAGTTGTGATTGACTGGTTCTAGGAATGTAACTCAGTTGGTAGAGTGTTTGCCAAGAATACATGAATCCCTGGGTTTTATCCATAGCACCACATAAATCAGGTATGGGAGCACAAACCGGTCATCTTAGTACTTAGCTACATAGTATGGCTAGCCTGGGCTACATAAGACTCTGTCTCCTCCTACCCCCACCACAAAAAAGTAAGATAAAGTCTGGGAAATGCTTTCGTTTGAAACTCAGCTTTGACGCTTCATTAGCCACTCACAACACACTGGGAGCATGAGTGAACATGAAGAAGGGCTGCTAGTTATCAAGGAAACAGTGCTTAGCAAGCCCAGGACGGCGCTTTCCTCCTCACCCCACCCCCAAGAGACTGATTTGTCCGTGAATCTAAAACAAAGGCCGGCAAGCTTTCTGGAAAGAACAACGCCTATTTCGAGCTCTTGGGGCAATGGAGCTTCAGACAGTTGACACTCAGATTGGCCTGTGGTATAGAATGACGGTCATAGACAGTGCAGGAAGCAGTGAGCAAGGCTAGATGCCAGCAACAGTTACAAAATAAGTAGAAGCCCAGAGATGGCCCATGGCCTGGGGCTTGCTCAAGAAAGGGACAGAGAAGGCAACCAAAAGAGGTAGTTGTGAGGGAGAAGAGAAAGTAAAATGACATCTTGATAGCAGGCAGGACAGGATTGGCAGTGAAGCCAGGCAAAGGGCCTTCCACCTCCCAAGGAGTAGAGGGAGAACAACCCTGGAGCTTCTGAGGGACAGGTGTTAGGATATCAGCTAATGACCAAAACAGATTCCAGAGACTCTGGTCACAAAGTCGGGGAACTAGATGTATCTGACAGAGGCAAGGCACACAGATCCAAACGAAAGCAAGGTTTGATGCTCAAGGTTGTATACCTCAGTTGACTCCAAAACATAGGGAAGTCTTCATTTTCTGAAGTCTGTGGCTTTGGAGCTGCTACTGCATTTTTGTCTTCCTCTCCTTGAGAAAAGCAATGCTAGCTTTCTACGTGGATCTTTTGATAGATTGTCGTTGTGGCTTTGGAGAACATTCAAAATCTACTTCCACCGTCCCCTTTAGAGAAAAGTGTTTGAAATGGTAATGTGTCTTTTCCTGCTCTCAGTGCATCCTGACTGCACCAAAATCAGCATTCTGCCCAGAAAGGGAGTATCTTGGACCACCCCTGCTAAATGCAGAGGGAAATGGGCTGTTTCCAGGGGCAGGGAAGCTGGGAATTCATCCCTCTGTGGCAGTGGGGCAGTTATGAACCGATGCTTTGAGAATTTTTCTGATACCTTCTCTGTGTCTTTTCCAAGGAAGAAAATTCTGTGCTTCCTCATCCAGCAGATCCTGGCTGACTTTCGCCTTTGCCGTACATCATTCTCTATTTATCATTATTGATAAGAAACATCGATAGTGGCTGGGGTTTCTTCTGCTTCCCTCGGAGATATGCTGTATGTTCAAGCTATAAAATATGAATTTGTAAAGACAGCTTAGAAAGTTTCCTAGGTTAGTTATGAGACCTCTCAGGTTCTGAGCACCAGGGATTGCCCATCAGGAAAAGTAATGGTAAAAAAAATGATTTAAAAAGATATCCTGATTTTGCCCTCTGCAAAAGTGTTTCATATCCAGAAGTTTATTATAACTTTGCAATAACCTTGTAAAGTATCCTCTGAGTTTATTCTCTGGGACCTCTGAATTAGACTCCATAGGTAAGAAACCAGGTTTCTTACTCTATTCTACATGAGAGTTAAGTAACAAGTTTCTGGAACCATTTCTTTGTCATGTGAAATCCGTATGACATATTTTTCAGAGGACCTGAGGAATTGCATTAATTGAAATACTACCTTGGCATTCTTAGGAAAAAATGGGACTGCCAAATGTGGTCATGTAGATTGTGGACTATACACTTGAGTCTTCACATCAGCTACAACACAACAGCTTCATCAATGAGGAACCCTCTGCACAAAGAGGCTAGAAGGTTGTTTCTACATGTTACTTTTCTGTGAGAAACTGTTCATATGGCAACAAAGACCATCCACATGTTTTTTTTTGTTTTTTTTCTTCTTCACTATTTCCTTTTTTAAAATTTATTTATTTAATTATTAAAGATTTCTGCCTCCTCCATCCACATGTTTTTAATCAACAATTCTGATATATTTAGTATTTGGTTCTGAGTATTGAAATAACCATTACTTAGTAAAAGTACAGGCTAGAATTTTATTTTTCTGAATACTTTTTTCTTTGACCCAATTCCAGAGTTGTCAGGATGTCTCTAGTCAGTTCATCCTATGCCCCGTATCACATTATTCTAGGAAATTCTTTCCATCTATTCATCCATCCATCCACTCATCCATTCACCATGCAACTACCCATCCACCCACCCACTCATCTATATATTCATCCATCCATCTACCAAGCAACCACCCATCCATCCATCATCCATCCCTCCACCATCCATCCATTCATTCATCCACCCATCCATCCATCATCCATCCATTCAGGAAGTTCTGTTAAATAGGACTTAACTTTCATATGACACCCTTCCTTGTTCAGAGGAGATGAAGACATTTAGCATGGTTTAAGGGACTCACAGATTTAAGAGGGGGTCAGACAGGTAAGAGGTCAACAGAGTGACTGAGAAATTCTTGAATGCTCCAGTCACTAACTCTCCAGTTGAGGAACAGATGTGTAGTTTTGACTACGAGCTGATCATGTTATAGTAACGGTATGGTATGGTCATTGACTGGGCCTGATGGTGCCCAGAAAATTGGTCAAACATTTTCATAAGTGATCCTGGAAAAGAGGTTTTGGATGAGTACACTGAGGCAAATAGATTGTCCTTCCCAGTATGGATGGGCCTCATCCACTCACTTAAGGGCCTGCCAGCAACAAAAAGCCAAGCAAGAAGAAACTTCTATTGGACTGCGAGTGCAGCACTTGATCTCCTCTCTCTCCTGATTTCAGACTTGAATTGAAATTTGAGTCTTTTGTTTTTTAGCTAAATTTATTTCATGACAACTTCATATAAGTATACAGCACACTGATTACTCTCACCTCCACACCCTCTCCATCTCCCTCCACCAACTCATCTTTCCCCACATCTGAATCTCTTTGTTTTGTTTTGTGATTGAGTTTCATCTAGAGGTTGTTCACACAACCATAGGAATGTGTGAGCTTCTAGAGCAGTGGTTCCCAACCTGTGGGTCGTGACCCCTGTGGCAACCCTGTATCTCCAAAACTATTTACATTATGATTCATAACAGTAGCAAAAATACAGTTATGAAGTAGCAGCGAAAATAATTTTATGGTTGGGGGTCACCACAACATGAGGAACTGTATTAAAGGGTCATAGCATTAGCAAGGCCGAGAACCACTGTTCTAGAGCTTGGTAGACTTCCTAATGGGTATACAACTAGAGACAATGATTCTGCCAGAATCCATAGATAGTCAGTAGTTCCACAGGGAGGGGTTAGGCCCCATGAGCCCCTCTTCCATCCATAACTGACTATTGACAGGTCCAGTCTTATGCAGGCCCAGAGCAGGCAATTTCAGGCTCTGTGTGTTCCTGGTTGCAATGATGGCGTCATGCGTAGAAGACAGTGCTTTGTAGCTCCTCTCCCGATCACTCAGCTCTTACATTTTCTTCTACCTCCTCTTCTGAGACATTCCCTGACCCTTAGAAGTGGTGGTACGCATGCTTTGTTTGGGGATGAGCATGCAACAGTCATGGAATCTTGGCACCTTGAGCAGCTATGAATCTATATTAACTGTCATATGCTGTATAGACAAGCTTCTCTGACCAAGGCTAAGAGTAGCATTTGTCTATGGTCATAAGCATAAATATTTAGAATCCAGTTTGATGCCATGTCAAATTAACAAAACAATAGTACATTACTCCCTAGGGACTGTGACATCCTCTGCCATGGGTTTTTGAACAAATTTATGTATTTTAATCATACAGTATCAGGTATGAATTTCTTTCTTTGGAGTGAGTCTCAAATCCACTCAGAAAGAGGTTGGTATCCCCATAAGAGTCATGCCGCTTCTGCACCAGAGGGCAAATCTGGCCTGGCAAGTTGATACTGTAGCTTTCAAGATTCACTGTTGCCTAAGATTATTGAGTTTTCTCCTCTGGCAGCCAGCATGGCACCTTCTGCCACAAGGTACTCTAGGGCATAGAGAGGGAGTTTCCAATTTAGTTCTAGCTTTGCCTACATCCTTTCCCCCAAGATGTGTGGCATCTTCAGCAACATGGTCTTATCATCTAGTTCAGGTGGATAATGACAATAGTCTGTATTGTTTTCAGGGCCTCCAACAGCTGTGTGGAGGTATCCTGTACCTGGTACTGAGGTTTTCATTTGGGCACTCATGGCTGCTGGGATTGGCATTATCCACCTGTGTAGTGTATCTCTGTCCACATGCTCTTAAAACAACAAAATAGAGGTGTAGAGTGATGAGTTTCGATATGTCTTCCTACAACCCCACATCTTTTACCTTTTCTCTTTCCTCGTTTAAACCTTATCACCCTTGTATTCCTCCCTTCCACTTTAATTTCATGTGAGTTTTTTTATATGCTTCCCACTTTGGCCATCCCTCCCCTCATGACCTCTTTCCAGTTTTCTGGTCTCTACAGATATTCCAAGTCACATACAAAACTAATTTCAAAACTATGGTCCATATATGAGAGACAACACATGACATTTCTCTTTCCGGGGCTGGGTTACCTCACCTAGTATGGTGTTCTCCAAATTCTCTTTAATTGCCTGCAGTTTTCATAACTTCACTTTTCTTTAGTAGAGTAGAATTCTATTCTTTAAATGCACCACATTTTTGTTATCCATTCATCAGCTGATGGAGATCTAGACTGAGTCCATTTCCCAGCCACTGTGAAGAGGGCAACAAGGACCATGCTGTGCTTGGCTTTCTATTGTAAGATAGTCTGTAGCTTTTTTCTTCCCCCTGTTCTTTCTTTTTTTCCTTTTCTTTTTTTTTTTTTCTGTATCTTTATCTGGGTTGGGTATTAAAGTAACACTGGCTTTTGGGAGTGCACTTTCTTTTTCAAATTTCAGAGAATAATTTTTAGAAGTGTTGGCTTTAGTTCTTTAAAGTTCTCAGAGAGAATTTTGCTGTAAATTTATCTCTCTTTTGTTTTGGTTGGGGGAATCTTTCTTTCTCTTCTTTCTTTCTTTCTTTCTTTCTTTCTTTCTTTCTTTCTTTCTTTCTTTCTTGATTTGTTTATTTGAAAATTCTCTCATACATTGGTTCCCCTCCCTCCTCCCTTCCCTCCCCACCTCCTGCTTCCTCCTCCTCCAGATCCACTACTTCTCTGTTTCTCTTCCAGAGAGAGAGAGAGAGAGAGAGAGAGAGAGAGAGAGAGAGAGAGAGAGAGAAGCTCTCCCAGGAATATCAACCAAACATAGCATAACAAGTTACAATAAGACTAGGCACAAACTCTTTTATCAAGGCTGAATGAGGCAACCCAGAAGGAGGAAAAGGGTCCCAAGCACAGGCAAAAGAGTCAGAGATACCCCAACCCCACTGTTAGAAGTTTCACAAGAACACCAAGCTAACAACCATAATGTATATTCAGAGGACCTAGTTCAGACCCATACAGGTCCTTATTTGTCTCTTCACTCTCTGTGAGCCCATGTGAATTTTGACTAGTTGATTCTTTGGGCCATAAACTCATGGTATCCCTCACTCCTCTGGCTCTTAAAATCCCTCCTACCTCTTATGTGGGATTCCCCTGGCTCTGCCTAGTGTTTGACTGTGGGGGTTTTCATTTGCTCCTGTCAGTTCCTGAATGATGCCCTCTGATGACAGCTGAACTATGCACCAGTCTATGAGTATAACAGAATATCATTAAGAATCATTTCATTGACTTTTTAAAAAAGCACTTGTATTTGGTTGTATCATGGGTCTCTGGGCTGTACTGCTCCTGGTTCCTGGTCATCCAGGCAGCATTAGAAATGGGCTCCCTCTCACAGTGTGAACCTCAAGTTATACCAGTCATTGGTTGGCCACTCCCACAACTTCTGTACCACCAATACCCCAGTCATCATATAGGCAATCAGATTGTAGGTCAAAGGTTTTGTGACTGGATTGATGTCCCACTGCTGGAAGTAGTGCCTGGTTATAGAAGATGACCAGTTCTGGCTCAGCACCCCCCAATACTAGAACACTTTGCTAGGGTCACCCTCATAGATTTCAGAGAGTTTCCACAACACTAGGTTTCTACACCCCCCAAACCCTGCTCCCCATCCCAGTCATCTTTCTCAATGATCTCTCCCTCCATCCATCCCAACCCTGCTGGATCCCTGTGATTCCCATCCCCACAAACCCCCCAGTCCACCCACTAAACCTATTTTTCCTTCCCAGTGAGATCCTTCCTTGAGCCTCCCCAACCCCTTGTTACTTAACTTCTCTGGGTCTGTGGACTGTAGCCTGATTATCTTTTAATTAACAGCTAATATCTACTTGTAAGTGAGTACATACCATGTTTATTTTTTCTGGGTGTGGGTTACCTCATTCAGGTTGACTTTTTTTCTAGTTCCATCCATTTGCCTGCAAATTTCATGATGTCATTGTTTTTTAATAGCCAAGTAATACTCCATTGTGCAAATGTACCACATTTTCTTCATCCATTCTTCAGTTGAGGGGCATCTAGGTTATTTCCAGGTTCTGTCTATTATGAATAAAGCTGCTATGAACATAGTTGAGCAAGTGTCCTTGTGGTAGGATACAGTGTTGTTTGGTATATGCCCAAGAATGGTATAGCTAATTCTTGAGGTAGATCAATTCTCAATTTTCTGAGGAACTGTCATATTGATTTCCATAGCAGCTGTGCAAATTTGCACTCTCACCAGCAATGGAGGAGTGTTCTCCTTGCTAACATCCTCTCCAGAATGAGCTGTCACTTGTGTGTTTTAACTATTATGACAGATGCAAGTTGGAATCTCAATGTAGTTTTGATTTATATTTCTCTGAAGGCTAAGGATGTTGAATATTTCTTTAAGTGTTTCCCAGCCATTTGAGACTGCTATGTGGATAATTCTCTGTTTAGATCTGTATCCCATTTTTTAAATTGTATAATTTGGTTTGTTGATGTCTAGTTCTTGAGTTCTTTATATATTTTGGAATAATCCCTCTATCAGATGTGGAGCTGGTGAAAATTCTTTTCCATTCTGTCAGATGCCCTTTTGTCCTATTGGTGGTGTCCTTTGCCTTACAGAAGTTTTCAATTTCATGAAGTCTGATTTATTTATTTATTTATTTTATTTTTTAATTTTTATTTATTTATTTATTTATTTATTTATTTATTTATTTATTTATTTTGATTTTTCGAGACAGGGTTTCTCCGTAGCTTTTTGGTTCCTGTCCTGGAACTAGCTCTTGTAGACCAGGCTGGCCTTGAACTCACAGAGATCGTCTGCCTCTGCCTCCCGAGTGCTGGGATTAAAGGCTTGCGCCACCACCACCCGGCCAAGGTCTGATTTATTAATTGTTGGTCTCAGTGCCTGTGCTCTCTGTGTTTTGTTCAGGAAGTGGTCTCCCGTGCCAATGAGTTCAAGGCTATTCCCTACTTTCTCTTCTGTTAGATTCAGTATATCAGGTTTTATGTTGAGGTCTTTGATCCACTTAGACTTGAGTTTTGTTCCGGGTGATAGATATGGCTCTATTTGCATTCCGTTACATGCTGGCATCCAGTCAGACCAGCACCATTTGCTGAGGATGGTTTCTTCTTTCTATTGTTTATCTCTGGCTTCTTTATCAAAAATCAGGTGTCCATAGGTGTATGGCTTTATGTGTGGGTCTTTGATTCAATTCCATTGATCAACCTGTCTGTTTTTATGCCAATATCGTTTGGGTTTTTATTGCTATAGCTCTGCAGCACAGTTTGAAATCAGGAATGGTGATACTTCCAGATGTTCTTTTATTGTCCAGGATTGTTTTAGCTATTCTGTTTTTTTTCTCCCCCATGTGAAGTTGAGTATTGTCCTTTCAATGCTTGTAAAGATTTGTGTTGGAATTTTGATCAGATTGCATTGAATCTAGATTGCTTTTGTTAAAATGTCACCTTTTACAGTTAGTCCTACTTATCTGATCCATGAGCATGGGAGATCTTTCCATCTTCTGATATCTTCTTCAATTTCTTTCTTCAAAGATGAAGCTTTTGTTATACAAATCTTTTACTTGCTTGGTTAGAGTTACCATAAGATATTTTGTATTATTTGTTGCTGTTGTGAAGGTTATTGCTTTTGTGATTTTTTTTCTCTGCCCATTTGTCATTTGTATACAGGAAGGTTACTGTTTTTATTATTTTTAGAGTTAATCTTGTATCCAGTCAGTTGACTAAAGATGTTTATTAGCTGTAGGAGTTTTCTAGTAGAATTTTTTGGGTCGCTTATGTGTACTATCATATCATCTGTGAATAATGATATGTTGACTTCTTTCTTTCCAATCTCTATCCCTTCATCTCTTTCAGTTGTCTTATTGATCCACCTAGAACTTCAATACTATATTGAATAGATATGGAGAGAGTGGACAGCCTTGTTTTGTTCCTGATTTTAGTGGAAATGTTTTGAGTTTCTCTCTATTTAATTTGATGTTGGCTATTGGTGTGCTGTACATTGCTTTTATTATGTTTAGGTATGCCACTACCCACCCCTTGTCAGACAGGGTTTTTCTGTGTAACAGTCCTAGCTTTCTTGGAGTTCTTTTTGTAGACCTCTCATCTACTCCTCTTGGGTGTGATTGCTTCTTTTTGTTCCAGAGCTTTCAGGTGTGCTGTTAAGTCATTAATATGAGATCTCTCCAGTTTCTTCATTTAGGTGCTTAGTGCTATGAACTTTCCTTTTAGCATCACTTTCATTGTGTCCCATAAGTTTGGAAAGTTTTTCATTCATTTTCTTTGAATTCTAGGAAGACTAGAAAGTCTTGCCCCAGTAGTCATTTAGTAGAGAGTTGTTCAGTTTCTATGAGTTTGTAGGCTTTCTGAAATCCAGATTTAAACCATGGTGGTCTGATAAAATGCAGGGAGTTATTTCAATTTTATTATATCTGTTGAGACTTGCTTTGTGACTGGGTGATCTGTCCATTGACAAGAGCGGGGTATTGAAGGCTCCCACTATCTATGTGGAGTGTCTATGTGCGATTTAAGTTTTAGTAGTGTTTCCTTTACAAACATGGGTGTCCTTGCGTTTGGGGAATAGATGTCAAGAACTGACAGATTATTTTGGTGGTTCTTTTCATTTGATGACTACAAAGTGTCCTCCTCTGTCTCTTTAGATTAATTTTGATTTGAAGTCTATTTTGTTAGATATTAGAATAGCTACACCAGCTTGTTTCTGAGGTCTATTTGCTTAGAAAATCTTTTTTCTAACCCTTTACTCTGATGCTAGAGTGTGCTTATTGTATTCAGCAGAAAGATGGATCCTGTTTTTGCATCTATTCTGTTAGTCTGTGTATGCGTGTCTTTTTAAATTGGGGAATTGAGGCCATTGATATTGTTAAATATAAATGATCAATGATTATTATTACCTGTTATTTTGCTGTTGCTGGTGGTGGTGGTAGTCGTATGTGTGTACACTTTCCTTCTTTTGGTTTTGCTGATGTGAGTTTATTTTCTGTGTTTCCATAGGTGTAGTTAACTTCCTTGGGTTGGAATTTTCCTTCTACCTTCTGTAGGAATGCACTTGTGGATAGATATTGTTTAAATTTGACTTTATCATAGTATATCTTGTTTTCTCCATCTGTGGTAACTGAAAATTTTGCTAGGTATAGAGTAGTCTTGGCTGGCATCCATGATCTCTTAGAGTCTGCAGTACATCTGTTCAGGTCTTCTGGCTTTTAGAGTCTTCATTGAGAAGTCAGGTGTAATTCTGATAGGTCTGCCTATCAGATTTACATTGTAAATCAGATTTACATTGATTATTATGTTGCATTGGGACTTTCTGTTTTGGTCCAATCTATTTGGTGTTCTGTAATCTTTTTGTACCTTTATAGACATGTCCTTCTTTAGGCTAGGAGAATTTTCCTTATGATTTTGCTTGTAGCTCAAACTCTAATTGGTTTTAATAATAAAAACACGAAGTAAGATATTAGGGAGTGAAAGCCGAAAGGTCAGAGAAGCAGGGGAGTCAGCCGCTAGTGTTCTTTTTTACCTTTGCCGAATCCTAAAACCAAAGTGGGCAAGATCTTGTCTCCATGAATCCTCAGACTGAATGCTGTCTCTATGAAACCTCCGAATGAATCCTGAGTTTCCATGTACAACTAGAACTTAATATATTTCTTTTATATTTTCCAACTTAGTGCAGTATACATTTTTTTTAAAGCATGTCATTCTTTTCTGAGTCTCACCCCTGTCTGTCTCTATTTTCATCTTTAGTTTTCTTAATTTGAGTCTTCCCTCTTTCTTTAACTTAAACCTGCTGTGGATTTGTCAATCTTGTTTCTCTTCTCAAAGAGCCAACCCTTTGTTTAAGTGATTCTTCAGAGTTTCTTCGTTTCTCTTTCTGCTGTGGTAATAATTATCCCTATCTATTGCTTTGCAGTTTGGAAGGTAGTTCTGCTCACCACTATACCACCAGCCTTGCACCGCTTTGGAATTTGTTTTGTTCTTATTTCGCTAAAGCTTTATGGTGCATCATTAGGTTATTCCCTTTAGTTATCTTTGATTTAAATTTTTATTGCATATATTAATTTACTCTGTGTGTGTGTGTGTGTGTCTATCTGTGTCTCTGAGTGTGTGTGTGTGTCCATGACCATGCCACAGAGCACGTGTGGAGATCAGGGGACAACTTGAAGGAGTCATTTCTTTCCTTCCTATTCTGTGGGTCCTGGAAATCAAACTCAGGGCATCAGATTTGGTGGCAGGTCCCTTTACCTGCAAGTCCATTTTGCTCTGGATTTTATTTTTCCTACCATATTTTGTACATATATGTGATTCGTGTGCATGTGTGTGCAGTGCCCACAGAGGCTAAAGGAAGCCTTTGGATAACCTGGAACTGGAGTTACAGATAGTTGTGAGCTACCCCATGGGTGTTGGGGATCAAGCCCAGGTCCTTGAACAGCCAGTGATCTTAAGTGCTGAGCCATCTCTCTAGCTTCATGGCTTAGGAATGGAGGAATTAGAGTGAAAACGTCCCTTTGTAGACCACACATTTTCTCATGGGCTATGGTATGCTGTGCTTTCATGTTTATACACTTCCAGGAATTTTAAAATTTGCATCTTGATTTCCTCAGTCTGTCACTTAATCATTCAGCAAAGTGTTACTTAATCTATGAGTCTGTGTTTTTCTTCTGCTCCTCCATAGCTTCTTTTAATTTTGAATTCCAGCTTTATTCCATTGTGGCCAGAGAGAATATAAGATGTTATTTTCATTTTCTTGTGTTTCTCAAGACTTGCTTTGTGTCTTAATATTTGTTTTATTATAGAGAGTTTTCCATGGGATGCTGAGAAAAATGCACATTTTCATAGTGTTGGGTAGAAGCTTCTGAAGGTGTCTGTTAGGTCCATTTGGTTTAATCCCACTCTTTCTCAGTTTACCATAGGTTTGAATGACCTGCGTTGGAGAGCGTGGGCTATTGAAGTCATCATCTCTGTTGGAATTAATCTGTCTTTCATAATGTTGGGCACACCTGAGTGTGGTGTATAATATTTAGAATTGTAATGTTCTCTTGATTCTACTGACCTTCATTTTTTCTGATTACCTTCAGTTTAAAGGCAATTTTGTAAGATTTTTACAATGGCGATGCCTGGTTGCTTCCTGGTTTCATTTGTTTGGAATACATTTTTCTATCTGTTTACACTAAGATAATGTCTATCTTTTGTGGGGAGGCATGTGTTTTTTTTTTTTTTTTTTTTGGCATGTGTTTTTTGTAACAACAAAAAGATGGGCACAGTCTTCTCCTCTGTACCCTTTAATTGAGATGATTAATATTTGAGAGCTATTATTGAAATATGTGTAAAAATTCGTGCCAATTTTGTAATTTTTGTTTCTGCATAACAGCTGCTCTGGTACCATGTCCCTTTTGTAACTCTTGGATATGTTCATCTTTCATTCGTTCCATAATATTCTTCCCAATATCTTCTGTAGGGCTGACTTGGTGGCCATAAATTCTTTTTTTTTTTTTTTCTTTGGTTTTTCGAGACAGGGTTTCTCCGTAGCTTTTGGTTCCTGTCCTGGAACTAGCTCTTTTGACCAGGCTGGCCTCGAACTCACAGAGATCCTCCTGCCTCTGCCTCCTCCTTTTAGCCTATTTTTTCTCATGGAAAACTTTTTTCCCCTTCAGTTGACAGTTTTGCTGTGTAAATTAGTCTGGGTCTGAATCTGTGGTCTTTTAGAACTTGAAATACATCCCTGTAAGCTCTTCTGGCTTTTGAAGTTTTTACTGAAAAGTTATATCTTATCCGGATGCCTTTATATGTATCTCAGTTCCTTTCTCTTACTTCCAAGGCCTTTATCTTTGTTCAGTATATTTAGCATTTTAGTTACAACATGGTGAAAGGTGTTTCTTTTCTGGTCATGCATATGTGCTGTTCTCTCTATCTCTGGTATCAGGTCGTCATCTCTGTGTCTACATTCTGAAAATTTTCTTCTATGAATTCATAGAAAATATTTTATATGCCTTTGATATGGAAATTTTCTCCTTCTATGACCATAACTCAAAGGTTTGCCTTCTTCATGGAGTCCCAAAGATCACTTATGTTCCAGGACTACATTAAAATATTTTTCTCTCTCTTTGATTAA
Organism: Chionomys nivalis; assembly: GCF_950005125.1. Taxonomy (NCBI): domain Eukaryota; kingdom Metazoa; phylum Chordata; class Mammalia; order Rodentia; family Cricetidae; genus Chionomys; species Chionomys nivalis. Next base: position 35,408,777 of record NC_080106.1, read on the forward strand.
ATAACCTAATTCCTCTACCTTGTGTTTGAGCCCAGATCTTTGTCTTTTACATGATCTGTTCTATTAGCAAAGTTTTCTGTTGGGTTTTTATTTGACTTATTGAAATTTTAATTTTCAGCTTCATTCCATTTTGATTTTCTTTAGTGTCTCTCTAAATGAGCTTTATTTTCATATCCTGAATATCTTCCTTATTTCATTGAGCTGTTGGTTTCTGTTCTCTTGGAACTCAATCAGGAATTTATTACTGTCCTCTTTAATTTCATCCAGGTGTTTGCTCATGTCTCCTTTGAATTATTTCAACATATTTCCAGTTGCTCTTTGTTCAGAATTTCTCCTAAGTTAACTTGTCATTGGATACCATTCCCATGAGACCGGACCTTTGATATTTTCTCAGTTTTTCATACTGTCTATATTTTTATGAAGAGACTGGTGCGTATTTTCTTGGTTATGGCCTTTGGTAAAGTCTGATCTACCTGTGCCATGTGGACATTTGAACATCTGTTTATGCAATTTTGCTGGTTTGAAGTCAGTTGAGTGTTGGAAGTACATCACTGACCCTTGGGTATGGTGTCTGAGATGGTTTAAACTTGGAGAGGGAAAGGTATGGCCTTTGACCTTATGAGCAGGCGCTCTGCATGATCTGATAGAGAGGGTGATGGTTTGCCAGCTACAACCGCTGTGTGGCCTCTGACCTGAGGTTCAAGAGAGCACTTTAAAGAGTCTGCTGTGGTGGTGGGAGTTCTGCTTAGGTCAGAGGTCCTGGGGAAGCAGTCCCCTGTGGGGTCTGAGGAATTGGTGGTTAAGGTTAAGTAGAGGGGCATGTAGCCTCTCACCTGGCAACCTCACCCCAGTTGGGGCTTGTGGCACTGGAGAATGTGCTGGGTCCTGAGAAGTTGGGGGTGAGGGCACCAATCAGAGGGAACTGTGGCTTCTAACTGAGATGATTGTGGGAGGGCTCAGTCCATTTGTAGTCTGAGCGGAGTCTTCTGTGACCAAACCCCCAAGAGACAGCTGATTGCTTTCCTTCCAGTTGCTGCGATCTAAGACCCTGACAAACCGCAACTGAAGAGAGCAGGTTGTTTTCAGCTCACAATTCCAGTTACCTTCCATCATAGCAGGAAGTTCAGGAGGCGGGAAGTAAAGCAGTTGGTCACATGACAGCCACGACCAAGGGCAGAGAGAAATGAATGCTCACGTTCTTACTGCTCAGTCCTCATTCTTGCCTCTTCCACAATTCAGAGGCCAAACCCAGGGCACGGTGCTGCCATTTGTACGCTGAGTCCTCTCATGTCAATGAACACAATCAAGAGAGTCTCCCAGGGACGTGCCCATAGCTCGGTCCGAACTAGGCGGTCTCTTTCCCTCTTCCTGTGTGGCTCTAGAGTACATCATCAAACTGACAGTTAAAAAGGGCTGTCACAATAGGAAACCTTTTTTATTTTTGAGTTCAAGTAATTCCATTATTAAGTATGAAAAAATATGATGGCTGTATGTGGAATATGCCTAGAATTATTCTAAGCCCCAAATCTTTTGAATGAAAAATAAATGTCCACTTTATTCAGAATAAAACATGCTAAAAGATGTGTGTGTGTGTGTGTGTGTGTGTAGGATGTAGCAAGCCCAGGCTATTAAAAGAAAGCTAAAATTAGTCTTATCCACAAAGATTTTGAAGTGTGACTTCTGACGAAATCAGTCTGAACACCCTGCTGTCATTTGATAAAACGCTCTTTTGCAATGAGATCTTCATTTTCGAATTCTCTGATTGGGTTTGTCTCTCTAACACCAGAGTCGAGCAATTATATTTTTAGGGCTCAAATTAGGAGTTTCCTATTCACAAATCTGTACCAGGTGATTTTTTATAAACCAAGGTACCGCCGTTACCAAGTTGAGCACCTCTGGGAACAGCTGTAGGAAGGCAGGGAATTCAGGCCAGTGTGTGACCTAATTGTTTGAGTTGGATGTGGCAGCGGCGAGTGACTTCAGCTGTTTCTGCTGAGACAATTAGCTGCACACCCTTGTTCGAATTCTTCAGGAACCCCAGTTGGCAGTTGCCTCCATGATTATCTGGGGTGATCTTCAGGAGCTGCCTTACAGATGGGAACTTTGGAGGTCAGGGTGGAAAACATCACAGCGACCTTCTTCATGGTGTAGCTGTGAAACACGCGGTGTTCTGCTTCCTCTGCAGTTAGCACATGGTTGAGGACTACAGAGCCCATGGTGGGGGTACGTGCCTACAGTGCCAGCACCCAGGAGGTGGAGGGAGAAGTAGCTCAAAGTCAGTCTCATCTAATATGATGAGTTCAAGGGCACCCTACATCTATTATTTTCTATTTTTAACTTTATTTTTATCTTATTGGTGTTTTGCCTATATTTATGTCTATGTAGGGGTGCTGGATCTGGTTACAGACAGTCTAAGCTGCCATGTGGGTGCTGGTAATTGAACCTGGGTCTCCTGGAAGAACAGTCAGTGTTCTTAACCTTTGAGCCATCTCTCGAGCCCCCGCTTCTTTTTTACGAAAGAAAAGTTTGGGGGTTGAGGATTTAGCTCAGAGATAGGGCACTTGCCCAGCAAAAACAAGGCCTTGGATTTGGTCCTTAGCTTTGGAAAAACAAAAACGAAAACAAAATAAGACAGAAAAGTTTCTGCTGTCTATCCCAGAGGCAGAGGTGATAGCCGTACCCAGAAAGTCCAATGCTGGCTATGTGATGGGAAGATGGACAGGGATAGGAAGAGAGGACTCCATGCATGATGGTTAAGAAGAGGCAGGGTATCATAATAAGAGGGGCTGGGCTGACTTCTGAGGATGAGAACTCTGGAACATCTTTCTGTGATCTTTGAGAACTCAGGGACTAGAATGTTAAAGGTATTGGAAAGAAGACTTGACTAGACAAGGACCTGCTGTGGGCATCATGCCTATGGGCAGAGGGGTGATCAGGTGTGGCCTGAGGTTGGCATCTCTGGAGAATGAGGAACAGTATAGTGAACCGTGGAGTGTGCTGTGACGTGAGCTGCGGCAGGGTGCAGGGATGGGTGGTGGAGGGCCTGGCGCTCGCTAGTTTAGAATTTGCCTGCACGATGGGAAACTCTCAGTGTATTTTAAACAGTGGAGTGACTCGCCCTGAGTTAGTCTCCATAAGAACACTTAGGATGCCTTGTGAGTGTGGAGACAAGAGTGGAGAAGAGACCAGGGGAGGCCACTGGGGCAGTTCAGACAAAAGCGGAAGAAAAGTGGAAGAACTCAGGGTGTGTTTTAGAGGGAGAGCAAGGAATACAACTTAAATGCGGAAATGGGTTGGAAAAGGAAGATCAGATGTTACGAATTACAGGTTGATGCCTCCCCTGAACTTTTCTCTCGAAGCTACAACACTCATCTGGGTGGTTTGCTGTGGTGGAGCCTTTGGGAGGAGATTGAGTTTAGGTGAGGTCATGGGAGTGCATATCCCAGGGTTGGATTAACATCCTCATAGTTAGCGCTGCATCCACGCCATGTGAGGGCCAATGAGAAGACAGCTGTCAGACCAGGAAGGAGTCTGTATCAACCAGATTTGCATCGCTGCAATGAAATACCAGAGAGAGGCTGCCTATGAAGTGCAGAGGTGTATTTAGCTCACAGTTTGGAGGTTTGAAGCCTAAGACTGGGTTGGCCTATTTATTGGTTTCTCTCTGCTGAGGGTGGCTGATGGTAATGGCAGAGGCATGTATCAGGGAAAGTAGCAATACATTGAACTAGAGCAGAGAAAGAAAGAGCCCAGGGTACCACACTTATTCAGGGGCATGGTCCTAATGGCCTAATGGCATCCCACTGGACTCTACTTCTTAAAGGGCTAAAGCCTCTTCATATACCACTGCTCTGGGGACCAAGCCCTTATGCAATGGACTTTTATTTAGAACTCTCTTTTTATTATTTTTAATGTCTTTCTATGTGTGTGTTTATGTGCACACAGATGTGGGAGCCCTTGAAGGCCTGAGGCGTTGTGATGATCCCCCTGGAGCTGTTGTTGATGGTGTTGGGGACCACACATGGGTCCTCTACAAGAGCACTATATGCTCTTAACTTCTTGCTGTCTTGCCAACAGCTACCCACATTATAGAGCTTTGAGGGACCCTTCGGGTATACTCCAGCAAAACCCAACCTGCTGACAGCCACTTGATCTTGAACATCACAGGTTCCAGAATTTTTGTTAGCAGCCAGAACTAAGACATGAAGGATAACCCTGCTTCTGTCTGGGAGTTTGGGCAGATGGTTTATTGGATGCTCTTTTTTGAGATGGGAAAGGAACAGAGAGAGAAGGTAAGGAGGGGATTTAATACAAATGTGTAGAGATTTTGCACTAGTTTGACTACCTCTAGATGAGGATTTGAGTATATGGAGATCACTTGGGATGTAGTTCAAGGAAACCGTAGTGTGGGAATGGGAAGATGAGACAGACTAAGAAGGCAGCCAGATTTAGGTAAATAACCAAGCAAGTTAGTTTGGAGGATGCTCGCCTCTGCTGCCCAGCAGACTTTGGGGGTCAGGTTAGCACATGCTTCTCAGGTCTGCTTCACCTAGGTAGTGAAGGGCTTGGGCTTCTTAGTCCCTCATCTATTGTAGCCACAGCCCTAAGGCTGTTCCTGGAGGAAATGAATTTGCCAGTACCTGTGAGTGCAGGTGCGGTAGCCTCTAGCAGACAGAAGCCCCCAGGGAGAGAGATATAGGCGCTGGTAGCAGGAGGTGTGAAAGACAAGGTTATGGGCCACTCAGGTGCTGTTGGCAAATAGGGAAAGGCACTTGGCTTCAGCAATGCTGGTGTGAGAACACAAGAGCCTGAGAGGTCAGGACTCCTATGTATATGGAGCACAGAGCCCAGGGAGGCAGGGGGTAAAATCACCCCTGGGGTTTGTGAATGGAAAAGAGAAAAAGTCCTTGAAGTTAAAGTCTGCAGTGTGTCAGCATTTAGAGATGGCCTTGAGGGAAATACTGACAAAGAGTGGCTCTTGGGACTGGAGGCAAAGAAACAGAATTAAAGGAGAGAAGGGGAAAGGGAAGACAGGAGGAGAGGGGAGGGGAGAGGAGGGAAGGGGGAAGTAGAGTTGGCTTTAATATGACAGGAGTGGTTGCCTGTTTTCCAAGCTGACCTGGCTCCCTGGTGCCACTCACAGCAGAGACTCCATTTACAAGATGACTGTTGTATTAACTAGATCTTCAAAGGCCTTGCTTACTTTGTTTTCCTTTGAGCTGTCTTCTGGGACTGTGTGGGGCAGTATCTCTATTGTGTCCCTATGGAGTCCCTTCCCTTAGATTTCTAGTAAGTCATGGTTGAATGCAGTCTGGGGAGTTTTTCTTCTGAATCGGGAATTTTGTAGCCATCAGTTTCTGTAGGTGTGTCTGTAATTATCCAGCCTGTGCTCAGGACTCTCAGCGATATTTTACCAGTGTGTTGGAGTACGGGCATCTGTGTGAGGAGTTATCTTTCCTGCCGCTCTGACAAAATACCAAAGGAAAGCAAAGGCTCACTGATGCCCCTGCTTCTGTAGATTGCCGTCAGCAGCTGCTACCTCCGTTGCTTTGGGCCAAGCATCAAGGTCATGAGAATGTGTGGTAGAGGAGGCTGCTCACTCACTGCGACCAGGAAGCAAAGAGATACAGAGGAAGCCTGAAGTGCCAGGTGCCCTTCTCTTGCCTTGGTTCTATCTTGTTCCCCAGTGTCCTCAATATTTAGAATGGGTCTCTCCTTTCAGATCTATGCGGAAATGTGCTTTATGAATCTCCCAAATGTCTCTCAGTCCCACGAAGGTGCTGATTGAGGTTGATCTTCACAACATCAACCCAACCCCAAGTGGTCTGGATGTCCGGGGAAGAGACAAAGATCTCCTAAAGGTGGGTTTGTGATGCTCCGTTCTACATCAGCTTCTGCTGTAGACCAGACTGTGGGGGAAATCAGAATTAAAATGAGATAAATACAGCATCAAATATGACTGAGTGGGAAACTTTGCCCATTGCCTGCAACAAAGAACACCCTTCGCCCTCCATTCGACAGTCTATTGACTCAAAGTTTGATTACAGGCGTGCGCTGCTCCTTTTCAAACATCTCTGATTTTTAAGGACTTTCCTGATTGTTCATTCAGATTTTCTGGTAATTTTCTCTCTGAGGTTTTCTCATTAAAAACTAGGATTTGGCAAATGATGGGAGAGTTTAAGGAGTTGAAAGCATATTTGAAAGTGCTCAAATATTTCACATCCGGAGCCTTTATTTCTCCCTGTCTCTAAAGGTATCTCTAATTGCAGTCCTTTGTTCTTGTGATTTTGGTCTTTGTTCAAAGACTGTCTCCATGCACAGAGCCCTTGAGGCCTGCTCCTGGCTTTTGTGGAGAAAGGCCCCTATGCTGGTGGCCAGTCGTTCCTGGGTGGAGTGTGCCATATGAAATGTTCGATCCTGTTGTCTCTGTCCTTAAAATATCTCTGAATGATCACTGTTCTCGCTTAGCATGAGATAAAAATTAAAAGCAAGTTGAATAAAACTATAATTGTCCCCCATTTCCAAAGGAAGTTGATATCTTGGAGGAAAGGATGGAGAAAACCGTCCTCAAAGAAGCTACCCTGTCACTGGAAAGCGCTCTAACTCTCTTCAGATAGGCCAATGTGCCCTTCCATGACAGAACTAGTTAAGGCCAGTTTTCCAGAGCTCCACTCCAGGTTTGTGTTCTAGGTATTGTGGGCTTCTCCATGGCTTGGTACAGATGGAGCCTTGTATGTACCACACAGGGGATGGAGAAGCATGGCAAAGGTTGATGCCAGGATTTTCTTAGCCCACTAGGGATAAGTGGGGTCCCCGCTGCAGCTAGCTATGCGTGTCACCATACCACGGCTCATGAGCAGGAGCGACCTCAGAGCAAAACAACTTTGGAAGTCCTGAACTGTGTGAGAGAGCTAGGCTGAAAGAGTGTGGCAGGGAGCCAACAGGCTATCCTCCTCCTCCTCCTCCTCCTCCTCCTCCTCCTCCTCCTCCTCCTTCTCCTCCTCCATGTTTTCTGCTGTATGTCCTTGGCTGTGAAGAGTTCCTAGGGCAGAGCTAACGCTGTGTAGACTGGCAAGCAGGCCTGCCTTCCAGTTTTTAAGTTCTTGCCTGAATTCTTGTTTAGAAAAAAAAAGGTGGGGGACAGAGGGGAAGTGCTGTCAACAAATGGTGCCCACATGGACAACTGCATCCACATGAAGCCTGAGAGAGCTTGGGAAGTAATTCTAGACAGAAAAGAATAGAGTTAAGCATGCTTATTGATAGCAGCATTTTCTCGGTCTGATCTGTTTGCTAGAGGCAAGTGCTCTCATTTAAGAGAGGCTTCCTGACTCAGCTTTAGCTATAAAACCTTGCAGCTCTTTTAAGAGGCCCTGCCACTAAACACTTAAATGGTGTGTATGGATAGCCCACAGCATGCTTCTTGGTGGCTGCACTGACCTTGAAACTCCATAGATTTGTGGCAATAAACATGGCTCCAGCTAGTACCTCTGCCACAAAACTAGGCTCTCAGAAAGCTAAGGAATGGGTTGGATCCAGCCATCAAAGCCACTGTTTTAATCCTAGCCATGTTGTTTAGCAAATTAAAGACTCATGTGGTCAGAAAAAGAGAGATATACAGTAAAGATAGATTCAGATGAGGAAAACCTCTAAATGGTTTACAGTGTGTTTAAAAATACATGTAGGCTTGTGAGAGAAAAGAAAAAGAATAAAGTCCTTAAAATAAAAAAAGAAAGAAAGAGAGTTGGGTGTGGTGGTACACACCTTTAATCCCAATACTCGGGAGTCAGAGGAAGGCAGATCTCTGTGTGTTCAAAGTGTGGTGGCACATACCTTTAATCCCAGCACTTGGGAGGCAGAGGCTCGTGGATCTCTGTGAGTTCAAGGACAGCCTGGTCTACAGACTGAGTTCCAGGACAGCCAAAGATACACAGAGAAATCCTGTCTCAAAAGCCAAAAATTAAAAATAAAAGTAAAAGAAAAAAATAGAGTTTAAAATAAAACCACACAAAGATGGAAAATGTACAGAGAGTCTGAATACTGTATATTATTGTGTTATCTTTGAATTGTTTAACTGCTAAGGAAGGAGCAAGAGCTGCTAAAAGACATTTGATTACGAATGCTGCTGGATTAATTCAAGATATGTTTTTTTTTTTTTTAAAAAATTAAATCAAAAGGTATGCTACTTTGGAGAAGAGGTTTTTCTTTTGTTTCACAGAAAATGAGAGGCTGTGGATTCATTCTGGATTAAGAAAAATAAGATTTGATCAAGGAAGACCCCTTGAGAAATCTCCAATAGGAGCACATGTCCCAGATGTCTGAGTTCTACATCCAGAACAGTTTCAAGACTGCTGACTCAGATAATCAAGCCTCACAGAATATTCCATTCAGGACTTGATCATAATTCAAAAATTTCTTTAGGTCCCTGTAAGATTATCAGTGCCCCCAATCTGCAGGAACTATCCTGGAAAACTATGCCCACATTCTCAAAATATGGATTATGGATGTTTGTCTTTGTTTAGAGTGTTGATTATAAGTTGTATGGATAATGGTCAGAAAGAAGGCTAAACAAGGGAGGTTTGATTCAGAGTTCTTGTTTTGAAAAAAAAAAGGGGGGGGGAGGGTGCTGTGGGATAATGTTTTTTAATCCTGTAAAGATTTGTTTCTTGTACTTGTTTAATAAAATGCTGATTGGCCAATATCCAGGAAGGAAGTAGAGGTGGGTGACCAGGAAGGAAGTAGAGGCGGGGCAATGAGAACAGGAGAATTCTGGGAAGAAGAATGCCTCGCTGATGAAAGATACCAAGCCACATGGCTAACACAGACAAGAGTAATGGGCTAATTTAAGATGTAAGAATTAATTAATTAATAAGAAGCCTGAGCTACTAGGCCAACCAGTTTATAATTAATGCAGACCTCTGTGTGTTTATTTGGGGTCGAACTGCTGCCATACTGGGCAGGACAGAAACCCCAGCCAACAGAAGCAATACTATGTAGACTAGTAAGCAGGTCTGCCTTCCAGTTTTTGCTTTCAGTTCTTGCCTCAGCTTTCCTCAGTGATGGACTGTGTGATCTGCAATCATGACCTGAAATAAAACCTGTCCTCCCCCAAATTGCTTTTGACTGGAGTGTTTTTATCACAGCAACGGAAATGAAGCTAGACCAGTTTTGCATATTTCTGGAAGAGCTAGGATTTTTTTTTTTTTGTAAAAACTGATCCATCTGAGAGGTGAGGAAGCTGAAAGAAAGGGGTTCTGGGTTTCAGGGAAAAGCTAACTGAGCATCAGTTTCCCCATCTTGACATCTTGAGAGTGGATGGGTTAGAGCATGGGAATTTTGCTCCAGCAGCTTTGATACCAAACATGGCTTTTTAATAATGCTTAGAACAGCTCAAAAATGGGGTTACAGCCGGGCAGTAGTGGCACACACCTTTAATCCCAGCACTTGGGAGGCAGAGGTAGGCGGATCTCTGTGAGTTCGAGACCAGCCTGGTCTACAAGAGCTGGTTCCAGGACAGGCTCCAAAACCACAGAGAAACCCTGTCTCGAAAAACCAAAAAAAAAAAAAAAAAAAAAAAAAAGTGGGGTTACAGAGGTGTTTCTGTAAAATACAAAGTTCAAAATCTCCATATGACCGCTGACTCTACTTCAAAAAAGAGGAAATACTCACTTTTTCATCATGAATCCACAAAAACACACTGGAGTTAAGGCCATGAAACAGAAAAATTGAAGTGATTAAGCATACATGAAATCCCAGCACCATAAAGCTAGGCTATTGGTAGCATCTTAGAAATGATGCCACTTGTACTTTTCTGTGTGTCAGACGCCTTATGTAAGCACGTTATTTTGTCTATATATTCTATATCTGTGTTCTCTTAATATTATGGTGATCTTCCACATCTGTACACTCATTTTTCTCATCTCCTCTTCCTCCTCCTCTTCCTCCTCCTCCTTCTTCTTCCTCTTCTTTTAAATAACTGAGTAGATACCCTGAGCTGTTTTCCTGTTGTGAGGGAATTTGCTTCACTTGGCACTGTTATATAGTAAGATTATGAAATCTGATTTCCTCCAAATCAATCTCATGTCGGAAAGAACCTCCTTGTCTGTTGAACTCAGTCTGCAGAATTCTGGCTTAGACTGCAAGAGGCAGGCTTTGTTTATCCTTGGGTTTACATTCACCCACAATGATGCTTGTGAGATGGGTTAGATTTTCTGGTCACTTGAAATGCTCCCTGACCACATGTGGACAGGAGGGGTTTGGCATAGAGTCACACTGGAGAAGAGACCCTGGTGTTTTCAGAGGAAGGGAGTTTCCCCCAGAAGGAATGAGCCTGGCTTTCTGTTGTTAGTGCTGGGTACCTCTGTCTGACTGTCAGCCCAGATTCCCATCCTAACTTGGAGAAGAGGAGATAAGAAATGACTAGTCCGGTAGCACGTGTCTCATGCCCCTCCCCAGCCTCCCTCAGTCCTTCCCGTTAATACAGCCACTGAAGAGTGCTAAATTTCTTAGTGCTGTGGAAATTGGTATTAAAAGAAGTGCTTTAAAAAAGAAATGGGAGCTTAAGAGCTATAATAAAAAGAATAACCCTAAAAGCAAGTCAATTGGAAAGCATAATGACGTTGATACTGGTCTTTTTAGTTTAGTCATGAATTTGTTAGAGAAAAAATGACTTTTCTGAAAACCACCATCTGTGCCCTGAGTAGATCCATTAACACCGCTAAAGACACCAGGAAGGTTATGCTATCTGCTGCCACGGTTCGCCCCCACTGCATTTTAATTTTATAGCATTCCCTGTCCACGTTTCCCCGAGGCTCATCCACTCAGCCCTTCCAGAAGGCTCTCATTATGCCCTAATGGATTGTGATCTTCCTGGTGAACTTTGGCTCCAGAAACAAGAGTCTCTGGGCCACTCGGACTTCAACATGTTGACAGCCTGTCAAGTAGCTGGCGTCCTTAACAGCACCATTTGCTTAAGACAGCTGTATGTTAGATGTTTGCTCCTTGCATCTTAGGGGTGGGGCAGTGTGTAAGTGGATTTACATGGTGGGATGCCAAGTTCAGGCCAGTTCTTACACAATAATTAAACTACACCATGAAAAACTATTTTAAATATAAGATTATTCTTTACATAAAATGTCCTCATGATGGAAATATTCTTTTACAGAATACAAATTGTCACTGTCCAGTTGATCTTCTTCAAGCGACAGTTTCAGAATGGAAGGGGCTACACCAAGCTGCTGTGGAGGAGGTGTATGTGGTGGTTACAAAATAAGTAATGATCTTTTCATTATTGGAAATTCTTAAGGTTTTTGTCAGTATAACATTAGGTGATTGTATATTGACTCATGTCTGATCAACAGATAATAAGCATCTACCACATACTTGACATCTTGGTTCTGGGTATGTGACTTGAACCCTCCTGGAAATACCTTGCAGAGATTGCATGTATTTTCCCAACTATCAATAGTAGTTTTTTGAGCTTGGGTTTCCTTTTGTAGCCATGGCTGGTGGGAAACTCAAGCTCTCTCTGCATCTGCCTCATCAGGGCTAGGTGCACCATCATGCCCAGCACCCCACATTATCTTAAGCTTCCCAAAGACAGAGATCATGTCCTGACTCTATGCTGTAAATATCATTGGTTAATAAAGGAATTGCTTTGACCTATAACAGAGTTATAGGGGAAAAGAACTGGGCAGGGAAAACTAAACAGAATACTGGGAGAAAAAAGGGCAGAGCCAGAGAGAAGCCATGTAGTCCCTGCCAGAGACAGATGCTGGATGGAACTTTGCCAGTAAGCTACTGCCACTTGATGATAGACAGATTAATGGAGATATGTTAAATTAATATGTAAGAGTTAGCCAATAATAAGCTAGAGCTAATGGGCCAAGCAGTGATTTAAATGGAACAGTTTCTGTGTGATTATTTTGGGGCTAAGCACCTGGGAACTAACTAGTGGCCTCCTTACTACAAAAGAGAAATGATGAGCAGATGCCAAAAGAAAGAAAAAAAATCAGATTGGATTTACCCTTCTCTGCCAAAGTGTAAGATGTTGCTTAACATAATTGTTTTACACATGGATTTTAGAATTTGTTTAATGAAGGCTGCTAGAATGGGGTATGGTTTTTCTTGGCTTAAAGTCCTTTCAGCTCAGGGCTCAGTCGAGACCTACAGGATCACAGGGTGGAGACCTGGGGTGAGGGAAAGTTACTCCTGTGAAGATGAGTTATTAGGAAATCTAGTTCAATTTACATGCATGAGACATGGAACTTGATGAGCACTGATGTTTGCTTGGATTGGCCTGTGTCCTAGGGATAATGACAGAGCTGAGTATAGAGCTTGGGCTTTGAGGCTCTTACTTTGGCCCACATGACTTACTCTTAATCTAACATTGGTAATGCAGATGTTTCTGACGTGATGGTTTGACTCATAATTTTAAAAATTCACTGTAGTGCAAGCGTCTCTCCACAAAACTCTGTTCTGGTTTTCACAGTCAGCACAGCGCCCAACGACTTACATGCCATATCTTACTTTAGTATCAATGGACTTCTTTGACCTAGATGATTTTGCCCAACTATAAGCTAAGTGTTTTGAACTCAATTAAGGTAGGCTAGGCTAACCCACAATGTTTAGGTAAGGTGATTATCTTTTGGATTGTAATATATAATGAGCTTATTGGGCTAAAGTCCCATGATTATTATGCCATGGTGGGCCTTTCAAAGCTACAGGCAAAGGAACTCAGCTCTGATCAATTTCAGGAAATGGAACTTCTTGGAACATCGTGGGGCGGCTGATGAAATTCCGGAAAAAGGACTGAGAGCAGAGTGACTCCTTGGCTGTGTGGTTACATGACAGTCACTTCCGGAAACCACTCTTAGAAAGATTTCACAGTCTTTAATCTCTGTGTGTGCATTCACGAGCCACACTCTGTGGAAGGACACTGACAAGTCACCCACCTTCCTCTGAGGCAGAGAAGGGCATGGCATTTTAATTGACTGTCCCGATAAGACTGCATCCATTGAGGGCCCCCATGTCAGCATCAGGTGTGTTAGCAGAGGACTGAAAATACCCAGGTTGGGTTCAACTTGCAAAACTCCGGCACAAACATTCACAAAAGCAAGTCTCCCAGGTAGCAGGCCCCACTGACTCTTTGTATTTATCATTCAGTTCATGCCCGTGACTCTGTCTTTGTGCTCCACACTCTCACACTTTGCAGGAAAGATGCAGAACACCCCCACATCCCTATGGTCTGCTTCCACATTCCTTCCTTTCTAGCTTCCTTCTCTTCTAAGACTATATATATACGTGTGTGTGTGTGTGTGTGTGTGTATGTGTGTGTGTGTGTGTATACTGTAACTCTATACAAACCGTGGGTCCCACACCATCCACCTCTCTCCAGGGGTTTTACTACAAGAATTCTTACCTATCCACCCAACTCATGGCTCCATGGTTTAGATGACATTACAAATATTTCCTCCCAGAGGAGCCCAAGATTCAAATCCCAGAATGCGTTATTAGTATTGACCAAAGGCTTGACGAGGACTAAAAGGAGACAGGATCCAAGGACTCAAGGGGTAGCCATTCAATGAGTGGGAGCAAGCCATCAAGAATGTCTTGAAACACTAAATGGAGAAAATGGAGGGCGTGGTGGTTTGAATGAGAACGTACCCCACAGGCTCAGACATTTCAACAAGTGGTCCCTGTATTGGTTTTGTGTGTCAACTTGACACAAGCTGGAGTCATCAGAGGAAGGAACCTCAGCCGAGGAAATGCCTTCTTGAGATACAGCTATAACATATTATCTCATTGATAATGAGATAGTGATCAGTGGGGAGGGCCCAGCCCATGGTAGTTGGTGCCATCCGTGGGCTGGTAGTTCTGAAGAAAGCAGGCTGAGCAAGCCAGGGGAGGCAAGCCAGTAAGCAGCTCCCCTCCATGGCCTCTGCATCGGCTCCTGCCTCTGGGATCCTGCCGTGTTAGAGTTCCTGTTCTGATTTCCTTCAGTGATGAACAGTAAGGCTGTAGTGTAAGCCTAATGAATCCTTTGCTCCCCAACTTGCTTTTTTTTGTCATGGTGTTTCATTGCAGCAACAGAAACCCTAAACAGGACAGCCCCCTAGTTAGTGTCACTTTTTGGAGTGGCTTAGGGGGTACATTCCTTTTGTTTTTTGATTAAAATATAATGACATTGTTCTCCCCTTCCCTTTCCACCCTCCAACCTTTCCTATGTATTTCCTTGTTTTCTCTCAAACTTATGTCTTCTATTTTTTTAATTGTACACACATGCACACACAAACACACACACACACCCCAAAATATATAAATACAACTTGCTCACTGCATTTAATGTCAATTATACGTGTATGATTTCAGGGCTAACTACTTGGTATTCAATTTTCACTTTCACACAAATTGGACACCAAATTTGGTGTTCTTCCCTAGGGAAGACTTAGCATTCCTTAGGTACCTGTAGTTGTTATTTGTTTAAGGTTGAGACTCCCATGAGTATTTCCCGCTCCATGTTAGCATGTCTGTTGATGTCCTTATTCAGGTCTTGCTTAGGCAGCCATGTTAATGAGATGTTGTGGGGGTAGCCTCTCTGGCATTTATAGGAGATGCAAGTTTACAGCAGACTTTCAGTTCCTCTGCCTTTTTACAATCTGTCTGCCTCCTCTTCCACTATGATCCTTGAGCCTTAGGTGAAGGACTTGTGTTGTGAATGAATCAGTTGGGGCTGGGTACCACAAGGTCACCTTTTTTTTTCTGCCTTTTAGTGGGCTGTGGTTTTTTTCATAATGGTCTCTGTTGAAAAGAGATATTTCTTTGATGAGGGATGAGGGCTATACTTTCTGTGGGTGTAAGGATGAATATTTAGATGATAGTTAGGGACTGGGCTGGTTTAGTAAAGTGGTGGTTGTAGGCTCTCCTCCAAGATCCATGGTTTCACTAGTCCTGGATAGCTGACTAGGTATCTAGTACCAGGCAAAATTTCCCTCTTGTTGAGTGAGCCTTAACTCCAAGTGAAGAGCTATTGGTTGTTGTCAAGGTATGTGTGTCACTATTGCAAGAGGCTCAGCCTTGCTGGAGGAAGTATGTCTCTGGAATTAGGCGTTGACAGTTTGCAGTCTTGAGCCATTTCCAGTTTATTTTCTCTGCTTCATGCTTGTGGTTGAGGACATTGTCTCTCAGCTTCCTGCTCCTGCCCCTTTACCTGCTGCCTGCTGCTCTGCCTCCACACTATGATGGGCTCTTATCCCTTTGGAACTGAACCCACAGGACTCATTCTTCTATAAGTTGTCTGGGTCAGGGTGTTTTATCACAGCAATAGAAAGTTAACTAATACAGGAAGCCATGTCAGGGACCTTGAAGAAATCGTGTGGGAGTCTTTCCGAGGACGCTTTTCAGATTGGCTTGGGAAGGTTAGATGTTGTCACTTTTGCCCTTTAGGGACCTAAAAGTCCTTCAGCATCTAATGCCCCTACCATGATGATGTCCCTTAAACTCAGGTTACCAGCACCATCTTTCCTGTTGCTGCACCAGCGTGTCAGCCTTGCTTATTCTGTTTCTTGTCATAGCTTGTCCAGCTGTGGACCTTGCTCTATGGGGGAAGGTTAGCAAAGCCACAAGAGATCATGCAGGTAATCATGAAAGATTCACCGGAAGCCGCTCTTCGAGCCTTTTCTCTGCTTTGCATGGCCACTCTTGACCCATTGACCTGAGTTCCCCTCAACAGACCCACTATGCCCATGAATTCTCTCCTCTTGAGCCTTGTGACTTAGCTACCAGCAACCTTTTATTCCATTAGTTCTTATTTAGCATGCCAGAAAAGTCTCAGTCTCCGTAAAGGACATCGCTGAATAAAATATCTGGTCAGCAGGTGTTTGATGAATGGTGACCTTCTGGTGCTACCCAAGGCTCCTTTCCAGAAAAACTCAAATGTATCAGATGTGATATACTTCATGGAACCTCACCATTGCTGTGAAATAATCCTTCTGTACACTGTGTGAATATATGTCACTATGATGGTTTAATAAGCAAGCTGACTGCCCAATAGCCAAATGGGGTAAAGTTAGGTGAGAAAGCCTAACTGAGCATGATGGGAAGGAAGGGTAGAGACAAAACAGATTCCTATCAGTCATGAGGAAGCAGGACGTGTAGAAAATGAGGTAATGAGCTATGAGCAACATGGTAAATAAAGCATAGACAAAAAATGGGATAATTTTTTTGAAGTTTTTTTTTAAATTGATTTTATTGAGCTATACATTTTTCTTTGCTTCTCTCCCTTTTTCTCCCCTTCCCTTCAAACCTCCACCAAGGTACCCATACTCCCAATTTACTCAGGAGATCTTGACTTTTTCTACTTCCTATGTAGATCAGATCTATGTAAGTCTCTCTTAGGGTCTTCATTGTTGTCTAGGTTCTTTGGGATTGTGATTTGTAGGTTGGTTTTCTTTGCTTTATATTTAAAAGCCACTTGTGACTGAGTATATATGCTAATTGTCTTTCTGGGTCTGAGTTACCTCACTCAATATGATGTTTTCTAGTTCCATCCATTTGATTGCAAATTTCAAGATGTCATCATTTTTTTCTGCTGTGTAGTACTCCATTGTGTAAATGTATCACATTTTCCTTATCTGTTCTTTGGTTGAGGGGCATTTAGGTTGTTTCCAGGTTCTGACTATGACAAACAATGCTTATGAACATAGTTGAGCACATATTCTTGTGGCATGATTGAGCATCCTTTGGGTATTGTTGGGTCTTGAGGAAGGTTGTTTTCTAATTTTCTGAGAAATTGCCTTATTGATATCCAAAGGGGCTGTACCAGCTTGCACTCCCATCAGCAATGCAGGAGTGTTCCCTTTACTCCACATCCTCTCCAGCCTAAGTTGTCATCAGTGTTTTTGATCTTGGCCATTCTTACAGGTGTAAGATAGAATCTCAGAGTTGTTTTGATTTGCTTTTCTCTGATGGCTAAGGATGTTGAGCATTTCCTTAAGTGTCTTTCAACCATTTTATATTCCTCTGTTGAGAGTTCTCTGTTTAGGTCTGTACTCCATTTTTTTTTTATTGTATTATTTGTTCTTTTGATGACCAATTTTTTGAGTTCTTTGTATATTTTGGAGATCAGACCTCTGTCTGATGTGGGGGTGGGATCTTTTTTTCATTCTGTAGGCTGTCATTTTGTCTTGTTGACCATGCCCTTTGCTTTACAGAACCTTCTCAGTTTTAGGAGGTCCCATTTATTAATTGTTTCTCTCAGGGTCTGTGCTCCTGGGGTTATATTTAGGAAGTGGTCTCCTGCGCCGATGCATTCAAGTGTGCTTCCCACAAGAAAATGGGATAATTTAAATGTAAAAGTTAGGTGGTAACAAGCCTGAGCTATCAGCCAAACATTTATAACTTATATTAAGTCTAGTCTCTGAGTTGGTTATTCTGGAAGCAGCTTCTGGTTATTTGGGAACAGGCGGTTGGGACAGGAAAACTCTGCCTATAAATCATAGCCCCCCCCCCGCCATGACAAAAAATATATTGTTCAAGAACGCTATTGCTCAACATAACACTTGCCCAGTGTATGCAAGGCTTTCTACAACTACAGAGACAAAACAGAAACAATGGCCAAACAAAATTGGCAACAAGTCTAAGCAAGATACTAAAACACCCATCATGCATTTTAAGAGCATGTTTGCATTTAGGAGTCAGAGACTGGCTAATATCTCCAATAGCACTGCTTCTTGGAAGCTACAGGCCTTGATCCCTCCCCTGGCTCCATCTGCTCTGGTTGCTCACTTTCTCATTGTTGAGAGGCCCGGTTTCACACACCTCTTCCCATCTGCTGCCGTGATGAAATACATATCAGCAGCTCATGATTGGGCCAGTCCTGAATCGACTGAGAGACTCAGTCTCACGACTGGATTTTGCATCTTGGCTATCTCTCCTTCAAATGCCTGAGTCAGGTGGTAGACACCTTGATAGCTGCCTCTAGAGATATTAGCTGCTGGCAGAAGTCAGGGTTGTCTGGACCACAGTAGCCTGGGCTTTCCCCTTCTGTAGAGTGTGTGGAATGTACTGTCCAAGGTTGGGGTTGTGATTGGACACGCGTCAAGCATGTCTTCCGAGATCCTCCCTTGTGTAAGTGTACCAAATCTTGCCTGTGTTTGCCAGTGTGAATTCACGATGTTGCCGGAGATGCGCAAAGCAAGTCATTGCAGCCATTGGCCCGGGGCAGCATGGAAGACTGGCATCTCTGTTCCACCGAGCAGGGACTCACAGCGAGTCTGTGTCTGTTTCTGCAACAAATAATACTGGAAATGAATGAAGATGCATCACTGAGCACAGACAGCCAAATACTTAACACAGTTACTAGCTGTGCTAACTGATTTAATGAACAGGCAACGTAACAAATGAACATGTTTACCAAGTTAACTTGTGAAAATGAATATCTGTAATTAAAGTGGCTCACAACTGACAGGCAAACAGGAAATTATTGTTATTATTACCCACAAATCATCTTAAAATACCAGAACTTAATAGATGGGGGAAAAACAAACAATGGGCTAAAACTGTCTGCTAAATAAAAAATAATGACGAACACCTGTGGTCTTTTTATAGAACTCCAGTGGAGATGATTTTTTTTTCCTGAAGACCTAATTATGTTTTTGTAATCGTACCATTTCATTATTTCTCTGTAGCATTATTAAAAGAAAATGTCCTTATTTTCTCAGTGTGAAAGGTCTGGTACATAGACTCAGGCATAGGCTCTTTTGAACATTACCGACAGTCCAGCCCTTCTGGCTTCGGGCCGGGCAGGATGGGATTTTTATCTTTCCTAAGACCAAGGCTTGGGCAGGCCTAAGAATGACGTGGACTTCAGGAAGACTCTGCCAGGGAGTAACAGAGAGCCACTTGGGCAGTTGGTTTTGCCCTCCACTTCACATTGCCCGTTTCCAGCTGTGTGCTCCCTACCAAGTTGCTGAGTCACTCCCTGTGCCTCAGTGTCCCCATCTGGAGGTCACGACAGAGGTTTGACCAGTGTTGCGTGAACTCATGTCTGAGCTTACAGTTGTACAGGTGTCCGTGGCACTGGCTTCTGTTCATGGCCACAGGTTTCTCTGTGCCTCATGCCTTCTTTGGCTCAGTAGGTTCTGAGGATGGACACGCACCAGGATGTCCATTGGGGAGTCGGGGCCTGTTTGGAGCAACATGAGTGGTTCAGAATAACAGGTTTGAGAGGCATTCTACAATTTTATGCTAACATAGAACAATTGATTTCATTAGGACATCTTTATACACGTACATCATTGTACTTTGTTCGTCTCTGCCACTCCCCTTCTCCCTGGCTCCCTCAGTCCCTCCTTAGTTTTCATACTGTATACACGTTAGATAAAGTGGGTGTGGAAGAGGAAATGTGATATTTTCTCTTTCCCCTCCATTCCTCTCTCTGCTTCCCCTCCCTCCACGCCCCTCTGCTTCCCTACAGCCCCCTTTAAGAGAGCTAACTTTCTCATAGCATGGTACACTATTTGAAAGCTGTCTTACTTATCTGGAGCCGTAGACAGGTTTCTGCTGCTTGGGGCAGAATTACCGAGAAAATCAACTTGGAAGGAAGGCCTTGGCTCGTAGTTTCTGAGGTCTCTGTCCATGGTCACTGACCCAGCGGCTTTTGTGTCCTTGGTGAAGCAGAACACATCTTGATAAAAAGTGCCTAGCAAAAGGGAGCTGCTCCCCTGATGGTGGCCAAGCAACAATGAAAGGTCAAACCTGGGATAGGAGCGTGGATTAGCTGGTGAAGTACTTGATGTGGAAATGTGAGACCCAGTTCAGATGCCCGGGACCTGTGTAGAGCTGGACACAGTAGCCTGTCTACCACCTGCTGTAAGCAGGTGAGAGGGGAGATGGGAGAGGACCTGGAACCTCGGAGGCCGGCTAGCCTGATCTATGAAGCTGTGAACCAGAGACCCTGTCTTTTTCTCCATTTTTTAAAATTGATTTTTATTGAGCTCTACATTTTTCTTTGCTCCCTTCCCTGCCTCTCCCCTCCTCCCTTTAGCCCTCCCCAAAGGTCTCCATGGTAAGGGCAAGAAGTTGGTGGATCCTACTGGGTTTTTTCCTCTTCCTCCTAGGTTTTCAAACTCCATTTCTTCTATGATCCATTTTCCTTCCAAATCTGATTCTGGAATTTAGCTTAATTATATATAATGCTTATATAAATGTTAAAAAAATAGGAATCTGGAAAATAAAAGTATTGACTTAGGCTTTGAAGCAAGGCTCAGTGATAATTTTGTCTCCTATTACAATGCACTTGTGTGCCTTTACTCATCTTTTATTAATCAATATCACAACTCTAAAGTGAACAATATAAATGTCCACAGGTTATAAAACACTCTATACACATGAGCCCTTATATCTGAAGGAAAGGTAGCTAGAAGCTATTTGCTCATCTTTGAATTTAACACTGGGCTGGATAAAGGCAAGGAGTCACCAAGAAAGGGCTGAGATGGTCCTCCAAGGTGAGCAGTGGCATGGCATCTTTTAAGCAGCTCTTGTCTTCTACAGGAGAAGTGGAAGACCCCGTCACAAGACAAAAGTCAATGATGATACATCATCAATGCTTATGCTGTGCTTTTTAGAGTGCTCCTGGAGCCCAAGATAATCAGAATGAGCCATACCCAATGGTCCGCGCCTCTATGAACAGAAACCACATAGCAGAGTCTGGGCACACACTGGCATGGCCGACACAGTATGAGGAAGGGTGGCATGAACCACATTGGACCCTGCTCTGGAGCCTGAGGGAAGGACAAGGCTGCAGTAAGGTGGGGCATTCTGAGATCAAGGACAGGAAGCTATTGTGTGGTCTAGAACAAGTGGAGGAAGAATGGTCTAGAACGTTTGAGTCCGCCCAGAAAGAATGATGCTAAGAGTAAGAATGGGGATGAGCAATCATTGTTAGGATGGTGAAAGCCAGGCTTCACCACTGTGAGCTGTGAGGGAAGTGTTTTTTTTTTTTTTTTTTTTTTTTTTTTTTGTGAACTGTGTTGTCTGTGAATGTGGGTAAACCATGCAGAGTAAGGAAGCTGCAATTTCCTTTTGACTTCGAGGATAGTGTTACTTATTCTCCAGGCTGATGGCCTGATTAAGCAACAAGAAAACACTTCTATGCTCTCTGGGCACCCAGGGCTGATGCCCTCGGAGCCATTCAGAGTGGCATGGGGGAGAGAAATCCTGGTACCGCCAACCACACACTGGGGGTACTTTGACTCCCAATCCTTTTTACTTGAAAAGGAAGCTTTCTTTCCTAATTTATTCTGACTTCAAGAATTCCACCCTTTGATGTAGACAAAGTGTTATTCAGAGGTTTCCAGCATGCCACCTTGATTTTCCTGTCTCCGCAGATGAAAAGTAGCTTTGGGAGATTTCTGATATACTGCGATCCGTCAACATTTAATAAAAAAGACGAATTTTGACCAAGACATCCCATCAGTTCACTCAAATAACTAATTTGGCAGATTCTCCTCCCTCCACCCTGCAGAGTGACAGGCTGCTTGTAACCTGATTTAATCGACTTAATGTTTTGGTACCTCCTTGACACAGACTTGGGCTTTCTTTTCCTTTGTTATTTGTGTGGACAAATGTATGGAGATTAGGGAAAGCTGGGGCCCTGGTGATTTTAGACCCTTGCTTTTGTGTTTGGTCCTTTGAGGGCTTAAGATTTAAAGATGGAGGGAGGAATCTAGGGAGATCAGAAAATGATTCCTGACGGATACTGGGAGATTCACCCCGGGCTATGTTCAGGAGATGGAACTACCTGCTGGTGTGTGTGTGTGTGTGTTGGGGGTAATGAGGTCCTGTTTGCCTCTGGTTTCTCTTTTTCTTGTCTTCCTTCCACAAGGTGATGGACACCCCACCCCCACCCCTGTCTTTCTGGCTGAAGAATCCTGTGAGAAATAATCCGCCGCTTCCCATGAGAGAACTGGCTGTCCCCACGTCACCGTGGTCTTGGCTGGACTTACCTCAGATCAAGCTCCCCTATTTTCCCTGGTCTGTAGGTGGGTTCCGACTCTGACCACAAGAGCTTGATTTCCAGTGGAAGAGCTGGATAAGAAGATGGTTTGGTCCTCCTTCCCAGGCCCCGGGACCGCCCTGCTTTCTGCAGCCTGTTGAACTTGGCGCTCTAACTTTCCCAGCAACCCCTCCATCTTCTGTATGTTACGTGAACACAGCTTTTCTGTGATCTGGCCACTCCTGTGATGCTAACACAGAGAAGAGATCCTCGCCATCAGTTACCATCTCAGCAGACACTGTCTCCTCTGGGTCTCTGTGTGGGTGTCTGCTTCGCACAGGGGTGTGTGCCTCACTTGCTCGTGTGCGTCCCTCTTCAGTGGCATTGCCGTGGTTTTATGTGTTCCGTGGCATGTTTGGACTTGGTGCCCGTATTAGTTGCTGATAACAGAATATTACTAACCAAGTGGCTCAAACCAAACGAGTGCATGCTTCAGAGTTCTGGAAAACAAGTCTAAGATGAGAGTGTCAGCAGGCTGGATCCTTCTTCTCCAGGCTGTGAGGGAAGTTGTCTCCCAGGATGCTTAGTTTCTTAGTGTCTGACATCTTCCTAGTTATCCATATTTTTATCCGTTTCTACCACGTCTATTTCTGTTGTGATCTGAATGAGCAATACCCCCACAGGCTCATATATTTGAACACTTGGGCCCCAGTTGGGGGTTCCATTTGGGCTGGTTATAGTACCTTTTGGAAGTGGAGCCTTGCTGGAAGACATACATAACTGGGGGCGGACTCATCCTATTTCCTATTCTCCCCCACCCGCTTCCTGTGTGGATGGAAAAGTGACCCGCCAACTTCCTGATGCTGTGCTTAGTCTTCCTTTTGCTACCCCTTCCCTCCCCACCCTGATGGGGTCTGTCCCTCTGAGACGGTGAGATAAAACAAACCCTTTCTTCCTGATGTTGCTTTCAGTCAGGGTGCTTTATCACAGCAATAGAACAGCAACAAATAAGAAAGCCCAAATGTCTCCCTCTTGAAAAGACTCGAGTCATTACGGGTTAGGTTTCTCCTAGAGACTTCATTTAACTGCTGTTGTAACTGCCGCATCCCCACGTAGGTCGCTCTATGAGCTACCTCAACTCTAGCACACGCATTGTGGGAGACCCTATTCAATCCATGACAATGGCTGCATGTCACAGTTCTGGCCAACATGGCAGAGGGGCTAACGTTTCTGCAAGTTTTTTCTACCTGGTTTCGTAGAGATGTGTAAGGAAGGGTGTGTTTTCTCTTTGCTCGGGAAGCTGCAGTGTGAGAAGGGAGCCCCCCAGAAACCATCCTGTGGTCATGGGGTAAGAAACCAGAGACTGACACTCTATACACAATGACAGTGGAGTGAACGGCAAGGAAGGAAAGAATGAAGATTCCCCTGTGCAAACATCCGGGTCCACACTGGTCCCCAAAATGCTGTTGTTTAGCTCACTGTGACTTCTCGCTCCTCCTCCTTGAGGCAGCGCCTCCCCAGACCCAACAAAACTCCGCCCTTCCTTCGTTCCCATTGCTCTCAAGCCTTCCCTCACCTTTCCATGCATGTAAACTAGTAATTTATCCGAAGTGCAAATGTCCGATATGAAATATGATGAGAAAAGATTAAGAGTATCTGGTTTGATTGCTCTCCCTCAGCTGAGACAGACATTCCTCTCACGGCTGGGTCTGCAGCATTATTGAGCCCCTTTAAAATCTCTGGGCCGTCAGATCCCAGAAAAAGACATTCCAAGGACAGTGACAGTCATTTCCCAGTTTGTGGGACCCTGGCTACTCCACAGCCAAAAGCTGTGCGGTGTCAGTGAGAGGCAAGACCACAAGGAGCTAGCTCTTAAACTAGGTGGTGTTGGCCTTCTTCCTCCTTCTTCCTTCCTCTCCCTCTTCTTGCTCCTCGTCTTTCATCTTCCTCCTCTTTCATCTCCCTCTGTCCTCCTCTTCTTTGTTACATTTGATCTTATTTATTTACTCAAATAATTTTCCTACAGGGAAGGCAGAATCCAAGTTCCTTCCTGGATCAAGGAGGACATTAATAAAACAAATCAAGCATTCTGGAGACATTCAGTTCTGATTCTTGGGGTATGATGGCGACTGAATGAATGCATGCTAAGCACTCGGTGCAAGCATTGCCATGAAATTGCCAGTGCTCACATGCACTTTTTTCTGACACTGGAGCTCAAATGCTTTCCCAGTCCCTAGTTATAGGCATAGTTGAGCATCCCTCCAGCAGATTCTAGATCACAATCCTGAACTACCCAGAATGAGAATATATTGGTCAAGGCCAAGAGTCTGACTGTGGTTGAATTAACTGTGGTGAGAGGGATAAGGCAGTGTGGCAGGGCAGCTGTAACCAATGGGTAGCTCTTATATGTAGTAGTGTGTGTGTGTTCTAGTAGACTTCCCCAGCAGTGCCTATGGTGATTCGAATAGTAATGCTTGGTCATTAGGGAGTGGCACTACTTGACAGGGATTAGGAGGGTGACCTTGTTGGGGGTAGGTATGGAGGAAGTGTATCATTGGGGGTGGCCTTTGGGGTTTCAAATGCTCAAGTCAAGCCTAGTATCTCTCGTTTCCTGCTTTCTGCTGATCCAGATGTAGAACTCTCAGCTCCTTCTCCAGCACCATGTCTGCCTGCATGCCACCATGCTTCCTCCCACCATGTAGACAATGTACTAAGCCTCTAAACTGTAAGCCAGTCCCAGTTAAATATTTTCCTTTATAAGAGTTGCTGTAGTCATGGTGTCTCTTCACAGCAATAGAATACTGACTAGGATAGTGCCTATGAGAGATGTGTTTTTAACTTTACTGTGCCAATGATCCCCAAATCCCAGGGGCTTCTCGTCACTAACGTGATGTGGGAGTGATTTCTTTCTAATCGGTTGCTTTCATTGGTTAATTAATAAAGAAACTGCCTAGGCCCATTTGAGAGGCCAACCCTTAGGTGGGTGGAGTAAACAGAACAGAATGCTGGGAGAAAGAAGCCAAGTCAGTGAGTCGCCATGAGTCTCCCGCCAGACACAGACACAGGTTAAGATCTTTCCTCGTAAGCCAGCTCGTGGTGCTACACAGAATATTAGAAATGGGTTAATCAAAGATGTGAGAATTAGCCAATAAGAGGCTAGAACTAATGGGCCAGGCAGTGTTTAAAAGAATACAATTTCCGTGTAATTATTTCGGGTAAAGCTAGCCGGGTGGTGGGACACAGCCCTGCCGCTATTACAACAGAGTGGCGCCCAACACCTCTCCATATTACAACACTAACATCCACACCTTGCCTCACACACAACACTTCTGCATGATGAGCTTCCTCAGGCAAGACCTATTGGAGCAAATCTTTCTTATCACAAAGAGGAGAAGTGGAACCAAATTATGTACATGTTCTAGAAGTTTCTCCTTGGATGTAGGCTTGCTCATATCTTCTCTGTCTTTAGATGAAGGCTCATCACGAAGCCTGCCAGTGGGACAGCTGTGTATATGCCCTCCAGGAAGTGTCTGTAGGTCTCTCTCTGAAGGCAGGCAGTAGGGGTCCTCTATCAGGGAAAGCACAGCAAGCGTAACAGGACTGCAATAACAGGGTTTAATAAGGACCATAACAGTTGACCTTTGATAGGTGCTTATAATGTGCTAGCCACTGGGCTAAGCAATTTGTGCAAATTATCCCATTTAATTATTCCAATAACCTTATAAGAAGCCCTTAGCACAAACTCTCATTGGTATTAATAATAAAAACGTGGAGTCAGGTATCAAGGGGGATGAAAGCTGAAGGATCAGAGAAGTGGAACAGCCAGACACCGGAGAGTTCTTACCTCTACCAATGCTCAGGCCAAAGGGGTGATCCTGTCCTCAGACCGCATCCTCAGACCGCATCCTCAGACTGCATCCCCAGACTGCATCCCCAGACTGCATCCCCAGACTGCATCCTCAGACTGCATCCCCACACTGCCTCCTCAGACTGCATCCTCAGACTACATCCTCAGACTGCATCCCCACACTGCCTCCTCAGACCGCATCCTCAGACTGCATCCTCAGATTGCATCCCCAGACTGCATCCTCACACTGCCTCCTCAGACCGCATCCTCACACTGCATCTTCACACTGCCTCCTCAGACCGCATCCTCAGACTGCATCCTCACACTGCATCCCCACACTGCATCCTCACACTGCATCCTCAAACCGCATCCTCATACTGCATCCTCACACTGCATCCCCACACTGCATCCTCAGACTGCATCCTCACACTGCATCCTTAGACTGCATCCTCAGACTGCATCTCCACACTGCATCCCCACACTGCATCCTTAGACTGCATCCTCAGACTGCATCCCCACACTGCATCCTCACACTGCATCCTTAGACTGCATCCACACACTGCCTCCTCAGACTGCCTCCTCAGACTGCATCCTCACACTGCATCCTCAGACTGACTGCCTCAGACTGCACTGCTCCTCAAATTGCACTGAGCTCCTGCCTCCTCCGGTCTTAGATTCCTCTTTCCACTCAGCCATATCACTCCTGTCTCCACCTCCCTCGTGCAGGGATTAAAGGCGTGGGATCCCAAGTGCTGGGATCACCTTTGTGTGAGCTCGGTTTCTCTTTTAGACTGGATCAATTTTGTGTATCACAGGGTAGCCTTGAACTAACAGAGATCCCTCTGCCCATGTCTCATGAGTCCTGGGATTAGAGGTGTGTGCCACCACTGCCTGGCCTCTAGTGGTTTAGCTCTGCACTCTGATCTTCAGGCAAGCTTCATTTGTTAAAACACAAAATACCACTACAGAAGCTGTCGCTTTTACTTTCTATTACATAGCCCATGAGTGGAGTTGCCAGGATTGGATCTGAGTGATGTTGGGACCCCCAGGTTCTGGGCTCCCTGCAGCTTCCATAATAGAGTCCCAGTCTGTTTCTGAATGCAAACTTAGAACCTCATAGTCCTGGGGGCAAGAATTATGACTTAGATCTTTCTAGGATGTCCCAGGTGCCATTTGGATTGGGTTCCTCTGCAGATGTTCTAGATAGGTTCAGTATTCTTACTAAAGATAGACATCTTTGCTGTCTATCAATCCAGCTCTGCTTTGGTTACCTTGTTGACTCTCACTTTCTCTCCAGCCTTTTAAGGATGCCTGAAGCCTGCATTCCCCCAGATCACTCAGGATGCTAAGGAATCCTGAACCCTGCATTCATTTTCCCAGGTCACTCAGGATGCTTTCCCCTTCTCTATCCTTGATTTCAACTGCAAGGCACCTCTGGTATGTGACTTATACATTTATAAGTCCTTAGGATTAGAATGTGACTCTCTCAGGATTATTATTCTGACCATCAGAGTACCTTCCTTTGGTGATGTCTGGGAAACTTCTGGAGAAAGGACAGTGAACCATCTAGTTTGTTTGTTTGTTTTTTTGTCCCACAGATCATAATCCATGGTTCTTTGGACAGATTAAGGAGAAGAAAAGGTTATTCAGGGAATGAATTTAGAGTTCTGAGTTGATCATCTGATAGTTGCAAAGCAGAGAAGGAGCCTATTTCTTCCCTGTAACACCAAAACAATGAACGAATTTCATTACTAGTATTCCTGGCATGATGCCATAATTAATACATGGTAACAATATTACCGAGAACGAAAACATACAATTATGCTCTTAAAAATGTCAACATGAAAAGTAAACTTAATAAAGGATAGGCATGGGAACATACATAACAAAGATTATCTTTAATAATGAAATTATTTATGATCAAACATTTTTACTTAATTTCAGTTCAATTCTAAAACAGGCCAGTAATATCATGATTAAATATTAATGTGAACAGAAACAACCTAATTGGAAGGTTATTAAAGCTTCAAATTAGGTTTCTTTTTCTTTGCCTAATGAAAAAGTTCTTTTTAGAAGGGCGCTGAGGGAATTCTAGCCCGTGCTTTATAATGGGATGCGCAGGCCCTTGGGAGGGGCTATGTCAGAAGGGGTGGGACTCCAGATTTCCTGGCAGTGCCTCTCTGGTGAGGACTAATTGCCACACTTCCCGTTTTTTGTGGCTGGTAGAATGAGATGTTATAAGGTTTTCCTTGCTGCCTTGAAAACCTCCCCAGAACCCAGGCATCTTCCTGCTCCTAGATTCGTGAGGTAGCAGTCTGAGTTAGAATCTGTGGGTGCTGTCTGGGATTACTCTGCTTGTTTGACTGGAGTCAGCTGTCAGTGTGTCTTTCTCCAGAAAGCCGACTTAGGCTTTATAAAAATGGTGGTTAGGTTAAAACAAAACAAACACAAACACAAACAAAAAACAGCAAGAGAAAAGTTAAGCTGAGATGCAAATGACACTTGAGTCTTTCCTGAGACAAGTTTGCTGATGTCCAGTTGGGCCAAGTTCCATGACCAACATGGCAGCACTGTGGAAGGGTCCCACACATGGATGTAGATCCAAGGAGACATGGCTAACTGGCCTCCTGGCTGCTCAGACATCATTTGAGGAATTATCTATCACGCATTTAGTACTCCCCAGAGTTGAAGGTCACAGGAAGAGGAATGGATTTCTTACTCCCAGGCAACCAAATGGGATTCTTGTCCCTAAGAAGGAACATTTCATTCACTTAAAGGTAAGCTCTTGACCAGACATAGTGGACATGACAGTGATCTCAGCACTATGGAAGCGGTGGTAGAATCGCTGAATTCAAGGCCAGCCTGAGATGGTACTTTCCAATACAAAACTTCCTCCCCAAAGTTCTTATTAGAGTTTCAAATGCTTTGGCCAGAAGGGTGCAAAAGACAGCTAGAGACTGAGGGGCTCTTTATTTGTCCCAAGCTGAGATGCAGAAAATACTTCGTGGGACTGTATAACCAAACACAATGCTTCTCCCCTTGACACTGCAAAGCCAATGCGCACATCCGAAAGACAGATTAAGTGAAGGCATTTCACAGCAGAGAAGGCCAGTACCAGTGTTATTCCCAAAGTGGTGTTCTCGCCTGCTGTGCAATGTTTTACTCTTTTGTCTTTTTGGGGGGCCCACCACCCAGTTCCCAAATAAATCACACACAAAGGTTTGTTCTTAGTTATGAATGCCCAGCCTTACCTGGGCTTGTTCTTGCCAGCTTTTCTTATCTTAAATTATCCTGACTACCTTTTGCCTCTGGCTTTTTTCCTTTTCTTACTTCTGTATATCTTACTTTCCCCCTTATCCCGTGACTGACTGGGTGGCTGGTCCCTGACGTCCTCTTCCCCTTGATCTCGTGTTGCTCCTCATCTTCCTCGTTTCTCCTTCTATTTATCCTCTTTCTGCCTGCCAGCTCTGGCTATTCTTGGTCCTGCCTTGCTATTGGCTATTTAATTCTTTATTAGGACCACCAGGTGTGTTAGACAGGCACAGTAACAGCTTCACAGTTAATCAAATGCAGCATAAACAAAAGTAACACACCTTAAAATAATTTTCTACAACACTCACCAACCTAATAAGCGTGGGGTCTTATTCAGGGGGCCTGGGCATATTCACAAAGGAAAGAACTTTGGGGATGGGTGCCTTCCAGAGCATGCTCAGTTTAGAATGCACATTGCTGAGTGTGCTAGTTTATGATCATTTCAGGAAGAAGGGATGGAAGACATTCCTGGGCATAGGACACATGCTCAAAAGGTTAATATGGTAGGCTGGCATACTTCTGGGCATGCTCGTATCAGTCAGAAAGATGGAAACTTACAGAGATATTTCTCACATGTTCAGCCTCCTTTCCTCAAAAAAAATTTTTTTTAAACGAAACCAAGGGAAGAGAGCTTTGAAAGGGTATTAATGCAGGAGTTTGCTCCTAATAGTGCCTGCCTCACTTAGCTAACAACCGTGCCCTGTCCCAAGCAGCACCTCCAAAGTCTATGCCTTTGCTTCACAGCAGCAGACCCTGGGTTCAGATCCCACTTCTCCAGAGGGCTGTGTGTTTGCATTCCTGTGTGTCTTGGTGCCGTCTGATCTTCTCCGTCTGTTACTAATTACGAAGAGATTGTGGAAGTCAACTGCTGTTGAAGGTTTGGTCACCTTTTGCTTCGTGCATACCGAAACTCTGTCACTGGGCATGTAACAGTTCTGGTTCTCAGTTCTCTTTGGTATAGCATCTGTAATAATACCGGACACATCATTAAAGAATGCCAGTGAAGTGAAGGGCTCGGTGCTTTGAAGACTTTGCAGCTGTCTGGTTCAGTATTCTATATCATAAAGCAAATGGAACCTTTTCAAAATATATTCCAGAATATGGGCATCTCCTGTGACAGCCTGGGTTAAAGGGTATCTGCGAAACTTTGCGTATTATTCTATTAATTGCAACTGAAACTGGCAGTCCCTAAATACATAGTTTTAACTAAGAAAGACAAACAGTACCAACTAAAGCATGGAATCACTCTTTTTACAATACTTAGAATTTTTGTTTTCTATTTTCTGAATTTTATAATATTCACACAGATATAGATTTTATCATAATCACTTTTGTATGTGCCTAAAAAAGAAAGTGCAAGCAAATTAAATTGCTTAAGTTTCTTCATGTTGTGTTTGACTCTTTCTGCTGTTTTTCCCTCTTAAAAGGGTTTTTTTTTTTAATGGACTTCTTCCCTGGTACACAGTTTGGCCCTGAATAGAGTATTTCTGCCTTGGGCTCCTGAGTAATGGGATTGTAAGAATACACCATTGTGCCCCTTATGTAATTTCCTTCCTTTCTTATTTTTTTCCCTTAACTCTCACCCATTGATGCTGTGGGTTTGCGTCTTTTTTTTTTTTTTTTTTTTTTTTTTTTTGATTTTTCGAGACAGGGTTTCTTCGTAGCCTTTTGGTTCCTGTTCTGGAACTAGCTCTTGTAGACCAGGCTGGCCTCAAACTCACAGAGATCCGCCTGCCTCTGCCTCCTGAGTGCTGGGATTAAAGGCGTGCGCCACCACCGCCCGGCTGTGGGTTTGTGTCTTAAACAGTGTCGTCCTCCGTGTCATTAACAGTTTGGGACAGGTGTTCTCAAATTCATGATCCTTTTGCCTCATCTCCGTGAATGCCAAGATCACAGGCAAGATGCAATATTTATTAACCCTGTCCTGCTGCTGCCTGTGGGATCTTCTTTCCATAGTTGCCCACAGTTCAGGCTTCAGTGCACATGTTCAGATACAGCTTCTTCTTCTTCTTTTTTCGCTTTTCAGGACAGGGTTTCTCTGTGTAGCCTTGGCTGTCTTGGAACTCACTCTGTAGACCAGGATGGCCTCCAACTCACAGAGATTTGCCTGCCTCTACCCACATGCTGGGATTAAAGGTGTGTGCCACCAGCGCCTGGCAGGTACAGCTTCTTTATTGTTGACAATATTAAGATGTGTTCTGATTTCAAAATCACTAAATGTGAAAAAAATTTGTGTATTTGGGAATGAAGTAAGCACGACCCAATCATTTCTTATATATGGGTCTAAGTTTCTGTTCTGGTTTGTTTCTGTGCTGCTGACCAAAAGCACCAAAAGCAGACAACTGAAGGGAACTGTTACGCTTTACCCCTTGTCAATTTTACATACAAATACATCACTTTAAACCCGATCCTTTCCTTTCTCTGTCCCCTCGGTCTCATGTTAGGGCCATAAGGTAGGTTCCACAGCATCTTGTCTGCAGGAGTCCACCCACCCATCTCCTTTCCCTGAGGACTCTGCCTCTTGGTGTAGACCCAACTTGTCTCTTTCTTGCCGACCTTCTCAGCCTTCTCTTCCAGCCCATCTCCACCCCTTTGTGTAGTAGCCAATCCTAAAAAGCATTTTCTACTATGGATCCCCAGTGGCCACACCAGGCTGGATCTCAGGAAGGTGATTTTTCCTTGTCTTTCCTGTTACCTCACTACAATCTCTTCAGATTTATTATTTGTCCTACAGCAGCCTGCCTGAAGGAGCTCCTCCACATCTTCATCCTCTGGGGACTCTGCCTCTTGGTGTGGGTCCTTGTGTTCCTAGCTCTTTCCTGTGGCTCCCCTCAGCATTTCCTCTTAGCCCAGCTCCATTCTCTTCTGTCACCCACTGACTTGACAAAGCACTCTCTATCAGGCTTCCATTGGCACCATGTTGGCCTAGGATCTAGAGAGGGCAACAGCAACTAAAGAATGGAACACCCACTCAGCCAAGACAAGACCAGATATTGGCACCAAGAAATATCCCAAACATCATAACTACAGATGCTTAGATCCCAGGGCAAAGACACAAACACGAACAGCCAAGATAATATGTCCCCTCAAGATGCCTGTAACCCTACTGCAGGAAGCCCTGAGAAATCCAATATAGTTGAAGCACAAGACAAGGATGCCAAAATAGCAGTTATTGCTATGTTCAAGGACCTGAAAGAGGATATAAATAAATCCCTTAATGAAGTCTGTGAAAACATAAACAAATTGTTGAATTAAATAATGAAAGCAATTCAAGACATGAAAATAGAATTTAACAAAGAAGTAGAGTCACTAATGGAAACTCAAGCTAAAATAAAACTGGAAATGAAATTTAGTACGTCAAACAAAAACCTCAGAGGTAAAGCTCACCAACAGACTGCAAGATGTGGTAAGGAGAATCACAGGATTTGAAGAAAAGGTGGAAGAAATGGATAGCCAAGTCAAAGAAAATATTAAATTAAAAAATGCAGGTGCCAAAGTTACAAGAAATCTGGGACAGTATGAAAAGACTAAATCTACAAATAATAGAGGGAGGAGAAGACACCCAGGCCAAAGGCTTAGAAAACATTTTAACAAAACTATAGAAGAAAAATTCTCCAGTATAAAGAAGGATGTGCCTATCAAGACACAAGAAGATACTGAACACCGAATAGACAGGACAAGAAAAGAAATCCCCCATGACACATCATAATCAAAATACTAAATGTGCAGAACAAGGAAAGGACATTAAAAACTTGAAGGGGAAAAGACAGGTATAAAGGCATGACCATTAGAATAACAACCAACTTCTCAATGGAGACTCTAAAAGCTAGAAGGGTCTGATGGATGTTTTCCAAACTCTAAGAGATCAGAGATGCCAGCCTAGACTACTATACCCAGCAAAACTATCAATCATAATAGATGGAGAAAGCAAACCTTTCCACCATAAAAAAAAAAAAAAATCTAAACAATTCCTACCTCCAAACCTAGCTCTACAGAAGCACTTGAAGGAAAATTTCAGTCTGAAGAGGTTAACTATGACCAAGAAGATACAAGAAATGAATGATTGCAGAACAGTTAATCAAAAGGGGGGAAACCCACACCATGACAACAAACTAATAGGAATCAATAAACCCTGATCATTGGTAGCTTTCAATGTTAGTTGTCTCAATTCCTCAATAAGAGGAAACAGCTAACAAATAATATTAGAAGACAGGATCCATTTCTTTGCTTCATCCAAGAAACTTACCTTGCCATCAAGATAGCTGTCACCTCAGGGTGAAAGAATGGTATTTCAAGCAAATGGATCCATGAAACAAGCAATTGTATCAATTTTAATATCTGACAAAATAGACTTCCAACCAAAACTAATCTGAGGGAAGGACTGTATATACTCATCAAATGAGAAATCTACCAAGAGGATATTGTAATCCTTAGCATTTATGTACCAAACACAAGGGTACCCAAGTTCCTAAAAGTATCTCTATTATAACCAAAACATCACATTGACCCTCATCCAGTGACAGTGGTCAACATCAATACCCCACTCTCACCAAAAGGCAGGTCATCTAGGCAAAAACTAAACAGAGAGATCCTGAAGTTAAATAGCATCATCAATGAAATGGACTTAGCACAACAATGAGGACCCTAAGAGAGACATACATGGATCTAACCTACAAGGGAAATATAAAAAGTCAAAATCTCCTGAGTAAATTGGGAGCATGGGGACCATGGGGGGAAGGTTGAAGGGGAAAGGAGAAAAGAGGAGGGGAGCAGAGAAGAATGTATGCCTCAATAAAATCAATTAAAAATAAAAGAATAAATAAAAATAAAAAAGAAATGGACCTAGCAGGCATTTACAGAACATTTCATCCAAACACAAAAGAATATACCTTCTTAGCAGCTCATGGAACTTTCTGCAAATTTAACCTCATATATGGAAATAAAGAAAGTCTCAAAAGATCTAAGAAAATTGAAATAACTCCCTGCATGCTATCTGACCCCAATGGATTAAAGCTGGCTATCAACAATAGGAAATATACAAATGCTTAAAAGCAGAACAAGTCACTACAGAATTAAAAATGGGTCAAGGCAGAAATGAAGAAAAAAATTGTAAACAGATTCTTTGGGCTGCCAGCTCCAAAACTGACACGGAGACTTACTATTAATTATGAAAGCTCAGCGTGAGCTTAGGTTTGTCCCACTAGCTCTTATAACTTAAATTAGCCCATTTCTATTCATCTATATGTTGCCACGTGGCTCATGGATTTTTCCTCTCCTCCTGCATGTCTGTTTCCTCTGAATCTGTCTGGGGACTCCTCTTCTCTTCTTCTCATAGATCTCTGTCCCCAGAAATCCCACCTATGCTTCCTGCCTAGCTATTGACCATTCAGCTCTTTATTAAGCAATCACAGTGATACATCTTCACACAGCATAAAGGAATATTCCATGACAGGAAATGAAAACTTTTTAGAATTGAATGAAAATAAAAACACAATATATCCAAACTTGTGGGTCACATGAAAGCAATTCTACAAGGCAATTTCATAACACTTTCATAACTCCTACATAAAACAATTAGAGAGCTCTCATATCAGCAACTTAGTGGCTTACCTGTAAGCTCTAGAACAAAAAGGAGAAAGAGTATCCAAAGAGAGTAAACGGCAAGAAATAATTAGACTCACGGCTGGATCAAATTAAAAAAAAAAAAAAAACAAGTGCAAGAAAGAAAATCAATGAAGAGTTGGTTCTTTGAGAAAAATTAGTAGGATTGACAAACCTTAGCCAAATTAACTAAAAGACAAAGATAGATTATTCAAAATAACAAAATTAGATATAAAAAGATGCAATAGATGCTGTTGAAATCTAGAGAGTCATAAGAACATACTTTAAAAATCCATACATCATGCAGGCAGTGGTGGCGTATGCCTTTAATCCCAGTACTTGAGAGGCAGAGGCAGGCAGTTCTCTGAGTTCGAGGCTAACCTGGTCTATAGAGTGAGTTTCGAGACAGCTGGGGCTACACAGAGACAACCTGTCTCAGAAACCAAAAATTCCCCCATACTCCACCAAACTGGAAAACCTAAAAGAAATGGATGGATTTAATGACATATATGAGCAACCAAAGTTAAGACCAAATAAACAATTTAAGCAGACCCATAAATCCCACTGAAGTAGAAACAACAAATTAAAAGTCTTCCAATCAAAGAGACAAAGCAAAAGAAAAACAAAAAGTCCGTGGACAGATGGATTCAGAACAGAATTCTACCAGACCTCCAAAGAAGAATTAACATCAATAGTCCTCAAATTACTATACAAAATAGAAACTAGAGGAACATTTCCCAATACTTTTTATGAGTTCATTATTACCTTAATGCCAAGGCCACACAGATCCAACCAAAAAAGTATAGAGCAATATCCTTTATGAACATAGATGTAAAATTTTCTTTTTCCCCTTCCCTCCTTTCTCCTTCTTTCCTTCCTTTTCTCTTCCTTGTTTTGGAAACAGTGTCTCTCTCCAGCACAGGCTGTCCTGGAACGTCAAAAGATTCACCTGTCTATGTCTCCACAGGTGCTGGGATTAAAGGTGTAAACCTTCAGGTCTGAATAAAAATTCTTTTTAAAAACAAAAACAAATACAAATGTCTGCATTTGTCTAGGCCAGAAGAGGGCACCAGATCTCATTACAGATGGTTGTGAGCCACCATGTGGTTACTGGGAATTGAACTCAGGAACTCTGAAAGAGCGGTCAGTGCTCTTAACCTCTGAGTCACCTCTCCAGCCCCCTGGGGGAAAAAAATCCTTTATAAAATACTTGAAAACTGAATCCAAGAACGCATGGAAAGATTATCCACCATGATTGAGTAGGCTTCATCCTAGAGATGCAGGAATGGTTCAATATAAGTAAATTGATGAAAGTAATAGACCACAAAACCACATGATAATCTCATTAGATGAAGGAAAGTCTTTGATAAAATTCAACATTGCTTCATGACAAAAGTCCTGGAGAAACCAGGAATGCAAGGGACATATCTCAACATAATAAAGGCAGCTTACAGGAAGCTCACAGCCAACAAGAACCTAAATGAAGAGAAACTCAAAGCAATTCTCTTTATACCTATTCAATATTGTACTTGGTTTTCCGAGAGAAAAATTTCGTTTTTCCCAAGACATTTTTTGAGGCTAACATGCAAAGTATTGTTTCCCTGGTTTCTTTTCTTGGTCTGGTTGTTATTTGTACATAGATGGGATACTGATTTTTGTGACTTAATTTTGTATCCTGCTACTTTGCTGTTAAGTCTTTATCTGACTAGCTGCGATGGTTAGTCTTGATTGTCAACTTGATGGAACTTAGAATCACCTAGGAGACAGCTCCCTGGGCACATGTGAAGGTGTCTCTACAGAGGTTTAATTGAAATGGAAGATCTTTCCTAAATGTAGGCAGCCCCATCCCACGGACTGGAGTTGGAAATTGAATGAAAGGGGAAGGTAAATGGGACCTCACCATTTACTTCTCTGTACTCCCTGATGTGGATGTACTGTGACCAGCTATCTTAGCTCCTGTTGCCACAGCTAGAGCCTCTCACTTGACTGTGTCTTCCTGGCTGTGATGGACTATACTCTCCAGGCATGTGCCCAAATCAGCCATTCCTTCTTTAAGTTGCTTTTGTTAAGTCACAGCAAGACAAAAAAATACCTAACACACTAGCTCAATATCTAATTTTTGATTAACACGCTCTCTTCTCTCCAAGGAAATTAATTTTCCTTCCTTCTATAGCACCCTGTGAAAGACAGGAATGGGAGACTACAATTGGTAACTCCTTTTAAGAGTTAGGGCACAGTAGCCCAGGGTAGTAAAATGGGTGCTCCAGGCCATTCTAAAAAGTAATTACCTTTGATTCAACCTCCTGAGTCTCACTGCTGGTCAGACCTTTGTCCCTACTCTGATAAGCCCATGTCACCAAGGACTGATAATGTTGAGCCCTGAGTAGCCAGCCAAAGGAAGGGAAGGTCTTACATTTTAAAAACATGGGAGCACTGATGGTTCCCCAGGGCAAGTCCCTGAGTTCAAGTTTGGGCAGTGAAACACTAGTGACAGATGTATAGAGTAGAGGCCAAGAGGAGCAAGACTCTACAAGGGGCTAAGTAGATAAAACTCTCTTCCTCAGTTGTACAAAAGTTTTCATGCAAATTCAAGGTTGGGCTCAATCCTCTGGCAATGGTGGGCTGGTCTTCTGAAACCTACCAAAAGAAAGGACTTTACCAGAGGACCTGAGAGGAAGCCACATCCAGGCATGTTTAGGTCGCTCTGGACAGCACCATGGAGCTGAACAGCAGCTGAGGAAATGGTTGTGTGTGTTCTCTCTTCCAAGTGTGAAACAGAAGCACATAGTTACCTGAGTGTGAATCCGTGATCCTTCTTCTATTTCCATTTCAATGCAAATTCTCCTCAGCTTATTGTTTTATATTTCAAGAGATGAGGTCTTGTTATGTTTCATAGGCTGACTCTGCACTGTCTCGGGCTCAAGTCCCTGGGCCACCGGTGCACAACACCACACCAAACTCAACACATGGTCTTTTATTTTACTTTTCTGTATAGCTGGGGATAGAACCCAGGGCCTTCTGCATGCATGGCAAGGACTTCACAAGCTCTTGGCTGTGTTCAGCCAGAATGACAGCACTTGGAAGGCTTGCATTCACCAAAAGGCCTGGGAAGCAAGACACTCTCGGCTTCGTGGGCTTTATGTGTCTTGGCCCCGGCTCTGTAGTGGGGCCAACCCCTCTCAGTCTTGTTGCAATGGGAGACTGACAAATGCTAATTTCCCTTTTCTGTACAGTGCTTAAAATTCTGTCTCGGAGCCAGTCCCCATCACAACTGTGCTACTTTATCAGACCGGTGTCTGTAGTACCTTAGGTTTCGTCATATATCTGCGAACTGGGGTGTACTAATTAAGGTCTCCAATACTGCCGTTAGTGAGAACTCTAAGCACCATGAGTATTATTAGCTGTTCTAATTGACAAGAGCACTTTCTCCTTTACAATGCCCAGTCCCATCCACTGAAAGCCGCGACACCATTACACACACACACACATGCACACGCACACACACACACACACACACACACGTAATCAGGAAATCAAGGGCTAACATCATTAGAATGGCAGGTTTCAGGTTATTGCCTTTATCCCCCAGTCCTCACTCTAGTGTCGTCATTTGCATGAATCTAACCTTCCCCGAGATTATGAGGTTATTCTCTATGACTGATATTTACTTTAAATATCTGTCAAACATCAACAAGCTAGAAGAGAGGTTAAATTGGAATTCGTGCTTGGGAAGAGTGGGTGGCTGAGGCCAGAGATATTATTTATTGTTTGATTTGGGAACGGATTTTATGAATATAAATAAGAATGCTGCTCCCAGGGAAAGCACCGCTCACGGCAAAGCTTGCTGGCAAGCATGTGTGGGGTACTGTGCATCTATTTCTCTTCCCCTTTCACCTTCACAAATTGGGAGTCTGTGGTCATTTTTCTTGATGACCCAACTGCATTAAGTGTCCAGTAAAATGGGTTCAGAGCCTGGTGCCATGGCTGGACGCATATCTTTTGTGTGTGTCAATAGCGAAGTTAGGAGGGAGAGAAGGGGAAGGAGGGCAGACCTTTAGTTTCAGCAAACATGACTTGTGGGAATCGGAAATGCAGGAAAGCATTTCCATTTTTGCTTCAATGGCACTGCCTCTCAACTTCTGTCTTTCTCTCCTTCACTGCATTTCATAGTAATATTGTTACTTATTTTTTTACCTCTGCACACTGGGCAAAATAAATCCCATTTCTGGGCTCTTCACCATGACGCATGGATTGGTGGGGAGTGGATTGGGTTGCAAGTCAGGAGGACACTTGACTCTGGTCTTGAGAAGACCTTTCTTTTCTGGGTCATGGTTTTGTCATTCATAAAACGAAAGAGTTGGGATCGTCAAGCTGATCTTTCCTACTGCCTTGCTTAGTCATTTCTCTAACAATGCTCTTGAGATAAATGTTCTGTTCCATCTGAATAAAACACCGATTCTGGGAGAGTAGGAAAGAGAGCAGCTTTGGGAATGCAGGAGAATGGAAGTCAAGAGCAGAGACAGAAGAAAGGAACTCTGACAGCTCATTGCTTACAAACAGGGATGGAGAACAGAAAGACATCTCCACGGAATGCTGGTTCAACTTGGACAGTGACATTTTACTTTCTGCTACTTTGAAGAACCCATTGACCCAAGGATGTCTATGCAGTGACATCAGCCCAGGGATGTCTATGTAGTGATATCAGCCCAAGGATTGCCTATGCTGTGGCAATGGGAAGTGAGAGAATCTGCTCAAGCTGCTTTCTGAATTTTAGAACAACTGTGGAGGACAGTAGAGGAAGTGTGGGGCACAT
The DNA here is from genome assembly GCF_950005125.1 of Chionomys nivalis. Taxonomy (NCBI): domain Eukaryota; kingdom Metazoa; phylum Chordata; class Mammalia; order Rodentia; family Cricetidae; genus Chionomys; species Chionomys nivalis. The sequence goes on from NC_080106.1 coordinate 35,448,341, forward strand.
CTTAAACGGATGCAGTAGTAGTCTTCAGGGAAGCCTGACCAGGGGCCAGGCTTTTTGCCTTCCGGGCACATGATGGACGGCCCTTTCCTTTTGTAGAATGGTTGGATGGGGCCAACCTAGCCAGGCAGTGGGTCTGGAAGTGAAAGCAGTCTTTGATGGGATGGACTATTTCCTTCCTGGTGCAAAACTGGTCAGAGCTTCCTTTTCCCTTGGTGAAGTGACTAGTGAAGATTCGGGGAGGTGCCTGTGCCTCTGAGTGACTGAAACGAAGTGTGCTCATGCGCATTGACTCAGAAGTCTGCCGAGTTTTGTCCCTGAGCTTTTGGAACCTGCATATTATTGAACATATTGAGCCTATCCTATACTCTGGTGGATACAGTCGGGCTGAAGCCTGGTGGATGCAGTCAGACTCAGGCCTAGAATTCAGATACAGTCAGGCTCAGGCCTAGTGGATACATTCAAGCTCAGGCCTAGGGGATTCAGTCAAGCTGAACCCTGGTGGACACAGGCTGAGCCCTGATGGACACAGACAGGCCGAGGCCTAGTTTGACAACCAAACCCCAGCCATTGGAGGTTTCACAGAGAACAGTCTTGCTCTATGTTGTACACATCTAGAAGCTAGAATATACTGTGTTCTCTCATTCTTTCAGATCTGTACATTTGGCCAGTGTGACTTCAGGTCACCTCTCCACTGAGGGAAGGACAAATATCTAGGTTTAAAAGAAAAATCTCGTTGGTAACTGCTCCCAACATACAGCTGCAACTGGCCTCTCTGGGGTCTGTGGGGAGCATACAGTCCTGGTTAGGCTGATTCTCTCTCATGTTCTTTGTGTTAATGGAGAAATTGTCACTCTTTTAGTACATCCTGTTACTTGGGCCCAAAGGCTGATCTTTTGAAAAACTGTTGCCAAGGGAGTCTGCTCTAGAGGAACAAGACTAAGTACTGCTGTCACTTGTGAAACCCTCTCTAGGGACCTCATGCATCCAAGGCTAGTTTGAATTTCCTCACTCAGGCTTCCACCAGGTCACCAAGGGGGACAATTCTGTGAAATTGGGAAGAGTCTGAAAGAAGGCCTGACATTTAGATTGAGGTTAAGTGCCACAGGTTTGACACTTGACAGAAGAAGAAAAAAAATACAAGTCTTTCTTTTTCCTTCCTTCCTTCCTTCCTTCCTTCCTTCCTTCCTTCCTTCCTTCCTTCCTTCCTTCCTTCCTTTCTTTTTCTTTTTCTTTTTTTTCTTTCCTTTTTTTCAGTGAGAAATACAGCAAATGTGGTTTGTGGTGTATAGCATCAAATCTTAGGAAGCTCTGGATTGGCATGTTTTTAAAAATCCAATGCTGGAAAGGGGTGAAGACCATGTTGAGGAAAGCCAGAGAAACAGCTGACCTGAGCTAGTGGGAGCTCACTGACTCCGGACTGAGAGCTGTAGAACCTTCATAATACCAAACTAGGTTCTCTGAATGTGGGTGAAGGCTGTTTGGCTAGGGCAGTTTGTGGGGCCACTGTCAGTGGGACCAGAATCTAACCGAAGTGCATGAACTGGCTTTTTGGAGCCCATTCCCTATGAAGAGATACCTTGTTTAGCCTAGATTCAGTGGGGAGGTGATAAGCCTCAAGGTGATAAGACAGACTTGGTTGACTCCCTATGGGAGGCCTTACCCTCTCTGAGGAGTGGAGGGGGTTGGGTTGGGAAGCAGGTAGGGGGAGCAGGAGGAGGGGAGGGAGGGGGAACTGGGATTGGTATGTAAAATAAAAGAATATTATTTAAAAAAATTTTTTTTTAAATTCCCTCCAAAAATCTAGTGCTGGAATAATGATTTTTGAAATTGACCAGACCTTAAGTTTCTTGGCACAGAGTAAGAGTAGGGACCATGTCACATGAAAACACTTCCTCCTGAGCACAGTCAAGTGATATGCACATGATTTGCATGTGGGAACACCTTCCCTCATGTGTGTGCCTACAGGTATGAGAGAAACCCAGGTTCGTACAAGATAGTTAGACATCCTTAGCATATTTTAGTTCACTCTCCTGTGTCTTCCATACGTACCCCTTAAGGTCACTGACACACTAATCCCAAGCAACTGCTCTGATGGTAAATGTTTTTAAAAAATCAATGTGGAGGTCAATTCCTCATGAAGTGGAAATGGCGCCAACGGCTTTCAGACATGCAGCCCATGACCACGGCAGAAAGTGGCAGATGGTGTGAGATCGTACATCTTGTCAAGGAACTGATGTACATATTTGCAATCATTTGCAGCTCCTGGTACATGTTAATATTGCCGGATGCTGTCATCACAGGAGCCAGATTAGGTGACCCTTATCAAATGTGCCATTCCTTCTTCACGTTAAAAGGGCTCATCTCGGTGGTACTTTTCTATCTTCTCCCAGGAGACTCTTGTAGGTGGTTTTGTTAAGAATCTGAGACATTCAGAATCGCCTATAAGTCCCTTGCTGATCTATGTTCTTCTTTATCTGAGATAACCATTGGGACTAAAAGACAGTTTTTCTATGATCTGCTATAGGGTGACTCCCCTGTACATGCAGGAGCTCTTCAGGGAAGGTGAATTCAATGTGGGTTACTAGTTCCATTTATTGCCTTATAACCATGGTGTATTGGGAAGCTGAAACCTTGGTAGACCAGATGGTCTAAATCTAACACCATCATCTAGGCACATCCTGGGCTGTGCAGTTGTGTTAGCAGAAGGAAGTGCTTAGAAGAGAACCAGCCATGATTCAAGGAAACACACGGACAAGCCACTGCGTATTTATACTCTTTAGGCAACAGCCCCCATTTGCAAAAAATACCTAGAAATAATGTAAAACAACATAAAGAAAATATAAAGGTGTCCCAGCCCGTGGCTACCCTATAGCTCACCTGTTCATCCCAGCTGTTTTTCAGCCTTCACTTGCTCAGCTGCTGAAAACTATACTCAGGGTTCCTCTGAACCTCATGTCTCAAGCGGGGAGTCTGATCTTGTAATTGGACCTAAGATACAGAGTTTCAAAAACCGTTAGGGTCATAAGAAAATCCTAAGGCTTGACACTACCTTATTTATTTATTTATTTATTTATTTATTTATTTATTTATTTATGTTGAGAGTTTATATTTATTCAAATAAGTACCAAAAACACTTCGGTCAACAGTTTGAAATCTTGAAGGTGTTAACTTAGCCATCAGGTCTCCTGGCAAGAGAAGAGAGACAGGGCATATTTTAACAAATTCTAAATTATGTGTGAAGGAGGAAAAAAATAACCTAAATCTAATCTTTGCTCTGTATAAACATTTTATATAGAACAACCCAATTTGAGTACTGTTTTTTAAATAAAAATAATTTTTTATATAATATATTCTGATCATGGTTTCCTCTTCCCCAACTCCTCTCAGAACTTCTGCGCACCCCAATTCTACATATTCTCTTTCTCTTTGGAAAACAAACAGACAAACAAAACAAAATTTAAAAAAAACTGAAGAGAAAGCACAAGAAACAGACACATACATGCATAGACACACAAAACCGATAGCAAAATTGGAAACTATAATATATGAGCAAATGGACCAGTGAGACAAAAAAAATCTACAAGAACACCATTGAATTCACTTTGTATCGTCTCTGCTGCTTGGCATGAGACCTACCTGTAGGCATGGCTAGTATCTCCAGTGAGACGCCATTAGGGAAAAACTTTTTTTTCCTTTGCGAATGGATGTCAGTTGGATAACTTCTTGATTGCAGATGGGAGATCATTTCCACTTCATCCTCTCAGTGCTGGGACTCCATCTGGCCTTGAACCTATGCAGGCCCCATGCACACTGCCAAGTCTCTGTGAGTTCATTTGTGAATTGATCCTGTTGCATCAGGAAGACATGGCTGGTGCGGGAGAATTGTCTGTATTCTGTCAATCATGTTTTAAATAAACACTGATTGGCCAGGCAGGGAGTATAGGCGGGAAAACCAGACAGGAAGTAGAGGTGGTGCAATGAGAACAGGAGAATTCTGGGAAGGAGGAAGCTGATTCCCCCCAGTCCTGCAGAGATCACTGAGGAAGCAGGATGTGATCTGCCAGCTGAAAAAGGTACCAAGCCATATGGCAAAAATAGATCAGAAAAATGGGTTAATATAAGCTACAAGAGCTAATAAGTAGCCTGAGCTAATGGGTCAATCAGCTTATAATTTATGGAGACCTTTATATGATTTTCTTTGGGGCTAAACAACCCAAGCCCCAGGGTATAGGGGTGGAGAGTGGCAGCAGGGGCAGGGGTGTTGATGGAGACATCCCATTTAGGACTGACCCTCACTCTCTGCACGTCTCTGGTTGTGGGTCTCTGTATTTGTTCCCAGCTACAGCAAGAAGAACCCTCTCTGATGATGGTTGAGTGCAGAATGTCATTAGGAGTCATTTTTTTGCAATGCTCCTTTAACAGAACAATAGTATTAGTTTCTCCTCTAGACCCATGGCCCATCTTGTCTCAGTTTCTTGGCCACTTTAGTGGTGTCAGGCATGGGTCCCATCTCATGGAGTGAGCTTTAAATTCAATCAGCAGTAAATGTACCTCTTATCTTGAAAATTCATTGTCCCTTTGCAGTTACTCATTATGGCCACCTGAACTTCAGCAGACAGTGCTCTTGTCTCTCATGCTCTACTACTTAAAATGTGTATACTTACATTTTTCTTATTAATTCCCCCAGGACTGGGAGACCAGCTGGGAATATTAAAACATGAACTTAGGAAATTTTGACCATGTTCATATATTCACAGTTTTGGAGCAGACCCTGCTGGTGTGTACACTCATGTTCTCAAGCATGTGCCCATATTTACTGCCAGCTGGATACACATGTTTAAGGACTAGAGGCTAAGAGCTACCCATGAGAGAGAACATATGGTGTTTGTCTTTCTGAATCTGGGTTACCTTGCTTAATATCCGGTTTGATCCATTTTCCTGCACATTTTGTAATTTTTCCCTTTCTACCTGAATAAAATTCCATTGGCTATACGTTCCACAGCTCCATTATCCACTCATCTGTTAATGGACATCTAGGCTGATTCTCTTCCCTTGCTACCATGACTAATGTATCAATCACCAGGATAGGATGATCTCTGCAGTAGAGTCCCTTGGGTATATGCCCAGGTTGGTATAGCTGGGAGACTCCAGGGCTCGCAGTAAGAAACTTGTCTGACAAAAGTTAAGGGCAGCACAAGACTGTGGGCAAAAATACCAATATTTAGAAGACAATTTGGCAACATCTCCATTTACCAAAACAGTATCAGAGGGGCCTCCTGTCGGGTCTATGACTTCTCTAGCCATATGTTTTGATGACATTCGTAGTGCCAGGCTTGGATTACCTCCTGTGGATCAGGCCTCAAATCCAATCAAGAGAGCAGTAGTAAATGGGGGGCTAGAGAGATGGCTCAGAGGTTAAGAGCATTGCCTGCTCTTCCAAAGGTCCTGAGTTCAATTCCCAGCAACCACATGGTGGCTCACAACCATCTGTAATAGGGTCTGGTGCCCTCTTCTGGCCTGCAGGCATATACACAGACAGAATATTGTATACATAATAAATAAATAAATAAATAAATAAATAAATAAATAAATAAATAAGTAGTTTGTTAAAAATTAAAACAGTCTTTAAAGAGACAGAGTAAACTTGTAGAAAAAAGTAATAGGAGTAAAGAAAAATAAGCCATGTAAAGATGGAAAATGCACAGAGAGTCTGGATTCTGTCTATTACTGTGTTTACTTTGAATTTTTTGACTGTGAAGGAGGTAAGTACAGAAAGACATTTCATTGTATGGACTGTTAAGTTAAACCAACATAAAGGTGTCTTGAGTCTAAGGTTATGCTACTTTGGAAAAGAGGTTCTGTTTTCGTTTCCACAGAAGGTGAGAACCTGTAGATTGAGTCCATACTCATGTCGTTTGATGGAAAAAGACCCCTGATAGGTCTCTGTGAACACCCTAAAAATTACTTCGCCCAATAAACAGCAATCATTTTTTGGAGAGAACTATGCCCAAATTCCCTAAATGATTGTTTATAAATGTTTATTTACATTTAAGGGGATATGCAATAGAAATCAATAATTTGCATTGGTATGGATCTTGCTTTATTGATACAAATTTAAGGTCAATTTTCTGTATTTCTGCTCTTAAGGTTCAGAGCCCAGCATTTGAATCAAGAGCCCATGCTGTCGGCTCTTGGTCCAAAAGACCTTCTTAGGGAGGTAGCACACGTGGAAAAGGCTCTGCATACATGCAGAAGGTTTTGTAATTCACCAAGGGTGACAAAAAGAAGCAATGAAGACATTTCTGAATATCATTTCCAGAAGGGAACACTGCCTCAGGCTGGGCCTGGGAGACTCATATACCCACCCAGACCCTCTTCCCTTCACTCTCCCTGTTGTGCTTTCTCTGTGGAGAGCCATAAACACTGAGACAGGTACTGATGGGCTTGAGGCCATCAACACGAGTTTACAAAAGGGGAGGTCATGCCTAATCAACGTGATTAATATTGCCTGTCTTCATGCCGTGTGGAGAAAGGAAGGAGCTGAAATCTGCCTGGGCCCTGAGGAGGCTGCAGTTCCAAAGAGGCAGCGGCGGACTCTGAGGAGGCAGCTAAGGCGGTAAAGGCAGTATGTTTTTTTAAACTACTGAGCTAGGTGGAGCACAAAACCAGCCTGTCAAAGGTGCTGAGGGATCCTGACTATGAACAGATCTTACGTGCCCATGCTAGGGAATCTCTGGAGTCTTGTACCCCAGCGACCCTAGCACAAACCGAACGTGTCACGAACTCTCCTCAAGTCTTGCTTTTCTTCTGATGCCCTTCTCTTCTTCTAGCTCTGTTTTGGGAGAAGAGGACCCTGTCTTTAGGGACATCAGATCCCAGGTGCAATTCCAGCTCGTTTAAAAGCAAGGAGTGTACCATGATCTCCTGTTTGTCCTCCCAGCGGTCCATAGCTTCATTCATCCTAAACGGGTGTGCAGAGTTTAGCATTCTGACTGAACGGAGCCCACACTAGAGGCAAGCAGATTGCTTTAGGACTGTGGAGGGGAGGGTGGGAGAGATGGTGGTGACTGAAAGGGTTTCTCTGAAGATGATCTTGATTACATTTGATTACATAATTTGTTTATATGCGTTTGTAGACTTTGTTTTCCACCCTGGCTTGACATACTCTGTGTGATGTGTTATTTTCATGTCTGTCAAATTTGCAAAAAGAATTTTGTATTTAGGGTAATGGTGACCAGAGCTGGGATTTGAACTCGTCACTCTTTAAATTAAATAGTGTATATACACGTGTGTGCGTGCATGTGTTTATTATGTGTGCATGCACGTGTGTGTGTGCGCGCGCGCACGCATGAGCGCACGTGCAAGAGAGATCGCGTGCGCAGTGTCCAGGTGGAGATGAGAGTGAACTCATTGGGGTGTTAGTCTTCAGGCACCTTTGACAAGATCTCTCAGTGTGCAGTTTTGTGGCACAGGCCAGGCTAGCTGGCCTTTGCGCCTCCAAGAATCTGCCAATCTCCACCCTCCATCTCACCATCACTGGGTTATGCATGTGTGTCACTGTGCCTAAGCTTTTTAATGTGGGCTCCGGGTAGCTGGACTCAGGTCCTCATGCGTGTGAGGCAGGCATTTTACCATGGGCCTGGTCGTAGAACTACCTTTCACAAAAATCTAGAATGACTCAACAATGTGCTCAGTTACTTGATAGGGCTTCAGTGAGGACGGTGACATGGATAGGGGAGAAGGAACAGAAAGCACATTAACTAAGGTTGCACAGGGAACAGCAACATCCATTCTCCATACAGTGCCCCCTCCTTCCTTCCATTTCCGGTCCCCACCTCCCCGCAGCATAAGTCCTCCGAAATACAGCTCTATGCTCAGTGCACCTAGGCATTTTTATTAGATGTCAGGATAATATTTGGCCAAAGTCACGGGCCTCACATTTCTTGAGAAAGTATGATGTCATTTTAGAAGTTCATGCTCTTGACATTTCAAAAGTCCTGTTAGAAAAACCAACTACGTTTTTATGGGCTCTCACGGCAGGGAAGCAGCCGTGGTCATGCATGGCCATATCAATTAGAAGCGGATTAATTAAGCAATAAGACAGGACCAGTGGTGCATTTCAGAAAGGTTATTGCACGGCTCACAGAGTCCTGTGGAGGCAGCCAGCCAAGAGTCGAGTGACTTCCACTGGCCAAGGCTCTTCAGCCATCCAAGACGTGTAACGCTCCCAGAAACAGGATCCTCTGCCATCCATGTCCACTCCGAGAAATAAAAGGCCCTCTTTATTAACTGGGTGTTATTAGGCACGGGCAAATTGACAGCCGTTTCATTATTTCATAATTATGATTAATGGCCTTCCCAATGAAATCATCGTCTGCTACCCCAAAACCAATTGGTCCCTTCTGGGACTGTGTCACCAAGTTGCGGTTAATGCTCATGGAAGCATGGAAGACATCAGGTTTCCCAGGCACTGGAGGGAGCAGGAGTCCTAATTGCCTTTGGAGACCGTTTGCACGGGAAGCCGTTCTCTTAGTGGCGGTAATGATCTCTGAGGAGGCAAAGGGGACTGGGGAAGGTGCACAGACTTGAAAATGGGAGGAGCTGTCACAAGAGGCAGTGGCAACGGCAAACAGCATTCACAGCTGACTTTCACATAGGATTTCCAAGAGTTGCCTTGGGTGTGACCATTGTGCTTTGATGAGAAAACAGGGGGCAGGCAGTAGCAGGCTTGAGGCCACACTTCCAGCCCAGACCATTCGACTGGCACCTGTCTTGTTCTATGGACTGAGCATGGGCTAGGGAGGGTGAGGTAACCATGGGCACTGTGAAAATTCCCCCATTTGATTGATAGAAAACAACGGGCAGTGTCTTTTTGTATTAGGCTCTTCAGAAATGCAATAAAAACCCCTAGTACTCAAGAGTGCAGAAGTATTTGGGAGGGGGTTGTCTCCTCCGAGATTCAGATGTTGGTCATTGTCTTAGGGTTCCTATTGCTGTGAAGAGACACTATGACCATGGCAACTCATCAAGACCACATTCAATTGGGGTGGCTCACTTACAGTTTCAGAGGTTCAGTCCATTATCATCATGGCAGGGAGCATGGTGGCGTGCAGGCAGACATGGTGCTGGAGTAGTTGCTGAGATTCCTACATCTTACAGGCAACAGGAAGTCAACTGAGACATTGTATGGTATTCTGAGCATAGGAAACCTCAAAGCCCGCCCCCACAGTGGCATACTTCCTCTAAAAAGGCCACACCTACTCCAACAGAGGCACACCTCCTAATAGTGCCACTCTGTGTGAGATTATGAAGGCCAATTTCATTCAAACTACCACAGTCAAATGTATGGTTTTTACACAGTTAAAAAAAAAGGTAAAATAAAGTCTTATGGCCGTAGTATAAAATGAGTGATGTCCTTTTAAGAACGTGATTGTAAGTGACGCCAGGGAAACAGTGAGCCTCTGGGAAGGGACAGGGAATGTCAGCAGCATTGATAGGAACAGCTCTGTAGTGTGTCCAGGAAACAGTGGTGAACTGTGTAACAGGACACACATTTACATATGTGTACATTTATAAACCGTGGTGAGGAATGCTCACCAGGTTAACAGCTATGTTCTCTGAATTGCTGTCCTGTTACTGTGACACTGACTTTCTGCTTAATGTGAGTTTGGAAGGAAGCTGCCCTGACTGCACCAATGTTATAGACTGTAACCTAGAATAGAGGTTACAAAAAAACCCTTTCGTAGTGCCCATGACCTGTTGTTCATCTGCTGTTTCTGGCACACTCTTATGTCCTGTCCATTTCCTTCCTTCCTTCCTTCCTTCCTTCCTTCCTTCCTTCCTTCCTTCCTTCCTTCCTTCCTTCCTTCCTTCCTTCCTCTCCCCCTCCCTGCTTCCTTTCCTCCTTCTTTCCCTCCTTTCTCCCTCTTTTCTTTTTCTCATTCTCTTGTGTGTTTTTGAGACACAGTCTCACATAGTAGAGACTGGACTCCAACTTCCTCTAATGCTCTTGCCTCCACCTCTGGAGTCCAGGTGTGTGCCTCCACACTTGGCCCATGCAGTGCTAGGCTTGAACTTGGGACTTTATGCTTGCCAGGTGAGTACTCTGCCAACTGAACGTCACACCCAGCCCTGCACACTCTTCATTCTTTAATACCAGTTCTAGGGATTTTTGTTAAGTGCCCATATCTGTCCCCTGTACCTTTTCTCCAACGTCCAAACTATTATTCCTGCCATGCTCTAATCTCCAGTCTTGAGCTCCTGCAAAAGAGGCCTGCATCTCCTATTTTCCTTTCCCTCTCCAGCGTCCTGGATTCTCTGACACAACTGCTACCCTCTGACTGGCAGCCTCGTGGTGTGGCTAAGGGATTCTGCCTCTAGTCCTGACCCTGTTTGCCTGTTACTTAATGATTGTTACCAGCACATTTATCAGTCCTTTCAGAATAGCTACAGTGGTCTGTGTGTGTGTGTGTGTGTGTGTGTGTGTGTGGTGCATGCCCATGTAAACACACGAGGAGGTCAGAGGATGACACTAGATTCTTCCTTTATTACTCTCTGTCTTACTTTTGGAGACAGGCACTGTCATGGAACCTGAAGCTTGCCGTCTGGGCTAGGCTGGCTGGCCAGGGCACCTGTCTCTACTCCTCAATGCTGAGGTTAGAGGGATATGCAGCCATGCCTGGCTTTTACAAGGGTGCTAAGGGTTTGAACTCAGCTCCTCTTGCTTTCACAGCGAACACTCTTACCCACTGAGCCTTTCTCCCCAGTTCTGGATGTAGTGATTTTTTAAAAAGGAAAGGGCAATCTATTCTCCCAGTCTGCCGGCAGCTCTGCTTCCTTCCAACTCTAGCGCCTGGAGTTCTTCACTTCTTACTAATAGTAATTGCTGTTTATTAGATGGTCACATGCACACCCCAGCACTGTGTGTCTTAATGTAGGTTCTGTTCAGAACAGCCCATGAGATACACATTATTTCCCATTGTTATTATTATTATTATTTGTTTTTTGGAGACAGGGTTTCTCTGTAGCTTTGGAGCCTGTCCTGCAACTAGCTCTTGTAGACCAGGCAGACCTCGAACTCACAGAGATCCGCCTGCCTCTGCCTCCTGAGTGCTGAGATTAAAGGTGTGCACCACCACCGCCCGGCTTGCTCATTTTATAAACAGCAGCACTGAGCCCCACATATAGGCCAACCTGTAAAACTTACATAGAATAGATGGCTTTTTTCTGCCCAGCCACCCATCTAGAATGTCACAGAGCTATATGTTAGGATTACAGGAGTGCACCTCCATGTCCCTCAGTTTTTGGCGTCTTCCAACGTTGCACTGCATCTCAACACCAGTTTTGCTGGGGATTTCCCCATGGTCCTGGAGTCAGGGATGTGTCTTTGGGATCAGTTCCCAGTGCTTCTGCTCCTATTCTTTTCTCGTCATTTGCTTTGGGGAGGGGGGGTTCAGCAGAATTTTGATGGGGACAAGAGGAGATGCTGGCTACTGATAAGACTTGTCTGCTCATCCCCTCCTTTTGTTCTCAGGGGTCCCAGAAAACTCGAAATAGCTCCTCTCCCTGCCGTCCTCTAAGACAACAGTTAAAATAGCTTCTCCTGTGAGGTGGAACGGCTGTGGTGCTGGGGCTGGTAGGCTGAAAGCGGTCTGATCTAGTTAGAAAGCTCCTCCTCCCTGGCTGTTTTGCCAGGAAAGCGATACCTGAGCCCAAAGTAATTAAAACCCTCTTAACACCACTGAAAACCAAGGGTCTTATATGTGGCCTGCTGAGTCTCTGTCCTCTGGGCTGGGGGTAATGACTGCCTTTTAATATCAGCCTCAATTGTAGTTTGGACCTCAGAGGAGCAAATGAAAAGAAAGCGAGACATCTTTTAAAGAACGGCAGCATCAAAAAACTTAAAAAAAAAAAATCCACCCTGTAATCGTGTTTTCTATAATTTCGCACCCACGCATCCACCCACCCCCTTACCACAGGAAACTGAAAATAGTATCCATCTCTGTGGAAAATACTTTGGCTTCAAGTCATCACAACTTTCCTTTCCCATGTAACAAAGTCTCAGGCTTCCTAAACTAGTTTCCAGCTAATCACGCCTCCCTGGGGATGCCTGTTGACTCTGTGCACACGCGCTAGCTAGTCGTACCATTTTAACACATCGGCTACTCATTTGCCTTTCCAGAGCCTTGTGGACTCTCTCTGAGTTTCCCCAGATGGGATCTTTTATTTTCTTTATATTTTTCCCTGGGGGGGGGGGGCAATGGACAGGACTTGGGGCTGGGCTGGGAAGGTGTGGTTCATTCTTTCTTTCTGAGGGACCGACCATTTATCTTCTGAGCAGGTGCACACCGGTCACTGGGGAGTGTGTTCATGAACGATAAATGCCTTCCTAAATTCCTCCTGTTCTGTTTCTCTCCTCAAGTCATCATTACTGCTTGGATTAAAAGTGTCTTTTTAAAATGCCCATGTGTTCAAGACGTCTACCCAGTGCCCAGGTGGGGCTTCGGGCAAGTGATTAGATTGTGGAGTGGTTTGACGGTGTTATCAGAGGCGATAGAAACGAAGGCATAGGACTTGGTTGAAGGAAGTAAGTCACTTGGGGGTGCCTTTAAGGAATACAGCTTGTCCCTGGCCCTTCGCTGTCTCACTGTCTCCCGGCTGCCGCAAGGAGAGCAGGCCTCTCTATCGAACATTCCCACCAGCGTGATGTTTTGCCTACCTTTGGCCCATTGGAAGGGAGCCAAAATAAACCCATTCCTCCCTGTAAGTTGTTTCTCCTGCGAGTTTGTCTCAGCAGTGAAAAGGGGAAAACAGAAACCCAAGCAGAATATGATCAGCATTATCGTCATTATTATTATTTTTTTTACACTTTCCTAACAACCATGCGTGGTGCTAAATACGCTGCATGTGTGATTATACTGTCTCATTCAGGCTTTGCAATACCTCATGAAGTACGCTGTAGCTTTAGGTTATAAATAAGGACACTGAAGCTAGGCCAGGTCAGGGAACTTGTTCACGGTCACATGACCAGATGTGACCCTGACTCTTCCAGTTCCAGAGCATGCTCTGTTGACTCCTGTGGAAAACGCCAAAGAGGCCCCTGTGAGAAATAGGTGTGTCCTAATGGAGTGAAGTCACGAGGACTCCTTCTTGTCAGGTTTGTCAAGTCCGACTCTGTCCCCGACCCCAGTGGTTGGGCATCTGGACACACACATCCTACAGAATGCCCACTGCAGCTTTGTATAGCATAGGCAAATATGGACGTTACCTAATTCTTCAGCAATAAGTCATTGAAACCTCTAGGGGTGCTGCTTGCTCTCAGTGGAGTATACCCCAACCATTACAAAGACCCGAGTCTCTCCCTCACTCCCAATTCTGCTTTCCTTTCAATTAGCATGCCCGATAAGTTTCATGTTTCATGGAGTTAGTTAGTCAGAGCTGTTACATTCCTCTCATGATGTTCAACACTAAGAGGACACTGAGGCTCGGAATGGTCTTGGAACGGAGTGATTTGGCCACAACCAAGTTTTTTTCTTTTTTTTCGAGACAGGGTTTCTCCGTAGCTTTTTGGTTCCTGTCCTGGAACTAGCTCTTGTAGTCCAGGCTGGCCTCGAACTCACAGAGATCCGCCTGCCTCTGCCTCCCGAGTGCTGGGATTAAAGGTGTGCGCCACCACCGCCCGGCTCACAACCAAGTTTTAGTTTGGATGTCGAGCAGGCAAAACCCCATTGCTTTCCACCTTGACCCAGTCTGTGGTCTGTTGCTATAACAGAACACCACTGACTGAATCATTTAAAAACAGTATAAGTTTTTTTGGGTCACAGCTGTGGAGGTTGGGCGTCCAAGGGCATAGCACTGGCCTTGACTCTGTCATAACATGGAAAAGGAACAAAACAAACTCATGAAATAGAGCACAGGGCTGGAGCTCACAGCCAACTCTTATAATACTATCAATCTATTTCTTAGGCCACAGCCCACATGGTCCAGTCACCTCTTAAAGGTCTCACTGAGTGAGGCTGTTACAATGGTAACTACATTTCATCCTGAGTTTTAAGGAGACATTCTAACCACAGCACGCTCCCTGCCAGCATGGCACTGGGGTAGAAGTGGTGGCTTCGGAGTGGGTCTAGGAGACAGGCTTTGCCTAGACCTCTTCTTTCTCTGGTTGGTAAACAGCAGCAAGAAAACCCGGCATACGAGAGCCACAGAGGTAGCCTTGAACCAGCTGCAGACAGTCATGACCACTAGAAATTGAAATGACTTCCAGGCGGGGCCTGGAATGCTATCATGTGACTCTCTTCCTTAATGACGTGGTTTCAGACAAATCCCTCAGATGTAACCCAGTCCATGAGAAAGTGACAATCTGAAGCCCCAGAAGCCGAGTCTTATTAGAAAGCAGATTCAGCTACAGGAAGGTTTGCTTGTAGCCATCCTGATTTAGTGTTCTCAGAAGTTGTTTGCAAATTGGCTTCTTATTCTTGCCCCTCCTTCTTTACCCCCAAACATTGCCGTTTCTGGCCCCCATTTTTACTTTTGGTGTCGCTTGGTGTGGTTTTCCCTAAAAAGAGAATTCAGGTATCTTTTGCCATTCTGATGACAAATTGGACAATGGCCTTCACTTCTGTCCCATGGAAGACACAGCAGCAGCAGCAGGGTAGGAGAGGCAGATGATTCCAAGGTTGCTAGATGCTGCCATTAGTCACATCCAGGTAGAGGCTGTGAGTCTTCTCCAGGATGCGGTGGGAGACTGCCTTGTCTCTGCTGCTCCCACAGTATCATCAAAGCATCAAGCTAAATGAAAGGAAATGCCATCCTCCCATGACAGCAGGTGCAAAATTACCTCTAATTATGAATTTGCTAGGTCTAACGGTGACTCTGTGTGAATTATAACATTGCGTTCATTAACACAACCATTTAGGGGCTCACCTTGACACGCGTACAGAAGCTCAGGGTCTGATAGATGGTTCGTTTCAAATTAGCCACTGGGCTTTTAGAGAATTGCCTTACTCTGACAGCTTCCAAACCCTTTATTCAGAGTAAGGAGCATCGAGTCAGATTTGCTATGCACTGGTGTGTGACTTGAACCAGCCAGTCTTAGAACTCTGCTTTGTCCTGTAGAATACAAGAGGGGCGGAACTACAGGTTCTTTGAGGCACTGTTTCTCCAACTCCAATGTGCTACCCAAAGTCCAGCCTACAGTTCAGGAGCAAGCAGAGCCTTCTAAGAGCTTGTTAGAAATGTAGACTCTCCCCAAGGTCTTGCAGTTTCCTCCCTGTATTGCAGTCTGGGGCCATGTTAAAATGCAGATTTTGAGTTAGTAGACCTGGGATGGGCCCTGAGATTGTGCCTTCCAACCTGACAGGTGATACTGCATTGCCAGAAATAGCAGGCACCAGGAAACCCCCTTACATGCTCCAGAAAACCCCTTAGTAAGGCTCCAGAAACCCCTTAGCTAGGTTCCAGAAACTCCTTAGCAAGATTTCAGAACTTCTTAGCAAGGTTCCGGAAACCCCTTTTACATGCCTATCATAACCGTAGACAACATTTGTGGGTACTTGCTCTGAGCTAAGCATTATGTATGTCTTAAATTATGTCCTGTCTGAATTATCCCCACAGAAAGGTGCAACCAGTGATACCAATGCTTTAGATAACAAACACAACCGCCCTGAATATAACCGGCTAGGCCAAGGTCACGTGGGATCAGGGTTAGCTTTGAACCAATTGCTCAAATGGGTCCCAAGTTTTCTCTATTCTCAAGTAACGGAGCGTTCAGAAACTTTCAGTCGTTTACGCCCTCTGTCGTCGAGATTAAGCATGGCGGCTGACCCCTTGGAGCAGGACCCTAGTATATCAGCCGAAGTGAAAGTAGTTCCAGGTTTTTTCTTTTCTTTTCCTTGCAGGTTTGTTAGCTCCCCCCCCCCCCCCCCGGCTGCTAGTCCCCTTCCTCCGTCTACATAGTTCTGCTTTCATGTGTATCTTTTAAAGTCTAGATTCTCCTAGATGAGAGGAAGCCGGAGACTTACCTTTGTTTCCACCTCCTTCGTTCTCCTTCCCAAGAGTCCTTTCCCTTCTTAGGCAGCCCCTCTTTTACGTCCCCGTCCTGTGTAGGCATTGTCTTTGTAAGTCTAGATTCTGCACCTGTGGCTCATAGTCTCAAACGGAAAAACAATTACTTGTGAAGACGAGCTCCCGGTTGGTTACTCTCTCTACCAAAATGTGGATCCCACCGGGAAAGAATGTGTGTCTTTGAAAATCAGAGGGTATAAAGGAAAAGGAGACCATGAAGCCGGGAAGTCTGAGCCGTGTCCCTCACAGATTCCGAGCAGACGAGCCTCTTTTCGGGAAGATAGAATTGCTTGGTTTCTCTGTGTGCTTCACCTAATTAGCCCAGCCCTCAAAAGATTCTGTCTAGGGCAGCTAAAACTTTAGGAAGAAAAAAGCACAAAGGCTTATTTTGATGAAAAGATTGAACTCCAAATGGTTGTTTGGGGAACTAGCTTAGACTCCTGGCTGGGATTCAAGATGATATGCATCGCCTACATATTTAATGCCATGCTCCAGTTCCCAAGTCTTCTTTGATGGATTTTTTTTTTATTTGTGTGCCTAGGTATTTGATCCTCCTATAAATGCTTATTTCTCTACACAGATACACGTGGGAGGATATTTAATTAGAATTGAAAATGTTTTGAGCGTGTTAAGTAGATTCTAAGTGGTAAGTATCATGATCTTTAAATGCTACAATAAGCATTTAATACATGTCTAATTCACTGATGAGTTCTTGGCATGCCTTTGACAAATTCTTAATAAATTGCTCAAAAGAGCCCTTTAGAAAGTGTCATTTCACACTCTATAACTCTACCTCTGATATTTTTCAACCTTCTCCGTCTGCAGAAATGGGAAATTCTCTTGAACATTTTTCTTAACTGATTCTGATTTACGGGCTCTGGCGGAAACTCCCAGGGACTTGTTGCAATATACTCTAAATGAAATCTGCTAGCTCTACAATTTGAAAAGTGAAGGTTGCGGTGTCTTAAGTTTTCAAAAGCAGTTCATTTCACCTACACATTGAGTTATGGAATCCATAAGCACACAGAAATCTTGCGTGCTGTTCTCAGGATGTGTCTTCAAGGAAAAAGCTGCATGCATCTCCCTAAGACTCTCACAGTGCACGTGTCGTCTGGAGGGGATTAGTACAAGATTGCAGCAATTTAGTTCATTGCTGGTGTTAAGGGCAGCAGTGCTTTAGCATCAAAGGACCCAATAAATTCTGCCTATGCCCAGATCTCAAACTTTGCAATTAAATTTGAGTGTAAGTGAAAGATGCTTAGGAAATTAATTATGTTTTTAAAAGACATTAATTTAAGGAAGTCTGTGGCAGTAGATCAGCTCTTAAATGATTTGAAAGTGGGAAATAATAACACTGAGCTTGGCAAGGTCATTTATTTTCTCTTGTGTGCCCCAAGCTAGATGTTCTAACCACAAGTTTTGATGGTAAGCATTTCGTTTTAACATTCTGTATCTGCAGCAAAGTATCTGAAAAGAGAAAAGATGCTTATAAGGCAGGAAAGGGAAAACCGAGAGCACTTAAGTATGTTGAACATGCTCGTAACTAATAACAAGGGAATATGGCTCACTGACTCAAAAAATAGCCTTTTGATTCTTGAATAATTTTACATTTATAGAAAATTTACTAAGATAAACCTTCCCTCACAAATACCAATATGCTAGATAACCAAGGCTATATTTGTCAAAATTAAGAAATTGCCATTGGTGTGTGGCTGTCAAATCAACTTCTGACTTTATTCAGTTTTTTTTTTTCCTGGCTACCTTTTCTTCACTAGTGCCTTCCTCCTGATCCAGGATCAGATACTATGTTGTTGCTGGGATTATAGTTCAGTGGTAGAGTGCTTGCTCAGCTTAAGGTTCTAGGTTCAAGCCCCTGCGCGGACAAAATACCAACCAACTAAGTACAGATCAACATCACATCTCACTCAGTTGTTCTGTTCCCTTTCTGCTTTCTGATCTGTAAGAGTTTCTCCTGCCCCCTCCCTGCTTTTGGCGATAATGACAGTTCTAAAGTATACTATTCTGACATTTTTATACGCTGCCTCTCAATTTGGATTTATCTTGATTTTCTTTTTCTTAGGCTTACAATGAGTTTTGGAGAAAAATATCCCAAGAGTGAAATGCTTTCCTGGTCACATTGCCTGTAACACTGTTATCACATTACCATGCTTTCAGTACGGCTTGTCATTTGCAATGCTGGCTTTGATCTCGCGGTTCAGGTACTTGTCAGTTTCTAGGCTCACAGCTTGGATCAGTGAAGGAGTGCAACACTTGATTAGTGATGTCTGCCATGATCATAAATTTAGGTACTAGTGACTCAGCAGGTATTGATTCTTACCCCAGCTTTTGTAGATGAAGAAGTAGATTCAGTTAGCCGGGTATTGTGACACTGTGTGTGTGCTCTAGCCATTATCTTTGCAAAGCTTTAAAACAATAAAGTATTTTGTCAGAACATATAATATACAAGGGTCCTTTTTCTTTCCAATTAATAGACTGGAAGCATATGGGAGCTTAGGTGGTATTTAAGAGGTCTTAATCAACAGGGTAGTGCTGGTGTGTGTCTTTAATCTCAGCACTCGGGAGGCAGAGGCAGGTGGATCTCTGAGTTCCAGGGCAGCCAAGGCTACACAGAGAAACCCTGTCTCTGTAAAACCAAATCAAACCAAACCAAACCCAAACCAACCAAGGATTGAATTTATTTTACCTCCTGACAGGAGGTGTGAGTTTCGCTATGTCACAGGTGCTAATAAAATTATCTTTAAGCTTCATTTTGAATCTATTTCTAAAACAGGTAAAAATGTTTGCTGCTAAGTTTGGTGACCCGAATTCCATCCCTGGGACCCATATAGTGGAGGGGAGAGCTGACTCCAGCAACTTGTCCTTTGACCCTGACATAGGTTTTATGGTGTGCTTATTCCTTTGCATATTTATGTGTGTGTGTGTAATACCTATATAAACAAACAAACAAACAAATAAAATGTAAATGCTGAAAAACATTAATACCTCACCACACCCAGAAAAGGAACAACAAAAAGAACACACATATGGGATGCTCAGAAAATCACCATTATTACCTCCACACAGAGGGCTGAGACTGAAGACCCTCCCCTGACTCTTCAAGGTGCTAAAACCCTGCTTGTATTTGCTGCCATCCTTACTAAGTCACAGAAACTGAAACGCCTACGAGTCTCCTACAGGAACCTACCTTTTCTAATGTAGAACCTTGCATTAGAACAGTTTCTGTCTCACTAAGACACTTTTGGTCATCATGGATGGTTTTATACAAATTGTGGGCTTTCAAAAGTTTACTCATATGAGAGCAATGTGGAGAGTATTTATTAGCATTGAGCAGGACACTGGCTTTGCATCAGTGAATGAAGCATCTGTGATTCCAGACCAAGGGCAGCTTATAATCCTGGGGCAAGGAAACAGTGTAAAAATAAATCAAAATAATTGGATGAAACATGAAGAATGCTATGGAGGAAGCAGACGTGGGAGGCAGAGCTGACTCAGCAACGAGAGGAGAGCGAGGCAATGAAGCGGCCCAGGGAAGCCTTGGCGGAGCAAGTGGTGCTCTCCTGAGAAGAAGGATACTTGGGAAATAGTCAGCCAGAGGAGGCTATTTGTACACAGGCCCTAGGAGTCTAAAACTGAAGAACTGGAAGACATGTACAGCTGGATTTTAGAAGCCAGTGGGACAGTGGGTGTGTGGGATCCCACCGGTATCCGACAGACACTCAGCAGTCCTGTGTCCAGGGTGGCTTTCTCTGGGACACTGGGCCAGCACACTGGGCAGGAAGGGCTGTGGCGAGTTCATGGGCTTCTGTGAATGGGGGTTGTTCCTCTGTGGGATTGCTCAAGGCAGGTCCAGGAGGTCTTCTGTGGGAGTGGACTTTGCTCATTGTGGTAAGCTGCTCCTTAACACACTCACTACTTGCTTCCTTCCCCCTTTAACCTCCTTATTCCCATATCATTTTCTTCTCACTCAAGGGTCCTGGACTCATATCTTTGTCTCAGAGTCTCACTGAGATGAATGCAGCCTGTAGTGATTGGGAAGGATGGTACAAGCTGTATTGGAAAATGGAGCTAGAAACCTATAGGTAGGGCTTGAGTGGGCTTTGAGTTTGGTTTCATTCTAAGGCCACAGGACACAAATACAGGCTTATAGAAGGGAATGGCTTGACAGGCTTTAGTCCAAAAAGGGATGCCCTAAAAAGCAAAAAACCCAGGATAGCCAAAACAATACTGTACAATATAGAAACTTCTGGAGGTATCACAATCATTGACTTCAAAGTCTACTACAAAGCTACAGTACTGAAAACAGCCTGGTATTGGCATAAGAACAGACAGGTGGACCAATGGAACCAAATAGAAGACCCAGATATTAATCCACACACCTTCGAACACCTGATTTTTGAAAAAGAAGCAAAAGATATCAAATGGAAAAAAGAAAGCATATTTAACAAATTGTGCTGGCATAACTGAATATCAACGTGTAGAAGAATGAAAATAGATCCATATCTATCACCATGCACTAAACTCAAGTCCAAATGGATCAAAGACATCAACATAAAGTCAGCCACACTGAATCCCATAGAAGAGAAAGTGGAACATACACTTAAATGCATTGGAACAGGAGACCACTTCCTAAATATAACCCCAGGAGCACAGACACTGAGAGAATCAATTAATAAATGGGACCTCTTGAAACTGAAAAGCTTCTGTAAATCAAAGGACACAGTCAACAAGACAAAACAGCAGTCTACAGAATGGGAAAAGATCTTCACCAACCCACATCAGACAGAGGTCTGATCTCCAAAATATACAAAGAACTCAAGAAATTGGCAATTAAAAGAACAAATAATCCAATTTAAAAAAAAAAAAACTGGAATACAGACCCAAACAGTGAACTCTCAACAAAGGAATCTAAAATGGCTGAAAGACACTTAAGGAAATGCTCAACATCCTTAGCCATCAGAAAAATGCAAATCAAAACAACTCTGAGATTCCATCTTACCCCTGTAAGAATGGTCAAGATCAAAAACACTGATGACAACTTATGCTGGAGAGGATGTGGGGTAATGGGAACACTCCTGCATTGCTGGTGGGAGTGCAAGCTGATACAACCCCTTTGGATGTCAGTATGTTGACTTCTCAGAAAATTAGGAAACAACCTTCCTCAAGATCCAGCAATACCACTTTTGGGTATATACCCCAAAGATGCTCAATCATGCCACAAGGATATGTGCTCAGCTACATTCATAGCAGCATTGTTTGTTATAGCCAGAACCTGGAAACAACCTAAATGCCCCTCAACCAAAGAATGGATAAGGAAAATGTGGAACATTTACACAATGGAGTACTACACAGCAGAAAAAAATAATGGCATCTTGAAATTTGCAGTAAAATGGATGGGTCTAGAAAATATATTGAGTGACGTAACCCAGACCCAGAAAGACAAATGTCATATGTACTCACTCATAAGTGGTTTTTAGACATAAAACAAAGAAAACCAACCTAAAAATCACAATCCCAGAGAACCCAGACAACAATTAGGACCTTAAGACATACATGGATCTAATCTACATGGGAAGTAGAAAAAGACAAGATCTCCTGAGTAAATTGGGAGCATGGGGACCATGGGAGAGGGTTGAAAGGGAGGGGAAAGGAAGGAAGGGAAGCAGAGAAAAATGTGTAGTTCAATAAAAATCAATAAAAAAGAAAAAAGTGAAAAAACACCCTAAGGAGCTACCAAAAATGGGGGGGTACCCTAAACACAGGCTATCAGGATCTAGAAGATACCCTAATGACAAGTTGTTTGCACCCTTTAAGCAGACAAGAGCCATAGAAATAGTGACTTGCTGATAGTCACACAGTAGGAAAGATCTGATACCACCGTTCATTGTCTCTTGACTATACTTCCCTGACTATCCAGGACTCAATAGTGGCTTCTTCCCCGTGAGCTATGGTGGATCTAATAACGGCATGGAGCGATTTTAACCAAGACAGAATTTGTTAAGGAATGCAAAGTGAATTCTAAATTCAACATTGCACCATAGAGGAATGCACACTATGGATAATTACCATAACACGTTAGACAGCTCAAATAGCGGGAGAGAAAACAGTCAAGACACTGGCCTAGTTATTAAGTGTTAAAGACGCTGAGGGTTCTTGCTTCGCTGTAAGTGCCAGGCTAGGGCATGCGAACCATTTGCAAAGATTTGTGAAGGTGCAGACAGAACGGAGAGAGAGAAATTATTAAGCTTAGAACTGTGAGGAGAGCTTGGAGTAATGAGGCGGAACCAAAAGGGAAATATTAGCTGGAGAGTGGGAACAGGGTCTTCGCCATGAGAACCAGTCAATTGTATTTACACACAAACCCAATTGTCTGAGTGAGCCTTGTGCAGTGTTTGAAAGGAAAAAAAATATACAGTGTTGGAAAGCTTGATGCCGGTGTGCGTCTCCTGTATGTCTTGAAGCTATTTTCTCTTATCCTCCCACTTTCAAACACATTTACTATGTATGTGAGACACAATTGTTTTACCGCAGTAGGGATGTGTCATGCAGTTTGATGTTTTCTGGCTAAGCCAAATTTCTCTCTCCTCAAACAGAGTGGCTAAATAATTGGACTACATACCAACTGTTCTCTAATGATTATGTCCCCTTCCCTGGGCACGCGCACCAGAAGAGAATGCATTACCATTGTTAATGGTTTTTTTCAGTTTTTAACATTGGGAGAATTTTGTATTCTTAGTGTATGCGTGTGCGTGTGTGTGTGTGCATGTGTGTGTACAAAGGATTGAACCCAGAACCTTGCACATAGTTGGCAGGCATCTGCCACCGACTCACACCTCCAGCCCCTTTAATATTTGCATAATTTTGAGCTTCAAGGCAGCCAGAGAACTGACTAGTCGCCGGAAGATAGACGTTTCTGCGGTAACTTTGAACAGTTGCACTTACAAAGAAACAACAAGAAAATGAAGGAAGGCAGGGCTCTCCCCTCCCCTCCCAGCTTCCTGTCAGCTGTTTTGCAGTGGATCCTGAGGTGGCCATTGCTGAATAGGTAATCAAGGTCGTTTTTCTTGATTTGACTTGGATCGGTCAGATCCGGCAGGAACCATTTCAGAGCCTGTTAGAGTAAACTGCAGCTCATCCACCCAAGAAAAATGTCTGGCAGTCCTCGTAGTGGGGGGGAGGTCCTCTGAGGATAGAAGACCACAGATTGGACCATAGGAGTTCCAAGTTGCTGGCTGCCCCCCTTCTCCCTGTTGTTTGAAGTGTCATCGTTGAAAATAACTTCTAAGCACACTGTTTGCTTAGGAGCCATTAGGAGCCAGCCAAATAGCAGCTATAATTATGTCTCCTCAAGATGATGCCGGTTTGATGGAGGGCTGGGCTGAAAATATCCTTTGCATTATCATATGAAAAAGGCACATAAAGAGCCCTGTCTTCAAACCGCAGAGTGAACCCAGCCCCATGTGATTCTAAATGAACCGACCAAGTGCAAAAGAGACAAGAACATTTATTTGACCACGGACCCATTGAAATATCACGTGGATGAATGCAAACACGTTTATCATCTGCTCCAGGAATTACTTTACGGGGCTGTCTTGGTTAGGGCTATTGTCGTTGTAAGGGGTAGAGGTCCATACCAAGCTCACTTGAAATAAGAAAGGAAATTTATTACAAGACTACAAGTGGACGTCTGGATTCCACAGGGGCTCAATGGAAAGGAAAACATCACCAACCCAGTTACTAAGTGTCTTGTTGAAGGAAGCCAGAGTGCCTGGCTTCTCTGACTTCTCCATGTCTCCCCTCACTCTTTGGAGAGAGATCTGCCCTCCTTCCGTCTCTTCCTACTGTTGGCCTCACTGCCTCCATTTTGAACCTCCTCAGGCAACCACATTAACACTACTTAGCAGTTACAATTCAGCTAAATTCTGGGGCTGGGCAGGGGAGTGGGCAATCGGTGAGCTCAGTTGTCCCAGAGAGAGCACTACGTGAAAGATCATGGTCAGACTTCAAGCCAGTGAGTTTGTAGACTCCAAGACTCCACTTACCTTCAGATTGCAGCTCCAGGATTTATTTATTTATTTATTTATTTATTTATTTATTTATTTATTTATTTATGTGTCATGTGTCAGGCATTGTGGGTATAAGACAGAAGAAAAATTTCCCGAAGAACAAAGCAGGCACAATCTTTCACCTCACGGAACAATCTAGAGTAAAAAATACAAAAAGTAAGCAGAAGTGGGGAGATTAGAAGGAGAGGGGAACTATTGAAAAGAAGAAGTCAGGGGAGGGAGGGGGTGCCAAGGGTGTGAGGCAGCGTGTCATTGAAGGGTTTCCTGAGGAATGCTATATCGAAGTTGGTACGTGGACCCAGGAAAGCAACTGAGGGAACCACATGGATACTGGATGTTTAATTATGAGTTAATTTTCCTTTTTAGCGATTCCCAACAAACTGCAGCTAAATTTTTATTTTATTTTATCTTTTTACTTTGTCACAGAAGTGGCTTCTTGTAGACAGAGAGCCCCTCGTGCTATTCTTTCTACTTGGCAGACATGATCAGCGATCCTGGTTACAAACCCTGTTCTTTGGTATTTCAGAATTGAATAATGGACAATGCCAGCAACGACTGGACAAAAACAAAGCAAGCCAGCCAACCGACAAACTGAGTATTCTTCTTGCAAACGGAGTGGTATTGTCATCCCAATCTAGCCTGAATGAACTTTAAGGTCAGCAGAGACAGAGTACATTGCTATCAAAAAAGCAACCAGCATCAGGGTGTGGAAGGGGAAGAGTAAAGGGCAAGTTATTTGCCAAAGGACTCTAAGTCAAAGGGTTCTGAGCATGAGCCAATTATACCTTTTAATATGTGATGTAGCATAGATTCTAATTGGTCTTAATAAAAACCTGGAGTCAGATATAGGGGTTCATGCTGAAATATCAGAGCAGCCGAGCAGCCAGCCACTAGTTCTTTTTTGTTGTTGTTTTGTTTTTTTTGTTTGTTTGTTTGTTTTTCGAGACAGGGTTTCTCTGTGGCTTTGGAGCTTGTCCTGGAACTACCTCTTGTAGACCAGACTGGTCTCGAACTCACAGAGATTCACCTGCCTCTGCCTCCCAAGTGTTGGGATTAAAGGCGTGCGCCACCACCACCCGGCTAGCTACTAATTCTTACCTCTACTGAATCCTTAGACCAAAGAGGCAACACTGTTGCTATGAATCCTCAGACTGGATGCTCTAAGCTCCTGTCTCCTCTGGTCCCCTCTCTCCACCCAGCCATATCACTCCCATTTCTACCTCCCTAGTGCTGGGATTAAAGGCGTGTAACTCCCAAATACTGGGGTTAAAGCTGCCAATCACCACCACCTGGTTCTTTGAAACTGGATCAATCTACTGTAACCCAGGGTGGCCTTGAACTCGCAGAGATCCATCTGCCTTTGCCTCCTGAGTTGCTGAAATTAAAGGTGTGTATCACCACTGCCTGGCCTCTATGATTAGTGGCTTAGGTCTGTACCCTGATCTCAGGCAAGCTTTATTTTGTTAGATCACAAGCAAAATGCTACGACAATGTTCAATTCTCTTGTTATTATTTAATAGGCTATGAGTTCAAGTGGAGTAAAAATCGCTTAAATCATGGTGGCCATGTGTCTGTATGGTTATTATTTGCTGCATTTTCAAAGCTGATAGTTACATACCTATGCTCACAGCAGCCTTTTTCAGCAATGTTGTTGGAGGAGATGGAATGCTCATCAGCAGATAGATAGTTATATAAACAATGTCATTGATGGGCATAGGGGAATATTACCCAACCTTAAAATAGCAGGAAGTCCTGTTACATGTAATAGCATGCATGGATGAACCTTGGTGACGTTACACTAGCCACACAAAGACAAATATTAAATTCCACATATATGACTTATCTGACCAACAAGAAAATATGCTATTGACTAACAGGGTCTGTAGGTGAGAGGTGAGGGCTGAAGAAATAAGCAGCCTTTGTCTAATGGATATACATGTTCAGTTCTGCAGGATGAAAAGTCCTGGGGATTTGTTGATGGCAGTCTGAATATAGCCATGAACTGGATGCTTGACAGTCATTAAGATGATAAACTTCTATTGTGCGTACTTACCACAATTAAAGACAGAGAAAGGAACGGTGGGATGGACTCAAGAGCTGATCAGATCCTGGAGATCTTTCCCAGTCCTGCAGGAGAATCCCTGCAATGGGAAACGGATGAGGCTTCACTCAGTAGATGAAAAGCAAGCAAAACACCAAGATAGGTGATGAACATAAAAGCTACCAATGCCCAGAATGTCAGTCAAGGTCACCCACTAACTGGATTTAAACTGGATCCTTGCTTGTCCTTCTATCCTTTGTAGACTCAGCAAGTTTGACCCTTTTGTGGTCTACATGTCTCCCCGTGCAGTGAGTGGCCCAAACATGCATCCAGTGTTGTTTCCAGTTCTGTACTGTTCAAACTTTGGGACACTTTTCCCACTCAAAAGACCTACATTTTTTTTTTTCAAACAGTGCTTGATACTGGAACATGGACATAATTATTTTGTCCCTAATTAAACTGGAAATTATTGAAGTCAGGAAGCAGATAATTTAGAAGTTATTATATGTTTCACACTACCACAGAATGCCAGGCGCTTGGTAACGCTCGGAATGCCAAGGAAGAGAACTTGGAATGAACAACACAGCAAATAAACACCCTCTTCCCCCAAGCAGGAAACATAGCAGGAACTTTCAAATCCTTTCAGTCCTCCTGAAATGGAGATGCACCAGCTTGCTTACCAGCTTGAACTCATTGGCCCCATTCCTTTGTATTTAAGTGTGGATGACAGCAGGTTGCTATGCATCAACCAGAGGTGCCTAGGATCTTCTTAAGGATGAGTGAGTGTCTGCAAAGTCAAGTGGGCCAGCTGCTTGGATATTCCAAATCATTACTAGCTAGTTAGGAACAATAACTTTGTATCCCATAGGACAATAAACACCCCTCCCCCAAGATCAAAATTCCTCCATTTAATGTTGGCTTGTGTATACTTGATGTGGGATTTCCCTCTGTATGCTGTGATTACCATTAACAAATAAAGGAACTGCTTTGGGCCTATAGCAGAGCTGTAGGGGAACAGAGCTAGGGAGGGGAAACTAAACTGAATGCTGGGAAAAAGAAGGGTGGAGTCAGAGAGAAGCCATGGAGCTGAAATTTTGCTGGTAGGACATGACCTCGTGGTGATGCACAGATTAATGGAGATGGGTTAAATTAAGGTGTAAGAGTTAGCCAATAAGAAGCTAGAGCTAATGAGCCAAACAGTGATTTAAATAATAAAGTTTCTATGTGATTATTTCGGGGCTAAGTGGCCAGGAACCAACATGCAGCCTCCTTACTACATATACTTTTGTGTCTGGAGACTGGGAACATGTGCAGGGATAGACTTTGGGGATCAGTGAAGCTTTACTAAATTGTTCATATCTTGTTAGGCCATAGTGCCCCTTCATAGACTTTTAAGTAGCACTATTTGCTTGTGTGATAGGCAATGCTCTTTTTTGACAATAGACAATGACTATTTTAAGTATCTATTTTATAGTTCTTTCCAATGGAACCATGGACATAAATATCCACCATTTAACCAAAATTTATCAATTTTTCAGCTTTCATACACCAAACTCAACAATATCTAGATTCCTTGAAGACCCCTTCCATCCACATGCTTTATTCTGATCCGCCTTTTCTGAGCAGGAGCCAAAGTCTTGCCTTTAAAATGCTTGCATCCCCTTTTCACTCACGGTTGGGATCTAGGTAGTGCACAGTCGCACCTAGGAGTCTACTAAAAGTCCATGGAAACAATCAGTTGTCTAGGCACTGGCAGCCACAGTGGGATCTGCTGTGACTGGTAAGACTCCCCTCACTGGATCTTGTTGGGGACTTCTGATCTGACATCTGTGCACACCGAATGTAACCCATCTGCATTCAACAGGTTGACCCTTCTTTGTACTGGACCAGCCCATTATCACTCCACAGCTTCTGTATTATTTCTCTGTTTCTCTGGCACAGTGGATGTTACTGTTATTTCTGTAACGGAATTGTATCCTGATCTCATGCCACAGACAACAGACATTGTCGCCATCATCAATCTTTTTTTTTTTAAACAGGGTCTTACTTTGTAGTCCTGGCTGGCCTGGAACTTCATGTATGACTTGTCTGGCTTTGAAATCATAAGTTCCACCAGGTTCTGCTTCAGGAGTGCTGGAATTAAAGGCGTGGCATTGGTGGTATATTGCTTTTAGTCATTATCAGTATCTGGTTGAATAATTGAATATCATCAGCCGTTTCACACTAAGCACAACTACAGAAGAATCTTGGCCTTGGTCTCAAAATTACTCAAATGTAGATTAAATCAACTGTCTTTGGCTAATTTATCTATATTCTCTTATTTGTGCTGCTTGGGTTTCTGCAACTGTTGGGATCAGTTCAGGTCTTCCCTAGTATAGATCTGACTTGTTCTCTCTCTCTCTCTCTCTCTCTCTCTCTCTCTCTCTCTCTCTCTCTCTCTCTCTCTGTCTCTCTCTCTGTCTCTCTCTCTCTCTCTCTCTCTCTCTCTCTCTCTCTGTCTCTCTCTCTCTCTCTCTCTCTCCTCCTATAAAGTTACTTTTCAAGAGCTGTTGAAAGCAGTCACCAAAACAGTATCTCCAGTGAGGGCAAGAATTCTGTTTATCTGGTTCCCGTGATTCCTAGCACCCAGAAAGTCTGCACAGAAGGCCCCTGCCAAATATTTGTGGTGTGAACGAATGACTCGAGCCTGACTTACACGTTTGGAAGAATACTGACTATGTGAAAACGCCCCCCACAGGAAGCAGATACACTGCCCTTATCTAGCTAGCATGTGCCATGCTGGAGTAACCAGACCCACGTTCAGCTCATGGGTCAGTTTTGCTTCCCATGACCTCGCTTTTCCTAAGGGACTGTGTAACTGCTTACATCCTAACCTCCCCTGCATCATTCCTTGGACATGGGACTCTTTTTATAAATACTGTCTCAATCTCAGGTTCAGTAGGAAAACCAAACTGAGGCTCGTAGAGACCCGGATCCCCTAAATGTGTGCTTACTGCTCCTCATGTTCCCCTCATCCTTGATGTGGAGCAGGATAAATGAAGTTGTTACAGTACATGTTTGATCCCAAACCCCATTTGCATTCTGAAACAAAGCACAAGTCTATGCTTCATTGTGAGTGTATAATAGGAAGTAAAGGACTGTAGCTTATGTTACTTGGAGTTGATTTAAATTTTTATGAACTTGATACCTCTGAAAGGCAATAATCAAAATGAAGCCACGGTAATTATTTTCATTTGAAAACACCAGAATGAGACCTCATTACATTCTGGTGAGTGACTCAAGAGCAGGACAGGCCCGCGGAGCATCGGCTCCATTTTGAAAATAAATTTCTTAAAATATTCAGTGAAGTCATGGAAAAGAAGTATCAAGCCAGAGGTGATGATTTTCAATCAATATTCCACATTCTTTTAATTAAGGGTGTCTTAGGATTGTGGTGTGTGCCGGGACATACATATGTATCTATCATAAACAAGATGTATTTTTCAGAAATGGATTTGGGTTTTGGCACCAACGTGATAGGGAGATCAAAGCGCTAGTTAGCATCAGAAGGGTTTAGATACATTTGTCATAGGCAGCTGTTATGCTAATCTCATTTATTGCAGTTGTCAGCTGATGGACTCTGATGAGCCAGCTGAGTGGGAAAATCATTATCCTATCCCTATTGTGATAAGTGTTATTTATTACTGTCAAATGGTATTAATGTTTGATTCAAAGATGGGGAGTGGGCACCATCTACATGAAGTTCACCCATTCATGGTCATCCGCAACAAAAGCAATCGCTGAATTCCAGCCAAACGAACTTCATTTCTGGGTGAAAAAAGAATAATGGATTTAATTTGCATATGTTTTAAAAGGGTAATGAAGTAATATGATGTTTATCTTGGTTGAAGAGTGGTAATTTTCCTTGGCGGGACTCCAGCCTTGTTGGAGCCATTGTGAGGCATTTATGTTGGGTTGGTTCGGAGGGACTTTTCAGAGCAGCAGGTGCGCAGGGGATGGGGTGTGGGGGGCCAGATGATTTATTCATTAGGCCAAAAATGAGCAATCTGGACATCTATTTCTTCTTCATCTTCCTCAGAAATGTCCTTGTGACTGAATCCCCTCTCCTTCCCCCTAGGATGGTGATAGCCCTGAATTTTCACATTCTTTTTGTGGCCTTTGACAGTTTAATTATGGGGAATTCCTAACCTGTCACTCTCTTCATTTCTGCTCCCCCTTTTGTTATGATTGGATTTGCTGTTTTCTCTCCATTGACACTGCTATCTGATGTTTTGGAATGAGGTATTGCTTTCCAGTTGTGGTTGAGCTAGGAGACCGTTCAGGGTGGTAACCAGCGGCCACACGCTTATTCTTAAGCATTTGGTTGAATTAACTGCTCAGCTGAGCTCACGTGGTTACAGATGATTCCCCTCTGTTGGGAGACTCACAGAGAGCTGTCCCCCTTCCATCCAGCTGCATTGGTTAGTGCTGCTTTGGGTTATTTTTCTTGTGTTAAAAATACAGATAACCTAATTATAGCGCCTCCCTGTTCCCAAACACCCCACTTAATGACTCATTAGTGCAGTGAGAACATTTTCCATCGCTTCCTAAATAATATCTTGTTTGTAAGGACTTCATCTTCTTTTTTCGTTTTTGCTCTGAAAAAAAAAATAGCTTGACTCAACATATTCAGGAGCCTTTGGATTTTGCTGATTGTCTATATTTTTGTAAGGAGCCGGTCACTTTTCAGGACTTAGCTTCCGTCTCCTCTTCTAGAGTTGATAAAAATGGAGCCAGATGCACCGGCTAAGTGGGAGGAAGCTATGGGTCACAGGTTTGAGTAAATCCTTTGTATTAGTTATCCATGTGAGAAAGACCAGAACCAAAAACAACTAGAGGAGGTAAGAGTTTATTTTACCTTGCACGTTCTGTTTGCAGTGCATCCTGAAGGGAAGCCAGGGCAGGAACTAAAGCAGGCATCTGGAGGCAGGAATCGAACCCTAGGCCACAGCAGAATGCTTCTTATGGGCTTGTTCTCCATGCATTTCTCAGCCTGCTCTCTTCACCACCTGCCCAGGGGGTGGTGCTGCCCACAGTGGGCTGGATCTTCCCACATCAATCATTAATCAAGAAAATGCTCCCTAGATTTGTCCATAGGCCGGTGTGGTGAAAGGTGTTTTGCCTATAGAGGACCCTTCTTCCCAGGTGCCTCTAGCTTGTACTGAGGTAACAAAAAGCTAGTCAGGACATCCTTGAATCTAAAATGGCCTTCCTTCTCGCCTTGTACTGGAGGCATCTTCACATGAATTCAGAATCTTCCATTTTGTGACTTAATCTGCCGTCTATCCTGAGGTCAGTGTAATGTCTGGTACAGCATTTATTCCTTTATTGATGGACCTCAGAAAGCTTAGAGTCCAGTTGCCAGTGTTGATAAACTCACTCTACAAAGGGCTAGACAGCATTTAAGGCTTTGTGAGCCAGATGGCCTCTGGTGGGATTGTTCAAGTTCTGACCTTGAATGTAAATGTTGCCAAACCTATACACGAGTAAATCTGAAACCAAGATTTGAACTTCATACGAGCATGGCAGGCCATGAAATACTAGTTTTCTTTTTCATTTTCCCCGGCCAATTAAAAACATAAAGCATATTCCTACTTCCCAGTTTGTACAGATACAGTGGGCTGGGTTTGACCCGAGATTCCCTCTGGGCTCTGAAGTTCTCACCTCTCTGGCTTCACTCCCTGTTCTTGCTCTCATTCACTGCCCTGTAACCTCTTGATCTCTCTTCCTGCTCAGTGCACACGCTGGCTCTGTCCCCACCCCTGGTCCCGTATCTTGCCATCCCTTCTTCCCAGATCACTTTTTATTCCCCCAGATTTCCTTCTCCTAATTTATTTGGGCCCCAAGTAAAAGGCTCCCTCTTCCTGGAGTGTTTTCTTCACACTGCCCTCTGCACCTGTGGACAGTAAGATCATCATGTCCTTATAAGTATTTGCTTCTGAACAAATGTTTGTCTTCTGGAATGTAAAGTCTTTGAGAGCGGAACAATTTGCTTTCTTTCTGAGTTTGACTGTTCAGTGATTAGTATGGCTGCAGGTACATGTAGAAGGTCATTAATGGCTTTCAGACTAAAGGGGGCCATGGTATAAGGGAATGGGATACCAAAGAATGTCAACCAGAAGGTATGTCCTGGCATTCTGGAAGCCATTTTGTTACTACCCTTCTAAAATCAGCACCAACCAGTAAGAGAATAAATGACAAACACAAACAGTCATGCTACCACACTGGGCCACAAAGGGCTCATGACCATGAGAACGCCTAGGTGTGTAGGCATCTTCACAGAGAGTGTAGTCTTGGCACTGAGTGCTGAGTCCGCAGAGAAGATAGAAGATAGAAGAAGACTGACCGCAGTACAGGGCTCAGGGTGCAGAAACACGGTCCAGGGGACAATGATTTCTGAGGATTCTGATGATGGCTTTGTTTAAGTGTGGATCACTTCCTGTTGCTGTCACTTAGGGGATGTGAGCCTAAGAACGCTAATGTTTGTAGGAAGCAGGTGACAGATGGGCATGTTAAACGCTTCATCCAGTTTCTCTAGTAAAGAGCCACAACCCACACAACGATCAGATCCTAAGAGCTTCACCCAGAAGGGGAGTCAGGGGGCTACAGGAACAAAAAAACAGGCTTGGCAAACCTTTCTGACTGCGAGTCTGCCTTGAATGAGATCTGTCTCTGGCTGGGCATTCGGACTTGCCGCCTGTGCTGCCCCATGCGGATGTCTCAAGACACGATGCTCCCTCAGACTTTGTGCAAGCTGCTTCCCGCTCCTTTGGGGACAGTCCCTCACTGTGGAGCCTTTGTGGGGCTTGAACTTTCAATCATTCAGCCTCTGCCTCCCCAGGTAGAGATGAAATGCTTTAAATCATGCTGTATGTCCTTCCTTATCCATGGGATGTCTTTGGGGAAGGAAGGTAAGCTAGTGGCTGAAGTGGACGCTGTGGTGTTTAGGACAAACTAGAGAGTGCTCACTATCTAATAAGAGGCTAAAGTTCACTGTTACTCAGTTTTCCTCCCAAGGAGGAAAGAAGGCTCTGAGCTGGCAAACTCACAGTGTTTTTTTTTCTTCTACTGTTGTTGTTTTATTGTTTGTTGTTTTATTTTTTGAAGAAATGGAAAACCTAGAGTTTTAAACATTAGCATCAAATTAAAATCTTGAGCATTTGTAAAGCTGCAGAGAAGGACCAGATCTGACCTGTACCCTGCCGCTTTTGCTTCCTTGGCCTAACCAGCTCCTCTTCCTCTATGAGAATTTGCTTAAGGGACACTTCTTTCTCGTGCACCCCCTACACCTTGTGAATCACGTGACTATCCACATGTGGGCTGTAATTCAGATTGGATTCCTCAGAGACCCCAACCATATCATTTATCCCCGGTAGATAGGAATTAGAAACAGACGGCTTAGCCCATACTGCTTGGACGCCGTGCTCAGCAGAAGTGCATGGAACTCATTACTGCAGTAGGTGAGTGCATGGTGTTGTCAAGGAAACGTTACAGCATTCTCTTGCATGGATCTTGGCTTGTTTTCAGAAAACCTGACTTCTGAGCAACCCGTGTGTGCATGCACATGTGTGTTCATGCACACGAGCACATGAATGGTTTTTACATTGCGTCTTAGGGAGATCCTCTCTTCTTTTACAGTGGGTGAACCCCTTTCAACTGATGTTTACCTATTTGCTTTCTTCCATTTTCCCCTTCATCAGGTTGATTCCATTTTATCCCATTGTATGACAAATGTTTTCAAAAGGAATCTTCCGTCTGCCTTTTAACAAGATACAAACAAATAAACACCTACCATGTTTAACTTAATATTTGATATAGGTTGTCCTCTGGTGAGTTGGTTATGGGGATGAGAAAAAGTGGGCTTATAGTCTTCTGTCTTTATTTTTGGTTCATGTTATGCCTGCCATAATGTCTAGGGATAAATGCTCAGTAACTATAGACAAAGGACGAACAGACAACAGAACATTTGGCCATGTCAATAGACTTAGAAAACTAAAACATTAAAAGTGTCAAACAAATTGATGAGGTAAGCTACAGGTTTTACTTTTGAAAATGAAGACTGGTATTTGAGATTTTAGCTTCTCTCCTTTATAATTTTATTGCTAGGGTTCCATCCTAGAGCAATTAATGAGAATCATTCTAAGGAGGCTGGAATTGCACCGTATTATAACTAACACTTCTAGGATTCATTTTACAACTTGTGATTTTAATTTTGGTGGAAACGTATTTAAAATTATCTCTTGTCACCATCTTTTATTAAACATAATGAAAGTTGATGACATTCTAATAGCGTTAGGCAGTTTTGGTAGTCACCGAGGTTGGTAGGAAAAGACTATTCAAGCTAAGAAAATAGTGTATCATTTGTGAAAGAAGTATCTGGGGAGCTTTGAGAAGCCGAGGGTTCCATTCATCTCAAACACTACATTATCCCTCACACCAGTGGGCAATTTAGACGACATTCTCCGTGTTAGATATGTTAATATGCAATTAATGGGGGAAATCAAGGGCATTTTAGCAGAAGGAAGGAGAAGGATAGATCACTTCACTGCTGTTTGTTGTCTACGATTCTGTGTGAGGCAATACAGGCTCTGAAATGTCCTGTGTGCCCCCCTGCTCTCCAGAACTTGGGAGATGACATAATTGATGTAACTAGGTCATTGCATTTACAGGCTGCATGAGAGACTGAGTGGAACAGAGAGTTAGACTGCGAGAGTGAGGGACAGGGAGCCCAGGAGGGAGATTGTGAGGCCTCCAGCTCTCCGAATGTGTTCATCCCCAGATGACATGGCAGTGATCTCAGCCTGACAGCCTTTGTGGCCCTAATATCCAGTGGAGATGGTGTTATGCAAGGGAAACACCATGGTCCATTCACGTATGCCTTCATTTGTTCTGTTTACCCCTTGATAAATATTTATTAAGGTCTACTAGATGCTAATCACGAAGAACACAAGACTAAAGTTTCAGAAAAAAAATTATCAATGATAAAAAGTTTTAGCTTCAATATGTGGCTCAGTGGTAGGATATAGAAGGTTTGTGTACAAATTCTGGGTTGGGTCCCAGCATCACAAAAACAAAATGAAAAATCAAAAACCCTAATGCAATATGCATCTTAAGCCCAGCATGCCAGAACATACCGGCAACCTTAGTGCTCAGGAAGCTGAAGCAGGAAATCAAGAGCTCTGATACCAGTCTGGTCTACATATTGACTTTGGAGCCTGCCACAAGCAAAACACAACCAAAACCAAAACATTGGGGACGAAAACATTTGACCAGCTTGTCATTGCAGCCCTTGAGGTAGTTAGTGCATGTTGTTTAGTCCTTAACCTGTCCTAGAACCTCTGGGAATCACAGCAAGGGACCCATTAGAAGCCTGGACTGCAGAAAATGCAAAACTGGTGTGGGTTGGATGCACACCATCCTCAGAGAGAAGGAGTTCTCGTAGCTTCCTGAGATGATCCCTTCTTTGCACATAGGCATTTATATTTCCTGCCTTCTTTATCACTGCTCCTAAGTTTTTTTTTATTTAAGTAGTCGCTATGCTTTTTAATCCTGGGATTATTACTCCTTCTGACATATAGTTTTTGGCTAGTTTGTTTTCAGCACTGATGCCAGAACTCAGGGTATGTATATATACAAAGCACTCTGTCACTGAACAGTATTGCTACCCATCAGAGTTTTTGAGATAGAGTCTTGCTATGTGTCCCAGACTGGTTTTGAACTTA
Organism: Chionomys nivalis; assembly: GCF_950005125.1. Lineage (NCBI taxonomy): Eukaryota > Metazoa > Chordata > Mammalia > Rodentia > Cricetidae > Chionomys > Chionomys nivalis. The sequence goes on from NC_080106.1 coordinate 35,484,292, forward strand.
CTGTGATGATTGGGCTGGCCTCAAACTCATGATGTCATGTCCTATGGTCTCCCCAGTGATATGATTATAAATGTGTGTTACCACATCACACTCTTTATGATGCTCTTTGATTATATTTATTCTTGAAGTTGGAAAAAATGTTTTCTACAAAAATCCACTTGCAGTTATTCTCAGTTTGACTGTCTAAAATTCCCCGTTGTGTTCCTGGTTCTCTCCCTGCACAGCTTTCTTCCTTCCCTTTCCTCTCTACAGTCAAATGTGTTTCTTTCATAGTTCTTAACTCTTTTTCATCTATTAAAGTGAGTATGTCTCTTGCTAGAGAAGTACCCTCACATTTGTGACCGTGAATGATTTCAAACAAACAGGAAGGTGATGCGATCCCTACGCATCTGTTACGGAGTTTGACAATGATCACCTTCACCGTCATTTTTACTTCTCCCGGATGTGTGTGATTCTGTCTTCTCTCTGTGCCCCCCATTCCCCAATTTTCCTCACCACTGTCTTCTCTCACTGTGCACTGACCACTCTTCCGGGCACCTGCCAGTTCAACCATACATTCATATTAACTCTTTTTGTTTCTGAGTTTAGCTTTTATTGTTTCCTTGTGATCAGAGCTGCTTGCCCATCCTGAAAATCTCCTTCTGCGTGTTCTATAATCCTGAAATGTTTCTATTTGAACAATGACTGCCTAAACTCATGAGCATTTCCATAAATGAGTCGACTTTGAGATGCCCCCGTCCCTACATTAGGATTCTAATCAGTGCTTTAATGAACGGGTGCAGAAATGAGCCTGTTTGCAAATTACTATCTTAGGCTTGTCCTTGTTTAACTAAAAGCTTTACCTAAAAGCAGGGCTTAAAATACTGAAGACGATAAAGCCTCTTCCATCCTTGAACATTTCTTGTTCTTTAAGAGAGCTTAGGGAAACATCTCCTCTTTGTTGACAGGTTACGTTTAAAACAATGGAGCACAGCTTATATCATCCTACAAAGCAGTCTTGCTCTCAACACAGTGGTTTAAACTCACTTTCTCAGGTTTTAAAATTATTCCGAGTTAGACATGAAAACTGTGAGCCACGATTACTCCTCTCATACGCATTGGCTTTGGTCCTGCCTGGTTAATTGGGCTCCGTCGATTTCAGTTTCCTGTGACGTTTCCATCCTACCAGCTGTCAACCCAAAGAAAGAATTAATATCAATAATCCAGTGATCGGATTTAATCTGTAAGATTAGTCATCAGCTAAGCTGCAGAGACGCTGGCTGGAAAGCAAACCCTTGTTGGTTTTGTGTTCTCACGCGATAGCGTAAGGCGCCTATTCATGCAGATGTGTAAAATCACACATTCACCTGTATTTTATTGCGCGCTTTGTGTTTTAGCAAACAATGTAAACCATTGTGCTGAAAAGAGGCTCCCTTCTCCCCAATGGCGTCTTGTCGACTCTTATTTCATTTCTCACATTTCCAAAGCTGCCTTAGCTGCTACTGAGTTTGGTCCTTAGAGGCTTCCATTTTTGTACGTTTGTTTTAACAAGCATTGATTGATATGCTGTTTTCTCAATTACTAAGGCATTGCTTTCTTTACTGTAGAGATTGAGAGATAAAGACAGACAGGGAAAGAGCTGGAAACTGAAACCTCTGAGCCTGGTCTTTTACAGCGGCTCTTTTTCTGCTGACTCAGGCCCTACATACGCTGCTGTGTGTTCATGGTTTAGCAGATGAGCAGGAAGAAACAGAGAACATTTTCATCCTCGGGCTGCTGCATGGCCGTCGTGGCCAGTGCTGTTAGTACCTACCTTCACGGCAAAGGAAACAGTTTGGCCAGGTGTCAGGTAGACCAAGGTTTCCAAAAAGATACTCTTTAGGACAGTTGTTGAGATGCACTGTGGACAAAATGATCTGCTCCTCAGACATGTTTCAGGAAATTGTACAAAGTCCTCTCTTTAAGGGTCATAACACAGATCAGAATTTTAGTGGTTCGGAGAAATCCTGAAATGAGAAAAAAAATCTTAGTGTGACTTCATTTAACTCAACAGATTATACACTTTGCACATAACACAAATGCATTGGGAACCGGGAACAAAGGACATGTTACTTTAAGTGACTATCCATTCTCAGTGACTTTGATTAACAAAATGTACTTCATTATCTTAAGTGATCCAGGATATAGACTAATGCTCTGATATTACCTCTCACCTCTCATAACTCACAGCCAAGGAAGGCCCGTTTAAAGAAGGCAGCCATCCGCACTCATTAACCCCTTCGTTGACTTGTTCTTTCAGTAACCATTTATTACATCCTAACTTTGGCCTGGGCCAAGTGTAGACATTGCTGAGATGATAGAAAACAGAGTCAGAAGTCCCAAGGATAGATTCCCAAAGAAGCAACGGGTGGTCTGAATCCTAGAGGGTAGGGGGGTGTGCAGATGTTCAGCAGATGGATGGAGATGGCTGCAGGAAGGCCTTGTAACGAAAGCAGCTGCTTATGCAGAATGGTAGATGAGTAAGAACACGGCAAACTCAGGGGTGACCGGTGACTACAAATGCCATTTGTCACCATGAACTGTTTATCTGTCTCTGTTATGCGTGTGTGATCTTGTCACTGGGCTCCCATATTAGCACAGAGCTCCTGTCGTAGGAATCCCATAGGCTCTTGACAAATGAATGACAAATAGCCCGACATTCCCACAATCCACTGTGCTTGAGGCCGGATGAAGTAGCAGGTGGACGGATGGATCACGAGGGCCTTTGGCTAATAGTGGAACTCTTACTGGTGGGCAGTGGTGAACCACTGAGGGGCAGGAGGCAGGGGATTGATGTGGACAGATTCGAAGTCCAACGGTTATGAGGAGACGGTGGAGTTTTGACCCTGGGAAGGAGGCTGTTGCAGAGGATATAAGGAGCTGCCTGAGTCGTCGATAGCTGGAGAGGAGATAAAGATGGCGGAGGGATGAACTCTGGTGATGAGTTACAGTATGGAAAGTTAGTAGTGGGATAGAAGGGTACTTATCGGAAGGATGCCTATGTTTCTGATTCAAAAAGTTGAAAAGACCTTCATTACAGAATTCTTCAAATATATATAAAGCAGAGAGACTAGTATAGCCTGCCCTCATATAGTTATTCCTCAGTTATTATACACACATATATACACACACATGCACACATATACACACACTACACACACATATGCATACACTACACACATACATATGCAGACACACACACACACACACACACACACACACACATTCGGTTTCATCAGTCCTTGGGTCCTGCATGGAATACTTCAATGCAGATAGCAAATCTCCCATTGTTTCTTCAAAGACCCCGAAGTAGCTATCTGCAAGAGACAATAAATTTTAAAATGCAGACCTGTAACATCCTCAACATACCTAAAAGTTAACTTTAATTCCTAAGGACCACCCCGAATAGTCATTCAAAGAGTCTCAAGACAGCTTTCTGAGGTTGATTTGTTCAGATTAGGCTAGAAGCAAATTCCACACACTACATTGGTTGTTATGATCCTAGCTCCCGTGATTGTACCCCAGTGGTACCATCTATCATGATCTGCTAGCAAATTGGTAGTTAGGTCCCGATGTCACCTTCTCCCTAGAAGAGGAAATCTCTAATGAGGTGGAGCTTACCAGAGAAGACCAGACAGCCAATGCTGCGGTTGACAGCAAATACGCAAGAGTGGGTAAGGGCTTGGGGAGTGCTCTTCATTTTGTACACAGTGGTTCTTTGGGGGTGTGTTTGTGTCCCCTGTGGTGCACCGCCGTCACCATCTTTAGGTAAATGCTTTGGGAGAAATGGAATACAGAGCATCCAAGCACTTTGGAAAGCCGCCTGGGTCTACATCTTTATCGGATCCCTGAAAGACTCGTGCCTTTCAACAGGAGGGCTTGCCCATCCTCTATAGGGACATGAAGGACAACCGTGCCTTGGGGACACTAAGGATGCAGCATGGACTTCTAAATCAGGTGTTGGAAACAACCCCCAGTGCAATAAGAGATGATTAGCCCATGTGACTTGTTCCTCGTGACTGGATTGATGGAGAAGTTTTTTTTTTTTAATTTTTTTTTTATTTTTTTTTTATTTTTATTTTTATTTTTTTTTTTTTATCACCAGAGGACCTTCGTCCATGGAAAGTTCAGCCTTTTCCTTCTCTATGTACACAACACATCCAGAAGGCCCTAAGTAGCTAAAGCTCCTCCATCATGGACTTCCTGGCTTCCCGAAACATGAAGAAAACAGTGCTAGTCTAGTGATCATAAATGCCCCAGTCTGGCAGAGTAGCAGAAAATAGCACGGGACCTTGAAGGGTGACAGAGTTGAGTCAGAGTTCCACGTAATGGAGGGAAGACAGCTTAAGGGGTGAATTTGTCATTATGTAAGACCCCAGTTTCCCTGCTGTCATCTGCCCTGAAGGGGACTTAGCGGCCATAGACAATGTAACTGTGCTTTCCTGTGAAGGTATTGTCCCTCAGAGACTGCTGAACTGAAACCAGCACACAGCATGCACCTGCTCCTGCTCCTGCTCCTGTTTGTCTGCCTCCCGTCCCCATGGAGTTTGCTTTCATCCGGAGGGTCTTTCCGGAGAGGGAATTGAGCAGCTTGGCTGTTGTAGATTCACCACTTCCATCATGAGACCCAAGGAAACCCTGGACTCATCTGGAAGAACCTCATTTTCATTTAACCAACACTTTTATACAACTTGCTTTTCCCAGACCCCTTTCTAAATGTTATTTATAATAGCTTGTTTTAGCAACCGTTTCGATGAGTTTCCACACTTATCTCCATTTTACAGACAAGTAAACTGAGGCAAAGAGAAGTCAAGTGACTTGCCCGAGGAAGGTTGTTACGTTGCAGAGGGTTTGAACCTGCCTGCCTGGGAGTGTGCTTGAAGACACCACAGTCGCTAGGAGCATGACGGTGGAGCTGAGAGTCTACCATGGAGTTAAGTGGAGTTAAGTCAAGGGATATGACCATGGTTGAATCCTGGCTTTTTCACTCCGTTACGGTAGAATAAGAACAGGCCATTGGCTTCTTGTAGTGCCTGAGTAGGACAGCGTTGTGGCTGTTCACTGGGTTGGTGTTTTGGCATGGCTAGTATTAATTGTCAATTTCGCAGAATCTAGGAACACCCAGGGAGATGGACTTTTAGGCAGACCTGTGGGGGATTATCTCTTTGGCCATTTAATTGAGGTGGAAAGAGCTGCCCACTGTGTGTGTGGGGCCTCTCCCCAGGCTGACTGATTCTAGACTGGATGCAGTAGAGCAGGAGAGCTGATCACTAGTACACATCCCCCACCCCGCCCCCCTCTCTGCTGTGGTGCCATGTGACCAGCGCCACAAGCTACTACGACTTCTGAAACGTGGGCTGTGGCCTTACACCACGGTCTGAAATAAACCCTTTCTTTGTCCTACTTTTGTTTCTGTTGCTGTGACCAAAGACCTCAACAAAAAGGAACTTATGGAGAAAGGGCTATTTTAATTCACAACTCCAGGCTTCATTCCATCATGGCAAGGAAGTCGCGAGAGCAGGAGTGCGGGAATTTGAGACAGCTGGTCACATTGTCACATCGCATCCACCGTCAAGAGCAGCGGAGCAATGCATGCGTGCTAACTTGCATGCAAATGCGCAGCTCCGTTTCTCCATTCTCTTTTTTAAATACCTGACGTATATGTGTGCACATGTGTACCCGAGGAGGTCAGAAGACGGAGTAGGGTCCCCTGGAACTGGAGTTACAAGCAGATGCGAGCTGCTCTGTGGTTGCTGGAATGGAACCTGGGTTCTCTGTAAGAGTAAGGAATGCTTTGGCTTCTGAGACGCCTCTTCAGCTCCTGTTTTTCTACTCATATACAGTTTAGGACCCGCTGAATAGGAAGTGTGCCACTCACAGTGGGCTGGGTTTTTTCACACCCATTAACTTAAGACAGTCCCCAGAGACATGCCCACAGGCCAGTCCAATGTAGACAGCCCCTTCCTGAAACTCTCTTCTCAAACGGTTCTGGGTTGTATTAAGTTGACAGTTCAAAGTGACCACCACACACCTTAGGACACTTTTGTCAGAGCGTTCTATGGTAGGGACAGGAAAGAAGCCTTAAGACGGGTTATTTAGTATATCTTGATCCCCACAATGTGGCTGCTGTTATTCTCTACGTTTTTCAGCCAGAAATGGCAACACAAAGGAACAGAGTACATTGTTGCAAATGGACGAGTCAGCTTGAAGCTCAGGATCTCCATCTCTAGACCTAAACTCTTCACAGCTGCAAGTTCTGGCTGGTGTTGCTCTAACCCAGCATTTGGAGACACAAGAGGTGGATGCACAGGGGCCTCCGGGAAAAAAGAAGTTAACAGATTCATTACTTCATATAGGCACGCAGTCAAAACCCCTTTTTGAGTCCTTACTATATAATATACTGTCAGGAAGAGATTAAAAAGGACAGAAGGAGCTGGCGATATGTAAAGCCTGCACACAGACACACCCACTCCCCACCCGACTCCCACTCCCATCCCACAGTCGGTCTGCGAACTGCTCAGAAGCACAGACTATGCCTGGCTGGTAGCATGTCAGCTGGCCCATAATAGTTGTCAGATAAATGGACGAAGGAAGGCTGCCTGGTGGGGAGCGTGCTGTTTTGCATGTGGTGCTCTTCCTTCAGCGAGGGAGAGGCTGTTTGGTCTTGTAGTCACCGCGGGCTCTTGTTCTGCAGGCCTAGTCTTGCTCTGTGTGGTGATTTCTTGAGGAGTTCGGCTCCTGAGCTGGAAGGGCAAACCCCAGCTCTGGTCTCCAGACTGAGAGTGAGAATTCGAAACAGAACCAACCTATGAGTGAACATTTGGAACATTCTCTCTATTGGAGACAGAGAGGGCTAATGCCAGGCTCAAGGGTTAGTGGTGGTCCAGCAGAATGAGTGCCGGCAAATGCAATGAATGGTCTTCCGATTCAAGGCCCAAGCAGGGAAATGTTTCAAATTAAAGGTAGCGCCTCATTTGGTGTGAAATGCGCTGGAGGCTACATCAGCGGTTCTCAACCTGTGGGTCCCGACCCCCAGGTGTTGCATATCAGAGCTCCTGCATATTAGATATTTACATTATGATTCATAACAGTAGCAACATTGCAGTTATGAAGTAGCAACAAAAGAATTTTATGGCTCGGGGTCACCACGACATGAGGAACTGTATTAAAGGGTCGCAGCGTCAGGAAGGTTGAGGATCACTGTTCTAAAGAGACCTGATATAGGGAAGTTCTAAGCCTAGCTCTGTCTCCTTCCCTCTGGAACTTCTCATTCTTGATCTAAGGCACCGAATTAGATGAGAGCCCCACCCTCCACCCCCATTTCCCCCAGCGGGATGCTTCTTTCAAATAATCCTCACACGAGGACATTTTGGAAGTTTCCCAGAGCACTTCACTGCCGTAGCCCCGCTGAGCATCGTGGATGAAAAGCTCCTTCAGCTTCTGTGTCCTTATGACTCCTCCTTCTTATTTTATCCCTGGGATGAATCAGATATTCACAGATGACTCAAACAGGAGCCTAGGAAAAGATCCACAATCAAAAGTCTTCTCATTTATGACCAGGACACCAGAGTCCAAAAGAGATGGTATCCTGGGTATCCAGGCTCACATAGCCAGCCACACTTGCTCGTATCCTAGAGAACAATCATAAAATACCCAAACTTTGCAGTGCCTGCTAGTCGTAGAAAACTTAGAAAAAACAAGCAAGCTTAAGTATTTAACATATATATCTATTAAAAAGATTCAGGTACATGATACATTCATCTGTATACACATTTGTACAAATCTCTGTCTATTTGCAGTTTTCTTCCTTCTATTTCGAGTGCTCTTTTGAATCTGCCAACAAGATCTTAATTTTCCATTTTGCTACTTGTTCTAGCCTCTCTGTGACATCCGTCCAATCTGACACCAAAGCTGAAGGTCACAGTCCCTAAGTTGACCTGTCTGCTGAGTGTGGACCACTGAAGCAGTACGCAGTCGGAAAAGACATTTGTTCTTGAGGGGTGTGGTGGGAGTGTGAAGTACATATGCTAAGTAGGGCCCAGATTTCTGACTGGTCTATAAGGAGTCGGGCGGTACAGCCAGCCAGCAAGACTGCAAACCTGCAGCTGACAGCTCTCTGAAGAGTAGCAACAGGAGGCCCTTAGACAAGAGGCCTAGTGTTATGGAGGACAGCTTGACAAGGCCAGTCCCTCCCTGGCCTGCTTGTATGTGGCTCTCCCCAAACTTGCACACAATGTTGCCTCCAGATCCCCCATATCTCCACTTATAAATGTTCACAGATCATTTTTTTAGAGTTGTTCGTTTGCACCTCCCTGGAACCCTTAATTTATTAAAAGCAAAATGTGGAGCTTCTTAAATGTAATAGTCAATAAGTTCCAGAGGTTTCCCGGTGTCTCTAAAACATACTTAGGGCGCCAAGTGAAAAGTATAGTTCAGGAAGAATCATACAGGGATGCCAAAAAGGCAGCCATGTCCAGAGCCCATTGTTTTCCCGAGATTTCAGAATTCCTTTCCATAAATCACTTCTTAACAGAAAACCACCTTCTTTTGTCCTATTGGTGGCCACTTGGAGCAGAAGCATACCCTGGCCCTTGGAGTGGAGAGCTGTGTTTTCTTATGCAAATAACCAGGGCCTCCACCAGCCAATTGCAGACATCTCATTTGCATAATGCCTGGCCTCTTGAAAGATGGGCAGTTAAACCAAACAGGTTTTGAAATTCTTTTGTGGACCAGGGCTGCCTCCCCACTTAATGCTGAGAACTGAAGGGAACTGAGGAGAGGCAGTGACTAAGCAGTCTCTTTAGATTCTGCCTCTGTAATTATCTGTGGAATTAAGCTGCAGACGCACATCAACTCATCAGAAACAGAATTATGAGAATTCTTCTTCAGGGCAGCTCCAGACTCAACACATAGTCCTCACTGGAGACATTATTGTTAGGAAGGGTACTATTCATTTTTTTTCTTTTTTGAGAAAATAAATTCTTAGCTACTGCCTGCTTTGGACATACAGGAGGAGACAAAAGGCCATACTTTTATTTTTTAAGGAAGAAAAAAGAAATTTAGAAATGTAATTCTGCTCTGACTTCTAAGGGAATTCCTATGCCAGGCATTTTATATATAAATGGATTATATGTCACCTATGCAAAATGAAACACAAACCAAACCAAAGAGCTATGAATGTCCTAAGTGCAGAAAATAATATATAATTTATGATACTTTAAATCTCATTAAAAACACTAGCTTTTGTAGCTTCTTAGCAACCGATCCTCAGGAGTCTCTCTGTAAAGAGGTCGGCTCTCCCCAAGCTCCGGGTCCAAAGCTGTAATAAATGAAGCCCATATGGTGAGTACATGGCAGGTCCCCGTGTGCACACCGTTTGCCCGGGTGTTCTCAAAAGCCCCACATGATAGCTTATAATTTGCTAATCCAATATAATAAACATGAAAGCACTTTGTTAAACTAATGTTCAGGGTCTAAATTAAACCAGCCAAGGCCAGAGAATTAGAGGGAAGCTTGAAGATGCCTAATGGCAGCCCTGACTCTGGAGGAAGAAAAGGGGGGGGGGTTCCCAGAAACTGGTACTGGGGCAGACATGGGCATCGTCTTCCACTTCCCATTCCTAACAATCCCGAGGCGTCAACAGAGAGAGTGTTTCTCTGTGCTCACTTGTCAGATGAACATACTGAGGAAGAGAAGTTGCTGTGGAACCAGGCGGAGTCTGGACTGGGTGGGGTATCCCCAAAGAACTTCCCTTGTGCCTTGTGCTGATCCCCGGTAAGGTTCCTGGCACTCCCACACAGCGCACGCACAAGACTGTCAAGCGGGGAAGGATTATCAGTGGCAGATGCTTGCCTCATGTATGCAGGCTCTGGACCACACCCCTAGCCCCCTAGTGCTGGAACGCTCTCTAATACAATGTTGTAAACTTTAATCATTGGAAGATGTTTTCCTTTTTTTTTTTTTTAGATTTCTCTTTTGTAGCTTCATTACCTAGTTTTTGAATATAACTTTAAGCTTTAAGCTTTGTAGATGACAATGTCATGTCATGATGTAGAGGGATGTCATGTCAGGCTGTGGTGTGGTGGCAGAGGTAAATAGGTGAGTTTGTCTGTAGATAGATAGGTGAAGAGAGGTGTAGCCCACTCCAGGTAGTTTCTTTTGTCCTCAGACTCAGTGGACCTGAAGGTGTCAGTCTCTAGATATTATTAAGACCCAGGGTTACTCTGGCCCTTTGAACTCTGACGTCATCCGTGTTGACCTTCTCTATGGTGCTAGGACCTTGAGAAGGCAGGATGGCTGTCACATGGGTACAAATGACGCAGGCTTGAATCTCACAGATATCTATCTTACACACACACACTCTCTTAAATACCCTACTTATTTCCCAATTATGAAAGCCCGTAGTCAGGCTGTGTAGAAATCTCTGCACCAACCATAGTGGTCACGGGAAGGTGACATTGTGATTGACCAGGTCTAACTCTTGCTCAGCGTTGTCGTTGAAGGTGATGCTGCAGGGGAACACTGAAGTCACTCTGAATCCTTAAATAGACATATTTAAAGTGAAGAATTTGTTACACAGGTCGGGGTGGTGAAGTCACTCTTAGCAGGATGTGGTAGCTAATGTCACTCAGTGAAGGGTCACAGGGAGGAAGGAGCCAAGTGTACCTGGTAGGAACAGAAATCAAAGTAGATCGTGTGTGGGAGGGGTGGAAGCCATAGGGAAGATATACTCCAGAGACACGACCCAAGGCAGAGAGGGAGGGCAAAAACCCCTCTTCCGCCCTTGCTTCACACCTCGGCTCACTGGTTTGATCCACCCAGAAAACCCGTGGACACAGGGACCCGGGAGTTACAATGAGATCAACTTTCTAGTAAAGTAGAGTAAAATAAGGCGACAGTAAGGGATGACAAGAAATCCGAAGAGATAGGACAGCTATAGGAAAGAGGAGCAGGGTGCAGAGAATTCAGGAACATTGACATACTTACTGTTATCACTGATGTTTGTCCATACAGGATCAGATCTGGGACAAGGGATACAAAGTGAAGTCTGGACCAGTGGACACAAGGAGAACCTGTCAGATTCAGAGCTCTGAGGATAATAATGTGGATCCTCCGTGGTTTTCATTAGTTCTGTTGCTACGAACACAATACCACAGGCTGAGTTAAAAAGAAAACATGCTAAGTTAACACACAGCTTTCTTGCTGGTAGAGTTCAGGGCATCTCAGGAAAGTATGTGTGTGTATGTGTGTGTGTGTGTGTGTGTGTGTGCGCGCGCGCGCGCGCGCATGCATGCGTTCTCTCTCTTTTTATAAAACCATGAAAGTTCAATCATGGGATCCACTCATTCCACCTAATAACATTATCTCACCCTAACCCCAGTGACATTATCCCAATTACAAAGGTTTCACCTATAAAACTACACTCAGATAAATTCCCGGCCTCTTAATACTTCACAGTGGGATTAACTTTCAACACTCGAAGCCTTGGGGGACATAAAGTCATGTCCCAGCATAGTGCCATGCAGAGAAAACTAGCCTGGAGGAAAGCAGACCTGGCAGGGTATCAGAGGCTTCTGGGGCTCGAGCCCAGAGGGCAGCTTCTCAGGCTGGACTTGAGCTTCCTCTCTCCTCATGCTCCCTTGTGCCCCGACACTCACGCTTTGGTTATTGTTCTATTTCTATTTGGCTTCAATGTGAAAAAGAGGCGACTCCATTTCTCCAGAGCATTGGCATTGGTAAATATCATCCTACAGGAACTGGGAGTGTTGGCCCATGCCCTGATAGGAGATCACCTACAAGTGGCTGTCTTCAGTGTTTGTGATTACGGAGGCAGATACAGAAAGAGAACAGCCCCTGAGCTTAGATGTCCCTCTGTCTTTCAGCCAGGGAAGCTGAGGATGTGTTTTAGCTTAACTGGAACTTTATTTCAATATCATGTTTGAGGTATTTATTATTATTATTATTATTATTATTATTATTATTATTATTATTATAATTGCCACAGTGCTGGGTTTTTGTTTGAACCCTTCCTGGGGAGATGGACAAACATCTACTCATTCAGACAAGGCTCCAACAACAGACCAAAGATATGATTCCATCCAAGTTGGCCTTGGTCAGGCCTTTCCCATCCATGAAAGAACTTAATGGATGTGATCTCTTGCAGGTGACCAGGAGTGCTGGGTCTAAGAGAACAGTGTTCTGAAACAGTGGTGCAATGAACTGATTTTTTTTTTTTTTTAAAAAAAAGTTTAATTAGCAGGTTATTTGCTAAATTAATAAAACGAGCCTGAATTTAGCATCCCGTGGAGCCAATCTCAAGACAAGAATAAATGCCTTGTTTAAATTAGTGCCAGGGCATGGACACGCTGTCTGTGGAGTGCTTCAGGAAAATGTCCCACGGAGACAAGACATTGATCTCTGGCAGGCAGGAGTTAGTCTTGTCCTAACAGACATGGGGAAATTATGAATTATGACGATTACTGCTGGGCTAGGACGGACGTCCAGCTGCACTGGCTTAAGTGAAGAAGGGGTTTACCATAAAAGATGCTCGCGTGCCTCTTGCAGCTCACAGGCAGATCACGTCTGGCTGGACCTAAGGAGCCCGAGAATAGAGCCCCAACATGGGGCATGGCTGGTTGTGCTTTTGTGCACGGGTTCGCCCCTTCTGCTCACAGCAGGAACATCTCCTTGTAGACAGCATTTTAAATTTTTCCATCATTTTGTGCTGGCCACGTTTTGAACTGAAATTGAAAGCTCCAGAGAAGGGCTCTGGTTGGCTAGCATGTTTAGATCATCTGAACCAATCAGCTGTATCTGGGGCAGGACATAAGTCCAAAACGTGGCTCCTTCCATGATGACCTCAGGATGGAATTAACCCAGGTTTTGAAGGTGAGGTGATCAGGAATCTAGGCAGATGAAACAATTCGGCCACCAAGAAGGACAGCTTGTTTTCTAGCACACTCATCCCAGGTCCTTCCGTATTTGTAGTGTAATAAATTAGCCCCATTAGAGGCCCGCCGCAAACTCCATTGCTATCTCCTAGCTCTTTAGGTTTTCCTGGTGCGGCATGACTTGTTTCTCAGCTCAGAGTGTTAGCCTGAACGGAGGGTGCCAGGTTTCTTCTTAGCTTGAAATGGAGATTTGCTTCCAGGTTTGATCACTGGGCTAAGACAGGATTTAGTTTTTGAGGTTGCAGGATGGAAAACCCCGTTTCCCTGGAAGTGTTCCTTAGCGGCTGCAATCCTAGCTATGTGACCCTCTCCATCCTCAAACTTGGCAACGGAGTATGGAGGATGTGTCCCCTGTTGAACCCTTCTGTTGCTTCCATGTCTCTTGCTAAAAAAAAAGCTCCACCCTGCACGTTTTTAATAGGTCACCTTCTTAGGTCAGGCCCACTAAGGATCATATGCACAAATTAAGGGCAAAGTCCTCTATATGTCTGATCTCATTTTGGGTGCTGGCTGCCCCTGAGCTCTGAGGCCACCCACCCGACTGGTTGGTTCACTTAAATCCAGAGGGTTTCCTAACATTCCGTACAATAATTAACTAGAGTGACTTAGAGAACTCAGTACTACACACACGATTATAGCTTTATTACAAAAGCTAGACAGAGTACGACACCCAGGAGGAAGTACAGAGCCTCTATATCCTCTCCCTACTGGGGCCAAGAGTATACCTTTTCCCAGTCACAGGTGTGCATTCAGCTTCCAGAAAGCTCCGTCTTGGTACCAAGTCCAGCATTGCTGCTGAGTTCCCTGACAGTCACAATTGGTTGCATCACTGACAATGTGATTGAGGCCAGTCGCCTTCAGCTCTTTCCTGTTCCCTGGAGACCTAAAGTTCCTCACTGCTCCAATGTTCCACACTTTGAGTCCTGTACTTGGTCTGTCTGGTGGCCCACCCCATCCGGAAGCAATATTGAGGCCCATCAGTCACCTCATTGCACGGCAGAGACATTTCTTACCTGAAGAAGCCTGAAGAGGCTTTAGAGTCTCAGCAAGGAACCCAAGACAAAGCAGTAAAGTCCTTCCTTATATCCCAGGGTTATATTCCTGGGTTATTGTAGGATCCCTCCTGCCCAACTCAGCATCTTTGCCTCTTGAAATCCTTCAAAGCCCATCCCAGGTGTTGTCTCTTTCAGCCTTTCCCCTTCCCATCTACGGAATCTGCTGTGCCTCACCTTCAGGCTGCCACACTCACCAAGGTCTGTGTGGCAATTACCTTTTTTACAGAAATACACAAGTTTTCCGCTGTGAATGTATTTTAAATTGCATGAAAATATCAACTTCATTGATTTAAATATAGACAGCACTGTAAGTATGCTCACGTAATGAAGCAAAATGTAATTATGTGGAATGTAGTTTAGGATACCAGCTGCATGGGGCTGAGGCTGCAAGCATGGTGACTAGTCAGTAACCTGGGGCTCAACTTGATTTGAGTCATGCACACCCCCTTTTCTAATAATGCACTCTGCAGCCTATCTCCTTCTCCTGTACATGCCAAACACCTCTCTCTCTCTCTCTCTCTCTCTCTCTCTCTCTCTCTCTCTCTTTGTCTGGACAACACACCTAGCAACATGTTAGCAACCTGGGGACCACCCCATCTGCATCAGTTACACATGCTTTCCTCTTTGGGCAATGGAAGAATCTTTCCTCTCTTAATCCCTTTCAAATATAGATAGTTTCTATCAAAATATATTCCCAATGTATCTGGGAACGAAGAATGGAAAGATTCATATGGCCTGAACTCGTTTTGGGTGCAGGAGTAGTAAGGCAAACTACATTCTTCAAGTGGGTTTTTGGGGCAAATCCACTATTTACCAAGTTATGCCTATGCATAATGGGGGAAGGCAGATGATTAAAATCAAATGCATCATGGGAAGGGATATACATAGAAGGAAAAAATGATGACATGACCTAATCTGTCAATCAAAAAGAGAACCACTAAAACTTCCCTTGGTAACCACTTTCTCCTTCCCTTAGAGTTCATGAAAACAGTCCAGGCTGGAGCCGGGGACTTTGAGTATTGTCAATCTTGTGGCCTGCTGCTCTCCCATGGTATATTCTGATCTCTCCTATTATTTGCTTTAAATAAAGTTTTCTTGCCATAATACCATCTTTCTGAGTTTTTATGTCAATTCCTTGTATAAGAAGCGAAGAATCTGGAAACAGCTGCCCTCAGCCCTGCCCCTGACCACTGTTAACAAAACCACCCTTTCAAGTGGTGGGAAACGGTCATGGCAACAGGACAGTGCACTACGTATTTTTCCGAATTTGTTTTCACTCATGATCATAAAATACAAGCTGTGAAAATCTTAGGGGAAGCCTAGGAATCTGAGGAGATCTGTAAGCCCCTTTTTTGGTTTCTTAGGGACAAAAGGAATTTTCCCAAATCCCAAGACATTGAAAAATAGGGTGTCAAGCCAAAGGTAGAAAACTCCAGACTGGTTAATACCTGTGTAGACACTCATACCAAACTGTGTGGACACTGGTATCAGACTGATTATCAGGAGGGCAAAAAATATCTTGGGCTTGCAGACTCTGGGGAAGTCTGGTAGGTTCCCAGGAATGGCTGTGATCTCATCAAGGCAGATGGACAAGATCATACCTAAAAGCGTTAGGAAGAGACTCTAGTGCTGTCTCCCACTAGTGACGAGTTAGGTGACTTCCCTCCTCTCCTCCTTCCCTCCTTTCCCTCCCCATCTTCATACCTGTCTTTCTTTGACAGAGTCTCCCTACATAGCCCAGGCTGGCCTTGAACTTGAAATCCTCCTGCCTCAGGCTCCTCAGTGCTATGTTTGCAGGCACCGCTCTGTCCAGGAAATAAAGAACAGAGTTTCCTCCATAGTGCGGTTGTTTGTCAATGGTCACCGCCTTTAGCTTCTCTTTGCTTCTTGCTCTCTCTCCTCCTCGACACTGTGCTTGCTACCTACTTACTTTCCATCTCCAGAAGTGATTTAATTTACTCTAACTTAACCGTGTTCTAGTCAAATAAAAGATCAAATCAAGCAGACATCTCCTGCCCCCAGCAGCTGGAAACAAGCTCACAGCTTCAGATTTGCCTCTTGGGGACCTTGGCAATGCCACTAGCTCTCACTGAAGCCATCAGTGTGTCACTGTGTTTGCTGCACACTGGAACACGCTGATGTTTTTCCAATTGTATGCTCTGGGGACTCTAGTGTTGAGGCCGTAGCCCTCTAACCAGAACTGATCATGGCTTCTCCAAGCCCTTCCTCTTCCTCATGTGTACTCACGGCAGGTGGTTCTAGAAAGTTCCTCTCCATCCATCCCCCTTTGTTTCTCTGTAAGTCTGTTTAATCTTTTCATTCCGAGATATTTTGCTCTGTGTACCTTTACAGAGTCCAGAGTGTCTAATTGACAAATTATGTTGTGCTTTTGGTGGCTTTAAGTAATCATTTAAAATAAATAAGATCATAATTATCAGTTTTCATTTACCCATTTATTAAGCAACAATGTTCACACTGAGCGGTTTGATTTTGTGTTCTAATAAGGCACTCTCTACACGATGACAGATGGTGTTTCATTTTGCCGACACTGTGCTCAAGTGCTTTGAGTTGTGATGTGTTTGATTTTATTAGAGATCAGATTTAACACATGCATGCTACATAACTGCAATCGCATTCCCATTTCTCATCTGTAGGAGAAAATGAAACTGTGATGAAATGTAATATACTTACCCTCAGGCTGAGCCAGTGGGACCAGGACTTGCAACATAATAAATCTAATGGATATTACACTACAGGACCCTGGAAATTTACTGTTATTATGTTCAGGGAAGGAACTCGCTTCTGTAAAACTCACTTTTATTTCACTGGCATCGGTGCAGTTTCACATTATTTAACTGTTGTGTCCCAATAGCAGAGATGGTATTTCTGGTATTGAAAAGAAAACTTGCTTTTCAAAGAACACGGGGGTGCAGGAACCCGGAGGAGAGAGCTAGGGGAAAGCCAACGGCAGAGACAAAAAAAAAAAAAAAAAAAAAAATTGGATCTATCAAATGCAAATTATAACCATGGCATGTCATTAACAATGGATTGTTGGGATTGTCAAATTAAGTCTCATTTAGCCACACTGTCAGCGTGGCACCCACTGGAGGAAGACGCGTCCCTAAAAGCTTCCACTATGAGACTGAGAGTTTATATTCTCTGCCTTCCCCACTGCCACCCCCTGGGGGAGAGGAAACAAAGTTAATTACACATCTAGTTATTGATGTGACTGTCGATAGAGCTTCTCCCTAATGAGGCCATTGCCAAGTGGAATTCCAAAGGTGGAGGAAACCTGAGGTGACTCTGGGGTGGCTTTAGGGAAAGCAGAAGCAATTGAATCCACCCCACCTCCCTGGAAAAGCCTCCAGCCGGCACCTGCCAGGACACAGTGGATGTGCTTACCTAGCACCCACCTGCGTGTCCTAAGAGACTGCCCCCTTGCCATGCCCATTCCCAAAGCCTAGGTAACGCCCACTGCCGGGCATTCACACCCTTCCTCATTCATTGCAGACATCACAGTTCCTTAGACCAGTGGCTCTTCCTAACCCAGCAATTCTTTAATACAGAGCTTTGTGTTGTGGTGACCCCCAACTATAAAGCTACTTTGAAGCCGGGCGGTGGTGGCGCATGCCTCTAATCCCAGCACTTGGGAGGCAGAGGCAGGCAGATCTCTGTGAGTTCGAGACCAGCTTGGTCTACAAGAGCTAGTTCCAGGACAGGCTCCAAAACCACAGAGAAACCCTGTCTTGAAAAAAACAAAAAAAAACAAACAAACAAAAAAAAAACCCCAAAAAACAAAAGCTACTTTAATCGCTACTTCATAATTGCAATTTTGCTACTGCTATAAATTATAATGTAAATATTTGATATACAGGTTGAGACACACTGCCTTAGACTGCCTTCCTCCCACGGAGTGGGCTCTTTTCATTGCTCTCGTTTCTCTAGTGTAGAGTTCTTTTCTTCACGGTAATAGAAACTTAGCTGTTCAGGCAGATGCACAAGCTTGAATACCTGTGGCTCGGCACAGATGAAATGAGAAACTAATTTGTATGATGGTGCCCTCTGACCTGGTCTCTACTTACATGTGCGGATTCAAACCTTCACTGTTTCTGGTTCTTTTCGGTGGACATTAATTGGACAAACAGTGGTTGTCATCATTGCATGTTCTTACATGCAGTCATTGCCCTTTGGTCATAGTTACCTCCCTCATCCTTCCTTGTCCCTCCTCTCTGTTGGTCACTAATTCAAATAGCTCCCCTTCTACCCATGTGCTCTTTTCAAAAAAAAAAAATCTATATTCTGCATATTTTTCCTTCTGAGTCTAGCATATTTTACTTACCACTATAATTGCCAATTCCACCAAATTTCTTATAAATAACCTAATTTTATTCTTTATGGCTATTCATTATATATTATGTACAATATGTATAATTATATATATATACACATATATTGCCTTTTAAATCTATTCATAAGTTGATGGGTAACTAGGCTGATTCTGCAACTTAACTATTGATCTAAGCACTGGATTGTGAGATGGGGCTATGAGAGGAGAAGAAGTGAATTTGTCTGTCTCTGTGGATTCAGGTTCAGAATTTCTGTAGGAAGAGTCCTGACTACCTCAGTACATGTCAGAGGCAATGGGAAGAGCCAGTAAGTCGGTCCCTATCATCACCACATTTAGTTTGGGATAAGATTCTCTCATAATAATTGTGGTTTTTTTTGTTGTTGTTGTTTGGTTTTGGCTTTTTTGAGACATTGTTTCTCTGTGCAACGGCCCTAATTGTCCTGGAACTAGCTCTGTAGACCAGGCTGGTCTTGAACTCACAGAGATTCACCTGTTTCTGCCTCTTGAGTGCTGGGATTAAAGGCGTGCGCCACCACCGCCCGGCTTCTCATAGTAATTCTGACAGGAAGGTGGAGTCTGTAGTGTGACCAGAATAGAATCAGGGAGCAGAACCCAGAAGAGGAGGGCACTTTAGATAACCACAGCAATACCCATTAGGAGCCGGTGTCTCCTTCCCTATCATGCCCATCTGAGCCACACACCTTCCAGAATCAGTTGCTAGGGATGGGGAGAGAAGCTAGTATTTCAGAGCCTTGAAATATGAATGTTATCAGTTGTGGGTGTAGTTCAGCAGTAGGTACATGCCCAGTATGGTCAAGGTCGGGGGCTCAATCTCTGACAACCAGAGAATGTAAAAGGGAAATTATTTGGAGCAATCCCCACAACTGAGTAGCTGAACCAGGCCTTTTATTGGGCTCTGCTCATAGTTCAAGCATGTAGGAGTTCTTTTGAACTGCTCTATAAAAGAAGAATTTGAACATATCTGGATACTTTGTTTACATGACCCAAAACACATGATTTTCATTTCGGCTTGTTGTATGTGACTGTCCTCTGAGCCAAACTGTCGCTATCTTCAGGAGTTCACCTGGGTTTAATTGTCTAGTGACATTCCCTCTTGGATGGAGGGGCTGATGAAGGTGACAGATCCCACCTGCATATACAACTACCCCTTCCAACGAGTTGTATGCAACTCTGCCTTAACCTCGTATGGCCTCAGGATCTCTGGGAAAGACTAGCTGCTGCAGGGTACAGATGGGGAAGGATGGGGATTGTGGGGGAGTCATTCATGCTGGTACTGATCTTTTAGTATGGCTGCTTCTAAGTTAACAGTTCCTACCACAGCCCTCTACCCATTACTCTTTCAAGTGTGCCCAACAAGCTTATTGGTTCCCCAGAGTAAACTTTCATGGAATTGAACCTTTGTTTGTATTTCTTTTGGACAGGAGGAGGAGGAGGACAGTTAGGGTTTCTATTGTTGTGAAGAGACACCATGACCATGGCAATTCCTATAAAGGAAACATTTAATTGTCTTGGGTTACAGTTCCAAGGTTTAGTTCATTATCATCATGGTGGGACATGGTGGCATGCAGGCAAACATGGTGCTGGAGCTGAGAATCCTACATCTTGATATGCAGGAAACAGGAAGTGGTCTGAAACACTAGGAGGGATGGCTTGAGCATATATGAGACCTCAAAGCCCATCCCCACAAGTGACACACTTGCTCTAACAAGACCACACCTACTCCAACAAGGCCACACCTCCTAATAGTGCCACTCCATTTGAGGGCTATTTTCTTTCAAACCACAGGAAAGTAACTCCACAGGAAGGAATTTTAGTAGTGAGGCTACTTGAAGGCAGGCAAGAGCCCACAGGATCCCAGTAGATCCTTTGGTGCAAGCCTAGATACATCATATCTCATTCTTTCAATCAACAAACATCTACTGACATGTTATATTAATCAGCTAATTACCTCCATGCAAGGTTTTATTTGCTACATTAGACTTTGTATAACTAAGACGCTCTCAAGAAAAGGATCAGGTGTGATTCTGGGGTTGCAAAAGATGTTGGAGCTTGTGACGTGCCACCTCTGAGGTAGCCAGCTGCCACACCATGAGTGTGTGCAAGTAGCCCTCGGAGAGTCCTATGTGGTCAAACTGACACCTTCCACCAGCGTGTGGCCCGAGTCACATCGAAAGTGAAGCCTCCAGAGACTGCAGCTCAGAGGCCTTCTTGACCCTGCCCTCTGGAGAAAAGATGTGCAAACTCCCAGCTCCTCCCAAGTTCTCCAAGTCCTCAGAACCTGCACGAGATAGTGTCTATTTCTTTATTTCAACCTTAAGCCGCTAACTTTGAGAATGGGTCACGTGCAGTATATAATGAATCCCGGTGACGTCATCTGATTTTGATTTCCCCCACTTGGGCTGCTGGATGGTTAAGGAACTGAGGGGAGAGAGGCAAAGTGCTGGGCAGCTTTAGTACATGTCCAGGCACAATGGCTTGAACCCAGGAGCCAGGAATTGGCAGCCAATGGGCTCTGCTGATGGATTCACAGTTGAGGAATGGAGGTTGGCTTCTCCATTTGGTGTCCGGGCTGAGGGTGGTAAGGGGGAGTAGTGTCAATTGCTAAAGGGATACATCAGTTTGGAAGCTCACAGAATAAAGATCGCGGCGCTGAGGGAGAGTGAGCCAGACCGTTTGACCAGAAGCAGCTTTTCTATCACCTGCAGAGTGCAAACAAGATCTGTCTGTGCTCAATGAAAACACCTTCAGTCAGTGTCTCGGAACTGGCTTCCTCCTTCTCAATTAAGTAGACGACAATTAAATTAGAGTCCAGCTTCGAGAGGTTCATTATGCCTCATCGAAAATGATAAATGCCTCTCAGTGACCTTGTCACCTCCCTGACACGGTCCCACCTCATTTTTCAAAGAGCTAATGAAACCGATAGATTTCTCTCAGCTCAGTACGAGGCCAAGGAAAACAACCTTGTGCGCAGCGGCACGCGTGGGAGTGGAGACAGGGCGGGAGACGAGACCGACCTTTTACACTTTGACAAGTGGCCAGAACAACTCTGAAGTGCCTGTTTGGGAAAAAAAAAAAAAAAAAAGCAACCCGCTTATCTACATACTTATTTCCTATATGTCCCACGGCTTTATTCCGTGCCTCTGTTTGGCATACTGAGGGGTGTGTGTGTGTGTGTGTGTGTGTGTGTGTGTGTACATACACACATGTGGGGGTCCGGTCCTTTCTTTCTCTTTGGAAATGAGGTGTAGAAAAAGGCACAGGGAGGATGACAAAAGGAGAGCCCTTTGGAATTAACAGAGGAACCACCAGCATTGAGCTTCTCCAAAAGTCGCTCTGAGCCAGAATGAGGACTCGAGTTCTGCCTCCTTGCTTGTTGGGGGTGGGGGGAGGAGAGAAGCTGGCACCAGGGCAGGATTGTGGGCAATATGAAGGCGTAAGGGTAAGAGCTTGGAATCTTGCCTTCAATCCTGGTTTCCAGCTGTGTGCCTTTAAGGCTTAACTTCTCTGAGGCTCAGTTTTTCCATCTGTACAATGAGAATGATCTCACTGCACAGACTGGGTCTAAAGATAAAGGAAGATTTTGTATGCCTAAAGCAGTGGTTCTCAATCTGTGGACCACGACCCTTTTGGGGTCACCTATTATATATCCTGCCTATCAGATATTTGCATTACGATTTGTAACTGTAGTAAAATTAACAGTTATGATGTAGCAATGAAATAATTTTCCATAGTTGGGGACACAGCATGAGGGACTGTAGTAAAGGGTTGCAGCACTGAGAACCAGTGGGTCTAAAGCATCATTCCCGCCAAGTGTAGCATGGAGAGTCACAGGAATCACCATGTTGGGCATTTTATTCCATTTCCTAAGTTAGCGCTTTTTCCCATGACATTCTGTCTTCTGCTTGGAGCTGATTCATAAAAACCAGAGACGGATATTAGGGTTCAACCTGAAGGTCAGAAAAGCAAAACAACCAGCCACTGGCTCTTACCTCTACCTCCGTCTGAAATGGCGATCCTGCTTCTAGGAATCTCAGAACGAGACTGTGTCTGAGAGCTGTCTCCTGTCTTATAGTTCTCTCTAGGACTGGGTTAAAAGGCGTGCACCACCACAGCCAGGATTCTATGGCAACTAGTGTGGCTACTGGGATTAAAGGTGTGTGTCACCACTGCCTGGTCTGTAAGGCTGACCAGTGGGGCTGTTTTACTCTGTGATCTTCAGGCAAGCTGCATTATTATTATTATTATTATTATTATTATTATTATTATTAAAACACAGATGAAATATCACTATATCCGCTGACTTATTCAGGAGACCTCTTTAAACAGATACTCGAGAACAGCATTCCACCAACCTTTTCTGTAAAGGGCTTGTATTAAATATGCTAGTCTTTGTAAGCCGTTTGACTCTGGAGTATTCTCTGGCTCTGCAGTCTGAAGCCAGCTGCGGATGGTAGGCAAGCACACCCACGCGGCTGTGTTCCCATAAAGCTTTGCTTACAAAGGCTGATGCCAGCTGGACGTGGCTTTCCAGGCCCAGGTAGAGGAAACAGGCCTGGAGAATGGAAATTTGAGGTGTCCTGTGTGCACCAATGGCATTCACATGCTATGCCTTGCAGGAGTCTTCCTAGAAATGCGGTCAGGTAAGCACTTGGTGTGTATGGAGCTGGAACTGGCAGATATCTGGAGAGGCAGGAGACGGTGTGGAGAGCTCAGGCTCAGTGCCCAGAGGGTCGGGATCTGCACGCCAGCTTTATGACCTTGGGCAAGTCATGCAAACACTTGGTGCCACCATGTTCTCACTTGCAAATGCTTTTCTATCTGCACAACCCTCAGAGGGTTTGATGACTCCATGGGCATAGGACTTGCTGACAACCCGAGTACCTGAGTTTGATCCCTGGAACTTACAGAATGGAAAGAGTAAACTACAATCTATGGTGTCCCTCTCTCCTGCAAAATAAACAGACAGGCGTAAAAATTAAGAGTCCTGAGAAAAAAATCTGAAAGCATCGATCGCCCTGGGGTTGGTGAGATGGCTCAGGTCAATGTGTTGCCAAGTTGGCAGCTTAGACTTACGTGCTGGAAGGAGAAAACTGACTCTCAAGTTGTCCTCTGACTTCCACAGGTGCACCATGGTACACACACACACATACATGCGTGCGCGCACGCACACACACACCTCACTATAAAACAAACAAATGTTAAAAACCTCCTTGAAGCAATGTTGGCATAGAAATGTTAGTTAGCTTAGTTAATCCGTATGCCTGCATGATAGACTGTTACTTTTATCTCCATCTTACAAATAGAGAAACTGAGGCACAGAACAGAGTAGCACTTTTTTTCTGAGGTTTGCAGAGGCTGCTTAGAAGGGGGCTCTATTAGTTAGGGTTTCTTTTGCTGTGATAAGACCCCAGGACCAAGGCAACTTATAGAAGTATGTGTTTGGGTTTATGGTTTCAGAAGGTTCGAGGCTATAATAGCATAACAAATGCATGAGGGGCAGAAACTGTCAAGAGCTCACATCTTCAACCACAAACAGGAGGCGAAGAGCACCCTGGGAATGGTGTGAGTCTTTAAAACCTCAACCTCCCCCCACCCCCCCCCACCCCCCCCCCCGCAGTGACAAACCTTTCAAGGCCATGCCTCTTAATCCTTCCCAAACAGTTCCACCAATGGAGGACCAAGTATTTAAACTAAACTTTTGAGGGTCATTCTTATTCAAACCACAGAGGATGCATATCTTTTTTAGATGTGTGCACCCTTGGTAATGGGAAGGAATTGAGAACAAGAGTTTGCCTGAGCACAGGCTGATGAGCAGAAGAGCCAAAACTTGGGACCTACTAATTTTTTTAACCCTGACTCAGGACCAAAACAAAACCAGAAGTGAGGAGATAGAATTACTGAGAGGCCAGGATAATGCATGGTAAAGTCACATCTGGTGGGTTGGAGCCCGTAGCTACGGGAGGAAGAGTGGGAGATGATGTTGAGAACTCCATGAGGAAAGAAGCATCAGGTGGCGGTGCAGCGCTGCTGGACATCTGAAATGGCGTAAGGAGAACTGGGTTCCCATTGCAGCAGCAATGAACTTTATTGCACAAAGTCCCAGCAGTGTTAGAACGGGGATGACGGGATTGGGGATAAGATGCCCTCTGGCCCTCTTCAGGCCTCAAAGCATACACAGAAAGAGACGGCAGAGTACCACCTGACAAGGTCACGATGTTGGAGGTGTCGCCTGGTGGTAACTGTAGAAATATACCATCCCTGTCTGTGTTCAAGGGAAGGCTTGCTGTCCTGAGGCTCTTGTGCTATCCCTAGACATCTTCCAATATTGTCGCTTTAGGATTGCAGAAGGATTGTCATTCTCCCAGAGACACAGAAGGTACACAGAGGTTTCTCTCTCCCTGACCCAGCTATCTTCTCTCAAAGCTGATATAATCAATCAATCAATAAATCAATACAGTTGTATAGAACATGAAGTTTCTCCAAAGGCTCACGTTCTGAATGCTTGCACCTCAGTTGGCAGCACTACTTTCCCAGAGACCCTCTTCCTGATGGGGACGTCCTGATTCTACTGGTGACGAGGAGTGGAGAGAGAGCTGCTAGCTGTTCTGCGACCCATTCCTTACTGAAAAGCGCTGGTTTCTTTGCAGCTATGTTCCAGAGAGTTGGTGTCAGCTTCTAAACTACAAGCCATCTGTTTTCTGTCTAAATGTCAAAATCACAACCTCTGACACTGAGATTTAAAAAGAAAGAACAACAACAAAAAAAAAGCAGTTTTTTTTTTTTCCCGTAACCCAGAAAAGCTTACTGCTTATAGAGTCTAGATGCTGTGTTGAATGGTTGGCACTTGTCTATAAATTCATGTAAAACTTTATCTTGCGGGTGCCGCGTGATCTCCTGCTCTCCAAAAAGCCAGTGCCTGATTGTTTTATGTACCTCTAAGATGCTTTCTGTACTTTAGTCTGAACTTGACTATAATCTATCTCTCTTGTAATTGGAAGATAGACTTACATAGCTAGATTACCCAATATCCAAACACATCCAAATGTAATTTTAATGAGTGTGTGTGTGTGTGTGATGGGGTGCACTGTGTGAGACTCATATTGACTGGGAAAACAAGAGTGTCTTAACACCAAACATGTTCTAGATGTGAATGAGGCGCTGCTTTTGGAGAGATTATCTGAGGCTTGAAGAGGCAGCATGAATCAGCTGATCTGGAACTCTCTGCATCCAGAAGAGGTTGGGAGAGTGAGAGTCGATAGGGAAGATTCCCCTCCTTCTCAGGGCTCCATTCCTGGGATTCATCCCTGGGCATGGGGGCATGAGAATCTTCCTGTAAGACGGCTGCAGCCCCGGCAGAGGGATGTCTGCACACTGGGAACAGACTGAAGCCGTGTTTGATGCCGGATCCTGCCGGTGCTGCTGGGCCAGGTGGCATTATTCATTTAGTGCAGTTCTGTGCTTTTCGCAGGAAAAGCACAGCAGGCTTATAATGCTTGAGTTTTTAAACATTAAGAAGGCTGTGATACTATAAATAAGCTTCCCGTGTCAGAGATTAAATCAACCAAGATGCCTGCCATGCCAACTTTATTTCTGAAACAACTTGTTTGCAACAGAAATCAAAATACATGTTAATCCCCCTCTTCTGATAGGCTAACATGAGCCTTCAGAACCACAGTGCTGAGATGCCGAGCGAACTTGAGTCAGAGTGGCTCCTTTGCTGGCGAGGCTGCAGACACCCCTGACTCCGTCTGGAAGGCGTTTACCTGAACTTGTTGCGCGTGCCAGCCTGAGCCTGGCTGTTCATATCGGAGACCCACTCTTGTGCTTTGGAGTGCATGTCTTTGAGAGGAGCGGTCCCAGATTAACCAAGAGCCATCTAGCCTAACATCCATCCCTCCTCCTTTTAGGAACAGCCCCCAAGCTTTCACTCCCGTTTAGCTGTTCTCGTAGGCGGTGAGTACAGGATCAGCCAGACGGAGTCTATTTCTTTCCTCCCCTATGGCACTTGGTTTCAGGTGAGCCAGGCCAAGGTGGGTAATGACTAGATTTTGGAAGTTGCTGCAACGATTGGGAAAGAGGAATTCTTGTTTCTTTCTTGCTCTAAGCTGCTGCGTTTCGTCATTAGCCACCCAGTTGTTTGAGATTGAGGCCAAGCACAACAAAACAGAAATGAGATATGGGGACAGATTCCTGGGGATAGTGCGTGAGCACCTGGTAGAAGTGAGCTACACCCCCGGGCTTGTTTCCATGGACACGGTTTGGTCTTCCTCATCCAGAGCGAGTGCCCAGTCTGTCCCTGAAAATGGAAGCAGTTCTAACTCTCTCACATCAGCCAGCTGCATCGCTCAGTCAGACTGCTCAGTTCGGTGCCAAAATGTGTTTGTCAACCCTTGCTTAGGTTAGGCTTGCTCTGGATCAGTGAGGCTGACTGGTGAGGCAGACCAGGAGGGAGTAGGCTCTAGGGAAGAGTGAACATGAAGGACAGAAAACAGCCCATTAGGAGTTGTGTGGATGCCACAAGGAAGCGACGGGAGCTTCAGGTAGTCAGGGGCCACGCTGTCTTGGCAGAAGATGACTGGGAACTCTGTCCGTTAGAAGAAGCAGTCTCTTGACCAGGTGTCCTTGCTCCTGGAGGGATGTCTGCAAGGACCTGGGAGGACAGTACTCATTTCTCCTAGAGAGATTCTACTCGCCCCTTCCCACAAAGTCGCCCATGTTATTGTGGGAGGGTCAGTCACAGAATAACAAACACCCAGCCACAACTTCCTGGATATTCCAGATCAAACATTTACGGTTTCAACAGGTGATTTCTCATTTATATCTCAGAAGACCCCTAGTGAATGATATGTTTGTGCTGGTTAAAATTTCTGAGGCCTTATCATACACCAGAGCTTGTACTTGATAGGCGTTTCATTCTGTTTTTATAGTGACTCTCTCTGTGGTGGATGTTGTCATTATCTTAACTTGGCAAATTAATAGTTTAAAAGATTGGAAAGCGATCCAGCTTGATCAAAGTCATATGGTCATTTACACTCAAGCCTAGGAGATGGAAGAGGTTGTGCTCTGAACTGCTCCTCTGGCTCCGTGGAAGCGACTCCATTAATGGGTCGCAATCATCACCATTCTTTGCTTGACACAGTGCAATGCACAATGACTCAGTTTATTCCTGTATCTGCCTGGAGAGAAGATGAGATTAGATTGGATCCAGTTCCAAATTCAGTGGGTTCTTTAGTATCCTGGAATCTTGTTCTCTGTATGGGGAGTATGATCAATATATTTGCCTTTTCCATCTTCGTTTCTTTTTTCCAAATTGTGGAGAATTAAAAAAAAAAAAGAAGACTAGTGCATGTAATAATTTCATGCACCAATAGGAAGCCGTGAGTTTGTGAAGCTTAAAAAACTTCCCCAATGGCTACTAATACAGCCCCAAGGTGATTGGTTTGAAAACGGGTAGGCGCTCTTTCCCATAAATTGACAGTCAGTCATTACAGAGAAAATACACAGCTTACTGTTTCCCCAGCATTACTGAAGTACAATTGACAAATACAAATTGTGTACATTGAAGGTGTGCAACATTTTGATATATATATATACATTTTGAAGCAATTATTATATGAAACAATTATTATAGTCAAGGTAAGTGGCATACTTAGCATCCCAGTTTTTTTCTTCCTCCTTTCCTCTCTGCCCCTCTTTTCCTTAGGATCTACTACTTCGTAAGTCTTAACTGTACAGTACAGTGTTTGTAACTAGAGTCATGATACTTTTGTAGCTTTTTAACTTTTTGTTTGTTTGAGACAGGGTCTTACTGTGTGTCGCTGTCTGGTTTGGAACTCACAGAGATCTATCTGTCTATCTCTGTCTCTGATGACAGTGCTAGTATTAAAGATGTGGACACCACTCTAGTGTGGTGGTTTGAGAAAGAATGGCCTCCGTTGTAACATGAACGGGGGCCTGCTTGTTGTTGGGGTTTTTGTCCTGCCCGGTACCCCACAACTGTTTAGCCCCAAAGAAAATCACACATAGGTCTCCATAAATTATATGCTGATTGGCCCATTGGCTCTAGTCTCTCACTAGCTAACTCTCACATCTTGATTAACCCGTTTTTCTGATCTGTGTTAACCATGTGGCTCAGTACCTTTTTTCAGTGAGGCAGATCACATCCTGCTGCTTTGGTGATCTGGGCAGGTGTGGGAGGAAATCAACTTCCTCCTTCCAAGAATTCTCCTGTTCTCATTACATCATTTCTACTTCCTGTCTGGTTTTCCCACCTATATTTCCTGCCTGGCCAATCAGCGTGTATTTAAAACATGATTGACAATTATAGACAATTCTCTTGCACCACTCCGTAGACTCATATATTTGAGGGCTTTGTCACCAGGGGGTGAAACACTTTGAAATGATCAGAAGGATTAGGAGGTGTGGTCTTGTGGGAAGAAGTGTATCACTGTAGGTTTCAAAAGCCCACGTTAAGCCCAGTCTCCCCACACCCCCGACCCACCCCTTCTCTGCCTCTGGATCTGGATCCAGATGTAGTTCTCAGCTACTTCTCCAGCACCTTCCTGCATTCTGCCATGCTCCCCACCATGATGATAATGAACCAAACCTCTGAAACTGTAAGCCAACCACTAATTAAATGCTTTCTCCTCTAAGAGTGGCTTCGGTCATGATGTAACTTCCCAGCAATAGAACAGTGACTAAGATAACTGGTATATGTTATTTAAAAAACTAACAAACAAACAAACCAGAGTCATATATTCTGGTGCATTCTAATGTCTGTGGTGCTTAGTGCAATATACTGTGATGGTTTTGGTAACTGCGTTCACTTCACAGATCTGGACATATGTATTTCCTTTGCCACTCCCTGAATACTTCCATGGCCTTTTAAAATCCTCTTGCAGAGAAAACTTTCTCTCTCTCTCTCTCTCTCTCTCTCTCTCTCTCTCTCTCTCTCACACACACACACACACACACACACACACACACAACTGGATGTGTGGATAAGCAGACTTGCAGGAGTAGGGCTGCATCCCTAGACTAAGGTGAACTCAGAAGAGCCGCTTGTGGCGCTGTTGGAAGGAGTCCACTGAATTGCCCTAGAGCCTGCTGTGCGCAGGGACACGATGGCTTCTCTGGTTGTCACATTCCCACAGGAATCGTCTTTGCATTCAGGAGCTCATCTGAGGCTGACGTCCCTTGAGCAGCCTGGGGCTTATGTTGGCAGATCTGGAGCCAGCTTCATGGGCTGTGCGCCTCTCCCCTCGGAGGGAGCACACGCTGTGCACCTGCAGACATCAGCTGGGGCTGAGGAGCTGCTGCCCAAGCAGGCAGTGACTGGTGCACTCTCAGTGCTTGCCTGAGGCCAAAGTCAGAAATCATTGTCTGGTCAGAACCCATCAGAATGGTGGCCAGGGATGAGGCACAAGGCTTAAAGCCAGTTACAAAACTGTCTTAATGTGTTCATTCCCTTAACAACTATTCTCAGAGCAACCGCAACGAGCCATGCACTGTGATAGTGGTCATAGGCTCAGTATACTGACCCCCCCTCTCATGACTAACACCGTGATGGCAATGACTACCTTTCTCTAAAGTCGCAAATGACATTCCATACTGCCATGGCGACATCAACAGGGTTGTCATGTTAGAAGTTCCAATCAAATCATGCTAATTATTTTCCCTTTCCCGTTTTCCGGTAGAGTTGTATTTTTCCTCCCCTGCGGAGTAGACCAAGAAACCCCTTTTCTGCAGGCACAGGTGATTGGCTTAGAATTGAACCTCTGGTTCCCAGGCTGCCTATTAGACTCTCCTTTGGGAAGTTGACACTGTGGCATCAGTCAGGCTCTTTAAGACGGCTTAATTGAGGAAGAATTAAGATGGCGGATGTGAGTTTAGCCCTACGGATGGGTAGATGGAACAGGAAAGGCTATCGTAAAGAGACACAGAATGAAGGTGGAAAAGATCAGTAGGGAAGAGAAGCCCGGATCTCCTAAAGGAAACAGAACTGGACAGCTCCCGTCATGTTGGGAGTCTGAGAGCAAGAGCTGTGAGTCTTGTTTACCTGAACCTTCCACAGACTACCCCAACAAAGCCCAGCTTCCCTTCCCTTTCCCACCCCCCACCGTCTCCTCACCTCTCCAATAACCCTCCCCATCTCTCTGACTAAGGTAATATCTCTTCCCCCTTTGTACTACTGAGGAAAAGGCAATAGAGACACTTCCTGTCATCCTGTCCCCGAAGGCTAAACATGATCCATTCTTGGAAGACATATTCTGTTTGACTCTCTGTCACTTCTCAGATGGCCTGATTGTTTTAGAAATGGGTTGTGCTCTGTCCTGGGCACCCTCTGGGGAAGGCTCAGCTTGGAGGAAACCTGGATCCATTTGTTCAGCAATTAGATTGGGGGTCTTTAGAAGCAGACCCTGGGTATTCCTGAGACAGCACCCACACAGGCACCCCATAGAACCTTTTCCAGAAACATGTCCTCACCTTGCAGAGACTATATCCCACCCACTCCCTCCATGTTAAAGGGAGACATGCCCTTTAACACCAGAATTATCATTTTTATCCCTGTTTAGTAGCTCAAAGTTAGCAAGGAAATTCGCAAAGGTTTCTGATCTCAGGGTAGTGTGAACAAGCAGGACAAGAGAACAGTCCAGAAAAGCTCTGCTTGCCAGTGACCGAGGGAGAGGTGGAAAGAAATTCTTCCTTCTTGAATCATATGGACAAATACTGAAAACTTGATTGTGCATTCACTGTCCATGGCCCATAGTATCTCCCGATGGAACTTTCGAGACTGGGCGTATTAACAGTTCAGCTCAGCATCCGCATGCATCACCACGGCGCCCCTGCTTTCCCAGAATCTTGGAACGACCTAGGCTCTCTCAGGAAATATGAGTCAGATGACAGGGAGTCTTTTGTCTTCTCCCAGTCCCCGCTGCCTGATTCTCAGTCACTTCTTCATTGCTCTCCATGCTGGATGACCAGACCAAACCCTCCCCATTCGCTGGCAGGTCCAGTTTGGCTTGCCTGTTCTCCCAAATTCCTGGGCCCCTAAATCTCCTTCGCCGCCTTTCTCCTGCACGCGCTGGCATTTTTGCACAGGGTGCTGAGCAGCAGGGAACTCAGGCTGGCATCAGGCGAAATCTGGTTTTTCTTTGTCTTTACTACCCCCCTCCCTTCCCCCACTCCTCGCTTTAGCTAGGCACATTCAGCTGTGTATAGATTAAACACGTTCTGGTGCTTTCGCCGGTCACATCTGGGATATTCTGGACATCTCTGGTATCTGCTCTGAATTTATGAAACCAGTAATTTGCCGCTGCCAGCTTCTGACGGCTGACATTGTCACTGTTTGCTTAGCGGTTTTGGTATCTGATGTTCTTAATGTTAAGGTCAATTTTATTGATACTGAACTTTCCGCCCTCATTTCTTTCTCCATGGCGACTTTTTTTTTTTTTTTTTGGAGGCACACACAGAGAGGGTAACTAATCTTAATATCTTGTGTTCACAATTCTGTTTAGCATGAAATCAGTAACTGACATATTAATTATAATAATCTGTTAAATATACTTTACCTACATGTTAATTATAGGAGACCATTCTCATTTATTTCTCTGGGTAGCCTATTAATTCAACCCAGATGGTACAGCTTTGTGGGATGGTAACACGGAGCGTTTGCAGAATAAATCACGTTGCCAAGATACAGCAGCAAAAATGTTATCACATCTGAATAAGCTTTAGCATGAAACAAGCACCGAAGCAACTACTTATTACTCACACGCCGGGGCACGGTTACCAAAAACGATCCATACGCCAAACGTTAAAAATAAATAAATAAATAAAATTTCGAACACATCATGGTTTCCTCCCAAAGAATGGATTCTTTATTCAAGCCCAGGGCCCCATAAATAATTCCAGGAGGGGGACGTGGAATCCCGAGGCTGCATGCTCATCGCAGCTGAGGGGGAGGGGAAGGAAGGCAGCTGTGTGGTTCTTGAACATTCTGATGGCAAGGCTGACATCATGGGGAGACGTGTTGAAGGACCCCCTCCCCTCCTGACACGCTAACTTCCTCCTGTAGATATCAAGAGGAACTTTTGGTTCCATCTTCTAGGGCTCCTACTATGGGCTGTTTTCTATCCAAGAGGCATATTTATCTCCCAGTGCAGAGGAGCTCTTGGCAAAGTTTGGGATACAGTCAAGGGAGGGGGTCAGTGGCATCTTCTCGGGTAAGGTCTAGTGCCACTGGCCACAGATTTTAGCTCAGCAACAAGGTTTAACAAGACCATTGACACTTACTCATTACTTTGAAGAAGACCCTCCCTCCCCCCCCCCAGTAATTCTTAGGGACCAGTTGGGGACAAGAGCGCCATGTGGGCTCTGCTTTCTCTGAACTTAGGATCTAGGGGATGCAGTTAAGTAGGTCCAGCAGGGTTGGGGCCAGGCTACAGGGGCTCTACCAGTCAGAGCACGGAGCAAGAGCGGAGGCTTGGAGCAGCTTCCCAGAATATTCGTTTCATATACCATCCCTGAAGCTGGAGGTAGTCAGGAGGGAGGCTGGAGAATGGGAGGATTATGTTTTCAAACAGCCTGTTACATATTCATGGTGCAAATGGGGTACAGGGTTAGTGGGGAAGGGAGGTGGTTGAGGCTTGGGCACCATGGTTAGGGCAGTGTGCCGGGCTGGCTTATGTGGTTTCTTTAAGCCCTGTGACACTCACTTTATGTCCTGATGGTCTTAGGCTTTGAGAGGGTTAAAGAGGGTGTGTCTGTTGAGTTAGGCAATGAGCCAGCAGAATGGGATGATGCTAAGTTTACCTTTTAGGAATTCCATTCTGGCTTCACAAGGGGCCACAGGTACTCAGCCAAAGCTCTTGTTTATGTAGAGATGTGGTGTCCTCAGCTGGGAGAGAAGCGACCTGGTTCCTGGCAGCCGCACACGTAACACCCTTCCCTTTTTTCAAAGCTTCTCCCAGTTCTTGCAGACTCCGTACGCTCTCTCTGTTGGGATCTTTAGCAGCAGTGTTTGAGAAGTGATTTCACAGTGGAAGACGGCAGCCATCAGGACCCCAAGAGGCCCATTCATCCAGCACAGGTGTCTCTGTGTCTGCTGTGATGGGCAAGGTTGCCACCTAACTTCACAGCACCCTGTCTCTCCTCCGCTGACATGCACCTTGGAGAAGTTTGTACACTTGACCATGATATCCATGTTTACCTTTGCCCCTTATCTATTAGAGATTGTGTTTTAGGATGGCTTTTTGATCACTCAATCTAAAGAACCGTTCCCCCAGGCACTCTCGTGACACACTGTAGCTCCTCTTCACAGCGCTGACCACAATGTATACTCAGAGCATAATTTGATTCGCTTTCCTCTTTTGTTTTTGTTTCCTTTTTCTCTTTGGTCATCCCTCACTCTAAGCCCCATGATGGCAAGCCGTGCTGGTTCCCCTCTCCAAACTCTGAGCGTGTGGCCTGCCCTATAAGGAGCGGCTGTGCCACACATGGAAACAAATTCTTGATTGAACAACTGTATCATTTTTTTTAATTGAGTATATTAAATGTGTGTTTTTAAGCATAGAGGAAGAGATGAAAACTAGGGTGTGGAAATGGGAAGGATCCACAAGCCAGAAATGGGGGCACTGCAAATGACCTCCTGTTTCAATGACTAGAGTTGAGGTAAATGACAGTCATATCCACTCTAGATCGTCCTGGAGGCTAGGGACTGAAGGCAGCAGAGACGTTTTCAGCATTCAAATAAAAACTTGGTCATGCATGTAGATTTCAGAGCGGAGTGATCATGGCGTTGAATGTTAGAACCATCTTGGAAAAATAAGCAACTCTTGTTCCTTCTGTTCTCTCTTGCCACCAAGCGCCCGTCTTCTGCCCCATCTCTTTAGTCAGAAATTTCCCCATCATGTTTCTCAGCATCCGATGTGCTAAGTCTCGCTGGAAAATGGCTTAGGAAAGTAAGATGTAGGCCTTCCAGTCGCTAACCGTCCCTCCCTTTGCACAAGGGACCCTGGGAGGAGCCTGAGCAGAAACATTTCCAGCTGAAAGACCGCTGATTCAGGTTTGATCTCTGCCCCTCTTTTGAAAATATATTGAGAAAGTCTCGGGGTCTGACACATTTGCAGGCCCCTCTGAAATCACAGCTGAGCCCCTCCTCGCTGGGCTGGGGATCATCAGCATTCCACACCCACGGCATGGTGAAGAGGGACTTCTAGCTGGGGAATATAAAATTTTAAATGGCACAGATAACGTCAATCTGAGTTACTGTTTTCAGAATGACACAGATGTTAGGGTAAGGGAGCATAAATGGAAATTAAAGAGAAACAAATTCAGAGCAGATGTCAGGAAGTATTTTTTTTTTCTCATGCGGAGAATCACAAATGTGTAGAATGGCCTACCAGGCTTGATTGTTAAGGCGAAGACACAGGGGACATTTGAGAACTGATCAGATGGCATGGCGGGGGAATTAGCAGTAAAAGAGGAAACGAGCATGCATATGGTAGCGGGCTTCTAGGAGCCCTCCGCAGTGTCCGTGATCCTATGCAGTTGCTGCCTACGCACTTACCTCGGATAAACACACAAAATCTCTTTGCTTTCAGTTTTCACACATGGCACCAATCTCCAAATTGTTATTTTCACATCGTGATGATGGCATTCACAGAGTGAATGAGATTCTGGGTAGAGGAGGAGGGAGAGAGAGAGAGAGAGAGAGAGAGAGAGAGAGAGAGAGAGAGAGAGAGAGAGAGAGAGAGAGAACAGGGACACACACACAAACACAGAGAGAAGGGCAGGAGGAAGGAGATAGAGAGGGGAGAAGAGAACCTTTCTTGGAATCCTCCCAAACCAATATCCCTTTCTGTATCCCCTAGTAAGGACATCATGGTGTCCAAAATTAAACACACACACACACACACACATACCAATAACAACAACAAAACCAAAACCAAAAACCACACATGCAAAAGAAGGCGATTGAGTCATCAAGTCTCCAAAGCTTCTTGCTGAATGGAATTTGAACCAAGGAAAGGGCGATGGAGTATCGGGAGATCGGGGGTGCTACAATGCTCCTCTTTCTTCTCGTTGTGCCCTCGGAGTAGCCCGGGAGAGATTGTGACCAGGTGCCCTTTAACCGGGTATCACCTGGGGAACATAGCTTATGATAACAGGGACACAGAGAGAAGGAAGCAGCGACCCTCTGCCTCAGGGGAAGGTGGCTGAAGATAAAAAGTCGAGTAAAACCTCATTAATCTGGGCCGTGCTAATTTAGAGGATATGAATAATTCAGACCCTCCGGCTGGGCCATAGTTTACCTTCATACTAGATATGGTAAAAAGGTTTGCTAAGCAAATTAATAGTGTAAACAAGATGGAGGGCAGGGAATATATAGCCTATTTAAGAGAACAAACTGTTTTCACATACTTAGCAAAGCCCTCTGCATAGGAACAATGAATAGGTCAATTATAAGTAATCTTGGCTTGCTCATTAATCCTGCTCTGCCGAGTGTCCGTACTTGGCGCAGTTTTATCAGCATTAGTGGAAGAAAATGAGCAGGAGTGGACGTTCTTGGCAGTTTGCACTTAAGGCGCCGGCTTGATCTTGTTGCCTCTCCTCTTATTAGTCACTTCAGGCTCAAACAACTTCAAAGTTATCTTGACAACCTCTCTTACACCCGCCTGTCCCTGTATCTACTGGAGTTGGGGAGACAGAAAGACAAACAGGTAGATGATGGTTCGGGGTGGCCTCCAAACAAAGGCGAGCGTGGGGCGCTCACTCACCTGGCCAGCCACTTGGTAAGAACAGGTGTCGCACCTTAGGAAGTATAAATTGAGAGTCTCTGCACATGATTACCCTTGGATTTGGGCAGGCCACATCTTCTCTCTGGGTACCACTTCCCACATTTATGAAAAGGGATCGGATCAATAGCATCGAAAGCCTTCCAGTTCAGCTGTTCCATTATTGCTGTCTATCTTCTCAGAGACAACATCTCATCAGTAAGAATACACCTAGTGAATCCTGTGTTGTCAGCAGCAAATGAAGTGCAGAAGGCACCATAGCAACAAGAGAGGTTAGGGCAGGAGGGAGGGAGAGGGAGAGAGGCAGAAAGAGGGAAGGGGGAGGGAAGGAGAGAGAGAGAGAGAGAGAGAGAGAGAGAGAGAGAGAGAGAGAGAGAGAGAGAGAGAGAGAGAGAGAGAGAGAGAGAGGGAAAGAAAGGGTAAAGATAAGAGAGAAAGGGAGAGGGAAATAGAGAGAGAGGAGGGGAAGGAGGAATATGAGAGAAGGGGAGAGACATGTCTGTTGTCACAGACTGAGAAGCAGTTTCTTCCTGTTTTCCTTAGGACATGTCACTCTCCCTCTTCCCCCACAGCCTTCCTAAGGCCTTTCCCCCCACAGTACAGTCTCAGAGCTTGCATACCCCACCCTTGCCACCAGCTTCTTTACATTGCTCTCTTCATTTCTTTTTGAAGCAGAAGCCAGGACAAGATGCTGCATGAAACTGAAGGTGCGGCAAGGCTTGGTGGCACTACCTTCACCATCCGCGGCACTCTGAAGAGTTGCGACCATGCCTCATGCCCCAGGACTGCAGATGGGCACAGAGCCCCTCCGCTGTGTTTGGCTTCTAACTTGAGTTTCCATCAGTCTCTCATTCTGCCAATTGTTGACTCAAACTACTCAATCGAATATTGATTTCATGTACCATTTCCACTTAAGCGATTCTCAAAGAATGCTTGGTCAATGCGTGTTTAAAACCTCGGCCACTGAAACAAGTCAGCGCCCAGGCCCTCTTGGAGATGGACCCTACCCAGTACCAGGCTGTGCTGCCTCGTCTGCAGTTGGGCGAATACACTCACCTTCTTCAGTGTGTGTTTGATGTACGCTGGCAGCGTTGAGAAACCCGGCAACTGGATCACCGCACGGATCTGCAAACGGTTATGGAAATCCCATTGGTGAGTGCAGTTGTTCCTTTAATTCTTCCTGTGGTTTATGAGGCTAACAGTGTCCTGAAAGTATTATGGAAAACCCAAGAAATGAACATTTAATAAACATTAGATAGATTTTATTGTAATATATCATCATAATTGATGTTTTACTATCAGTTATTATTGTTAACTGCCCCCTTATTATAAATACCTCCCCTTATTTTAAGAGACAGAATGGCAGTATCGAAGCCTAGGCTGGCACTGATCCTTTCTTGCCTCGCCCTCCTGAGTGCTGAGAGTATGGGAATTTCCTCATAGGTGTACATATAGTGTGTGTGTTTGCGGGGATTAGAGTACATGTAATGTGTGGGGCTCTCTGGTTTTAGACACCCCAGTATTGGTGGTCTTGGAACTTACCCTCCCCAGACAAGGGCACCTACCTTACCAGCCTATGACCTATGCAAAAGGAAAGGAACGCGGGAGAAAGTGGTGTCGGCGCTGGGCGCAGCACAAATGGAGAACAGGTCTTTAACCAGTGTTTCCAGGCTTGCCACACTTTCCGGGGGGGCTTGTCTCGCAGGGACTGTTCAAGTGGCTTAAGTCATCAGGCCTAGGAAGGCAGCTTCTTCTTAATCACAAACTTTGCTCCAAGCCTTGCCGCAGTTCCCCTTCCTGCTCATTGTCTGCCGCGAGTTCCGGCCTCTGAGGAGCTCTTTGCACTCCACAGAAAAATGCCAGCACTCCTCTACTCTCTGGGGTGAGCAGCCTTGGTGAGGGGCCAGGCAAAGAGGCCAAGGTTTTGCAATGTGGCAAATGCAGCCTGAGGATATATATTGTTCTGTGTGCATAGTGTCTTACCCCTACTTCATTTTATATATGAAGTTGGATATATAAAATTTAAAGTGTCAGATAATTTGGGAAGATAGTTAGATCCTGCATTCATTCAGAGCAATCCTCAACTGACTCTGAGTAGTGACTCCTTCTTCATACGCCACCCCGTTCACTGTAGTCCCCATCTCTTCCAATTGCCTTTCTCCAGCCTTGCTCATTATATTACCCACAAACCTCTGCACCCACCCCGTGACGCAGTTACTCAAACACAAACTCATGATACAACGGACAGAACTGTGGTGGTGGCGGGGTGATGGGGCTAAGGAATTTTGTGACTTTGTTTACTTGGAAATCCCTGTGAGTCGTGATAGGCTTGGAAGCAGAAGTGTGAAATGAATAATTAGGAACTGGGATTGACTAGAGAGGCCCCCAGACAACACGGTCTATTACCATTGCTCTTGGTTACCCGCCGTAATTAGATGGGGGACTCTATTGCTGAAATCACCACTCACCTTGGTTATATGACAGAGAAAGCCACCTCAACCCGACTAGGAACCTATCTCCTGCTTATGGCTTACACAGTACCAGTGGGTGCTCTGCAGGGTGCTGGAAACACACCAAGGGTCTTACTCAGTACTGAACCCTGCATGCAGCAACACTGACGGCAGGTGACGTGTACCCACTTCTGCCATAGCGGCATGGTGGTTACGGGGGAAGCCTGCCTCCTTTTGATCAGTTATAAGGGCTGCTCGGCAGGAAGGATTTCATACCTGGTACTCAACACTCAGTCAAGAATGGGGAGATTATAGGCCCTGGAGAGAAGGTGTGTGGGGGAAACCTACTGCTTTGCTAAATGGTCGCATTGTCAAACTGAGCTCTGAATATTTGTGTTTATCAGCATAGGCTTGCGTTGCTCTCAGGTTTAATCACGGAAGCTTCATTTTGCAGGGGAGGGTGGTTAAGGCAGAGACTCGGAACTGGTCTGAGTGATGAGTGTTAATAATACCGAGTACTCACCCTGGATAGGTCTCCTGTATCAACGCCCAAGGCTTGGGGTGCTTCCCTGAAGAGAAGGTGGGAAGAATTTAAAAGCCAGTGGCTAGGAAGGGTAAAGACAACATACCGACTTCTGCACATAGTGTGGCTGTTGGCACAGATCAGGTCACAGCAATTGTGGTTCTCTTTACAAGCCCTGGACATGATCAAGCCAATCGAAATTTTAGCATGAATAGAAGAGAGGTCCCTGTGGCCCCACCCCTAACTGGAGGAGTGATTGACGTTGGCGATTGTTGAGGGAGGAAGAGCCACTCTTCTTTGTAGATGTGACCAGGGGTTGGTTGCTCCTGCCCCAGTGGGTGACCGTACACCCTTGTGCCTATGTGCAGCACTAATTAGACTCACAGGTTATTAATAACAAAAAATAAGAAGAGGCCATGGGGCTGGGAGGAAGATGAAGTGAGGTGTGTTAGAGGGAGTTGGAGGGAGGTAGCAATGGAAGGATTGATCAATACACACTCTGTGCATATAGGGAATTTTCAAGTAATAAAACAATATTAAAACATAAAACCTGAAACCTAAAAAATGGGAAATTGAGGTTTTCAAGTACTTTGAAATAGGGGAGGAAAGAATCAGTGTTGTCCTTCTAATGCTGCTGTTTTCTGTGGCTCGCATTCTCATGGGCTTCTCTAAAGCAGGATGTGACATCACAGCTGTGGCTAGCTAGGTGGTACTGCCTGTGGGATATGTGTCATCATATGAATGATGTCGTCATCTGTTATCATTGCGCTACTCGGTGTAGAAGGTGATGCTGAAGACTTTGGAGTAACAGGTACCTATGTGTCCTGTAAGATGATACCTGAGGCATGGCTGTGCAGACACATGCCTGCATTGTTTTCTCTTCTTGTATGTGTTCATGTGTATGTCTACGGGTACATGGGCATAGGTATGTGGAGGGCAGAGGTAAAACCATGGGTGTCGCTCTTCGGGGCCCATCCACTTCTTTTGGTTGAGGCAGGATCCCTTGCTGGATTCTGAGGCTCACCAGCTGGGCTAGGCTTCCTGGCCAGTGAGCCCTAGAGTTCTGCCTGTATGCACTTTCCTTGTGCTGGGATTACAGACTCATGCCACATGGCCAGATTGTTTACACAGGTCCTGGGAATCAAACCCAGGTCTTGTTTGCATGGTGAGCATTTTTCTGACTGAGCTATCTCCCCAACCCATCTGTGTTGTTTACTAATGGTTGGTATGACCCAAAGACCAAGATGTATACGAGAAGTCGCACAGATAGACCCAGTAGAACGAGTCACAGGAGGACTGAAGAGACAATTGCTTAGATGGTAATGAATATGACAACGGAGGTCAGCATCTGGTTTCGCAATTTTTTTCATACCTGCAAGGCTTTCATTTTCTTTTCTTCTGAAAACAGTAAGACTTCTTTTCGGACTTCACTCATGCAATCCAGGTGGAGCCATTCCACCCTAGGGGACCAATTCAGACTCCACAGGAGGAGGTGCCCATCTCCTGCCTTATTTTTTCAGGGTAGATGGGCAGCACATGCTGGAACACTGCAAGTCATCCTTGGAGACTTTGTTCATCCACCAGCCAGGGGCTGGTTCTCCCCAGGGGCTTGTGCAGATGATAGGATGTCAGCCCAGAGGGCAGCAGGTTGTCCTGTGACCCCTGGAGAAGGCCCTGCTGGACACCAGCTCTAACAACGGAAAGAGAGACGGGTCCAGCTGTGCTGCCTTGCCCCAGACACATCTGAAGCCACTGTTTTAGTCCTCAGCATCACTCTGCCCTGTTGGATACCTGAGCACCAAGCTGCCTGGATGGGAGTGAACTTTGCCTAGGATGAATTTTTAAACAACTGACTTCTCTGCAGCCCAGTTATTGGTGGGCTTCTTCTGACGATGCCTCCGAGCTTCAAGCCCTGTTCCTACAAGGTCCTTGCACACACAAGGAGGTGTGCCTTCTCCCCTCACTCTGTCATGGCTGTGTAGAAGGAAGAATTGTGTAAATAGTAAACAAGCAATGAGCCTGAGTCAGAGAGTGCCAACCCTGCGGGTACCTTCTAGCACTTCACATGTCTGCATCTTTGGTTGTCCTCTATTACAAACAGAAGCAGGTAACTGCAGCTGGAAGAGAAAAACAAGAAAGCCATGTGGAGCTAGGTACAGACGGTCTCCTGCCATCATAGCTGTTTGATCTCAGGCGGGTTTCTGTGTCCTCATCTGTTTCCTAACTGTGCTGTAGGAATGGTGACCAACACTCCATAGGGTTCTTGCGAGGACTGACGGATTCCATGAGACAGTGTGGGCAAAGCCCTAGACAAGTGGCGAAGCTCAGGAAAGAGCAGCTGGAGATAATTACATTTGGGGATGAACTGTTATCATCTGAGAGGCAGAATAGCATTGTGGGTAATGGCACAGATTCTGGAGTCAGAGCACCTGGGTCCTCAGCTCATCTTCTCCCAGGGCATCTTGAAGCCTCAGTGTCTCCATCAGCAAAACCAGAATGACAGAAATAGAAGGCTTCTAGCAGCAAAGCTATCACATGCGTGAAATGATGTAGCACATTTGGTGTGCAGTGTGTTTGTATTTGTGTGTGAATCTCATGTGTGTGTGTGTGTATGTGATGTGCGTGTGTGTACAAGAGAGAGGAGGGGAGAGAGGGAGGGAAGAAGAGAACATATATGAACTGTGGCACACATTTGAAGGTGAGAGGAAAACTTTCAGGGTTGGTTCTCTCTACCCCCAGTTCAGAGTCTGTGGCTCAAACAAACT
The DNA here is from genome assembly GCF_950005125.1 of Chionomys nivalis. Taxonomy (NCBI): domain Eukaryota; kingdom Metazoa; phylum Chordata; class Mammalia; order Rodentia; family Cricetidae; genus Chionomys; species Chionomys nivalis. The sequence goes on from NC_080106.1 coordinate 35,526,220, forward strand.
CAGGTCATCAGGTTTGGTGGCAAGTGCCTTTTCCCACTGAGTCATCTTTACTGGTATTTTTAAAAAGTTTTCTTTTAAGTTATATTTATTTGTTTAAAGATATGATGATTTGATGCATGCAAAAAGTACATACTACCATGTTGTGGAATATTGTTTTAAGATGTGTTACATTTCTAGCAACGTCCACTAGAGCAGGCCCGAGTCAATGACCTCCACAGGAGCCAAGCATGAGGGAGTGACTGTCAATGGAGCAGGCCCGAGCTAGAGACCTCTCTGCAAGTCCAGGGGATCTCTGCAGGAACAGGCTTGAGCCAGCCACCTCCACAGGACCAGGCCTGAGCCAGCAACATCTCTGGGAGCAGGCACGAACTATCTTTTGGATTGTAAAGTGAACCCTGGGAGTGCCAAGTGACCTCTGGGAACACTGAGTAACTTCTGGGGTGATTGGAACCGTGGCCCAGATTGCACCATGAGAAGAAACCATCTAAGCCTTGGATCCACTGGCACCTGGAAGAATGATCACTGGAGACGCAGCCCCAACCACACCAATAAGAGGAAAATATGGGTAGACAAGGTAAGAACACACTCAGCACCACAAAGAGCAACATGAAACCAACAAAAACTAGCGGCTCTACAACAGCAAGACTTGAACACCCCAATTTAGATGAAGTAGAAGAAAATGACATAAAAAGTAAATTTAGGAGAATGTTTAAGGCCCTTAAAGAGGAAATTAAAAATTCCCTCAAAGAAATGAAAGAAAATACAAACAAAAATTGGAAGAAATCAACAAATCCCTTAAAGAAAACTAAGAAAAAACAATCAAACAGATGAAAGAAACTATTAAAAACTTAAAAACCAAAATAGAGATAATAACAAAAACAGAGATTGAGGGAATTCTAGAAGCAGAAGATATGGCATAGCGCTCAGGAAACATATGCAAACATAAACAGTAGAATATAAGAGGTGCAGAGAGAATCTCAAATGCTGAAGATACAATAGAGAAAATAATTCATTGGTCAGAGAAAACATTAAATCTAACAAAAGCTTAACACAAAATATCCAGGAAATATGAATAAGACCAAACCTCAAAATAACAGGGGTAGAAGAAGGAGAAGTCCAACTCAAAAGCACAAAAAATATATTCAACAAAATCATAGAAGAAAACTTTCCCAATATAAAGAAAGATATACATATGAAGATAGAAGAAGCTTATAGAACACCAAATAAACTTGATTTAAAAAATCCCCTTGTCTCATAATAATCAAAACACTAAGCATACAGAATAAAGAATATCCAAATTAACAAAGTCAGAAATGAAAAGGGGAACATAACAACAGACACAGAGGAAATCCAAAGAATCATCAGGTAAAACTTCGAAAACCTGTACACCACAAAATTGGAAAAGTTAAAAGAAATAGACAATTTTCTGGATAAATACCACTTACCAAAATTAAATCAAGACCAGATAAGCAAATTAAATAGATCTATAACTGCTAAAAATAAAATAAAAGAAAAACAGTCATCAAATGTCTCCCAACCAAAAAAACCCAAAAAACAAACAAAACAAAACCTAGGAACAGATAGTTTCAGCACAGAATTCTAGGAGATTTTCAAAGAAGAACTAATACCAATACTCCTCAAATTGTTCTACACAATAGAAACAGAAGTAGCACTGCCGAACTCTTTTTATGAAACTACAATTACCCTGATACCCAAATCATAGAAAGACATTACTAAGAAAGAGAATTACAGACCAATCTCAGTCATGAATATTAATGCAAAAATTCTCAATAAAATACTGGCAAACGGAATCCAAGAACACATCAGAAAAATCATCCACCATGACCAAATAGGCTTCATCCCAGAGATGCAAGGATGGTTCAACATATGAAAATCTGTCAATGTAATCCATCATATAAACAAACTGAAGAAAAATGATTATCTCATTAGATGCTGAAAAAGCCTTCGACAAAATACAACATCCCTTTATGATAAAGGTCTTGGCGAGAGTAGGGAGACAAAGAACATACCTAAACATAATAAAGGCACTATATAGCAAGCCAACATCAAACTAAATGGAGAGAAACTCAAAATGATCCCATTGAAATCAGGAAAAAGACAAGATTATCCACTCTTTCCGTATCTATTCAATATAGTACTTGAGATTCTAGTTAAAGCAATAAGACAGCAAAAGGAGATCAAAAGGATACAAATCAGAAAAGAAGTTAAACTTTTACTATTTGCTGATGTTATGATAGTTTACATAAGTGACCCCAAAAATTCTACCAAGGAACTTTTACAACTCATAAACACCTTCAGTATTGTAGCAGGATACAAGATTAACTCGAAAAAATCAGTAGCTCTCCTGTACACAGATGATAAATGGGCTGTGAAAGAAATCAGAGAAACATCATACTTCACAATAGTCACAAATAGTATAAAAAATATCTCAGAGTAGTTCTAATCAAACAAATGAAAGATTTGTATGACAAGAACTTTAAATCTTTGAAGAAAGAAATTGAAGAAGACACGAGAAAGTGGAAAGATCTCCCATGTTCCTGGGTAGGTAGAATTGACATAGTAAAAATGGCAATCTTACCAAAAGCAATCTACAGATTCAGTGCAATGCCCAGCAAAATCCCAGCAAAATTCTTCACGGATCTTGAAAGAATGGTACTCAATTTCATATGGAAAAGCAAAAATACAGGATAGCCAAAACAATCCTGTACAATCAAACAACTTCTGGAGACATCACAATCCGTAACTTCAAACTCTACTACTGAGCTACAGTAGTGAAAACAACCTGGTATTGGCATAAGAACAAACAGGAGGATCAATAGAACCGAATCAAAGACCCTGATATCAATCCATACACCTACAAACACCTGATTTTTGGCAAAGAAGCAAAAAATATAAAAAGAAAAAATATTTAACAAATGGCGCTAGCATAACTGGATATCAACATGAAGAAGAATGAAAATAGATCCATATCTTTTGCCATGCACAAAACTCAAGTCCAAATGTATCAAAGACCTCAACATAAAACCAACCACACTGAACCTCATTGAAGAGAAGGTGGGAAATACACTTGAATGCATTGTACAGGAGACTACTTTCTAAATATAACCCCAGTAGCACAGACACTGAGAGAAACAATTAATAAATGAGACCTCCTGAACTGAAAAGCTTCTGTAAAACAAAGGATACAGTCAACAAGACAAAACGACATCCTGCAGAATGGGACATCGGACAGAAGGCTAATCTCCAAAATACACAAAGAACTCAAGAAATTGGTCATCAAAAAAACCAATAATCCACTGAGAAAATAGGGTACAGATCTAAACAGAGAACTCTCAATAGATGAATTTAAAATGGATGAAAGACACTTAAGGAGATGCACAATATTCTTAGCCATCAGACAAATACAAATCAAAACAATTCTAAGATTCAATTTTACACTTGTAAGGATGACCAAGATCAGCCAGGCAGTGGTGATGTAGGCCTTTAATCCCAGCACTCGGGAGGCAGAAGCAGGCGAATCTCTGAGTTCAAAGTGAGCCTGGTCTACAAGAGCTAGTTCCAGCACAGATTCCAAAGCTACAGAGAAACCCTGTCTCCAAAAAAAAAAAAAAAAAAAAAAAGGCCACGATCAAGAACACTGATGACAACTTATGCTGGAAAGGATGTGGGGTAAAGGGAACATTACTGCATTGCTGGTGGCAGTGCAAACTGGTACAGCACTTTTGGATATCAGTATGGAGATTTCTCAGAAAATTAGGAAACAACCTTTTTCAAGACCCGGCAATAACACTTTTGGGTATATACCCAAAGGATGCTCAATCATACCATAAGGTCATTTGCTGAACTATGTTCATAGCAGCATTATTTGTCATAGCCAAACCTTGGAAACAACCTAAATGCCTCTTGACCGAAGAATGGAATAAAGAAAATGTGGTACATTTACACAATAGAGTACTACGCATCAGAAAAAAATAATGACATTTTGAAACTTGTGGGCAAATAGATGGATCTAGAAAACATCATATTGAGTGAGGTAACCCACACCTAGAAAGACGAATATCATATGTACTAACTCATATGTGGCTTTTAGACACAAAGCAAAGAAAAACCAGCCTACAATTCACAGTCCCAGAGAACCTAGACAACAAAGAGGACCCTAAGAGAGACATACATGGATCTAATCTACATGGGAAGTAGAAAAAGACAAAATCTCCTGAGTAGATTGGGAGCATTGGTACTATGGAAGAGGGCAGAAAACGTAAGGAAGGAGGAAGGGAGGGGAACAGAGAAAAATATATAGCTCAATTAAAAACAATTCTGAAAAAGATGTGCTATATTTCCTTTATGCTGTGGAATATTTGTTTAATGACGTAAGGATTGCTGCACTCTTTCATGTTGCTTTTGTTTAACTCTGTGAAGCTGTGTTTCTTTGCCTCTTTAAAACACCTGATTGGTCTAATAAAGAGCGGAATGGCCCATAGCTGGGCAGGAGACACATCGGCAGCACTAGCATGCAGAAAGAATAACTAGGAGAGAAGAAGAGGTAGGAGCAACGAAAAGAGGAGAGGGGGACATGAGGGACTAGCCACCCTGCTACCCAGCAAGTCATGGAGTAAGGAGTAGAAATTTGTATATAGTATATAGAAAGGTAAAATCCCAGAGGCAAAAGACAAACAGGATAATTTTAGTTAAGCAAAGCTGGCTAGAAATAAGCCAAGCTAAGGCCAGGCATTCATAAGAAAGAATAAACCTCTGTGTATTTATGTGGAAGCTGGGTGGCACCCCTTCCCAAGGGGAAAGAGTAAAAAAACCAACAGCAACACTGCCATATATAGCAAGCAGCTACATACATTATTATAAATGTAGATTCTATAGTCAGTGTTATATCTGCTGTCTTTAAAACATGATGCATATCTTTTAAAACATCCCCACGTTCTTAATACAACGAAGTTATGGCCAGCTATACACTTGTAATCAAAAGCAATCCTTATTTTTCCTTTAGCTTTAGAGCCAAAAATAAAAATGTAAAAATAATAAGTTGAAATTTAAAAGATATTTTGCAAGTTTGATAAATATTTCATACTTTAACTGAACTTTTCTTTGACCGAACACAAACATCATACCCAGTCATTTGAACTGTTTCATTATTTTAAACACAAATAAAAGCTCTAAGTGTTCACAAAAAAAACCAGAATTGAAGTCAGCCCAAATTTCTCATCTTCATGTTTACTGACTCTTTATCTCAAATTTACCAAATCGACACAGAAACATGTCACACCACAGGTGGTGGAGACATAGACTGTGACAGAAGTAAGTGCCAGCAATTTCGAACCTTGGCGAAATCACCCTGTGGACACACACAACTTGTAGCTGGGTCCTGTGGGATGGGCTCCCGACGCAGCTGGGAGCTTCCTGAGCTGCCTTGCAGGAGAACGCAGTATTTATTAAATCACAGCAGAAAAGAAGAGTGCTAATTTCAGGCTTATGTTTCTATTGTCAAACTCAACAGATAATGAAACTGTTATTTAGAACTTAAACCAAGAAAAGCTTAGTTGTTCGGAGGCGGAGTCATCAGCAGCGTTGCTGAGAACTGTTGGAACATGGGACGAAAATGCAAAAAACTTTCCATCCGTGTTCTTGTTGATTTAGCGACTCACTGCACATGAAGCCCCTCTTCAAGATTCCTTCCTCACCTCCCCCGACAACCTCAGTTTCTCCTACATGGAAATTTTCTTTGGGCTGTGTAGGGAATACCTGGATGCTTCTGGAAGCAAATCTGGAAGCACATGACAAATGTTCCTTGCCCTTATGAGAATTCCACTGGGTTCGGGAACAGCATTTGCACCCTTAGGATCTGCTGTTTGAAGATTCCATGAGTATTACCAGACTGGACAGTTCTCAGAAGACATCTGCAAATCTTTCTCTCTCTCTCTCTCTCTCTCTCTCTCTCTCTCTCTCTCTCTCTCTCTCTCTCTCTCTCCTCTCTCATCTATTTTATCTATCTTTTTTTCTATCTCATTGGTTTCATTTATAAGACAAGGTTTCAGTGTGTGCTGAACCGTCTATCATACCTGGCTACACGTAAGGCTTTCAAGTGGTGCTCTTGGTGTGGGCTGTGCAGTGTGGACATTCTATTTCCTCTTTTACAAATCTTTAACTATATAAAAAGAGCATTCCTCTCTGACTTTCACTACTTCTTTGTGTACTGAAATGGGAAACACAAACACATGACTCAGGTTAGATTACAGGACTATGGATAATGGCAAAAGGCTTAGAAAAACACGGGAAATGATATTAGTTCATCTTTATTCACCGATAAACTCAGAAATGAGTCTTTAAAGTGGTTTGAAATTTTATGAAATCTTTTCTTTGTTCAGGAAAAACAATTAGAAATAATTTTGGCAGTTAAAGTTAACAAATGGCCCTCTTCCCATTGGGTGCCTGTCATTTGAACGTTCTCATTCATTTCTATTAAAATATTTAAGAGGATTCTTTAATTGCTTTTGTCAGTACTTATTTTATTACAGATTTCTGTTAGTTTTTAAAACGTCTCATTTTACTTCCTTCATTTTTCTCATTAAAGAAACTGGTCTAGGAAAATGAGCTCAATTCAGTAGCCAACAACTGCCCATCTACTGTTGATTCTTCTAATAAATTATGTTTGGTTCTTGCAGTACTTGAGGCCCTGATGTTAATCTTGAAAAACCAAAGCTGACTGGAAAACGTTTAAAATGTGACTTGTTTAAAAAGTCTGAAGGCCTTGAGGAGAACCCGGAACAAATGCTGGACTGATACAGGAAGGCTGAGCTTTGTGCCAACTTCATTTATTTTATTTTGTATTAGACCTCATTTTAAGTGGTATTCATTTGAAGCAATTCAATGAGGATAAGAAATCAAACAGAATAGGAAATAAATTGGAGCCTTTGGAAATACAGATATAATTGTGGATAAGAACCGAGCAATTTAGTGTGAATAGTTATGCCAGTACAGCTGGTTAGCAAAACTGGGCTGGATCAGGAAGTCCATTTTCTCTGTCTACCAACTTTCCTCCCTGGGACTTTTGTTGTGAACCAAGAATGCCTGGTCACCTGGCTGGGGATGGAAAGTGAAGTCATTGACATCCTTGTAGGACACGGAAGTCGTAATTCGATAAATAAAGGAGCCAATGATAGTGTGAGAGAAATCTCCACTCTCAAGATGTCCCCAACTAGATGTTGACTAAAGCTGACTTGGCCACAGCTCAGACAGACCTGAATGCTTAACTGATTGGATAGCTATCCTTTTAGCTAACCTCCGAGGATGCCGAGCATACCTTCATGTTGACTACAGTCTCTAAGTGATTTCTGTGTAAGTATCTTGCATCTGATGCATATTTGACATATGAGGAGCAGTTAAATGGAACTCACGATCAAGAAAAATCAGTGAATATAAACAGACAAACGAATGACACAAGCAAATACTTGAAAACAATGGTAATAGGTGTGATAGATACAGCACAGTAGAAGGGAATGGGTGGGAAGAGAAAGAAGGTCCACTGGAATCTGAATGGAGGGCGCCATGGAATCCCTAGGATGGGGTCATCCGAAATGTGTGAAAGTAGACTTGGTAGTAGGTGCAGAGACAGCAAAGGGGAGTTATAAACCAGGGAACATTTAAGAAAGTGATTGAAACTGTGGGAGGGGCAAGACAAGAAGGGTCTAGTTTAAATGTGATTGAAAGCCCGAAGGAAGGGAGAAAGCAGAACAGAAATGGTGGTAAGGGTGTCATTGCTGACCAGAAATTTTCTGAAGTCACCCCATAGAAGCCCAGAAATCACACAAACACACACACACACATACACACACACACACACACACACATACACCAGCTGCAATATGAAAACAACACCTTGGCACATTGTCATCCATCTGCAGAAACCAAAGAGAGATAGAAAGAAACATCTCACGGGCCACATGAGGAATGACTACAGTTCTCAACAGAGGCTGTGGGGGTTAAAAGGAAAGAGAAGTGTCTACTAAGGGGAGAAAATGTCAACCACTTCAGCATTAGACACCTAGCAAAATCCTTCAAAGGCAAATGAAGAATTTCTGTCCGGAAACTGACAAGACGAACAAAGAAACAGACGCCATAGACAGAAAGTGAACATAGTATATGTAGCAAAGCATATGAAGGAACTCTTAGAACTCAATAGTAAGAAGATAGTTCCTTTAAATGGCTAGAAATATTTTGACATACGCTTCACAAAAAATACATGGAAATGGCTGGTAGAAACATGAGAAATTGTTCAATTTTGTTACTTATTAGGAAAATAAATGTAAGTCAGAACCACCAGAACAGCCTAAGCTCAACAGACTATACTATCAATGGTTAGTGACCTATGATCAATCGAAGCTCTCATCCTTGCTGATGGCAGTGGAGCACTCTTCAGCTGAGGTAAATATGTGGTGTTTTTTTAGGTACTAAATCTGTAATTACTTATACAATCTAACAAGCCTTTGCTCAGTAATTTACCTGAGGGAGAAAGGCAGAGTATCTCAAGAAAAATCACCTGCATTCATACTTGCTTCTTCATGATAGATAAACCTCAGATACAGCCCAGGTGTCCATCAGTAGGTTAAGAAAGAACACCTAACTTAAGTTGCAGGAAAATGCCTTCAGTAGCAAGAACATAGGACTCTTGGAGAGGTGTGTGTGTGTGTGTGTGTGTGTGCATGTGTGTGCGTGCCTGTGTGCTCGTGTTATAACTTCCTTCCTGTTGCTCTGATAGATCACTCTTTCCAAAAGCAACCATGAAGGAAAGGGTATATTTGTTCACACTTCTAAGTCAGAATCTATTGATGTAGGAAGGTCATTGGTTAAAAAATAAAGAAACTGCTTGGCCCTCATAGGTTAGAACATAGGTGGGTGGAGTAAACAGAACAGAATGCTGGGAGGAAGAGGAAGTGAGCTCAGATGCCATGCAGCTGCTCCCCAGGGCAGACGCCATGAAGCTCCGACCCAGGATGGACGTAGGCTAGAATCTTCCCGGTAAGTGCACCTTGGGGTGCTACACACATTATTAGAAATGGGCTAGTTCAGGTGCGAGAGTTAGCCGAGAAGAGGCTAGATATAATGGGCCAAGCAGTGTTTAAAAGAATACAGTTTGTTTGTTGTTATTTTGGGGCAAAAGCTAGCCAGGCGACCAGGAGCTGGGGTGGCAGGAACACAGCCCACAGCTCCCACTACAATCTATCACCAAGGGAAGTCAGGGCAGGAACTTGGAGGTAGGAGCCATGAATAAATAAATGATCCTTGTTAGCGCTCTCACTAACTCATACATAGCTAGCTTTTTTTTTTTATTATTCATATTATTCAGCCCAAGAATGGTCCTGCCCACGTTGGTTTGGCACTTCAACATTAGTTAATAATCAAGACAGTCCCTCACAGACATGTCCACAAGAAAGCTGATCTAGGCAATTACTGAAGGGAAGCTTTTTTTTTCAGATTGCATTGGGCCATGTCAAATTGACAAAGGAAACCAGGGCAATGTGTATATGGAATAAAAGTATTGAGTGTTTAAAACAACAGTAATAACTTTATCTTAACGGCTTTTGTGACATAGGAAACACAGACTCACTATAACCTGTGGGATAGAGTTGGAAAATCAATAATAAGTTCATACTTTTAAGAACAGAAATTGACATTGTGCATGCTGAAGGTCAGAGCAGAGACCAAAATATTGGTTTTTCCAAAATAATTTTGTCCTTAAAAGTGAATTCCAGCGACTAAAGAGATGGCTCAGCGGTTAAGAACACATATGATTCTTTTAGAGGCCCCAGGTTCGATTCCCAGCACTCAAATCAGGTAGTTCACAACCACTATTAATTCCAGTTCCAGGAGATCCAGTGCCCTCTGGCTTCTGTGGGTACCTGTACCCACGACGTGCACATAAATTCATACAGGCAAAACATACACATAAATACAAAATAAAATTTAAAAACGCAATCTTTCTAGTTAGGAAAGACAAGGCTTTCATTGGAAGGCTAAATTAAGTTTTTGTTTGTGATCATAGATTTCTGAGTACAGTGGAAATTAGTTTAAAAACTTCACTGTGATGGATGAACTGGCGGAAATAATGGGGTTGAGGGCTTTCTTGTGTGGGGTAGTCCTGCATGGTGAATCTAGAGCCCTGAGCATCCTAGACATGAGCTCTCTCACTGAACTGCATCCCTAGACAGAACTCGCGCTTCCTGATACAAGCCTCAGGTCAGGCATGGTGAGGGGACAGCTCTCCTGTTGATGAACATGACCAACATGGAGCTAATACTCAGGCCACAGGTGTACTCTGATGGATCAGAATTCCCTTTCTCCTGGCTCTTTGTCTCGCATGAATGCATGAATTTGTCAGTGCTAAATGCATTGAAATGGTACCCTGGAGCATATCTGAAGCAGACTGGTACAGAGCTCGCCTAGTTGATCTTCAGTGTGTACAATGTCAAATTTTGTTCTCAAAATTATGAACTTACCATTAATTTTCCGACACTACCCCATACGTGATTGTGGATTTGTGTTTCCTATGTCATAAAATGTGATTAGGATAAATTTATTACCTTTAAAGTAGTTGCCTTCGATAAAAATATTCTAAATATATCCATCAAAAGTCAGACTGATGGATTTAAAATAGATGCTGTCTATAAAAAAAAAAACCTCAAGAACTGGCTGGTAGTGGTTTGGACACAGCTAAAACCTGTACAATTAATACTTTCCCCGAGACAATAAAATGACTTCAAAGACCTTGGAAAATAATTAGACTAGTCGCTTATAAGAGTCCAAGATCCAAAACCAAAACATTAGGGTTGGCTAATATGATCTTACTGTTCTTTCCCAGAACTCTGTAGCTGATATGTGATCACAAAGTGACTATTTTGGCTCAGATTAGGATCTTTTATCTGCCTGTGTGACTCCCAAGCTCAAGAACATTTAATCACCCAGCTCTGCAATTGGTACAGTTCAGCTCTTAAGACAGAGCTTTGAAATCATTAAGCTTTGAATAGAAGGCTATCTCCCTTCTTCCTTTCTTCCCAGGGGCATGGGCATCACTGAAACAAGATCAGTAATCTAGAGAAAAAGAAACTATAGCTTGGAATCAGAGAAGGAAAAACAAACAAACAAACAAAACCCCAGATCAGTGGAGCTGTGGTCTGCTACCACACAGTCCCTTTTCTTATTTTTTACTATTTTTTTTCACAGAAAATATGAGCATTAAAATTTTGACACATTTGTATTTTTTTCTCTTTTCATGATGAAAAAATTTAAATTACACGTCCACCCCCTTCCAGAATTTTTAGCTAGTAAAAAGAATCATATCAAGCAGATAAAGTCAACGAACATTCAATGTCTTACCCTGGACTAGAAATAACCTTCGAATAAATTTCAAGGGGTTTTTATAATCCTAACACACAAACATGGTAAAACATCTCACAACAATACATTCAGTGTCAGTTCGGAATAGTGAGACTTTGATCTTAGTATTATTGTATTTATCACATTTAACACTTCAGTTTCAAATCAGGGGGAAAGAAAATGCCGGTGAGCTACCAAGTATATCTGATGTTTCTGGCCTCATGATGTGGATTGATAAAAAGATTACTAAAAGTTGAAGTTGCCAAGGCATTTTATTTCCTTGTGCAGAGAGAAAGAGAGAACAAAGACTTAGAAGTGGTTAGATATTCTGAGTAATGGAAACATAATCTTGATGCTTGGTGCTTTCCAGTTGGTCTCGATGCTTTATTGCTGCAGTAAATTATGGGCAACTTTATGACGAGATTCTTGATTTATTTTAAGGACGATATTAGCTTTATTATTTATTAATCCTAACAGATTTCTTCCATAAACACTCCATAAATATTAACACATCTGATGGATGGCTGAGATCTGATGAAGGGAAGAGGCGTGCCGCCTGACGGACGGCGCTGCTTTGACAACCCCCTTTGTATGCTGTTTGCTTTTTATTGTTTCTGATAGCAAAAGTGCAACTAATTAACCACTCATGTCGGTGAAAGAAAAAAGATCCAGTATTAATGTGGCGAGCTCTAGATTCTTCCACTAGAAGGAAATACATCACGATTTTTTTGTTTTTGAGAACTTTATGGTTCTGTTTTTGAAGTTAAATTCTAATTTACTGAAACTCTTTATTTCACTGATGGAAATGATTTTTTAACAGAATCAAAAGCTGTGCTAGTAAAGTAAGGAAGAGGCCAGCACCACAGTTAGTACTGTTGCAAAATATTTGGAAAATGTGATAGACCTGGAGCTTCCTCCCCCCACCCCCATGTGAATTTTTTCCACAAAAATTCTGAAGCAGAACTAGGTATAGTTCTGTTACCCCACCATTTGGGATCCAATCAAGATTCTTCGAGATCGTGGCCAGCCTGGGCTGTATATAGTGAGTTCAAGGCTGGCCTAGGCTATGTGTTAAGACCTGGTCTCCCTGCCTAAAAACAAACAACCAGATAAAAGCCCCTGAAACAAAATGCAAATGTCTACAAACTGAACATCCCTTTTACCATGGTCATGTCCCCAACACATGGAGCACCATGCTTCTCCTCTGTGCCTCAGAAGGAGGGCTGTCCAAGCCTGGTGCTCATCCTCGAGAATGCTCCCAGATAGATTTCTAGGCTCGCCTCTGGTATTTCTGGCTCAGTAAATCAATAGATCTGAGATTCGACCCAAGAATGTGTCTTTTCTTTTGGTAAGGGGTTGCCATCTCTTAGAAGAATTCCATAGCATATGAGAATGAGTGTTCACTGTGGAGGCAAATGATGTGGTATCTGTCCCCTCAAGGAGACCGATAGTATGGAGTGGAGGCAAGAGCTCACATGACAGCAAACACTAGCTTATAAATCTTTTAATGGCTAAAATTATTTGTATATTTAGTCCAGAAACTGTAAAATCAAAAGCCTACGAGCAAATTAAAATCATGGCTCTATGTGAATTCTTCTTCAAAATAAATAGTCGTCAGGAAAGGAAGGGCACTTGTACTTCTCCAGGAACAAGAGGGTGTGGTTATGAGCCCTTGGAGAGTATTTAACTAGTAGAATTAGTGAAAAACTAAATTGTTCATTGAGACAATTCTTCCCCCACCGATCTCCCTCCTCACAGGTTCAGAACCCCCTGGAAAGAAGTCCCTTCCAGCTGAATCACATTAATATTGTTTTGCTTTGATTCTGCTTTCAAACTTTCATTTTCTGTGTATGGCCAGCGATAAAGTAAAAGTACAGTAATCCATATATATATTATTTATTTTATATATAATATATATATATATACCATATAAACCACATATATATATATGTGGTTTATATGATATATATGCCCTTGGAAACAAAGCAAGAGACTTAGAAACTGACAATGACTTTCAGGGAAGAGCTAAGTGGAGGATGAGTCTGAGAGCTAGCAGGGACTGCTCTGCTGTCCTGAGGTGTTGTCATGCACACGTTAGCATCCCTTTGTCCTGGGCGCCCATGGTTCCTGGAGCTCCTAACATGGGGAACCCAGTACTTGACGTCGTCATCCAGAATCCTGAAATTTGATGTCTCTGAATATTTAGATCGGAGACAATCAAACAGCATGAATGCTATGAACTTTTGTAATCTTTATTTTAGAAAGAAAAACAAAAAGGCAAATATTTATTAAAATTTTAGACAGTTTTGCAGTAGACAGGGTAGTTTTGAACTTGAAGTTTTGCCTCTTACATAGTTCTTGAGGTCTACCACAGAGGCTCCACACTTGAGGCTCTCCTGTGTCTGGAGGCCATGCTATCTTTGGGTGTATATTCTTGTTTTAAAACACACCCATGCATGTGTGTCATGAACTCAGTAGAGAATGAAGTAATGGCTTACCTGTTCACTGTCATATAGTGACATATACGTGGCAAGCTAAGATTTGATCTTCATTGATTGTACATGGCTTTTACCTCATCCCTCGTCCCTGTTTCTTCCCCTCCCCTCATGAAATTGAGAGATGGGGGCCTATCTTTTGTTACTGACCTCACATCCACTGCGCATTCCTCCTCATAGATCTGAGCTACTGTGTGGATCACGTTCCCTCAGTGTGAAGAATGAATTCCCTTTACTATTTTTTTTTCACCACAGCGCTCTTTTGTTCCCAGCACACTCTCAGTCATTTATATGACAGCACATTTATTCCACGCCAGCATCTGAAGGATATACGGTGCTGGATGTAAAGCTCTGGATTGGCAGTGGTTGGATCCAGCACTCTGAAGATGCTACTGACCACGACTTTTTGTAACAAGTTCCCTAAGAAATATTATGAAATGCGTTACTTTACTCTCTATATTTCATGACTGTTCTTCTCTCAGATATTCAGGAGCCTGAGTCTCATTTATCTGGTTGTGGCTTCTCTTTGTCCTGCACAGGTTACTTGAATCTCTTCTGTTATTCTTTCATGAAATTTGGGGAGATTTTACAATATTATTGTTAAGCCTGAAGCATAGCCCCAGCCCCTGGCATCCATCCCAGTCCCTTGGCCTGGGAGTTGCACTAGTCTGGACTCCAAATCCCAGCATGCCAGAGAGGGGTCAGGACCACTCCCACAGGGTATTTAAGTGAGCTCCCAGAGGAGAAACACATGGTTTCGGGTTTGCATGTGTTCACCGCTTCCCTGTCTCCCCACCAAGTGCTTGGCCACCCAGAGCCCTTTACTTAATAAAATGATGGGCATTTTAAATCAGTTTGATCTGACCTAATTGGATTTCTTTGTGCCGGCAGAGCTGCCCCTCTTAGGATTATTTTTTTCCTAATAAGTATTATTATTATTAACATCTCTATCCCATTCTCAATTGTGCCCCCCCCTTTCTCTCTCTCTCTCTCTCTCTCTCTCTCTCTCTCTCTCTCTCTCTCTCTCTCTCTCTCTCTCTCGTACCCAGGCTCACTGTTCTTCTGTTTATTAAGCCACCAAGGCTCTGAGTTTTGCTTGGTTTGTTGATAATTTTATATATCGTTAAAATAAATTCGTCATTTTCATCCCACATTGCTCTCACTCATCCCCCTCCCCCTGAAACTCTTCTTTTCTCCAACATGGCTTTTTTTTTTTGACTCACTAGGTTTAATTAGGACTGCTTGCATAAATATGAGTGGGGGTGGGGAGGGGGTGTTATTTCCTATGCAAAATTCATTAGTGGCTACACTACTGAAGAAAATGATACTTCTCCCCCAGCAACCATTAACTGCCCTTAGTCCCTTAGGACAAATTGGGGCCTCATGAGCCCCTCCCCCGTGCATGATGGCACGTTGACCATTTCGCTCTTGTGTAGTTCTTGGACAGGGAACCACTGCTGCTGCTAGTTCATGAGTTCCATTTTGCTCTTGTGTGGTTCTTTGGCGGGGAACCATGGCTTCAACAAGTTCATGAGTTCAGCGGACATGTCACAACCAGAAAACTGCATTTCCCAGCATTCTTCACTGTCACCTTCTTTAATATTCTCTTTGCCTCTTCTGAAATGTTCCCTGGGTCTTAAAGCGGGTGATACAGATGTCCCATTTGGAGCTGAGCACTCAACAGTTGCTCATATTCCGGCTCTTTGGTCTGCTGTGAGTCTCTGCATTATCTGCTGCCCACTGAGAAGGAAGCGCCTCTCACCAGGACTGAGAGCCGCACTGACTTATGGGTATAAACATAAGCATTTAGAAGGCAGTTTGACAACCTTGGCCACGTAGCAAAGCAACAGTAGCCTGTCCCCTCTTTTGGGCCCATGACCTGTCCAGCCACTGGCTCTTGACCAGGTTTATAGTACCAGGCATAAGTTACCTCCTGAGCAGTGGAATGTTAAATTTTCAAAACGTGTTATCTTATGAATCCCTGCATTTATCCCAGCTTAAAAGTCAGATGCTAACTCTGTTAGCAATTCTATTGGTGAATTTTACATTTAACACATTTACTTTTCAAGAGGTCATAGAACTTCCACTTAGTTCTCCTTTTTTCCTCCCCTCAATATGGTGTTCGAACTCATTGCCTTGTGTTTGCTAGGCAAATGTTCTGAGTTAGGCTCCTAAAACCCAACTTAGTTCTCTTCATAGTTTCTGTTTCTGCTCCAAGATTCACCACCTCTTTATTAAGACAATATCTTTATGTATTTGAGTATATTTATAATGACTGTTCAAAGTCTTTCCCTGTTGATGTGGGATATACTTCTGTATATGTGTGGCTTTCATTGCATAATGCATAAAGCTGTTTTGGCCAATGACTTAGCAGAATAAAGCCAGATGGGAAATCTGAACAGAGATATATAGAGAGAGTAGGTGGAGTCAGACAGACGCCATGCAGCCACAGCATCGTGGCAATACAGCCTAATAGAAATGGTTTAATTTAAGATGTAAGAGCTAGCTAGGAATATGCCTAAGCCATTGACCAAGCCGTGTTGTAATTAATACAGTTTCTGTGTGATTATTTGGGTCAGGGTGGCTGGGAATGCGTACACAGCCTCCCTTTACACCCTGTGATTGCAACATCTGAGTCATCTCAGGGCCATTTTATTGATGGCTTTTTCCTGATAATGTGTCATGCCCACCTCCCACCCCTTTTTTATTCTCAGTGATTTTTAATTATGTACCAGATAATGCGGCTTGGGGGATTTGTATTGTATTGCTTCATTTCAAAGACTGCTGGGTTTTGTCTCTGATTAACTTACTGACTCTTGGAATGACTCTTGATCTACACTATGAAGGTTTGCCTTCTGTGTGGTGTTCAGAGAAGCCTAACCTCAAACCAAGGGCACTGTACTTCTTCATAGAAACTTCTGGGACTCATCTCTTAATGAAAGGGCT
Source organism: Chionomys nivalis (assembly GCF_950005125.1). NCBI lineage: Eukaryota > Metazoa > Chordata > Mammalia > Rodentia > Cricetidae > Chionomys > Chionomys nivalis. Next base: position 35,543,064 of record NC_080106.1, read on the forward strand.
TATTCTGGAGAATCGTGACATGAAAGTCCCAGCTGCTCTTCCAGACACAGATTCTGGACTCTGAGTCTTCCTATCAACAGGAGCATCATGTTTTGTTTGGGTTTCACCTTCCTGAAACCGATCCCGACACAGGAACTCAACTCACATAACTCCTCGTCTTCTTATCTTTCTGAGCATCACACAGAAGGCTACATTGTGTCTGTTTGAAAATGGTTATGTTTAGTATTATTTTCGCTTTCATAGCAATTGTAACGAATCCATACCCATTATTCCATGCTTAATAAAAACCAAAATTCTCCCTCCCATTTTGCCCCTGACATTTCTATCTACCTCATCTTCTTTTATTTAAAAGATGTGATGTTATACAAAGCTTGTATCTATCCTCTTTTCTGCTTCCTAAGGAGGATCCCAATTTCAACTTCAGATGTGTTAGTTGATGGCATTCCTATTAGCCCATCTCAATAGTAATCAATTCAAAACATAGTAAGTTCTTACCCAAGCCAAGCATAGTAAAAACATAAAGGTAAGCCACAGAACCTGCCTTCAAACCTTCAAAAAGTAACCGATCTGTAGGTGTAGGGCACTGAAATAGAAGGGGCAGGTAAACTATGCTATGGGAGAAACTAAATGTGTTTAGAACTCAGAGATAGAACCAGGGACCTCTTTGAGAACAAAGGAGTGTTCGAGAACAGTCTTGGAGCAGCAGAAGGTGACTAAGAGATGAGAAAACATCCCATTCCTGGTAGGGAATAGCATATGCAAATACATGGGGACAGTACCAAAGCATGCTGGGATGGAGTGGCTGCAGATGGTCACTGGGTCTTAAACCTGTGGGAAGCTGGCAGACCAGCAAGGTGAAGAAAACACTTAGTTGCTGTTCTTTCTAGCTTTATTGAGATATAATGAACAAATAAAGTGAAACATTTAGTATACAATGATGATTTGTTGTGTCTGAACTGTGAACTACAATCAAGCTAATTGCATCAGGTCACTCTCACAGCTGCAAGTTTGTATGCATTTTGTTTGATTCAGAGTCTTGCTATGCAACTATGTTTAGCCTACTATTTGCTATGTAGCCCAGGCTGGCCTTGAATGTGGTGAAGTTTTCCTGTCTCAGACTCCTAAATGCTGGAATTACAGACATTTGCCACAAGTGTCTGTGTGTTGTGAGAGAAAGTGAGATCTATTATCTAAGGACATTCCAAGTACACAAGGCATGGTTACTAATGGAAGTCGCTGCCTGCAGTGTGGACTAGGTTCTCAGACCACACCTACCTTAGGACTTGTCTGTTGATATTCTCCACACGGTGTCTCCTGACAAGCACCATGGCATCTGCTGGTCCTGTGTATTGGACTTGCTCATGTTAGATCATGTGCTGCATGTGGCTTATCACACCCTTATCTGACTCCAAACTAACAATAGTAATTCCAGAGAGTTTGTTGGCTTAAATGTGAAAACATCATAGCAATGTCTTTAGAAGAAAACAGAAGAACGTTTTAAAGCCCTTGGAATCAGCAAAGGTCATTAAAACAGGAAATTAAAAATGCTACCTATAAAAGAAAACAATTGATGTATCAGAATATTGAGAATATCTACCTACCTAGAGTATAAAGGCAAAGGATAAAACAAAACAAAACCCAAACAACAACAAAAACCTCCCCAAACATGTACACTTACAAAGATACATAGTAAAGTATCTATAAACCCTTCCTACTGGGGCCTATGACCTCTCTAGCCACAGGTTTCTGTCCAGGCACACAGTAGCAGACACAGATTTATTCCTATATAATGGACCTTAAATCCAATCAGAAAGTCATTGGTTGTTGTCAAGACAGCCTGTGCCACTATTGTACCCGCAGCCATACCTTGCTTGGCATTTCGTTAGTGTAGCATGCAGGGTCCACAGCACAGAGGTTGATTTCATCCGCCTCCATTTCCCACAGTCTCATGAACCAGGCTGTGACAAGTTCTTTTTTTACTTATTAAAAAAGAATCTTTCTTAGTTTCATCAATCGAGAGACAGAACACTTCCTGACTACCATGCTCTCTCTCGTCAGGCCATTTCTGTGGTTTCCATCTCTGTGCAGAACCGTAGATTTTCCCTTTCTCTTTATTAAAGTTTAGACATGATGAACACTTTCATGACCTTTACCTCACTTTCTTCTTACTCATTTACTGACTCATCCCACAGATAACAACTTTTTGGATCCCAAGAAGGTTGTCTTACTCTTCTGTTGTCTCAACGAAACACCGGGAACAAGGAAACTTAGACAAAGAAGTGGATTTAATTTGGAGCTCACAGTTCCAGAGGGTTAGAACATGCCCATCTTGGGAAGCATAGCAGGAGGCATGGTGGTGAGGCAGCAACTGAGATCTCACATCTGATCCACAAGCAGGAGGGAGAGGGAGGGAGAGAAGGGGGAGAGGCAGACAGAGAGTTAGAGTGCTAACTGGGAATGGCTTGGGTTTTTGAAACCTCCAAGCCTGAACCCAGTGACACACCATCTCCAACAAAGCCACACTTCTTAACCCCTTCCGAACAGTTTCACCGACTAGATCAACCCTTCAAATATATGAGCCTATAGGAGCCATTCTCTTATAGTTTTGGTTGTGAGCCTAGCCTTTAACAGCTGAGTCATCTCTCCGGGCCGAGCCATTCTTAATTAAACTACCACAAGCTCTTTAACACAGATTTCAGCTGTGTTCTCTTTACCTTTAGTTCTCCAGCCATAAGTACAAGCCAGGACTCTTATCTCATCCTCCCTTTTACCTACTTTCCTTTTCAAACCAGAGGCTTATACAGAGGCAAGCACTCTTGTGTCCCATTCCCATTGTAAGTCCTCTAAGCTTCATTTTCATGTCTTACTGCCTATAACCGCCTGCTTGTGAATCTGTCTCATCTATGTTACTCCCAGGAATTGTAGAATACACTCTTTAATTCATCACCTGTTTGGTGGCATCCCCACACTCATGATGGAGACTCCACTCATCAGGAAGGCAAACTACCCCATACCAGTGGAGGAAGATGGTCATGTTCTAACCCTCTGGAACTGTGAGCTCCAAATTAAATCCACTTCTTTTTCTAAGTTTCCTTGTTCCTGGTGTTTCGTTGAGACAACAGAAGAGTAAGACAACCTTCTTGGGATCCAAAAAGTTGTTATCTGTGGGATGAGTCAGTAAATGAGTAAGAAGGAAGAATCTGGGATTCTCCCCAAAATTATCTTATTCTTAGACAGCTCAGACTTGGTGGCATGTTCCATCAGGGAACAGGCAACCACCATACAGCAAAAAGACACTCCTCACTGTATACTGGAAAGGTATTGGGATTTACTCTGTGAATGCTCCATGCTCCATCCTCATGCAATCAGCCTCAGTTGAATGTGTCAGCAACTGTTACAAGGGCCATGTGACCTCTTCATTGCAACTCATGTTTGATTTGTTGGTCCCTCCTCCTCTTTTTCTTATTTATCCCTCTTCTCTTTTTCTCCTTCTAGTTATTATTTCTTCCTGAAAGTCCCACCTATCCTTTATCCTGCCAAGGGATTGATCATTCAGCTCTTTATTAGACCAATCAGGTGTTTTAGACAGACAAATTAACACAGTTTTACAGAGTTAAACAAATGCAACACAAAAAAATGCAACACATCTTTGTATCTATCATTAAACAAATGTTCCCCAGCATAAACAAATGTAACCCATCTTCAACTAATATTCCACAACATACTCTAGTATGGGGAACTCCTGTGGTGTTGGCTAGTATTTTTTGTTTTTTTGTTTTGGTACAGTTCTATTTGCATGGCTTATTGAGTGATACACATTATTTGAGAATGTATGCCTATAACTGTGTCATATCTCTATCCATCTATCTTGCCTAATCTTGTTTTTTTTTTTTAAATTGGTTTGTGACAGAGCTGACAAAGATCAGTCCCTTTGTTGGGACTGATTAAATTGAGCGGATGAGAATTTTTACGGTTATGATTGCTCTTGTGTCTTGAGAGAATGATCCAGTTTATATTTTCCACAGCTCCTGTAAGTGCCATGTTAAGGAGCAGAGGGGCTTGCGGTGGCTTGGCATCTGTCCCAGTGCCTCTCTTCAGGTGGGGGGTGCGATCCGCCTTGCTAGCAAACATGCCTCAGAGATTCCGTTGTTCTCTGGCTAAGAGCTATGAGCCTTTGAGGCTCTCCCCTACACAAAGGGGCTCACCAGCCGCCCAGGCTTGGAGCTGTTCTGCAAACAGAAACTCGCTGGTGCCTGCTTCCCTTCATATGCTTGACTTTGCAAGGTCCACAGCTCCCCTCAAGAGCCCCAGAGGGGTGACCTGGAGCTGCACCCTCAAGTTTTGCAGTCCTAGCCCTCTTGTATTTGCCACCAGGTCACATACCTTTAGAGTTACCATGTTTCTTTGGTGCTTTGTTCTTTAATCTTTTAAGACTCAAGCCATCTATTTCTCCTCTACAAAGCCTTTCCTTAAAGCCTCCCAGCTGCAACCTTATTCCCACGTGTTGTTTGAGGTTGCAAGTTTTCTTAGTGGCCTTTCCTAGTGTTATATGCAAGTTGTTGTTGGCCCATGTTGCCCTGATTTGTGACCATTTGTGTGGGTGAACTAGAATCTTTATCATTATGTCCGTATAACTTGGACTGTTTTCTTAATAAATTTTTATGGATAATAGCGCTGTACCTTGACTAATCTCGTTGATAACTCGTGTATCTCTAACAGCTGATCAGGTGCACATTTGGTGCCTCATAACGACTTGTTGAATGAATGCAAGCAAGCCAAGAAAAAGGAAAGAGGCCCGGTAGTGAGTCTGCTCTTCTCGGTACGTGTGTCTTTCTGCACACAACTCTGATGTTAAAGGAATTGAAGAAGTACTTCATTCTGTCTTCTCTCACATATTTGGGGATGCTAATGGCTGTGAGGCATCCTATAGTAGAGGATCTTTACACTTGCCATTTCTGAAGTCCCTGGACACCACACTGTCTAAAAACCTGAAGAGTTGATACTCCATAGATGCAATTAGGAAGCCCTCCCCTGAGTCCATTTAGGTTGTCTGATGACTTGCTTGACGACATCATTATAGCACCACGGTACACGGTTATTATGGGTGCAGCACAGGTTATGTACCTATACTTGGGTTTCAATTAAACTGTAATTATTCTGAGGGAAAGAATGCACTCTTCATTCCTTCCTTCCACTCCCAGCTGCAAACAAGGCTTTCTGTGGAAGCCCCCTTTGGTCTTTTCTTAAAATATAACCGCTTTTCCTGTGCAGAAGAGCAGCCTTAGGAAAAGGTAGGCAGAGGCATATTTTCCATTCTCTTCTTTGCATTTCTTTTTGCCCCTTCTCTCTCCCACCCTACTGAACAAATATTCCTATGATGTTGCCTTCGTCTGCATGTTTGAGCCCCTCCAAAACGGTTTGCTAAAACTCAGCTCACAAAGTGACGGCTGTATGAAACAAGGCCTTCTGGTGATAGGGTCTCTTGTTAAAGAAAGAGAACTCTTTCCTCTTCCAGTATATGGAGTTACAGTGAGGCCCCTGAAGAAGAAGCAAGACTTCACCAACTGACTCTGAATCCCCCCCTTAACCCTGGCGTCGGAGCCTCCAGATCAAGCTTACATTGTTTCTGGACCGCCAACTTAGGGTATTTTGAAATTCAAATGGAAGAAGACAGATACCTTTTCCCTTCTACTCCAACCAAAAGTGTTTTTGTACCAGTTATTTACAGTTTAGTATGAATAATTCCTTTCTCATAGAGACATTTGACATGTAAGTTTTGTCTTCAAAAGAAAAGACGGGCATTAATGAGCTGGGAGCACACTTACGGCCATGACTCCACTTGCCAATGACAAGCAAATTGTCTATCTCATTCACGATGTTGGGGAAACCTTCCGTTCCCTTCTTCCTGTTAAAATACGTGTACCCTCATATTTTCCAGCCCCCTCAGCACTTGTGTTGGTATAGAGCACTGTGTCTGGTCACAGATGCCGCTTGTCATCCAAGCGAGGCCACAGACAGGATTCTTCTGGTCACTGTAGTTGGCCCAGGAATCATGTTGATGTAATCAAGGACAGGGATACAAGATAGGGCTTTTAGTGAGAACATTAAACCAGCAAGGGCACAGGGTCCGGAACAACTGTCACTGTTTGTTCCTATGAAGAGCCAAAGGGTGACAGAGAGAAGCGGAGAAAAACCCAGTCTCTATGAGACAGTCCCCTCTGCCCTGATGTTCAGCTAGTTCAGCCAGAAATCTTGAGCGGCATGTGACTTCTAACTACTCATGAGCTCAAAAATGAACTCACAGTTAACATCAAAAGACCAAATGGAACAGGAGAAAAGTGTGTGTGTGTGTGTGTGTGTGTGTGTAGTAACAACGGCACTGCTACAAAGTGATGCACATGGTAAATTCTTCATCTTACAAAACCATGATCTTTCTCAAATCCTGGTGGCTTAAAATAGTAAACAGCATGGCTTTCACTTAAGAGAACTAAGGCACACGGTTCGGCAGCCTGGCCTTAGTTGTCTCAGATGAGTTTGCCTAATAACTTCCTCTTTGCTTCAGCAGGTAATCGATGGACTTTTTACTGGTTGTAACAAAAGGAAGTATATCAGAAACATTAGGCAAACAGGTGCCTTCTGGCCTGCAGGGTTGATAATGTTCTGATTGCTTGGCCTGAAAATGCATATCACCATTGTCACAAGAGTGGCCTGAAAGCCAACATGGTGTCATACAACTATAATCCCAGTACTCCAGAGGCTGAAGCAGGAGGAGCGTGCCCTTGAAGCTGGCCCCAGCTGCGTAGTGATAGCCTGTCTCAATAAAACAAAGCAAGAACAAAGCCCCCAAAAGAATAAAAACACTACAACCAAACAAACAACAAACAACCCCAACTCAACCAGATAAGCAAACCAGAAGAATGGGGAAAGAGAGCAAGCCACAAAGGTTGTTTTAATGTTCCTACCTAAGAAACCTAGTGATACCTCTGTATGACTGTAGGGGCTCACAGATGTGCCAGCCCTGGATCTGCCTGTATCGACAATACCACTTCCTCAAAACACCCAACAGCAACACAAGTAAGGTGCGTACAATATGTTCATATGTTCAGGCAGTGTGTCAGGGCAGGCTAAGGGGGCAGAAGGATGCCTTGGCAGGCTTAAGAAGCAGGTAGCTTATAACTGAGTGGCTTTAGTCACAGAAAGGTTTACTTTTGCAAGGTTGCATTGCTGTGACGGACTGAATCTTCCTACAGGGATGTGGGTAACTGTCTTCCATTAAACCTCAGGGGGAAAAAATGTCCCCAGCAGCCTGGTGACCATGCAGAATCCTCTAAAGAGTGACCTTTTTTACTGTGGATTTAGTCCACCCTCCATCCCCAAGTACCAGGTGGATTCTGTAGAGGTAGGAAAATATCCTGCACCCTCAGCCCATAGGATGCAGAGCATATTGGGTTCCTGTGTGCCTACACACTAGCAGAAGAAAGTTCTGGAAAGCATGGGGACATAGCAACAACTCTGGGTAACAGTGCCTTCTTTCTCATGTGGGTAAAGAATGACAGGGGATAGCAAAGGAAGCAACTTTTCCAGGATTCCTGTTGGAGATTTCATAACCCCAGTTCTTTAAGACAAGGATACAGAGAAGCAAGGCAGAAGGGACATTTTGTAATAATTGTAAGGAGCTGGTAGAAGCCAACGATATTACTCCCGAATCCTTCCCCAAATCTAAGCAATAACCCAGTAAGGCCCAAGCACTGTGGCTTTGTTTGTTCTGTCATTGTTTTATTGTGTATTTTTATTGGTTATTTCCTCTTGGTCCCCTGTGGGTGGAAGGCACTTAACTGGTATGAATCTGGTTTAGGGTGATGCTATTGATTTTCTGCCAAGGGTTCTAGTTAAATGGGGGATGAACAGAGCAAAAGGAAGCAGGTCACTAGTACTGGGTAGGGGACAAGGGACAGGGCTCCAAGTGGCCTCTCATGTTTGGCCTCACATACACATGTCATTCCAGATGGCTGCTTTGATGCTTCAGTGCCTCCCTGCTATTTCAGGATCTAGATCCAGGATCTTAGCAGGGTCTATATAGTTCCGTGGAATCTGGTCTTATCTCTGTGGGTGAATGGCTCTGATCTGCTATGGCTACCTCCTCCCGTGATCCAGCTGCTCAGATCTTGTTCTGATTTCTCAAAACATCTATGACTTCTGTTTTGAGTTATACAATTGCTGTTTCTTTTGCCTGGCCATTCCCTGTGACTCCATAAGACTGGATAATTTCTCTATCATGTGACTTTATGGTACCTTCCACTTGACCTATTGATCTCAGTCTGGATTTCTTCTACAGCAAAACTAAGACCATGATATAATATGGTCACAGAGTGCTATACGAATGTTGAGAGAGAGAGAGAGAGAGAGAGAGAGAGAGAGAGAGAGAGAGAGAGAGAGAGAGAGAGACAGAGGAAGGAGGAGGAGGAAGAAGAAGAAGAAGAAGAAGAAGAAGAAGAAGAAGAAGAAGAAGAAGAAGAAGAAGAAGAAGAAGAAGAAGAAGAAAGAAAGACAGAAAGAAAGAAAGAAAGAAAGAAAGAAAGAAAGAAAGAAAGAAAGAAAGAAAAAAGAATGTTAATGAGTGAATCACTTGACAACTGAGATCAACCCTGGGGACCCTGTAAAATAATCTAGAGCAGGAGTCAGGGGCCACCCACCTTGTTTGTAAATAAATTACATTGGAACACATCCAAGCTCATTTGTTTATGTACCGTCTGGAGTAGAACAGTTGTGACAAAAGCCATATGCCCCTCAAACCTTCAAGTATTTATTGTCTACCTCTTTTCAAAAGAGTGATGAACCCTATGCTAGCATGTGTCTCAGAGTTATTCTACCAAGAAGCAAAAGTGTGGGCTGTCTCTTCTCTCACAAGGCCTCATTTCTAGACACCTTTGAATGAGTGATTGGTAACATATGTGGGAACCAGGATGCAGAAGGGTTGCATGTCTTTGTTAGGTATCAGGCTTCTATGTGCAGATCTTTTGATACAAAGCTGGATGGTAATTCAGGATGGAAAGCGATAACGAGAGATCAAGGAATCATGCTGGACAGGAGTCAAGCTCAATGCATGACCTCGAGTAGAAATAAAGCTTCTGCTTCCCCTCTGGTATTTGTGGGGATTGCCAAAAAAGACAGGACTTCAGGGGGAGCTGGCAGGAGCTACTGCACAGGAGGTGAATGAGACAGGTTGTCAGGAGGGCAGTCTGTCTAAAGTGGAAAGGTATGAGTACAGGTTGGGTGGGGGAGGTGGAACTCAGCAGGATGGGCCTCCTTGTGGGACAGTCCAGCATCTTCCTCCAAAGAGAAAAGTATTCTAGAAGAATACTTTCCTCCACCATCTTTTTCAGAAGGTCTGAATTCTACCCTAACTAGCACTCAGATGACAACATTAAGGCAGAAGGGATGTTTTGGCAAGCTAATGATTTGCTGTAAAGTTTTGACTTGACTGTGGTCCTATAAATGGAAGAAGGAGACCAACAAGAGGAGAACAAGGCACAATTCAAGTGATGCATTACAGTGTTTGAACTTTCATCCTGGGATCTCTTCCTCAACAGTTAGCAGTGACAACAATAATATCAACAATGATAATGATTGGTAGTGCCATGCACTTACCTACCAGTGTTTAAACACTATACAAATAGTGACTTTACTCACCACTACCTCACAAAGCAGAAGTTCTCATCATAATTTTTCCCAAGGTTATAAGGTCACTGAGAGTTTAGAAAGGTTGTCATAGGTGACAAGTCTTTTAAGTAGCAGAATAGAGAGATTAAGGACAAAATCTCTCCACCTGATCATAGGCCACTTAGCATATTATCTTGGTTTATGTGAAGGAATGGGAGTAGGGGGATATAGGCAAAGACTGCTCAATTGTTTCCCGGGCACCCAGACCCAAAATAATCACACAGAAACTATATTAATTACAGCACTGTTTGACCAATCACTTAAGCATATTGCTAGTTAGCTCTTATATATAAATTAATCCATTTCTATTATTTTATGTATTGCTACGAGGCTTGTGGTTTACTAGTAAGGTTCCATCTGACATCTGTCTCCTTTGGCGGTTACACAGCTTCTCCCTGACTCAGCCTTCTTTCCTCCTTTGCTTGGAATTCCCATCTTACTCAATTCTGCCCTGCTATAGGCCAAAGCAGTTTTAGTCATTAACCAATGATATTCACAACATACAGAGGGGAATCCCACATCACCTCCCCGTTTCTGGCTAAATAAAAAGGAACTTTAACATTGTAAAATTACATATAACAAAACAGGTATCAAGCAAGAATTACAGGTACAATATTTATATCTACTTTATCTTTTATTATAACTAAAGAAAACCATAATTATAACTCTGTCTTCTTCAATTCCATCAAAGACCACCAGAAGAATATAATATTACCTAAGTTAACAGGAAGTGCATTGTAAGCAACTCCCAAAACTCTAGAATTGACAGAGACATCTTGCTGCCTGGACAGTCACCCAAAGTTCTTCTGTACCACTGGGGCATCCATCTTCAGTATCCAACAGACTTTTCCATGAAGCAGGAAATTTGAAGATCTGTTCTGCCTTGTAATGGCAAAGTCCATCAGTTGCTTTCTTCTGTGTCCTGCAGAATGTCTGGCAGATTCTTTCATGAAGCACCAACACTGAAGGACCATCTCACCTTTAGGCAAGTTCAGCAGTCATTTTTCTGTGGGTTCTGCATGTCTAGTTCATACAGCATAACATCAAGCAGTTCAGGCAAGAACAGTTTTTTGCCCAAATGGCTAACAAACCCCATAAGGAACCTCTTCAATGCCCACCATCCTCTTGAAATAGATTGGTGCTGCCAGGAGTAGATGCGTCTCGTCATTAAATGTCCTAAATTCTTAAAACATTTTAAATGCCAAACTCTGTTAGTCTTTGAAAGGTTTGAAAAATACCTACCTATTTGAAATATATCTCTGTATACCTAGAAAACCTAACAAACATGACTCCAAGCTTGAGTATTATAGATAATTACCTATTAGCCTGTACTTCTTAATTATAGATTACATTTTTAAATGAGCTGCACAAACACAATACCTTAATCAAGAACAGAAATATAGATATAACATAATTGACCTTAAATTTGTATCAATAAACCAAATTCCATACCAATGCAAAGTATTCATCTCTATAGCATATCCCCCTTTAAATGTAAACAAACATTTATAAACAATCATTTAGGGAATCTGGGCATAGGTCTCTCCAAACTACTTCTTGCTTTTTGTTGGATGAAATATTTTGGGGGGTTCACAGAGACCTTTCAGGGGGTCATGGTCCTTCAAATCACATTAACCTGGAAGGAATCTACAGGATCTCATCTTTCGTGAAAATGAAAGCAGAACCTCTTTTCCAAAGCAATATATCCTTAGACCCAGATTTTGAAGTCGAGATACCTTTAAAATATATGTTACTTTAGCTTAGCAGCACACCAATGAAATGTCTCTTCATACTTAGCTCCTTCACAGTCAAAAAATTCAAAGAAAACATAATAATTTAAATAATCCAGTTTCTTTGTGTATTTTCCATCTTTATGTGGCTTATTTTTCTTTACTCATTTAATCTATGACTATCTGTACTCTTTTAGTACTTTTACTGTCTCTTTACTCCTTTTCTTCTCTTTCTCAAGCCTACATACATTTATTTAACACTGTGACCCATTCCGAGGTCTTTTTTTTTTTCCTGAATCTGTCTTTATTGTGTATCTTTAATAATTTCCTGGCCAGGAGCACTTTAAAATGGTAAGCAATGTGGTTGCAGCAGCTCTGGATGCTGGCTCCGCCTCTCTCAGACTTTCAAAATGGTGGAGGAACCTTACCACCAACTCTGGGACTGCTGGGTTGGAACCACGCTTACCACCTCAACTCTGGTAAACAATTGGCCCATGCTGCCACCAAGAAACTTGGAGCATGCTGTCCACAAACCCCATTCAAGAGCTTGGCCTCCTGAAAGAGCCAGACAGAGTTCATTCTCCCCAAACCAGGAAGCCGCTGTTTTTTATGCTAAGTCAGTAAGCCTTCTCTTAAAGGAGCCATAGTGCCCTTTTCACCCCTAGCAAACAGAGCCCATTCAGAAAAAAAGATACAGCAAGCAAGAAGCTGCGCTAAGCTCTGTTCTTTTGTGTCTAGAATCCTTTTAAAGCTCTCTCAGGTTTTATGTGGATATAGTCAGCCCCACATTGGGCACCAATTTGTAGGCAGAAACTGCTTGTTCATTGCCTAAACCTGAAATAACCACACAGAAATATATTAATTACAATACTGCTTGGTCAATCACTTAAACATATTGCTAGGTAGCTCTTATATCTAAGTTAACTCATTTCTATTATTTTGTGTATTGCCATGAGACTTCTGGTTTACTGGTAAGGTTTCCTCTGAGTCCGACATCTGTCTCCTTTGGCGGCTGCATGGCTTCTCCCTGACTCTGCTTTCTTTCCTCCTCTATCTGCTTGGAATTCCCACCTTACTCAATTCTGCTCTGTTGTAGGCCAAAGTAGCTTTATTCGGAGCATACAGAGGGGAATCCCACATGGGCAGGGGGTAAATATCATACTTGAAGCACTGGTTTGGGTTTCCTTTAAACCTCCAAAAGTCTTAAATCTATGACTAAAGTGTATAAAAACTCTTGGTTTTCCTTAGGGAGAATTTTACTTGCAAGTGTTTAGTTGAGGGCTAGCCTAAGATATAGGACCAATTTAATAGTCAGAATTATACAGTCATTGATGTTATCAAAGGAGAAGCATGAGTCAGCTCAATACTGTCCTCCTCCTACCCCCAGTATTCCCAGGGAGATTTATTTATTCATTCCAGGAGTGGCTTTGGACCAAAGGTTCAAGTGCAAGTCATTTATTTGAGAGAGAGCAACGGGATATTACTTAGGAAATGGAGACGTGACTCAGGGAAGAGATGGTGGCCAATAAAAGAGCATTGCTACCCCAGTATGGACAGTGGGTGGCTGGAGCTTAACAACCAGAAAGCAATGCTGGCAAACCCAGGCCTCCTTAGAGTGGTCCCTTTCACCCCTCTGCCCAGAGAGCTGGAATCTTCACTCAAAAGCTCTCATGAGTCATCAATAAGGCTCCTTGTGGGCTATGAGTTCCTCCTAACCTGCTGCCTGCTCTGCAGGGACAGGTGGCCTTCTGGAGGTTGGGAGAAGACCCTTTTGGAAGCCTTCATGGTCCCGATTACTATGACTGAAGACAAGCAATCTCGAGGTTGTTTGCAGGACACGCCTCAGTTTCCATCTAAGTTCCGCCCCTGAAACACTTTGATTCAGGGTCAGTTACTTAGTTTCCATAAACCCTTATTTCTATTTCCAATGGAATAGAAGTATTGACTTGTAGGGCTGCTTTGTACATTGAATAAGAACATTCTCACATAGGGCAGTGTGCTGAGCCTGAGAGCAAAAAGGCAGCTTTTTGCTGAGTTATGATTATTATTATTGTTTAACGTGGTGAGTCCAAGTCCAAGAAAAAGACTTTGGAAGGCAAGTCTGGTCTTAAAGCAACTCAACACAGGCCAAGCAATTCAGAGCTACAGGGAAAATGAACCCTGCAGGAGGCTTCCACACGCCTCTTCTATTTTTCCTCCCCCAAAAGGTCAAACATATGTGATGAGTGGGACACTGCCTTCAGCTGCTTTGATAATAGCAAATTTGCCAGAATGATTTTATTAACTTTGAAACTTGTTCAATTTGCTGAGGAATAATGGTCTACACGGGTACGCATGATAAGACAGTCTCAAACAAACCTAGTCAGCAACTGGTGTGGATGCTCTTGTAGCAAATAATTAAATGAGTATGTATGTATGTATGTATGTATGTATGTATGTATTATTTATGCTGAATGTGATCCTGCAAACAGAGTCAGTCCTTTCTATAGGAATGGTCATTCATATAGACAACTGCTATAAAGAGCTGCAACCAGCGTGCTCTAATAAGTGGGGGATGGCAGAGCTGGGTGTGTATCTCAGAGGTGGAGGGCTTGTCTAGCATTCTTCAGGCCTGAGTCTGGTCCCAAGGATGGCAAACAACTAACAAACAGCAAGAGGTGCCGGTGACGTTTTTTTCTCCTGAGAAATGGGTGACTCTTGGAAGCTGTTGCGAATACACCAGCAGGTGGCAGGCTGAAGAAGGAGGGATCAGGAGCTAAAGGTACAGATCAGAAGAGCCACCTGCAGGAAGGAGGACAGGAGCAAAGAGAGAGGCTGACCTCGGGAGGGTCATTACTCAGGCCTTACAGGAGGTTCTGGGACTTCTGACAAGAGGCATCTTCAGAGGTGTCCTGACTGGAGCAAGGCAACATGAACTTGTCTTTGTAAAAGTACCCCTTATTCATCATGAAGTCCATTCATGAGTATAGGAGGACAGAGGGTTTTGTTTGCCAGCTTTGGGCTTAATGTAAAGGCTGTAGATCTGTAGATATATGGTGAGTGGGACTCTGGAGCCCCACTCTAGATGACCCTGAGGGAGGTGTGTAGATTTAGAGCTCTGCTGGGGTCTGCGTTTACCCCAATGGGGTTCTGCTATTAGCACCTCCTCTTTCCTAGTCTGATGACAAGACTGGACCCAGAGTCTGCACAGCCCAGGACTTGTGTCCAAGGCTCAGCAAGAACTTGGCCCATCCTGGATATGGGCTAAAATGCCAAGAGAATTTACTTGATTTTAAATACTCTCTCTATCCGTATTCCTTTTTCTGTTTTTCTTGTCGCATTTGCAGATACGAGTTTATGCGCCCAGATAAAAACTAAAATTCCCACAGGCACATCTCATCCTTCTTCAGGGCTAGAATAGAAGGTTTTTTGTTTTTTTGTTTTGTTTTGTTTTTGTTTTGTTTTGTTTTCCCCAGGCAGCTTGCCATATTCACCTCTCTCTCTTTATATTAATTTAACTCTTTCTGTATAATATATTCTTAAGTTCATTCAACTTAACACAAAGCTATGTCACGGTTTCTGGGGCTTATCAGCCTTCACTCAGGATCCTCTTCTAAGATGGCTGACTATTGGCTGAATTTATTCCTTTGCATCTGAAGGCCCGATGCCAAGTTATCCTGCTAACTGCTGGCTGGGAACCACGGTTGCTATGCACTGCTTGTAGTTGCTTACTGTGTAGCCCAGGGTAGGTTACAATGTTGATGTTCACCTGTATCTGTAGCTAGTTGGTGGTTGTATATATCTGTCTGACTTCCTGTTCAGCAACCAGCAAGAGAATCTGATTTTAAGACGCTCCTAGAATAATCCCCCTTTGACTATAAAATGTAATAGTCATGGGTAGATAATTATATCTACTCCTAACAGGGAAAGAATATTTTTTTAACAAGGGGAGGAGCTCATGAGTCACAGAATTCCCTGCCTTGCGTAAGAATCAAGAGCTTTGCTTCTTATTCTGGCCTGCCATTCACCAGCCACATGACCTAAACCATTCCCTTCCTTTGGGACCTGATACCCTTTTGGGATAAAGGGTTCAAACCAGTATGGTGGCTCACGCCCTTAATCCCATCACTCGGGAGGTAGAGACAGGTGCATCTCTGTGAGATCGAGGCCAGCCTGATCTATACAGAGAGTTCTAGGTCAGCATTGCTACATCATGAGACTCTGAGACTCTGTCTCAGAAAAATCAAAACAGAACTAAATAATTAGATAGAACAAAGGGTTCAGATGCGAACTCTGGTGTGTCCTTTCTGCTCTGACTTTCTGTCATTATGTGAGTGAAACGGACCACCGCACAGAAAGTCTCTGTCTTCTTTGAACCACGTTTTAGCATGTTACCATGAAAGGATCAATCTCTTGTAACTGATCATTTATAGCAGACTTTCCCAATGCTTGAGCTATTGATACACTGTGGGTCCTGTCATTGTAGAATGTTTAGCAGTGTCCCTGGACTCTGTACACTAGATGCTTGTAATAATCTCCCAGTGATGATTACCAAAATTGTCTCCAGACATTGCCAAACATCCCCTGAGTGAGCAAAATCGTCATGCCTGTGAGTCACTGATTCAGGGACCTTCTGTGTGTTATCTGTGTCATTGCTTCCAAGAGCATGATGCTACTTAAGCCCCACCAAACAGCACTTTTAGATGGCAAGGTGCTTTCCATGAAGCAATGGAAGCTACGCTAGGTCAGCAGACGGATTGATTGATTGATTTGCTAGTTCACTTACTGGTCATTTTCTGACCACGGACAGACTGAACTCCAGGCATACAATAGTGAACAAGAACTTTCAAGAACTCTGTTGTCCAGCTGATGGATGTATCACACTTCTCATGAAGCGTATTAGCCCGTTACTGATGTACTGACTTTGTATTCTACCAATATTTATTGCATGTCTAGATTTATCAAGCTCTACTTCATAAAGCAGAGGTGCAACGAAGAAGGCAGATGTGCGACCTGCCCCTAAGAGGTTCCAGCATACAGGGCAGCCTGCTGGGTGCTGTCAGACACTCAGTGGCTGTGATGAATGGCTATGAATATGATGAATTGGATACTTCAAATAGGCTCCAATTTAGTGAGGACAATGAGATGAGGGACACACCTAATCAAGTCTGCTGGAAGACAAGAAGAGAAATGCTTCTGTCCAGGGAGAATTTATGCCCTCGTTATGAGTATATTTGAATCGGATAAAGAGAGTGCTTAATGTTACTTTGTGCCCAGTTTTGAGATGGGAAGGCTTCAGAAGGTTAGAGAGGTTGCTTGAGGTTCTCTAGGTAGTGGGGTGCAGTAGCTGAAGAGGTGGGGGGAGAAGGGCTTAAGCCCAGGCATCCTTCTTGGCCACAACAACACCTTGGACTTGTGTGCTTCCTCAGACAGATTCTAAAAGGTGTTGGGAGATTTCTCAAAACAAAACAAAACAAAACAAAACAAAAAACAAAGACAGAAATATGCAAGGAAGGACAACTGTGGCTGACAATGGATCAGTGGGGACACTGCATAGAGCAAGCATTTAGACTGTTAGGATGTCGGGAGTTTAGACTGTGAAGAATTCAGTCAAAGTGGGAAAGAGGTGTTATAGTTGAGAGAGAGAGAGAGAGAGAGAGAGAGAGAGAGAGAGAGAGAGAGAGAGAGAGAGAGAGAGAGAATATGGATGTGAATATGGGGTCATAGAAAGATAGTTGAACACAGTTTGAAAGAAAAATCCAGTGGTCAAATCCAAGTGAACTGCACGAAGCATGATATCCTCTGATTTTAACTACTAGAAGCTTCGAGTCCTTGTAGGATCTGATATCAGAGAGTCCCTCCTCACTAAAAGTTAAATAAAGATGCCTCTCACTCCCTTTTGCATTTAGTCCAGATTTTCTCCCACAATTTGCTTGCAAAATGTACCTAAACCTTAAGGACGTCACCATTGCTGGAGGCAGAAACCTCTGCAGAGCGTGACAGGTCACATGGCTGAAGCACAGCGCAAGGCTGTCACACACGGGGTGAAGAGGAGGCGAGCATCGTCAGGACAAGCTGTCCAGCCCCCAGCCTGTGTTCCCACACTGTGCTTTCATCTCTCTTCGCTGACCTCTCCCCTAGGAGCTGTGATTTCCTCATAAATAATACAAAATTTGAGAGCAATTTTATCTTGTTCCATCAAAGAATTTTTGTGGGAGTGGGGATTTTTTTTTTTGCTAATGGTCTTTAACTGTTTTGAAAGAATTGTTGTGTCTATCCACAAGTGCCTTAATGTTGAAAAAAATGCCCAAGAAGCCCATTAGTGTGTAGGCCTTGAAAATGTAATAAGGTAGAAATTTTGAGTGGATGCTATGGTTAGGGCATTATTACCTATCAATCTCTGAGAATTAAACCTTTGGGAAACAAGGTTTTTATCTTTATGGGCTCCAAGTCACCATAACCACCATATTTCTCAAAGCAATTAATCAGAGTGTGAATGCCCATGCCAAGGCTAGAGCATAGGCTTACTGAGGGGAAAGTATCTCTCAACCCCCCTGTGTGGTGACATGCAGAAGCCAGTGCTGGTGCAGTGTTGCTGGGTAGCAGCTTATACAGCTTGCAGGGATTTGAAAACCAGCTGTAGGACCTTTGGTAGCTTAAATATGGCCCTTGTAAGGCTGTTGATGGGATAGAAAAGGATTGGTATCACAAGTCAGGGGTTTTGTGTGTTTGTTTATCATGACGTGTTTGTCTTGAGGACTGGTTAGCTAGCCTGTGATAGCACATAAGCCACTGCCGAGGAAATGTTCCTGTCTTAGAAGGTAGAAGTATCTGCCTTTGGGAAACAAGTCATAAGCAAATGCTTCATGATCAGTTGACCTGGATTCTTCTCCTGAAATGCTGTATCCCATCTCTTCCTTCACAATTTGGCTACGTCTTTAAGAGACTAAGGTAGAAATTACTCTGATTTCCCAAGTATAAAGTAAGCTTATATTGTAGGCCATGTTCATATTAAGAAAATATTTCTGACTTTATCGTGTCCTAAACTCCTTTCATCCTACCTTCCTTCTTCGGTGTCAATACCCTGATGCTTCTTATTAGAATCAATTCTTTCATGTCCAAGAAACTTTTCCAAGGACTGAAGGATACTGAACATTCACATTACTATGAGCTATGAGCTAGCCCATGCTATCTAATATTCTTCTTATGGGAGGAGGAAGAAGGAAATAGCACAGGGACTCGGCATGGCTATGTGTTCTTATTACTGTAATAACAAGTCAGGGTCTATAGGAAGTAATAGGTTAGAACCAAGCTTACTCGTTGTATTAGTTGGCTTTTTCTCCTGTCATGATAAACACCATGACCAAAAGCAACTTGGGGAGGAGATGGTTTGCTTCATCTTTCATCCGTCATGAAGGGAAGACAGGGCAGGACTTCAAGGCCAGGACCTGAAGATCAGAACCCAAGAAGAGGCAATGAGGGAATGCTACTTACTGGCTTGCTCCCATGGCTTTTTCATCTTGCTTTTCTATACAACGTAGGACCATCTGCCCAGGGGTGGCACCAACCCCAGTGTTTTGGGTCTTTCCACAGCAGTTATTAATCAAAAAGATGCCCCATCGATTTGCCTGCAGGCCACTGTGATGGATGCATTTTCTTTCTTTTTTTTTTTTTTTTTTTTTTTTTTGGTTTTTCGAGAAAGGGTTTCTCTGTGGTTTTGGAGCCTGTCCTGGAACTAGCTCTTGTAGACCAGGCTGGTCTCGAACTCACAGAGATCCGCCTGCCTCTGCCTCTCGAGTGCTGGGATTAAAGGCATGCGCCCGGCTGGATGTATTTTCTTAATCGAGGCTCTCTCTTCCCAGGTGATTGTAGCTTGTGTCAAGGCAACACAAAACTAACCAGCACAGTTAGTCACTAGCAACAGAATGAAAGGGTGGGGCAAGATAAGCTGAAGTAAGGTATAGAGTTAGTGCATGGTGGGGAGTTGGGCCTGGGTAACCATGGCGATGAGAGTGGGCAGGGACAGTTTTCTAATGAAGCACGCATATGTCAAGACGGTTTTTCCAGTTTTGACGATTGTGAGCTTGAATGTACTGAGGTTATTGAAAGGAACCGTTTAAGGTTTCAGTATGAAACATACCTGAAAGAGTCACTTCCCAAATTGATGGCACTATTCTGAGAGGTTTTGGAAACCGTAGGAGGTGCGACCTTGCCGGGAGGATTAGGTGTGTGTGCTGACTTTGACAGTGGTAGCAGGTCCCCCACTTCTGTGTCATTCTCTATGTCACTGCTCATCATGCAGAGAACATTCTTTTCCTGCACATGCTCCCACCAGTGGCCCAGCATCAAGGAAGCCAGTGACCAGGGACCGACATCTTTAAAACTATGATCTCAAATCAATCTGGGATCGATTGAACTGCCTGGGAGTTCCATTGCAGCAACCATAGGCAGTCCTTAACAGCTGCAGTTCCTGGACAACAGTTAGCAAGATGATGTGACATCAGACCTTCAAATGCGAGGAAATGAATCCAGCCAATGACCAGCCATCTTAGAAGAGGATCCTGAATGAAGGCTCGTGAGCACCAGAAACTGTGAGGTACCTTTGCCTTAAGCTGAAATGGGCATAAGAATATATTGTACAGCAAGAGAAAAATTAATTAAAGGAATAGAGGTGAATATGGTAAGTTCCCGGGTATTGGAAAACTATATTCTAGTCTGTAAGAAAGGTAAGACACACTTGTAACTTTAGTATCAATCAGTGCATGTAAGTTTGCACCTGCAAAAGGCATGAGTGAGATAGAAAAGGACATGTGGCTAGACACTGCTAAAATCAAGAATATCATCTTAGGCTGGGCAGTGGAGGCACAAGCCTTTAATTCCAGTACTCAGGAGGCAGAGGCAGGTAGATCTCTGAGTTTGAGGCCAGTTTGGTCTACAGAGTGAGTCCCAGGATAGCCAGGGCAACACAGAGAAACCTTGTTTCAAAAAAAAAAAAAAAAAAAGAATATTATCTTAGATTTTCTGTTTTCCTGTTTGTGTCTGGCATTTTGTGACAGCAATGAGAGCAGCCACTGACCCAGGGAGCTGGGCAAGCTGAGGACTTCCAGGGGCTGAAAGGTGGCTTAAGCAGCCGTCAGACACTCAGGAGGTCAGTGCTACGTCAGTGGCAGGGATGGAAACTCAGCATGGCTCTGGCTGGAATGGTGGTGACTTCTGAAACCAGGCGAGATTTTTAACTACCCCTTAAAAATATAGGGAGAAAGATAGTGTTTCTGGGCAGGGGAGAATAACTTGGATAAACATGGATGGAGAAAATATGATTTTGGCTGAAGAGGCTGTGTGGTCCCCACGATCTACTGTAGCTGTGTTTGGATAGGGATTTTGGCTATAATGTCATTAAAAAGTTGATTTGTTTGCTAAAAACTAAAACGCAATAATGTTTCTTGTGTTGAAAGAGCAAAAAAGCCCCCAGACATTTCAGAATGAAGATGCACTAAATAAAACTCTACTTTGTAGTAGGTCCTTAAATTACTTACTCAATGGTGGCCATCACTCTTTTCTCCATTTGGCAAATTTCTGAAGACCAAGACAGAACATACATGACTTTTTCCTTCCAGGAGAAAGGGGGAGAGAAAACTAACATGTGTGTGGCATGAGCCCGATGAAAATCACACACGCTGTTGGGACAGATGTGGCCAGGGAGTCACAGACATGATAGCAGGAATAAGGTGGATGTAATGGAAAATGAAAAGGATCAATAATGTCCTCAACACTTAAAAGTCATCTCCAAAATGGGAGCTTCCCTGTCACTTCAGGAGCAAAAGTAGGCTTTTTCTTCCAGAGCATTGCAAAGATTTTTTAAAAACAACAAACAAACAAACAACAACAACAAAAAGCCATGGTTTAAAACCAGGAAGAACGGAGCACTGAGGGTCCTCACAGCCTCTTATTCTAATTCCATGTATGCTGGCTGGCTTTATTTCTTCGTTCGTTCGTTCGTTCGTTCGTTCATTCATTCATTCAATTTCCTGGATCTAATGCCTGGAGTTGGGAACAAAATGGTCACAAAGGGCTCCTCATGGAGTGTATACTCAGTGGGTAGCAGATGTGGGTCAAAATGCTTAACAAACTGCCAAGGAGGGGAAAGAGCTCTGAAAATATAGGTATCTGGCTGGGCCTAGAGACAAAAATAAATAGGAATTTACTTAGTTAAAATAAAAAGGGGCACCTACTAAAGATTTAACACAATACTTTATGTAAAATTATGTTGTTTTTTCGCCAAAATTTTGTTCCTATAAGTTATCTTTTTTTTTTTTTTTTTTTTTTTTTGCTTTTGTTACACGTTGTCTTAGTTCTAGGACCAGCAGACAAAAAAAGCAAGCACTAAAAGGCATCTGGACTGGGAAGAAAGAGCAAAGCTACCTGATAACAGGTGGCATTTGTCCTGTACATCGAACTATTAAAGAGCCACAGAGAAGCTATAGGAAGAAATAACCGTGCTCACCAAGTTTACAAGCTGTAGATTGAAAAAGCCAAGGCCAATGAATGAGATGGTTCCAGAACAAAAAAGCTTGTCATGCAAACCCGGGTCCCCGAGTCTGCTTCCTGGAAGGGAGCAAACTTCCACATTAAGATGTCCTCCAATTTCCACATGATTTCCATGGAATAGGCACCACCCCCAACACCCCATGCAACATACAATGCACTTTTTTTTCAATTTAAAGTTTTAAAAATGGACTAGAGCGATGGCTCACAGTTAAGAGTTATGTACTCTGAGAGATCTGAGTTCTGTCCCCAGCAACCATATCAGACTGCTGGCAAGCTCCTTTAACTTCCACTCCACAGGGATCCAACTCTTCTGGCCACTGTAGACAACTACACTCCCACAAATGAAAATAATAAAAATAAATGAATCTAAAAATGGAAATACAAAAGCAATTCAAATTAATACAGCTCAAAGTAATGAACTACTAAAGAATAAAACTACAATCATTGTACTAGGGAAGCTGCACACATTCTTGAAAGAGAGTAGCATCTGAGTCAACAGGAGATATACCATGTCCATGGATTAGAAGATTTATTGTTACCAGACAATATTGTCCAAAACTGTTCAGAAACTCAAAGAAATCTTATCAATATTCAGGATAATCTTGTCAATGACGCACAGCCTTTCATTGAGCAGGTTCTAGAATGAAGCTGATATGAAAATTGACAAGATGATCCTGAAATTTATTTGGAAACTCAAGGAACCTAGAACGGTAGAGGCAGCTCAAAGAGAAGTTTGTAGATCCAGATTTCCGCATATCAAAACTTACTACAAAGTGACAATAATTGAGACATTGTGGCACAGATGTGAGGAAGAAGATGGAGAAGTGAGATGGCATTGAGTTAAGCCACTCTGATGCATTGTGATCAGTTAATTTTTGATGAGGGTGACAAGGTCGTGCAATAGTTAAAGAATATGTTTTCAACAAATGGGGTCAAATTTTTAAAAATGAATGATAGAGATCAATAAATATTTTTCTTCAAAAGATTAAAAAATGACCAATTAGTGCCTGAAAAAAAAAAGATCATTAGTCACTAAAAAAAAGCAGAAATCAGTCCTCCAATGAGGTGTCATTTCATGTCTATTACAGTGACCAAAACCTAAAAGTCCAAATATATATATATATATTATATATATAATATATATATATATATTAGTAGGGATGTAGAGAAAACAGATTCCTGGAGGCAGGTTTGCCAAAGGGTACAACTGCAGCAAAGAAGTAGATTAGCAGTTATTTAAAAAGTTAGTAGCAGAATTACTATATGACTTGTTGACGCTATTTGTAGGTAACTTATGAAGGGAGATGAATGTCTGTAAGTGTGTGTCTGTGTGGATGAGCTAGAAAGCTGCTCATGCGACCCTCCAATCTCTGTCATGCCACCTGCTCCAACACAGCTCAACCGTGGCCAGTGCATTGGGAAGTGGCACTGGGGGGAACATCATGTCGGCAGGCTCTCTATCCCCATAGCACAGTCTTCACTGAGCAGGTTCTAGAACGAAGCTGATATGATGTTGGAGGTCAGAGTCTGTTGGAGTGACTTCGGAGATCTATCTGCAATATGGTTGTTTTGTTTAAAGCAATTTTGCGCCGTCATTCATTGTTGATGTGGCAAGAGCCTGGTCAGGTGGTCTCCCACCTTCAGTAATCTCCTCCTCTTTCAGGTCTTTTTACTTAGCTCAAGTCGAACATGAATGGTTCAAGATCACTGAGAAAGGTTTTGCTTTTTGTAAAATCATGAGCACATTGCAAATACTCTGCTGTGTAGTTTTCATAGCAACCCACCATGTCAACATTGCTATTCTCTTCCTTACACTGCTAAGTACACAGAGGCTCAGGGCTTTACCTTGTTAAGATCTCCTAACCAATTAAGTGAAGAAGGTGGAATTTTTATCTATGCTCTTAACTATCATAGGTTTGCAGATCATCTATGAATACAACATTCATACTCAGTGCAAAATGAAATCAAAAGACCCTTTGTTAAAAACTGTTAAGAATTCCAAAGGAGAGAGAGAGAGAGAGTTTTGATATTAAACAAAGGAAAAAGGAACTGGAGTTCAGAGCCCTGCTCCTCTGTCCAGATCACCTACCTCAGCTCCAGCTCTTAACCAGCAAGAACTCTCTTGGAAAGATGAATTCATTCTACAGATTCCTATGTGTCTCTTCTGCAGACCCAGCACAGGATTGGAGTGTGGCCCTAGAACGTGATTGGAACAGGTGTTCTTCAGTGGTCCTCTGCCAAGCAAACCAAGGCGATTAATGTGCCACGTGACCTCCTTGTTTTGGAAAGGCCCGCTGTGTGCACAGCTCTGTGCTAGGCACTAAGGAAATGAGTGTATGGGCTGAGGAAATGAGGTTGATGACATTAGGAGCAGTGGCGGAATTGAAGGCCACGAGTTCTGAAGAGCCCAACTTCAAATTCGGCCCCTCTGACATCTGCAAAAACCAGGAAGCTGCCTCCTTTACTCCCCTCCACCCCTGCCCCCCAAGTCAGCACCGCCTGGATTTTTAAAGAACTGTGTAATGTATTCAGAGGAAGTCTGGCGAGAAGAGGTGGGAACTAGGCCGCAGGATTCTAATCCTGAATATTCAGGGAAGGCAGCACGTCCTATTCAGCAAGGCTGATCAATAGAGACTGTATTCAGACTCTAAATGTGAGCATTATGTACAGATACAAAATATACAATGCCCCCAAAATGGGGAGAGACATTTCTGATTGAATTTTTTTGTTTGGGTTTATAAAAATAACTTGTGGTGCATCAATTACTCTCATTTCCATGGATACAGGCAATGCTTTATTATGTAACTCTACAGCTGTGCTGGGTTTTAATATAAAACCCGGATTTTTTCATCTATTTCTCTTTCATAGTTACTGAACTGAGATAATAGCATCTTTTACCTATGAATGTATTCAATTCCCTTTTTCCCCCCCTCACCATCCTGGAAACTATTATTGATTAGAATTTCATTTTGTGGCTTTTGTAATAAAATCTCCAGTAAATGTTACTGTTGCATGCAGCAGAATAGTGGAGTGGGAGAGGGTCATTCTTTATGTATATTGTGTGTAAATATGTATGCATAAAGAATTTCAGAGAGAGGGAGGAGAGAGAGAGAGAGAGAATGTATGTGTGCATTCTCTCTCCCAGGCTTAAACAAGTGAAATGTCTGGGCATTGTGCTGACTTCCAATTTGCTCTAGGGCAGCTTTCAAATAACTGTGTATTCCATTTGAAATATTTCTCTACCTGGTTTTTGAAGCATAGATGTCCCCCCCCCGCCCCACTTTCAGAACAGAGCTGTATCTCGGCAGCTTGACGATCTGCAATTCAGTGCCATTGTTTTTCACCTTCCTCTTGATGCTCAGAGTTGGTTGATATCATGCATTTTCCCACCTCCCAGCTCTGTCTGAATATAAATGGTCTCCCATCTTCCTAGCAGGGATTGGAGCAGAGTGTGGTGAGCAGGGAACAGAGGATGTGGCATGACCGTTCAAGATAGGCCTAAAGTGGCCACACGAGGAGAATGGATAGGAATGTGCTTTGAGATGCTACAAGTCGGTGCTGTGCTCCTGCAAACAACCAGCCACTAGGAATTATCCTACTCACAGTCAAACTGTGGAGGAGGCTGGAGAGATGGCTCAGTGGCTAAGAGAACTTTGCAGAGGACCTAGGTTCAATTCCCAGCACCCACATGGCAGCTAACAAGCTTCTGAAACTTCAGTTCCAGAATTTCCCATCCCCCTCTTCTGGCCCACTTGGGCACAAGACACTTAGGTCGTGTATAGACATGTCTGAAATTAGAAATAAGCATTTTAAAGCCTCCTTTGTGTACACAGGCTAACACCAGGGCCAGGAGAGGCCTCATGGTCTAGCAAGTCCCCCAGACTCCACGTGAAGAGCTGCATGAATCTGGTGATATGATTTCCATGCCCTTCTGGATTAGATCTGTTCATCAGGAAGCCTTGGAAGATGGGAAACGGTTTGATAACAATTTCTATAAAGGTCACTGTCCTTTTTTGATGACAGAAACCAGCAAAGAGGGACTGTTTGGATGCCTGCACCGTTCCTTGTTCATTACCATCCTGCTCACAATGTGTCAGTGATGGGCACCCAACCCAAGCTGGGCACTGTCCAGCTCCACCTGCAGGGATTCTCTGATGGGTGGTGTGCAGGTTAGCCAAACCGCTCCCCTCCTCTCCTGTTGCAACAACCCCCCTCTCTAGCAGAAGAGACTCAGGCTACCATCCAGACAAAATCAGAGGTAAGCAAGACATCCCAGGAAAGAGCCTACAGGAAACCACAGGCCATACTTCACTGATTCGGATACCCCTAGGGTCACCTCTGCCCCCAACATGTTTAAATCTGAATATTCAAATCAACAGATGGTTCTTCTTGGCTCAAGCTAATTCCACTGGAAGCAAGGGCGTGGCACATGCTGCCACCTCTTTGGAACATTCTTCTTGCCTTGGTCTGCGTGGCATCTTCCTGGCTCGACATTAGGATTTTATTGAACACAAGGCAGCAGCTTAGATCAGCATTGTCAGGTAGGCTGAGACCTGTTGTCAGCCCCTGATCTTGGTTCTTGAATGGATTGTGTTTCGGGTACAGTATGGGGATCAAAGTCCTAAGTAATCAAGGAGAAGGATAATGATGTAATGGCATGTTGCTATGCGAGGAACAAATAATGTGACAAGAACAAGAACTTATGACTCAGGAGGAGGCAGAGCACTGGGCCTCTGGTGTCTTTGTTGTCCTTAAAAGCAGAGAGGAGGTTAGCGGCGATCCCCCTGCTGAACTCCCCCCTAGTATCTCAGGCTCTGAGGCTAACATGGAAAAGCCCAGCAGCCTTGCAGGACACAGAGTACAGCAGTCTTTGCTGCTTTTTGCTCCCTGGAATTTAGGAAATTGGGAATATAACTTCAACCTGGTGTCCGGGAAAGAGTGACTCGGAAACAAAAACTTAAAAGTCGCACACACCTCAGACTAAGCGCGGATTCACTGCCCATGAGAGCGAGCGCTGCCTTTGGGGGGGGGGGGGATGCTTATGGAGGGATGGGCAGCCCTTGGTGAAAACCCTACTCTGTCTGCGGCTGCAGGTCAGGCTAGCGCGAGAGACCTGCAGCTTCGGCAAAGCTGTTCCAGAAACCACGTGGGGCCTTGAGGACTCACGATCTTGTCCGTGGTTTCAAAGCCAGGACAGAGCTGGTTTCTGATTTACTGTGACTCCCAGGCCACTCAAAACTCTTCCCAAGACTCCACCCTCTCATCCTACCAGTGTGTGCACCCCTGCTCAGGTGTGGCTGCCTGGGTCAGAGCTGGATGCTCCATCCAAGCTGGACCAAGCAGCTTTGTCGTCCCACATTTAGGATTAAGTCATTGCATCTCTGCTAGTTGTCCTTGAATCCAGGCAGCCCTTTAGTTGGGAGGGTTCAAGAGTTCAAGGCCAAGGGAGGGCAGAGAGACTCTTCAGGAAAAAAGGTTTGGGAGTGATTTGGGGGGGGACACACAGGTTGTGCTTTCTCAAGATAAAGCCCCTTTAGCTTCAGCTAGCCTAATTTGACTCTTGATCTCTGCAAGCAAACTTATCCTGATCTAAAGTGATTCCCTACATCTGGAATGGGCACCTCTGAGGTACACATGGTGATTTTGGCTGCAGGAGTGATAGTGTTCCATAGGATACAGTTCCAGCCTTTTAAAAACATCTCCACTGATTTCCTCCCTGAGAAATTCCCTCTCTGTTCTTTTGATTATCTTAGTTGGATTAGAACCTTGGTCTTAGCAATCAATATTACTGGACTAGAAATTAATGATGTTAATTTTGCATTTATTTTCAGGGTACTTTTTAGTGGTAAGTGATCTGACTTTGTCATTTTAACCCAGAGAAACCTTGAAAGATATTAAAATGTTGTTTAAAACCACCATATGATTTGTTTCATGGTGGTGGATAATTGGAACACCACTCATGCCGACAGAGGGACACTGATGCAGAGATCCACTTGGGAAAATCTAGAGTGTTAAGGATGAACAGAGGATAGCAAGGCAACCTAGAACCACCGCCTGAGGGAAAATGCTCTGCTCCTAGGACTGGGAATAAAAAGAAAGAAGGGAGAGGAGAATAGAAGGAGAAAAGAAAGAGGGGAGACTGAGAGAAAAAGCGAGAATAGAAAAATGAAAGAAAGAAGAAAGAAAGAAAGAAAGAAAGAAAGAAAGAAAATGAAAGAAAAGAAAAGAAAAGGAAAGGAAAGAAAAGGAAAGGAAAGAAAAGAAAAAAGAAGTCCAAAAACCAGGGCCACCAGCAGAACACAGAGCCATGGTGGAGAACCAGAACCCAGAGGCAACACAGTTATCACAGAAGATAAGAGCCAAGGGAGGGAAATGAGCATGAATGTTTTAATTTCTCTCTTTCCCTTACTGCCCAGTCTCCCATTGGGCTTCCCACATTTTTCTTTCTTGGGGTCTGTGATGGAGGAGTTACTTTTATTTAATAAAGAAACTGCCTTGGCCCATTTATAGGCCAACCCTTAGGTGGGTGGAGTAAACAGACAGATGCTGGGAGAAAAAAGCCGAGTCAGTGAGTCGCCATGATTCTCCCACTCCAGACAGACGCAGGTTAAGATCTTTCCTGGTAAGCCAGCTCGTGGTGCTACACAGAATATTAGAAATGGGTTAGATCAATATGTAAGAGCTAGCCAATAAGAGGTTAAAACTAATGGGCCAGGCAGTGATTAAAAGAATACAGTTTCTGTGTAATTATTTCGGGGCATAAGCTAGCCATGCGGGCGGCTGGGTGCCGGGGACTCAGTCCGCCGCTTGTATTACAACAGGTCTGCTGGTAAGGAGCGTGAGCACCGTCTTTTGCAGAGAGATCAGTACTTTGGGTACAGAGATCAGGGCAAAGGAAGGTGGTGAATCTAAGACCAAGTGGGTTAAGTGGCCAGTATATAGTCAGGTGGCATAAGGAAATCTAAGAATGGCCATGGAACCACTCCTATGTCTTGACTCAGAATAGAGCATAGGGAAGACTTGTGGAATTTTCCAAAGGTACCTAACATCCCTGGTCGCTGGGATGTCTTCATTCTTCCCACATAAAGCTACTCCACTTGCGACTTGTTCTAGTCGCAAGTGACTCGCTTTTCTGGAATATCCAGGGCAAAGGCTTTAGGCAGAGACGGGTGGAGATGGTTGTCTGTGCCATCAGGTAGCTCTCGCCTCTGCTCTCCTGCACCTGCTGTTATTCTTTAGGTCACGCTTTTTAGGGAAAAAACATTGAACTGCTGGTGGCCCCAGGTTTTCATTTATTGGCTGAGCAACCCCAGAACAAAACCCAGCATCATTTTCTCAGGAGTTCCAAATGAAGTTCAAAGCTGAGTTTCATTGTCCTGTCTTGGCTGAGGTATCTATTGCTAAGGACCAGGGGAGGAAACTGGAATGTGGAATGCTCTAGTTGCTTAGACCTGGTTGTGTGTGCGCTCGGATAGAGCCAGGTCATGAAGTGGGGTGGAAGAGTGAGTCAAATTGGAACGGAAATCCAGTTTGTCTAGAGGAAAATAAAGGTATTTTCTCCAAAGAGGAGGTGCTAGGCAGGTGGAATACTAGGTGTGTTTTCTATTGCCCTGGACGCTTTTATACCCAGCCTTAGTCCCCATCTCCCTGTGCTCCCAGTCACGCGCTTTCCAGGGGTCCACATTTTGTCTTATTTATCCCCACATCCAGCAAAGTTCAGCTCTCCGGTGTCGACCTAATAAACACCAGGGAGATGTTTGTGGAGTGGAATTAGTTGTGAACAGCCACACCAGACATTTATTTCAAGGGCACAACTGGCATTTGCCATGATTGAGACTGCCACTATATTTCTTCACTTTCCCTGCGGTGGGTAGAGGAGGCTCTTAGCGGAAGCACTGCTGCAAAGGCAGCCCGCCCACCCTCCCCTATCTCTTCCCCTGCTGCCTGATCTCTTGGGGACCCTAGCCAAGCCAGCTGAGAGCTCATATCCATTTGCTACAAATGAGAAAGCTGGCATTTCCCTCCAGTTGGCCCGAGGCACCGTCTTACCAATTTGAATTGCACATCAGCACCACGTGCTCCCTTAGATGTTTGAGGACGGGGACTCTTCAGTGAGTGCTCATCTTTTGGGTTTTACAAGAGAAAACACATCTGAGAGGCCTTGTGTTGGAATTCGAGAGCCTTCTAGAAAAGTACCTTTAACATCATACCGCAACATTCGGGGTTTTCAATTACTCCACACAAATTAACTTCAGATTCCGTCTTTGCCTGAGCTGCTTCAGCCAGTGGCCTCTAAACCAGCCTCCTACTAGGCAGGACCATTATGGACCTTGTTTATAACGGAGCCATTAAAAATGAAGAGCTGTCACAAATCCCTTATAACGATGTTGGAAACTGCGCCCGCAAAGATTTTTTAATGACTGGATGGTTTTCAAAAAGGCAATGGAACACTTTTAATGAACTATAATGTAATAAATCAATCATACCCCCCTGCCTTGACTTCACTGTCTTCATATTTATTGCAGCTTATACAAAACCATGGCTATTCCTTTCCCACTCCCACCCCCCACGTCCCTGCAGAGTTCAAGGAGACATCTAGGTGCGGCGGATTTATATTTTAAGAGATAACATATTTGCTTTCAGTGTTATTTACCAAACACAGTCTTCAAAGTATCTACCGGAACATGGACTTTTTGCAAATTTTATTTTTGGTTTGTTCCTTCAAGAAGTATTAGGATTTTCTGGTCACGGTCAAGTAAATCTTACTCTACCAATTTAAGAAGGGGGAATTTACCAGCAGGATCTCAGAAATTCACCGAATTGAGGAGTGCTTTGAATTTGGCCAGAAATGGGCAGGAACCAGGATGGCTGTGGAGAGCCAGACAATAGGAATGTAGCAAGTGTCTTGCAGCAGGGCAATGGACAGAATGCTGCTGTTGCCTCTTTCTGATCCTGATACATTTTCTCCTGCTTTCCTCCTCTAGGAAAGACAGCCTGCTTGCTCCCTGGCTGCATGATGGGAGGAGGGTAAGAGGAAGAGGAAACAGGATCTCTGTTTCTCGTGGTGGGAAAGGGGCGTGTGATTTGCTATCCAATATAGATGGCACACAATGGGAGAGGTAATTTCCCATAAGGAAGGCACTGAGCTGTTCAAAAGTGATCTTAATTAAGGGACTGTCAGCTGCTGGAGCAGATATTATGCCCAGTTCTCCTTATTGGCTTCACGTAGGAAACATTTATTTCCCACTTACGTAATAGTCCACTTTGGTTAATTCTAATTAAGAGGCTCATTTTTTTTTTTTTTTTTTTTTTTTTTGGTTTTTCGAGACAGGGTTTCTCTGTGGCTTTGGAGCCTGTCCTGGAACTAGCTCTGTAGACCAGGCTGGTCTCGAGCTCACAGAGATCCACCTGCCTCTGCCTCCCGAGTGCTGGGATTGAAGGCGTGCACCACCATCGCCTGGCAAGAGGCTCATTTTTAAGGACTCTGGAATTCCAGTTCTTTCCACTACAGCTCTATGTGTTAACCCAGAGCTCCCCAAACTCATTCTGTGGGTCTCCCATCCCTGGGAGGTATGTAACGTTCCCCTGGCCTTTTTAGACTGGTGTATCTCTGCTCGCATTCCATCGACTGGTGCTCAGTCATGTGGTCCCAGTGAATTGTCAAGGAGGCTGGGGACTAGAACCTCAGGAGGGAAGATTGTTTCTCACTAACAATACAAGCACGGAAGGAAACATGAACCTCTGGAGATCAGACTAGTCTTCACCACAACAGAGAGAAAGCTGGCGATTGGCGGCTCCCCTCCCTCCCCCTGTCCGGTAATGTTCTGCTGTGGAGTTGTAAGACAATGTTTTGTTCTATTTGACCACAGAGTTTTCCAGCAGAAAAATTCCCTAGTATATGTCTCCGCAACAATTCATTTCTGATCCAAAGTCACCAGTGAGACTGGGAAGGGACGACTGACCCAAATTTGCATCTGGTAAATTTGTAGATTAGAAAGAACAGTGGCTGGTAGTTAGTTCTTCCAGTGCCTAAGAAAATATGCTTTCCATGACACAACCAAACAAGAGGTTCCACACTGACAGTGGTGCCCAAGCCAATCTCCATTCTTCTGCTAAGTCAGCTTGCATTTGAAATACTTCAAACCTTTTCTCGCACCCCTCTCTGCGCAGCCCTTCCTCTGACTCGCTCCCCAATTCAGCTCTCAGATTTGTCTGGCAAGTTCATCCCCCCCCCTCCTCAGAGATGAAAGTTCCCAACAACACCCCCAAGCACTTTCAAGCAAAGATCTTAGTTGTTATGCAAACATAGTTTCATTTTCACAAAAGAGCATTTCGCAGAAAGAAACATAAGTGCATATTTCAAAATGTCATTTAAGAAATGGGGAACAAAACAAAACAATAAAAGCAAGGCGAACCTGCCAGGATAATGCCAAGTTGCCTAAAGAGCGACTTTTCCCCAATGCCATCAAGGTAAGTGAAATAGAATGGCCTCTGACCAAGAACATTCTGACATTTTAAAAGCTGAATGGTGTGTGTGTGTGTGTGTGTGTGTGTGTGTGTGTGTGTGTTCTTACACAGGGACACATAAAATACATATAATATTTAAAGCATATTATAGCATATATATAATATTTAAATTACATCATTTGAACCAATGCATTTTGTTAGGAGATATTTTGGTCAAGATGCGATGCTAGAAACAGAGCAAACCCAAAGTTATGGCTTCAATTCCTTGCTTCAGTGCTGTGGGTCTTTAGCATTACAGCCACATTAAGCACATTAAAGAAGAATAAACTTGAAATATAGTTCTGGGGGCTGCCTTGTCATTTCAGAGAGGGGTGGAGAAGGCCACTGAGCCGGGGGCTGCCAGAAGCCGTATGGCTGCTGCACCTGACCCTGGGTAGAACTGGGTTCTAGTCTTAGCTCTGCTTTTCCGGGACTCAGTTTCCCCTACTACACAAACGAAGAGATTAGAGGAAATGATGTTGGCAGCTCCTTCCAGCTTTGAAATTGCTCCCTGATTCTGATTCCACAGTAACTGGAAAAGTGAGTGCATTCCCCCTCTTCTGATTTGAGTTTCTGTCTGCCACATAAACCGTCTTCTCTGTCCCTCATTTCCTGTTGTTCCTAATTGCTGTATCAATTCACCGGGCCATAGACCTTCACTGAAACCACCACAGGCACAGACTCCTTCATCCTGTTGGGTTTGCTTAGTCCTGCCTGCCTTAGGGAGCTGCGTTCCATCTGCATGAGCTGCCCTGGTCTCTTGCACAGAGAACAGCTGAGCCCACAGAGCGGCAACATGCTACAGGCTCTTCCATATTGGCAGAGAAAGAAGTAGAGGCACCACCGCCACCACCATCCCCACCACCACTACCACCACCACCATCACCACTACCACCATCCCCACCACCACCATCACCATCCCCACCACTACCACCATCCCCACCACTACCACCATCCCCACCACCACCATCATCACCACCACCATCCCCACCACTACCACCACCACCATCACCACTACCACCATCCCCACCACCACCATCACCATCCCCACCACTACCACCATCCCCACCACTACCACCATCCCCACCACCACCATCATCACCACCACCACCCCACCACTACCACCACCACCATCACCATCCCCTACACCATCCCCACTACCACCACCATCACCACTACCATCACCACCACTACCACCATCACCACCATCACAACCACCACCATCACTATCACCATCCCCACCACTACCACCATCACCACCCCCACACCATCCCCACTATCACCACCACATCATCATCATCTACCTAGGACAGCACCATTCTGCTTTCTTGGCCAGGAAATGTCATTAAAGCATGACCTCCATGGCACTTACCTTGATAGATCCCATCCCCATCCCTAGCCAAACTGGACCTGTGGTTAGCACGAACCAGAAATGTGGAGAAATAAATCCAACTCCATTGGCTGAGAATAGACAGGAAGACATTGCAAGTGACCCATTTTTCCTTCTTCACAAGACAGTTCCCAGTACCCCAGAGATAGCCCATATGGCCAAGCAAATGGCTGGGTTTCTTGGGTGGCCTCGGTCAGCTCAGTGGAGGGCTCCTTCCCTTTGTTTTACCATTGTTTTCTCCTCCCCGTTCTTTTTCCTCATTTTTGTCCTTTCTCCTGAAACCCCGGGGTTGCATACCCTAGGTGATCCCCAACGCTCAAGCTGTGTTATTTTCTATGGGACAAGGCTATGCCAACAGTATCCAACATGGTTCTGCTAGTACTAGATACTAGCCCTGGCTTTTAGTGAATGTAGCTTTTTGAGACAGCATCTTGTTATGTAGCTCACACTGGCCTAGAACTCACGATCCTCCTGCATTGGTTCCCCAAATGCTGGAATTACATGTGTGTGCCACCAAACCTAGTCGAGAAATTCTACACCCACAGTACCACTGGACCTGCGTGTGAGTTCGGAAGTGGCGGCTTCCACGTCAACCCGTTCTCCGGTTCTTCAGTCACTCATGTAGAAAGTTCCTGTTTGAAGAATCTCCGTCTTAACTACATCCGCACTGCTTTTACTAAGGTTCCCTCATCAAATGGACACCGGGTCCCCAGCAAAGCCAGCATTGGAATTCATGAGCGTTGAGCGATCACTGTTTCATTTCCAGGATGTTTATTTTGTGTTCAGCCTCTCTTTGCCCTGCCACTCATTCCCCAGGAACAAGAATAATGCACATCTTTCCTTTAAATAAATTTAACTACAAAAATAAGTCAATTAAAATTTAATAAGGACCTTACATAACCAGAGAACACTTAATTAACCTTGGTGTGACTCTGTTAACTGGAGTTTAGAGTGGATTTATGCGAGGTTCTAACGTGGGGTCGATAAAGGATGTGTGGAAATCCTCCATGCTATCTTCAAAACTCTTCTGAAAGTTTAAGAGTACCTCAGTTAAAACATTTTAAAAACACAGTGACTGGATGGGGTGTGCCTTATTCCTAGCACTTGGGAGGTGGAGGCAAAGACAGCCTGATCTCTATAGTGAGGTCCAGAGCAGCCAGAGATATTTGGTGAGACCCTGTCTCAACATCAATATCAGCAACAACACAGAAAGAAACAAACAAGCAGGTAAAGGCATCAGCCGAAAAGCCTATTGGCCTGAGTTTGGTTTATGGAAACCACACGGTAGAAGGAGAGAACCGATTCTCTCGAATTATTTTCTTACGGCTACATGGGTGTGTGTTGCGGAGGGCACACACAAAATAAATTCAACAAAATCATGACGAATCAAATTGGACCTATTATTTTCATGAAAGTGATGTAGGTTTTTTTTTTTCCATTAATAAAGAGCCAGGCATGGTGGCATGGACCTGCAAGCCCAGCACTCATTGAGGCATGATGGTGAGCCTGAGGCTACCCTGGGCTACATACTGAGATTCTGTTTCAGTAATTAAACAATAACAACAATTAGCAAGTAAGATGAGGGTGTGATCAGGACACCTCAGAAATACACACATTGTACGTGGCTGTAGGGATTTGGCCCATTCCAGAAAGGCAGACTGTAATCTGCTGAAATTTGGGCAATGTCTTGGAGCAAAGGCTGTTCTTGGTACTAGAAGGCCAGACAAAGTGTCTCCAACTCAGTTCAAATCTTTGCTCTTTACCAGCCTGTGCCTGACTTCCCCATGGGGCTTCTCTTCTCCTCAGGGCTTCGTCTTTGAGCGGACACATTTTGTCAATGTGTTTTACGTGATACAGAAAGAGATACCCATTTGCTGCGGTTCAACACTGTGGGTCCTGCAAGAAGTAAACACTGAGTGCCTCAGAGCAAATGTGCGTGCCAACTCCCAGTCCCCATGAGCTTCCTCCTCGGAAGTTTCTCTAAGCCGGGCCTGGTTGCTGTTGTGGCCTCAAACTTGCTATCTCTCAGTGACCTTCCAGAATTCTTTCCATTGCTTCTAACCCTCCAAGGAGCAGAACCCACACCGAGGTCTACTCTACATCTAAGACTAAATGACCTTGGCTGCATTTGCTGAGCCCTCTGTGCAAACTGGGACAACTTTGGTCTCCAGGATTTGAAAGGCTCAGCTTTCTTGCTCTGGCAGTGAGGGCCTTCACATACCGAAGAGGCTAGAAAGAATTAAGCCATGTTTCTATAGATTCTTTTGGTGCAACCTCAGCCCTATGCTTTCCTGGATGCCATCTTGAGCTATTCAGGTCACACTGTTTCCTCTTGTCAGGAAGAAGTCATCATCCGACCTCTACAAGCATCACCTGACTTCCTGGAAGAAATAATTTATTATTATTATTATTATTATTATTATTATTATTATTATTATTACTATTACTATTTCAGCATTGCCTCCAAAATGTAAATGTCTTTAAGAGATACTCAGTGTTGGCCTTTAATAATGACTGTTTCTTCCTCAGGAGAACTGTTTGGGGAGAGGAAGGGAAGAAGCAGAATTGTAGGGGTGCGTGCAGAAAGCGATGGGTGCACTGACTAGTTTCATATCAACTTGACACCAGCTAAGAGTCATTTTGGAAGAAAGAACCTCAACTGACTTGATAGCAAAGACTAGAGGAGGGGATCTTAATGTTTTCCTTCTAGTCCTAGGCTTCCCCAGCATAGCGTCTCCAGCATTTCCTAGTAGGGGGCTGGACCCATGCCAATGCTCCAAAGCCTTTAGACTTGGCAGGAACCTTACGTTTGGGTTTTGATTCCTCAGGGAAGGATAGGAAAGAAACTCAGAATAGAAGGAGGAGCTTAGAAAAGGCAGGTCAGCTTCTCTGGAATAGTGGGTGTGGGGATGTCGGCCACCATCACGTGCACTTGAGGAGGATGGGGACAGGGTCTCCCCTCCATGGTTTCTCCGGGGTATCAACAGTTTTCAGCAGGATGGTTCATTATGAGCAGGCCCATTCTGTTTATCCACACTGCTTGCTGAGGCATGGCCTGAATCCCTGGGGGTGTCATGAGGACTGGATCCTGATGCAGACCACATGGCCCTTCAGGGCTCTCAAGCCATTAGACCCCTCCCTGGACTGCAGGTTCTAGGGGGAGGTTGGTTGTGGGGACCGCCGCCGGTTGTCGTGTCGCTGTGGTGAGGTTGTCCACTGCCTTCATTTTTCAAAGAAAGGGCAGAATTTGGTTTCAGTCCTGAATGTGCTGGGTGAGAAACCCAGAGGTCACTTTCTTTCTTTGGAGCACTCTCTCACTCTCTTAAATAAAGAGAAAGGCTATATTTTTCCATGGATTAAGTCCAACACAGAGAAAACTGCCAGCGTGAAAACAATAGAATTTATCTCCACTGATATAGCTTGACACAGGGACAAGTGCCTGAATTGTTACCATAGCAATAAATGTGTCGGACTTATGCATGCGTTTTCTGCTATAGGATTTTGATTAATGGCATTGACTGGGGAGAAGGTGTGAAGGGGAGAGGCGAGCAGAGGGCTGGAGGAGAGAGAGCCAGCTGCCCAGGACTTGCTGCGGTCCGAGATGGAGGGGGTCAAGTGTGGTTGGCTGGAAACCAGCTAAGCTGAGCTAGAATCTCTTTGCAGGCAGCCGCAGCATCTGCATGTTGGCCGCAAGGCCTTCGGTTCCTTGTGGTGGTTTAGGCTGTAAGATGCTGAGGCCAGAGCTTGGCTGGGGCCACGCCCAATGAAAGCTCACATCCATCGGGTTCTTTCTAAGCAAAGACACTGATCTAAAGATTTTATGTGCCTCACTGTATTTAACGCTTAGACAGAGTTGGGTATTACTACTCTTCTGAAAAGGGAGCTGAGATACAGAGAAGGCAATTAATTTGCAAAATGTCCCACAGCTTGTGGGTCATGGGAGCAGCACTCAGAACCAGGCTGCCTGGTTCCAGAAACTGTATCCATCTACTTGTGCTGGCTACTTCTATGTCAATTTGACCTCCTTTCAGAGTCATCTGAAAGGAGGGAGCCTCAATTAAGAAAATACATCCTTAAGATTCGACTGTGCAGCCTTTTCTTAATTAGTGACTGATGGGCATGGGCAGCCCATCACCTGGTGCTCCTGCGTTCTACAAGAAAGCAGGCTGAGCAAGGCCTGATGAGATCCAGTAAGCAGCACCCCTCCATGGCCTCTGCATCAGCTCTTGCCTCCAGGTTCCTGTCTTGACTTCCCTCAGCAATGAACTACAATGTGGAAGTCTAAGCTCAATTAACCCCCGCCCCCCGCCCCAACTTGCTTTGGTCACCATGCTTCATTGCAGCAACGGTAACTCCAGCTGGACACCACTGTATGGTGTTTGCTCTGTGAACAAGTCCTGACCTCCTAACCTTGTCCATTAAGGCAGCAATGAGTGCTGGGTAGGAGAGGAATGGAACAGCCCTTCATGTGTCCCAGGAGGTAGCATGTGCTAGCCCTTCATGTGTCCCAAGATGTAATGTGTGCTAGTCCATTGTTGAGGACTGTGGACCCGCAGACCCTGGATTTCCTGTGACCCCCTGCCCACTGGAGTAGACAACTTGTTTTCCTATGCTTTCCTATGCTTGTAGCTGCTCTGAGCAAGAGAGCCCCAGGAATTCCTGATGGCAGGGGAGTGGTTTCTGGTGGGCTTGTAGCTGAAAGATCCCGAGAGCTAAGACATGGTCATTAGTCAAAGAGACCCTATATAAGCTGCTCTGGAACACAATAAAGACAGCATTCTTGAAGTATTCTTGGTTGTGTGTGTCTGTGTTTCAATCTCCAGCCCCTTGCCCAACTTGCGAACAGTAGTGCACAGCACATAGAGCAAGCGTTGCATTACAGCCTGTCATGTGTACCAGTAGGCAATGTGGGCTAGCCCTTCATGTGTACGAGGAGGTAGCGTGTGCTAGCCCCTCATGCACAGCAGGAGGCAGAGGTGAGAGACTGCTGGCAGTCAGGCCTGTGTGCTAGGAAGGCCTGACTCAAGGCTCAGTGATCTTGGTGTGACCCTGGGATGCTCACTTAACCTCTCTAGACCCCCATCTCCTTATCTGTGAAGGGGTACACACTGGAACCCCTTGCCTGAGGTTAGGGATATTGAAAACACAGTCAACACTAAGGAGGAGAAGCACACACCGAGTCCTCAAATTAAGGTTGGTTCGACAGGCTTGAAGACATACGCTTTTAAACCCAGCACACAGGAGGCAGAGGCAGGAAGATCTCTGAGTTGGATGCCAACCTAGTCTACACAGTGACTTCCAGGATAGCCTGGGCTACACAGAGAAACACTGTCTTCAAAAACAAACCCCAAAACAAGCAAAACAAACACCCAAAAGATGAGTTTGGTTCTCTTCTTCCCTCCCCCTCACAGTGCTGAGCACAGACGCCAAGGCCTGACACCTGAGCCAAGAGCCCCACCCCTGACCTGCACCCCAACCCAAGCTAAGTTTTTGAAACACTGGCATTTGTTTGCCTAGTATTCAAAACTGCCTTCTGGTTCACACACAAGGCTGGTTTAGCTCAGACAGCTGCTCTTTGACTTTTGGCTTCCGCTCCTTTTAGTCTCCCTTCTGTGAATCCTTCGTGCGGGTCAGCTGATCTCTTGGGTAGCCCACCATTTTTCTGCTCTACATTCTCCTTTGAGATGAGGTTGAAATTTGCCATTTTTCTTCTTCACTTACTTGGTAGTTTTCTTCATTGTACATTCGATTGCTCACTCCCTGGGAATGACACCTAATTTTATTTTATTTCTTTATGACTAGCCTGGCTTCATAGATCCAATGCTGAAATATTTTTAAAATCACCACACAGAATTTTTTTTTCAACTTTTATTTTTTTTTTTCCATTTTTAGCATGAGAAAGTCTGGTTTTCCACTGTGTCCCTGTGTTCTGGATGACAGGGTCATTGATCTGCATCCACTCACTCACACACTCGCTCACTCCGCTGCTCACTCTGTTGCTGTTACTCATTTACTGACCGTCTGTTACCATCACTGATGGATCCAGATGGCCATGAGCAATCTAAAGGAAAATACAGCTAAGTGACGGGGGTCATAGGAGCTTCACCAAGGGATCACGTTGACTTCTTTGCCAAGACAATGCTGAGTCGGTGCCTGAAGAAAGTCAGGAGTGGGAGATGGAGCAGGGGAGGTGGGGGCAGATATGCGGGGATGCCTCCTCAGCAGAAGACACCGGTGCAAAGGCCCTGCCCCCGTTTGCTGTAGTAAATCTGTCACTGTGGAAGTCAGTTTGAGTGGGGAACCCTAGGAAGACACCCGTTCTCCGGGAATGTCTTTCATCCTCAGGACCTGATTCTGTGAGAATTTGATCTAATTCCTAGAAAGAATGTGATTTCTTGGAAGGGGAATTTTAGATGACCCATGATAGGCTTCTGTTTACACTGCAACAGAAGTCCTTTGAGTTTGGGCATGGAGAGGCCCCTGGTGTGATTCAGGGATGCAGGAGCACACTGGTGTATGATATAACCATCTCACTGTAGTTGGCTCCAGGAGACCAGCCATGGCCAAACAAAGCCTGGCATCCAATCCTGTGGCATTCAGTGCTCTCCAATCAGGGTGATCTCTCCTGAGCAGACTAGACAGGACTCCAGTGCTCTCTGTGCTCCCTGACAGTCAAGTTACAGTGGCACCTGGGTCAAACCTTCTGACAGTCCTTGGCGATGATTCCCCATAATGTGCATATAAGTTGATGTTATATATAATGTGTGTGTGAATAATACTAGGTTGAACTACTTGAAGCTATATGTAACTGCTATAGGCAAGCTTTTAGTCTAAAAATGGCAATTTGACGCAGCTCAGTGCAGTACTTTGAATTAAATAAAAGGCAGTGCAGCATACCTTTGCTGGGATGTCTTTTGCTTTGGAAATGTTTTGGGGGTTGGCTATGAACATATAAACCCTAGCGTACCCTCAACATTTTGTGTATTAGATTTCTTAAAGTGAAACCCTCTTGTGTTCTTCAGTGGGCTGAGGTATGTATGGCGGCACACTTTCCAGCCCTTATCTAATGTGTTTTCAGCCACAGAGACTATGAGGCAGCTGAATATGGGCAGAGGAGCCCCTCTAGACTCACGGGAGGGATATCCTTCTCCAAGCTGCTTTGGACTCACAGTGCCTCCATCAGGATGATGCACATACCCCCAACCCCTGACACCAGGCTTGGTCATGTGACATGCTTAACCCAGTGTAAATGGAGACTGCTTTTTCATTTTCCAGCCCGAATAATCACACAGAAACTATATTAGTTACAACACTGTTTGGCTGATGGCTCAGGCGTATTTCTAGCTAGCTCTTGTATCTTAAATTAACCCATTTCTATTAATCCGTGTATCACCACGAGGTTGTGACTGTCGGGTTCCAGCCCCAACATAAATTGTCTCTTGGACCAATGTGGAGGTGTGGGAATAATTGGGACACAATTCAAATGGTAATATCAGGAGGGAGTACCAGGGTTCATTCGAGTCCAGAAGAGAACCTATGTTTATTATCTAAATAGCTTTTATATCAAAAGGTAAACTGAGGAGGAAGTTCATTAGCACGACTATGGCTGCTCTGTCATGTAGCCTGGATTAACGCCTCTTCCATAATTACATAATAATCTCCATAATTACAAAGAAAGGAGCTGAATGATATTAGCATACCCTGATTCTTTTAGGACGGCGACATCCTGTCTGGAAGGCTATGTGACCACCTTCTGTGTGGCCAGGTTTGAGCTGGCCTATAAATTTGGCCGCCATACAATGTAGGGCCTGTATAATATTGCCCCACAGTGACTTACGAGTAAGGTTCTGCCGTCTCTCTCCTTTATCAACTACATGGCATCTGCCTGACTCTGCCTTCTTTCTCCCTGCATTCAGTTTAGTTTTCCTGCCTAGCTCTGTTCTGCCCTGCCATAAGCCAAAACAACTTCTTTATTAACCAAAAGTTAAAAAAAAATCACAGCATACAGAGGGGAATTTCACATCAACCCAGTGCAATGTGGTCTTTGAAACCCACGGCAAATGCTTGGGCAGTTCCCAGTATCCTCTCTCGTATGTGTATCCTAACCTTGAATCTTTCATTCTGTTTGTCTAACATGGAGTGCTGCTGAAGCCAGGAATTTAGAAAAGAACCATTGGTGGAAGATGCTTTAAGTGGGGGAGGGACTAGCAGAGTATTAGTAAAAGTAAAATGAAGAGGAGTAGACCATGGGGAGAGGGATGTGGCGAAATGAGGGCAC
Source organism: Chionomys nivalis (assembly GCF_950005125.1). NCBI lineage: Eukaryota > Metazoa > Chordata > Mammalia > Rodentia > Cricetidae > Chionomys > Chionomys nivalis. The sequence continues at coordinate 35,585,215 of NC_080106.1, forward strand.
CGGGAAAAGGATGCTTAAGATACTGTGTGTTTTGATCATATGACATAGAGGAAGTCAGTCTTCAACTCACCAGAAAATTTGCTCCTAGCTGGCTAGCTAGAGGAGGTTATGAAGGTTGCTAGGAGGAAAAGACATTAATGATCTCACGTAGCCCTGGAACCTGCCTACTACAATATCAACCTACCAGCCAAGGCAACCCAATGAAGCTATAGTGGCATGATGATTATGGGGTAACCAATTGTTTTGTAATGGATATAAGATCTGCTCCACAGGAGAGATTTCATGTCTGGTGCTGTATACCTGATCAAAAACCTGTACCTGGAAGATCATAGGACCAAGGAGGGAATCTACCATTGCTGTTTTGCTAAATGGTCACATTGTCAAACTCCACCCTAAATATGTATGTTCATACCCATAGATTTGTACTGCTCTCAATATTAGTCAGAGAAGCGTCTTTATGTAGTGGGATGATAAATGCAAAGACGCATAAGTAACCACGGGTTAAACGGGACATCTACATCAAGCTCCTCGCCTCCTCCCCAAGTCTCAGAGAACAATAGGAAAAATGTGCCAGAAAGAACATAAGAGCTGGGGGATGGAGAGGAGTGCTGAGAAACTCTGCTGTTTGCATATGACATGGCTGCTGCTCTCATGAGTAAGCAGTGTTGTGGTTACGTGTACAAGATACACTCAAAATTCCAGCATGGATGGGGAAGGGGCTCACGAGGCTCCACCTCTAGCTGAGAACTATTGGCAGTTGACAAGTGCCAAGGAAAGGAGGGTAACATTTCTGTGGGGGAGGAGTAGACGTTGATAGGCTTGCCCAGACTCCAGTGAATGACCCCACATATGTGAATGGGCATCACTCACTGTACTTAGTGGGTTATTTTTACAAAATGACATGAATTTGAGAAAGGGATATATTGGTAGGGTCTGAAGGAGAGCTGGATTGGAAAGCAGGGTGCATATCATCAAAGTATATTGCATACTTATTATAAAAAGTCACTGCTCATCAGTGTGGCTGAGTCCCCTACAAGACCTAGACCTGAGATTGAGGAGAACCTCGGTTTTGCTGTTGAGATACACAAAATGGCTGAGAAATAACGTTTCAGAAACCCAAGTGTTGGGACTGTTTGCTAGGTGTAGCTCATCTAGCCAAAGCTGACTGCTCAATTTGTCAGCATTAGATACCGTGTTGGAAAATAACTTTCTCAGATACTTACCTGGAAGAGTATTACTTGATGCTAGCACTCCATGGAGGGTGTTTTGGGTTAAAATAATTGATGAGATAGAGCTCACTTTCTAGAAATAACGTGACCTTCAGGAGAATGCACCCAAACCATAGATGCTTTGCGAAAACAAAAGCTAAAATCAGAGAGGTTTAGAGTTCAAATAAGCCTACAGACAGTGAGATGCAGCTGAGCAGGTTTCTTACCAGTAAGACTGCAAGGGCCTTTACCACACTGAGGTGCCTTGAAGACAGGAAGATTGTTCCCATTCTCCTGAAAATTCCCTGTTCTCTCCTGTGGTGCTAGGCATTGTCCCTAGAGTCTCCAACATGCCAGGCAAGTGTTCTACCACTGAGCAACATCTTGGACCACAAGCCAAAGCAAAGCAAACTTTCAGAACATTTTGTAAACTCCATGTTTGGGGGAAGCAGCAGAAGCAGTTACCTTTAGGTCAGCATACTTCTGCCTGTTTCTCTTGTACTCCTGCTTCTTTTGGTCTCTACCTTCCCAGCATTTGTTTGCCTTTCTCTCCTCTGTCCTCCTGCCCTTCTGCACTCCACTCCCTCCCAACTCTACCCTGCCCTCCCACCTCTCCATGTCCTTTCCCCTCCCTCCTCTCCATCCCCCTATAATTCTCCCTAGTCCCCTGCTCAGTCTCTGGGCTCCCTCCCTCCCTCCCTCCCTCCCCCCCTCCCTCCCTCCCTCCCTCCCCCCCTCCCTCCCTCCCCCCCCTCCCTCCCTCCCCCCCCCCCTCCCTCCCTCCCTCCCCCCTCCCTCCCTCCCTCCCTCCGTTCCTCCCTCTCTCCTTTCGTTCTCTCCTTTCTTTCTTTCTTTCTTTCTTTCTTTCTTTCTTTCTTTCTTTCTTTCTTTCTGAAACCAGTCAGTTTTCTTAGTAGGGATCATTCTACTTGGTTGTCAAGTATTGTCCTCGATGGGGAAGCCAGTGATGGTGCTCCCGGCCCCTCCCAGGTGAGGTGTTCATTGGAAAGTGATGGGCTTTAACACGGCATCAGCCTCCTTAAGGGGAGATCCTTTGTTCTAGACTCAGACAAAGCAACACAGTCGGCCTTAAAAGAAAAAAAAAAAGCTGTTTCATTTTATATTGGAAAAATACAATGTGACATCTGGAGAATAAATTGTTCAGTCAGCCAGAAATACGCCTTGTAAAAATTGCTTAGGTTTCTGTAACAAGATTATTTACTGAGAGTGTTCACCTATAATACAGCACACTTTTGAAATGGACCTTTTATGAAACACATCAAGAACTGCAGAATGCATTCAGTGCGTTAATCTACAGCTCTGCACACTTTACCACACTCAGAACAGATCTCAAAACTCAGACCATCTAATGAGATAGAAAAAAGTTCCTTATGGTCTGTCTCTATTCCAGTCATGTTCTCTACTGGACCCTTGGGATATTGAACATAATACAGTGGGTTTTTCAATACACACACATACACACATACATACAGACATACATACACACACATACACAAAGACAGACACACATACATACATACAGATACACACAGACACACACACAGATACACATACAGTAACACATATACATACATTCATACAGATACACATGCACACATACACACAGACAGACACACATACATATACACACATATACACACACATACACACATACAGATACATTCACAGTCACACACACATACACGACACACACAGACACACACACACAGACACACACACACACATATATACATACACACATATAGACACACACACACTCTCTCACATGCTATGACACACTCTTACAAACAAAATACGTGACTCTTTGCATGTGTGTTCCATTCACAATTCAGCAGGCCTCTATCTCGGCAGCTTACGTGCAGGGCAGAGACTAGCTATTTTAGATACCAGAACTTTATAAATATTTAAAGACTTTGATTTAATCCAAATGAGAGCCCTCTCAGGTTCTGTCAGCTACACATGGCTCCCCTTCTGAGCACGGGGTGACAGTTTGCATGACCTTCTCCTAGCAGTTTGAGGGAGGGCCTCGGTGGGAAGCTGGCAGCTGGGCCTGGGCTTGAGGTGGCTGAAGCAGGCGGATGGAGAAGTGGTTCAGGTGGAGGAGGCAGGGAAACACACCTTCTCTTCTGACCTGGGCTTTTCTTTGCTCTTCTGAGGCTAGTGGTGGAGCCAGCAGCTGGGCAGCTCAGAACAGGTGTTCACACCTGGCTGCCTCAGGAACAGATCAGCTGGTTCAATGTTCTGGAAGAGTTAGGGGCCCTGAGGAGTGACCAGCAGGTCCAGACTCCACTCAGATTTTATTTTGTCCCAATGACGTTAGTTTCTAGGAGAGCCAAGAACATAATAGAAGCTAGTATGGGGGTTCCACAAAGAGGTATAAGACCCACCTCCAAATCCTCTTCTCAGCACCAAAGGTCAATTTGTTTCGTAGTCTCTGCTTGGCATCCTCTCAGGAGTCCCAACAATTCAGGTTGTTATAGAGCCTCACTAGGGATGGCAATGTCCCCCTTGCCTGTGTTATTGGCTTGGCACTGGAAGGTCTGCCCTCTGCGGGTTTCTTTTGACTGGACCTTAGCATTTTCTGTTTCGTTTCTCTGAGTCTCACTCTCTGGATAACTTCCACCCTCCTTCAGAAAGTTTCTCACTTTGGGTTCCACTTCTTTCACTAGACCTCTCAGCCTTCACTCCTCACGGTCCAAACCCAGGCACTTGCCTTCCATGAAGCCTACTCTGGGCCTCTGGCTCATACTGCCGTTTCCTTCCTCATGCAATTTATTGGGTTGCCGGTTTAAAAACTCGTGGGCAATGACCTTGACTTGTTTCTTACCATGTGTGATCCCTACTGGATAGTACTAAGTGGAGGCACAGGGGATAGACAGAGCGGAGTGCAATGCGTAATCACACTAGAATTCTAGTGCTCCCTTTCACAACGCCATCTTTACTCAGATGATGGCAAGCATCATTTTGAGCATTTATTTCCTTACTTGATAAATGGACCTGCTATCCGCATTGCTTGTCTCTCAAGACAGTTCTTGTTAGCATTAAATAAAAACTATTTCATAAACCGAAAATTCTGGAATATCTATAGAACATTTTAAAAACGCTGTTTTTCTTGCTGTTATATTTAATCTATGCTCCCAAGGTGGCTACAAAGGAGCTGAGCATAGAGCAGGCAACCCACGAATACGGTTATTGAATACGGGGGTCTATCATTCTTGCCTGCAAGTGGCCCTCTCAGGTCTCAGGTTGCAGAAAGACTACTAGCCAAGTACTGAGCAAGCCCCAGGAATGATAAAGATACAGCCTGCCTATTCTTTCCCTGAGGTCTCAGGAACTGGGCTTGCTAAAAGCCTGCTCTGCAGAATTTGTTATGAAGGGCTCTCCGGGATGATTCTGGATGGGGTACATTAGTAAAATCCATGATGTGGCCTCGCCACCATCACCCTATTCTTCCTTTCAGGAACAGAGCATACTAATTAATTAGAAGCCCCGTTTGATAAGCCAGAGGTCATGGGGTTCCTTCCTGTAAAAATTCCCTGTCAGTGCAGAGGAGAAAGTGGGGAACCTCCAAGACCTTGATGGGGGTCCATTTGGTTAGGAGACCAGTTGGCTTGCCCCTGGCTTTTGTATTTCTCCATCAAGTGTTTCACTTGTAATTCTGAAGGAGGCAATGGTTTCCTGGGGACAGAAGGGCTCTCTTTCCTTTGTGTTGCTGGTGGCCTACAGAATCTGGTTAAAGGTTCTTATTCTGGCTCTGAGGCTCAGGGCCACTCTGATGCTTGAAAAGCCACCTTTAGGCAGAGGCTGAACTGCATGCTAGGTCTGGATAGGGCTGACTGTTGAAGCCAAGAGACAGTGCAGCATGCTGGGGCATGTCTGCAATGGTAGCACTTGGGAGACAGACACAGGAAGACCCTAAGTTTGTGGGCAGCCTGGGTTACACAGTAAGCCCCATCTTAAAAAAATAATAAGGGAAAAATGAAAAACAAATAGCATGTGGATTCTTTTCTTCATTCTTTCCTGTGAGGTTGGGAATCACCATCTCATCGAATTCAATGAAATACGGTAAGTACCAATCTGGAATGAAAAATAGATTGAGATTGACAATTCTGAAGACATTGTGGGTTCTGTACCATGGCTGAAGTGGGTTCTGTACCATGGCTGAAGTGATGCTGCCTTTTTTCCATTGTTCCAATGATATGGCACAAATCTAAATTCCACACGGTTTTGGAGGAACCTTCCGTCTTAACAGTGAGGACTCCACACATGGCTTTTATCTGATTCTCTTGAAGTGCACATGGAAGACAGGGTAACATGGATCTCACTCATTGGTCAAATGTCTCTTTAAAGGCATTTGAAAGATATTTACATGGTATGAAAATACAAGGGGAATATGGGGGTTGAAGGCTTTAGGGAGGGCTGGGTGCTGGGCAGTGAGGGCAAGGAGGGAGTGGAGGGACTGTCAATGAGAACTTACCAGGTAGGAAAGCCGTGAGAAAACATGCTCCTTCGGGCACAGAGATACCCGTGATAAAAGTTTCGGGATTCAGTGAAGGAGAAACAGAGACAGGATGAAGGCCTTTCTCAGGAGACACTGTTTGTGGAGATAGATGGTGGCATAGATCCAGTGGCAGCAGCGGACTGATCGCCACGCTGCCACACACCTGAAAGTGAAGTTCATTACAGACCAAGGAAGAAGGGATCGGCGTGGGACAGAGGATTAATAAAGCTTCTTAAAGGAGGAAAACACTCTAATGAGGGCTCTCCATTGTGATTCAACCTAATCTTTAGCCACTACACTTTAGCCACAACTTCAGCACTGATTTGATCAAAGAGGCCGTGGTTAGTTAGGTATCAGACACACCCTTTAGGAGAAAGTGCCCTAAAAATGGAGTGCCTTCAGGCTGTTCAGATAAAAGGATGTGTTTTAACTGTTCAAGAACCTGATTTTTTTTCCCAATATCTTATCTTCTTGGTCTTCATTCAAAACAATAAAAAGGGGGGGGGGATTTATACAAAGATGCAAATATCCTATAGAACCCAAGGAGAGGAATCATTTGGGATGGGGCCTGGTGAGATTTCCTCATCCACACTGGCTTGCCAACTGGTGTTGCCATTGTGCGTGTGTTAGTTATGTTACCACGTTATTGAGATTTCATGGGTACAGTTTCCCAACATAAGCAGAAGACATCATATCACAGCACGTGTACTGGCCTCCTAGCTCTTATTATATTTCTTCCCTCTTTTCCTCAATGTTCCCTAAACCGTAGGTATATGGGTTGTGTTGTAGATGTATTAGTTGAGTCTGGGCACCCCATGGTTGGTATCTTGACCAATCATGGATCTCTGCAAGAGTCTCCACCTGCGGCAAAAAAGAAGCTTCTATGGTGAGGGGTGAGAGCTACAGTTATCTACAGATTTCACTTCTGGCAAGGAGAACCTGTTTAGCTTAGACCAGGGGTCTCCTTGGTCTCAGCAAGTTTGTCTGTGAAACAGAGTGAAAAACATACCTGCTAATGTGGCCCGTTCCTTGTGGGCAGAAAGGGAGTTCTTCAAACAGGAGACTGGGCAGATCTCACATATATATACTCATTCCATCTCTCAAGAATAGATGCTATTTCCTTTCTTTGGCATCTACAGGTGAATTCTAAAAGATTAATTTAGGAAAGCGTAGACTACAGAAACCAAATAAACTTGAGCAAACCATTACTGATCTGTAGATGACAAATCAACCAACAGACAGACAGACAGCTGTATGAGCCTCCATGAGCTCAAGCTGTGGCCACGTCAAGGTTTTTTTTTTTTAAGTTCCTACTGTTTGCACAAATCTGTCTTACTTGATTCCCATGACTTCCTTCTCCACCAGGCTTATTAGTCTGCCTTAGAGACGTAGATTGGATACATGGATGTTCTCAGGGGCTCTCCACCCAATAACCCAAAGTCTGACACTGATCATGAATCTGGCAAACTCCAACTTCTGCCAACATCTGGATTCCCAACCATCCTCGTTCTTTAACTGGGACTTTATGCCCCAGGCATTTAGAACTACTTCTCTTCTATGCAACAGGGTCTGGTGTTTGTGCCTCTGTGCTGCTGGGCACACTGTTCTCTTGTTCTAGAGAAAGTCCTTCTGCTCACTGCGGTCTGCTTCCCTGTGAAAGCCTGGCTCCTGCATAGCCCTATCCAGGAAGCATTCCCTTAGAACAACATGTCCTTGCATGCACCCGCGTGTGTACACAGTCACACCCCCTCTAGAACGGTTCAAAGAAGTGACGTAGCTGAACACACACACGCTGAGGCTCGATGCCATCTGAGAAGGATTAGTTGTTTTTATTCGTTTACAAATTATCCTCACCACTAGACAAGAAAACGTCCTCCTAAGGTGACTGCTATTTTATTTATTTTATCTCCCTGAAGCACGTACCATTGCATTTTTTTTTAAATGGCATAGCTTGGAAATTAAGCATAAGAACTCTGGTGTTGGTTAGACTGACTGGCCAGGATTCAAATATTAGTCCTTCCCATTCTCGATGGGGAGTCTGGGCAAGCCACCTGCCCCTCTCTAAGTCCCAGTGTTCTTGCCTAGCAAACGATGACGAGCAGCTGGCACTGTAATGCATGCATTGGCTTTACAAGGTTGCCTGTGTAAGGTACTCAGTCTTGACAAATATTGACGGATACTGTTATTGAAACCTTCTGATAATTTTGTAAGACCATGCTATTCCAATAACCAAAAACCTCTCACATGCTTTGTGAGGTCTTTATGCACCAAAGTGTTGGTGGGGAGGAAGATTGTGGTTAATTAATTAAATTTCAGTTCTTTTTTTTTTTTAAAAAAAAGATTTTATTAGATTTTCTTCCTCAGTAAAGATGAGAATACCGCAAGAAGATGAGTCTTTTTTTGTTTTGTTTTGTTTTTAGAGATAGGGTTTCTCTGTGTAACAGCCCTAGCTGTCCTGAAACTACCACTGTAGACTAGGCTGGCCTTGAACTCACAGAGATCCTTTTTTGCCTCTGCCTCCCAAGTGCTGGGTTTAAAGACATGCGCCACCACCACCCAGCAAGAAGATGAGTCTTGACTTCATACCCAGAACTTCCCTTGGACAGTCCTGAGACTGTTAGGAGGAAATGCCCTCCTGGAGTGAAGCATCCTTCTCTCTGCTTGTGTCTCAGGCTTACTTTGCGCTCACCCTGGAGATGGTTCATCTCAGTCCCGTATCCACGCAATGCTTAGTTGAGTTCTAGGACACCAACACTCTCAAGCAGAGCTTCAGAATAATCTCTAGTCTGAAAGAATAGAGTTTAGGAAGGTACCCCCCCACACACACACAAACATGTACGCACACTCATGCATGCACATGCATCTGTGTTCCTGGTCTTTCTCTCCCCTCTTCCTTCTTGCCTCCTCCGTGGGAAGTACAGGACTTTTAGATTAGTAAGATTTACTTATTTTGCCAAGTCTGCTGTGACAGCTCTCCGGATTGTATCAGGGGCTGTTTTCTAAGCACACTCATCCCCTAAAGGACCAAAGCCTAGAGCCTCCCATACCACAACTTCTCTACTGCTCCTCAATACATTTGCTCATCTTTTCCTCTTCTATTCCCGCACCCCCGCAGTTTGTTCCTTTTGGAAGAGATTGTTCCTCTTGGTCATCTTCTGGCCTCAGCTCTAGGTGACAGATACATTCTAGTTCCACCAGCCAAGCCCCTAGGGCTGTGTTCCTCATGCATGATCACTGCTGTGTGGGCAGGCACATGACCAGAGGGCTTCTGGCCTCAGAACACAATGCCTCTCCCTTAACGCCGTAGAGTTTGGACGGTGCTGTGCCATCCAGAGAAGCTTGCATTGCAGAATCACTGCTTTTGGCCCCAGCTGAGAGACTCCTAGAGCCCTTCATTCTGAAATCGTGACTGCTGTTCTCTAACAGTCTTCTCCAGGAAGGAAATTTAAAACCACAACCAGAAGAAAATAAAAAGAAATGGCCTCATCGCCATGTCATGGTTGATTGTACTGAGAATACAATGGAATCTGGCATGATGCAAATGTCTTATTGAAAACTGTGGCCACTTCTTCAAATATTAACGTTAGGATTAAATAGATAATGTCTCCTGCCAAAAACAAATGCTAGGTGTGGGACCAAAGGAACCTGATTGTGACATTCATTAGGATAATTAAAAAAATATATATTTCAATATGAACAAAATGAGAGTGTATATATACATATATGTGCAATCTATCTTTATATATCTATATCTACACACACATGAGAGAGAGAGAGAGAGAGAGAGAGAGAGAGAGAGAGAGAGAGAGAGAGAGAGAGAGGAGGGTCTGGGCCTAAAGCCAGTCACATTGGAGACATTATCCAGAAGAATGTCAAACCTTTAGTGGAGTCAATTTAGTACAAGATTAGAATCTCTTGACTCACCAGAGACAGTGTTAAAAGGTTGGGAACAGAGCTGCTAAAATCATGCTCTTATAGCAAAATCAGATTCTGAACTGCCTTACAGGCTCTCAGTTTATTAAATCCATCCCATGCTGGTAGTTTTGGGTCCCAGCTACTAGTGTTTAGGAAGCCACTGATTCAAGGCATTGACTTCACTCAGCCCTGCTTCCCTACTCTCATCCCAGCCCTTGGCCCCAACTTAGGTCAAGACCAGCTGATTGGAGGACAGGAGGAAGAAGTGAAGTTTCAGCTGGGGTGGGCTTTATGTGCCTTTACTATGCTATGCTACAGGAGGAAAATTCACTGCCTGATACACTCTAGCCAATGCCATTAGCAAAGAAATCAGCCAAGAACAACTGCTGAGCCCTTACTGTGTAATAGACATATTAATGGATAGGGGTTGGCCAGCTATGGCCCCTAGACCAAGTCCATTGCATTATCTGTTTTCATATAGCCTATAAGCTTGGAGAGCCGGGCGGTGGTGGCGCACGCCTTTAATCCCAGCACTCGGGAGGCAGAGGCAGGCGGATCTCTGTGAGTTCGAGACCAGCCTGGTCTACAAGAGCTAGTTCCAGGACAGGCTCCAAAACCACAGAGAAACCCTGTCTCGAAAAACCAAAAAAAAAAAAAAAAGAAAAAAAAAAAAGAAACCAAGCTTGGAGAGATTTTCACATTTTAAAGTGTTTTTTCTTTTTTAAAAATGGGAAGGGAGACAAGGGAACATGTCACAATTCATGAAGTTATATGAAAATCAAGTTACAATGTCCATGAGTAAGATTCTATTGTAAAAGATCATTTCCTTCCATCCATCCATTCATCTATCCATCCATCCATCCATCCATCCATCCATCCATCCATCCATCCATCTATCCATCCATTCATCTATCCATTCATTTAGTTGGTCTTGGTGCAGTTCTGTCTACATACATTTATGGGTTATTATGGTATACTTAAGCAATTGCATCAGAAATCACCTGACCCACAAAGCTAAAATCTTTACTGTCTGACCCTTTCTAGGAAAAGTTTGACAACATCTCTTCAGATGTATGTCTTCCTTAAGAATCAGCTCTGTGGGGCAGGCATTGGTTGTGGCACCCATGTTGTTGCAGGTAAAGAGGAAGTGAGGTGGGAGAGAGTTATTACTGTACTAAAAGCATTTTGTTGAGTTTCCTGCTTGAAAAGTCAGTTTAAATGAGACTGTTTCCAGAGGAGGCATCTCTTTAGGTGCTGGAGAATAATAAGTAATAGCCTGATGGTTACTGAAGTTTTGTTTAAGATGGAAGCCACTCATGTCTGACCACCCCTATCTGCTTCAGTGAACCATGCTGCCTTCTTGCTCTTTATAGTTAAGCCATTGGACCTTTCAGGTTTTTGAACAGGAAGTTCTCTCTGCCTGGGCCACTTTCCTATAGTCTTCATATGCTCCTATTTCATTTCAAAGATGAGATAGTCTTAGGAAGGAAAGGCTCTGCTTTCTCAGAGATGTCCAAATAGCAATGGCTACTCGTCTGTCTTTGAAAGAATGGATAGTTGAAGATTAGTATGCAACTTCACAACATAGCTTTTTTCTTGGGGTCCAAAAACATTATTATCTCATTTGAATTCCAAATAAACAGAAATAGGAAGAGAAGATAAACAACCTTCCCCCTTTCCTCAAAAACTATGGAATAAGATTTATTCAAGTGACCATACCTAGCTGCAAGGGAGTCTTGAAGAGATGGGCTTGTTGATAAAGATTTTGGGCTCAGCTAAAAAGTGTAGAATTCTGATGATGGAGAAGAGGGAGAATGTATTGGGAGGCAGCTACCTTAGGACCTTATACTTTCGTTGTTTCATGTACTTAATAATTAGATCACATATGTTTATGTGTTTGTGTGTATGCTTGATATTTTTCTCATTTAACCCAAACTAAGACTTCTAACCTATTTCAGCACTTAGTCAAGAGTTAGGCACATGATAGCTTATCAATTTATTTTTTTAATGAGTCTTATATTATCCAGGAGTTTCCAGAAGATGGTATGTAGAAAACAGGAATGAGGGAGCTAGGCTGAGAAGGAGGGAAGGAAGGAGGAAGAGAGGAAGAGAGAAAGAGAGGAGAGAGAGACTCATTTTATCTAGTTATTTGGAAAATTGAATGATTCTTCTCATCTACATTCAAAATGGTCAGATCTTCTTTACTCCATCCACTAATTCAAAGGCCTCTTTCTTTCAGAAATACCCTTATAGGCATGCCCAGAGAGATAAGGCTTCATCAGTTTGGTCAAACTAATCCTTAACACTCCCCATCACAGATGTAAACATCAGAAGTCAACTTAGCCTGTTTTACCACCAAGACACAAAGATTACCTTGTCTTGCTTAGCCTGAAAGATAAGAAAACTCTAGGCAGAGGCTATAAAAAGATGTGCCCTTTTCTCCTGAACCTCTGAGAGCAGCTATTTTGCCTGATTAGGAATTGATCGTTTGGTGTCAGACAGAATCAGTATGGATGTGATATACACATGGGTTGGCAATAGTGATGATAGTCAATAGGAAAAGTGCTGATTTCCTGTGTACAAAGTAGTTTTGACTGTTTTGGGCACCTCATTGAAGAGGGACTACACCTCTAAGTCTATGATTTGAACATTTTTCACACCAACCCTTCAACTTTCCAGTCAGATCTTTGCTAGATCCTCTCAAGGTAATTGCTTCTTCACAAAGGAAAGCCTTTAAGCCTCATGTGTTTTCATGTTACAGATGCTAAAAACAACTATCATGATCATTTACCTGTTACCAACAGCGTACCTGGAACACTTGGTCCCTGAATGTTCCTGATCTCAATCTAAGCACATGTCTTTATTGGAAGAAACAAGGTTTGTGTTCACCCAGCCATTCTTCCCATCAAAGATGATATAACCCATTCCTGGGTTCATGGGAATATTACATTGAAATTTTATATCATCTTTGATGGGAGGGTGATGGTATATATGACCAAATATAATCACTAAAATGTGGGCAGGGGTGACATATGCTGCTTCCAGGCCTGTTACCTTCCTTTTCTCTTCCCTCTTATGGTGTGGTGGCCATGCATAAAGATGTTGAAGCTCATTTATGGATGAAGTACCTTAAGTGTACCCTTTGGTCTTATTTGTACAGGATTCCAGTGGTTACCAGTGCTCCACAAGTTCAACCAAGTGATTCTTATGTACACAGGTAGATAACTCTGGTGTGGTGAGGTGTGAAAGTCTCATGGGAATAAACTTTGGATTCCTGAGGATGCTAGCTAGTGAATAAATGTCTTGCATTGCTGCCATAAGACCTTCGGTTATGAGTTTTCTTAGTCTGTCAAATCACACATCTACATAAATAATGGCAGAAAATTGTACAAAATATTCTCCTATGAATGATTCCTCTCTTTTCCTTATCTTCTGCTTCACTCTCTGTAATGGTAATCTTCACTGTCAACTTGACTGAATTTCAAATCACTTAGGAGACTGATGAGGCGCAGGCTCCCAGTGTGACTGTGAGAATACCTACAGAGATGATTAACTGAAGGGAAGATGTTGGCAGTACCACCCTGGAAGGTCAAGTCCCATATGGGAACAATGGAGAAAAAGAAAAAAGCCAGGTGATCACCAGCATTGGTTTCCTCTGCTTCTGGTCCACCACGAAGAAGGTTCTTTCCCAACACCATGATGCTGTGCTATTAAGCACAGGACCTAGGAGCTACATAGCGAGTCCTCTGAAACCTTGAGCCAAAGCAAATATTCCCCCCTTCAGTTAAGTCAAACATCAGTTAGAGTGATGGGAAACTGTTCTCAGGCACTGCTCGATATCATAACCTCAAACACGCACTCACCAGAGCTGTGGACTTAGGTTCATCGAAGTAAGGGCTTCTGGTTAAAACTCACTGCTAGATACAGAACTGACTGGTACAGATGTCCAACCAGAAACATCAATATTGAATTTTGTGTGAGGGAGAAATCAGTTTTGATTATATTGAGCTATTGAAACCTGTGGGTATAACACATGTTCAGCACCCTACTGTACAATGTTTACCTTTTGTGGATGAGAGCTGTCTCATGGTCACAGGCTGTGTTTGGGCTAGGCTTTGGACTATGCTCTAGCTAACTTGTCATAATTCCTAGGAAGTCACAACTTCTAGGATACGTTTAGAGTCGCACCAAAATGGCAATTGTTTACAGGATTGTCTCTTCATATTTTCTTCCCTTTTTGACTATTTTACCCAGAGCTTGATAGGTTTTGAAAACAACAAAGGCCACATATACCTGCTGGGCTGAGTTCAGAAAGCACAATTGTTGGTAGCCTTCTTCTTCCAACCTATTAACATCTGTTGGTATATTTGGCTGGTTTGGGGTAGGATAGAGAGGGAAAATCTTTCTCTGAGGGCAATGAAAGTTAATGGATAAGATGTTGATGGCAGCTTATTTACTAAATTTGTTTGCCTTCTTAGGATCACTGAATCAAGCAATTATTATTTATTACATTATTTTATTTTGGCAATTCAATAAAAATAATAAGAAGAAAGAAAGAAAGAAAGAAAAAGAGAAAGATAGCAATCATCTATAATATTAATAATTAAATGATTATGTAAAGTTAATTGATAAAATCTTCCAGCCATAACTTTTCAGTTAAGGACAAAGGCATTACTGTGTAGATCTATCTATCTATTGTAGATCTATCTATCTATCTATCTATCTATCTATCTATCTATCATCTATCTATCTATCTATCTATTGTAGATCTATCTATCATCCTCATCATCTATCAATCATTTATCCATCTAATCAACCTATCATATATGTGTCCATTTATTTGTTTGTCTATTCAAATATATAGTTTTCATCTATTTATTCACATACACACCCACTAAAGCAAAAATTGACTGCTACTCAAAATGATGAAAATATTGTCCATTATCATAGAAATATTTTGCTTAGCATATATCAATTTTTCTCCAACATGTACTCAGCAATCACCAGCTATGTACCAGATGCCTTCCTAGAGTTTGAGAACACACAATAGAGAAAAAGACAAAGTATTATCTGGATTTAGAATCACCTGGAAGGTTGGTGAGGCACACCTGTGGGTATGTTTGTGAGGTTGTGAGTCAGAGATGACTGACTGAGGGGTGACGTGAACAGCAGTATCCTATGGGGTCAAGTCATGTGAAATAAAATAAGCAAAAGGATAAATTTTTGGGGTTATAAAATAAAACTTTATCTTGTAATTCAACATTCCATCAAATAGAAGTACAAGTCCCATTGAACTAATTCCCTATGGAGGGGCATTAGAGATGGGTTTAATTTCATAGTTGTGACAAAAATACTGTAGTGAATACTCTTGAATATTTATCTTTACCTTCTAGTACTCTTATTTCTCTGCAGAATGCTAGAGAATGCCTGTCAGATCATGTTTAGCATCTGAAGAGACATTGCTAAATTCCCTCTCAAAACATGGGCACAGTTCTTGCTCCCTTTGCTACCCTCACACTCTAACATCACCACCATCTATTAGGAGTGTTCTCCATCTATACTTACACTGGAAGTAATAATACAGTTTGGTACATTTTATCCGTAGTTGGGAATAACAGTGAAAAGAAGGAGTTAGATAGCTTCTGTGGCGTGCTTACCAGTTTGGGAACAGGTCAACAGGAGAGGCTTCCTTGCAAAAAGATGCTTAGCAGCCAGAGAAATTACCTACAGAGAGGCAGAATAGGGGCTAAAAGCATGTATGGTGGCACTTGGGAACCCCTGATTGCACTTCTTGTTTACATATCACAAACATAGCTGCTTAGACCCACTGATTGTGTAGGCCCAATGGTGTTAATAGTTTAATAATAATTGATACTTAATAATATTAATAGTGTAAGTGAAAACTAGTATAGCTAAATGTTTAGGATAGTCTAGAATCTAGATAGTCTTATGAGTAGAATTTTCATGTATTATTTTATTTAATTCATTCACATTTCTTGATACTAGATGGAGGGTAGTTTTTGGACTTGTGCTGTAAGTATTTTTCATCATTAGCAAGTTTGTCTTTCTTCCCTGCTTCCCTTTGGATGACTCTAAAGCTAGACATTCAATATGCTTCTGGAACACCACTGCTGTATCATGGGCATCTTCTGGAATATAAAGAGAATGACACCTGACACCAAGAGATCACTTTCTGCTGAGTTATAAGTGTTTTTCTTTTAAGCTTATAAGAACAAAGTATTATTTACTGCTCATTCCTGTTACATTAAAGCTGGCTGAGAGCTTAACTTCCGGTCTCCTTTGTCAAGGACCTCAGCTGTTGAAAGTTCACCATAAAACCCTCACTGCTCTTCCACAATCCCTGCAACAGAGGGAAGGCGGAACACTGGGATGTAGTCTTCTACTCTCATTGGCTGTGGCAAGTCACATGCTTACAGCCTCACTGCCTGGGGATGGGGGTTAGTCATGTGGTCAGAATCATTTACAAACTACCATGTCTCATCTCCTGGGGTCAACAGTCCCCAAGAAGTAATGAGGATGGCAAAATTAAGAAACAGAAAAATGGAGCCATCTGCCCCAAGGTCTTTGGCTAGGGAATGATAGATCTAAGTGGCAATCCAAGACATCAGTATCCAGGTCTCACACGTGAGTCAGCCCTCTGTGCACCTTACATGGTCATCATGGGAAGGTTGGGCTGGAGGAGATGTGTGAAGTGTGCTCTGCCAAGGGGGCCTGAACTTTGTGGGTGCTGCTACAGTTGCCTGCTTTATGCTCTCATGTCAGAGGGTCCTCAGGTGAGAAACTAGTTTGACTCAGGTCTGTACCAGGCTTTTTCTTTTAGGTCACTGACCAGCTTCTATATCATGATGTAAAGACTTATTATTAGTTATGCGGCCTTAGCTTAGGTCTTGCTAGCTCATATAACTTAACTTGTTCCTCTCCATCTACATTTTGCCTCAAGACTTTTTACCTTTCTCTCTCTCTCTCTCTCTCTCTCTCTCTCTCTCTCTCTCTCTCTCTCTCTCTCTCTCCCTTTTTCCCTCCCTCCCTCTTTCTACTTTCACTTCTTCTTGTGGCTGGCTGGCTGGTGGCTGCCTGTTTTCTGCCCCCAGGCATGTCCCTTTCTTTCTCTCTCATTCTCTCCTATCATTCCTCTTCTCTCTTGTTCTCCTATTTATTCTCTCTGCCCACAAGCCTGACTATCCCTCACCTGCCTAGCTATTATTAGACCAATCAGGTGCCTTAAGTAGGCAAGGCGAAACAAATGCAACCCCTAACCCATCTTTACATCATTAAACGAATGTAGCACAAACAAATGTAACTATCTTTACATCCTTAACCAAGTCAGCAGAAACACATGTAACACACCTTCACATGGTTAAAGTAATATTCCATAGCACAAACAAATGTAACACATATTTGCCTAGTTAAAATGATACTCCACAACACAGGAAGCTGTGGCCTCGTCCTCCAAACCCAGCCAGAAAGACATGTTTCTTCAGGAAATGCCTTTCACTGGCATCAATGATTTCCATAGAAACAACCCAGGCACGATCCTTTTCTGGTCTAGTTTCCATTAACCTAAAGATATTAGGTGGGCACAATGGTAGAATGAATCTATGTGTCACTAAAGGGCCAGCTCTGTGAATAAGTCATGTAGCACGACGTAAAGTGGGGAAACACATTGTGAATTAATGTTGTTCCAAAGAATACTTGATAACAATCCCAAGGAAAGCTATTTACCTCGGCACTTGAAGTGACAGGAGCCATGTGGAAGCCAAAGCAATTTGCATTGCATGGAGATTGTCGGCTTTGCTACTGCTGGATGAATTATCAAACGTGTTGGCTGCTCTCTATGCGCAGTGGTATTTAATGTTTACTAAACAGCAACGGGGAAAGTAGGTGCTGTGTGTCTTGGGATGGATGAGTGGCAGAGAAGTGGTGATTCTCAAAAAAAAGGGGGGGGGGACCTCTTTTATTGACACATCTCTCAACGGGCTGAAACACTAGGCTTTTACCCTCTCTTGAATTTTGGAATAGACTATTTATCCTACCCTGGAGCATCATAAAGACATCAACCCCAATCTGCTCTTGCATCCTAAGCCCACTTTCCTGCCCTGGGCTCCAGTATTTTCAGGTTTTATAGTTACGATTTGCCCAGTCACCTAGGGATTAGTGTATGTCCGCATCTGAGAGACTGGAAGGCCCTTGAGCTTGAGCCACACTTTCCGCTGCTGAATGCAAGGTTTTAGGTTTAAAGACACAGCATTTCATTGGAGCACAGCCCTTGGCTCTACAGCAACTTCTTCCTTAGAAGTGAGACTCCAGGATCTACATTTGTCCTAGTGTAGGAGAACAAACTTGCTTGGCTGAGCTGAGGGAGCTTCTGATGCTGGGATTTGGAGAACAATGATCTGCCTTCTCATCTGAAGAGCTAAGAGCCAGTTTCCAGTTGTGAGGAAGGCTCAGTATCCCATCATTCTGGAAGCCCACTCTTTACACCTTAACTTTTGGCAGATCCCACACCTTCCGAGAGTTGTACCAGGAAGGAAAATGATTCCTTCCCATGGTGCTCTGTCTTCCCACCTACACCACCCAAACCCTGAGTCAGGCAGTCTGAAGTAGCCCTGCGTGTACCCCTATGGCCTGCTTCTTCGTGTGATTGAGAGCAGGATTCCTCAAACTTGAGTAATGTGTAGACTCTTGAGATGGGGGAAATCATCATGGACCTTAATGAGGTTCTGAAAGATTTTTATTAAGATGGTGATAGATATAAACATGAAAGAAATTGTAAAGTAACTGTGCTGGTGGAACTAAAACAAAGAAAAAGTTAAATATAAACATCACTGCTGATTCAAGGAAAGTGGCATGAATACTATTAAATAAACACAGTCATTTGTGTTTGTTACCGTAGTTGAAGTAGTGATTAGTTTTGGGGCTTTTAAGAATTAGGTCTAGTGGAAGTTTCTTAGGCCACTAGGGCACTTGTTCACTGTTGGGATTATGAGATCTGGGCCTCTCTGTTTTCTGTTTGAGATGCAACCACTGGCTTTGACCTGTGCTTCTACCATGATGTTCTGCCATCTCTAACCCTCCCCAGAAATCAAACAAGCGGGGTTGTCTGACTTTGGACTCCAAAGCCTCAAAAATATGAGTTAAGGGGCTGCTGAGCTGACTTAACCTGACATGAGTCTAATCCTCATAGTAGAAGGAGAAACTCAACTCCTAAGAACTATCCTCTGGCTTCCACATGTATGTCTAGGCATGCAAGAAATGCATGCATTTATGCAAGTGTACAAGCACACACACACAAATATATATACACACAAATAAATAAGTGCAAAAAATTAAAAACAAAACTATGAGTTAAGTGTGCCAAGTATTTCATTACAGCAATGAAAAGCTGATGTTCTTGGGAGTGGAGTAGAACTTTAAGTAGAACTATGTTCTTTGGCTTGGATACAGGTACTCTTGGAGTAAGGACCAAGACCACCATGTACTAGCATGGCTTCTTTCCTTCTACTGTATTTACCATCACTTGGTATAGAATTATCATAACCTATG
This sequence comes from Chionomys nivalis, assembly GCF_950005125.1. Classification (NCBI taxonomy): domain Eukaryota; kingdom Metazoa; phylum Chordata; class Mammalia; order Rodentia; family Cricetidae; genus Chionomys; species Chionomys nivalis. The sequence continues at coordinate 35,604,424 of NC_080106.1, forward strand.
AATCTATACAATGGGTTTTTCAGCCTTTTCTGAAAAAAACCTGGGAAGCAGTGTTTGCTGCTTGCAGGATAGGCGTAGAAATCAGCAAAAGCCATTTTAAGTTGGCTGCATTCGTTGGGTGTTCATCCAAATGATTCCACATGTGTCTACCCATTGCTATTCATTGTTGTTGAACTCTGTAGTGACCTTAAGATTTTCTTTCAGAGTAGACCTAACCAAGGGCTCAAGGGCTTGAATATAGTGTTCTAAGTGTAAATTTTTAAGAAATTTTGCCAGTAGGCTACTACCTTACGGTGATGCACAAATTAATAGAAATAGGTTAATTTAAGATACAAGAGCTAGATAAAAAATGCATAAGCTAATAGGCCAAGCAGTGGTTTAATTAATACAGTCTATATGTGATTATTTTGGGTCTGGGTGGCTGGAAAAATGAACTAGCAGCCTCCGAGTACTTATTGGCACTACAACGTGGGCAACTACATTCATATAAAACCTGAGAGAGCTTGGAAAGGAATTCTAGACACACACACACACACACACACACACAAAGTTTAGCTGCATTTTTTTCTGTTTGTTTGTTTTGATGGGCTCTATTTGCTGGCGGCAAATGCGTGACATGGCTCCTTTAAGAGAGGTCTTCCTGATTCAGCATTGGCAGCAAAGGTTGAGAGAATTTTTAAAGAGAGGGCTTCCTGTTTCATGCTAGTTGCATGAACAGCTCTGGCTCTTTCAGAAGTCTGAGTGTTTGAATGGGTTTTGTGAGCAGAGTGCTACAACGTGGTTAATGGCAATATAGACCTGCTGTGTGCCTAAAATGGGGCTATGAGCATGGCTCATAGAAATGGCACTAAATGGACCTCTGCCATATTGGACTGTGCAGAACCAAAGGGCAAAGCAGCCTTAGTCCTAGCCATGCTTCTTAGCATTCTGAGAAGCAGTCCTGGTCAGAAAAGGATTACAGACACGCAATAAAGACAAATTCAAATATAAAAGAGTGTGGTTCATTTGAAAGACAACCAAGAAGATGGCTGCAGACCCTTTCTCCTCCAGAGCCAAGGATGAAACCCAGGCTTCAATCATGCCAGGCAAGTACTCTTCCACTGAGTTACATCCACAGTCCTTGCTATTTTTTTCTTTTTCGTTCCCTTCTCTAGAATGGTGTCTTCCTGAGAGTGACTTCACTATGTCATCCCTGACACTGGGGTAGCACTTCTGTGGAATAGATTATTAATGATTTAAATATATTTGTTAAAAAGTGATGACCTCCCACTGGGCACATTTTCTGACTGTCCTTACCTTAGCCATAAAGCAGAGGTAATAAAACCTGCCATCCCTGACCTTACCATTTCCCATGGAAAAAGCCTTGTAAGGGTGGTCTGCAGTTAGGAACAGCGCTAGAGACAAGGAGGCAAAGTGTATCCAGACAAGTTCAGAGGGTCCCGAAGAAGCTGGGGTGCTGGGAGGCAGCTGTTATCTCCTAAGCAGAAGATGTGGGAAGAGATGCCTGACCTCCTGGAGAGCTCACCCCTTAGGCACTACCAACTCAGTGCTTTAAGTGCCTCTGCACCTTGCTCCTAGAGTCGGTCTGTCTTTGACTTAGAATGGGGTGTACTTTCCCTGTGCTTCTTGAATGATCACAGGCGGCTAAGTCAATCTGATGCTTTCTGTCCTTGTCCTCCTTTGTCTCTTACATGTCACAAGTCTTCCTGCTTTCTTTCCCTCCGGAGTCCTCATGGAGACAACCAGCTCAGATAAACACCTACCGTGGACCAAGCATGAATCCAAGCCCTTCTAAGTTGTTGGCGATTCTACTGAGTTAAGCTTTGCCCCCAGCCTTGGGGCTCAGCGTACTGGTTGCCTTTGTTGAAGTGACTGAGGCATGGAGAAATCTGGAGAAGAACTTGGGACTCCTGCTTGTACTACTTTCTGTCTCAATGGTGTGGTATCACAGGGGTTTCTTTGCCTCTACGTGAGGGACTTTCTAACGTGACACAGGGTCACCAACACCTTACTCTCTGAGTTCCTGTCAGATAGGAGAAAAGTAGCTTAGGAGAACTAGAGGTCAAAACAAAGACACAGATACAACCACAGAGGGCCACGTGGGGGAAGAATTGGGAACCAGTGTTGAGTAGAGAGTCTGTGCCTTGGCTTGGCTGGACGCTGAGTGTGTAACTTCTAAACTCTTACCCAAGCCCCATAGTTTCCAGAGGACCCAAGAAGCTCTGCCAGTTTTTCCAAAATGGCAGCTACTAGGCACTGGGGTCATTTCTAGACCAGATCTGGGTGACTTTTAAGGGCAATGTTTTTATCGCTCCAGGGTATCCCCAACAACCAAGCATTGTGCTGCGTTACAGCGGTTCATTCGGCCCGACATAAATACTTTCATGTGTTTATGGGTTGACTCAGGGTAAGTCCTGGCTCCAAGGACAGGTAGGAGGCGCTCAGGTCAGAGCCTCACTCTTCAATACACCAGATCTGTTGTTCTTTCTCTCTCCACTTGGAGGTGACCCTGAGAAGACACAGATCCACTGGCAATCTGGGGAAAGTATCTTGAAAAATCAATTCCACCTTTCAGACAATCAAGTCGCTTCCTGTCCCCCTTGTGGGCTGATATTGCCTTGGTTCTGGGAGTGCCTTCCTCCATCGAGCCCCATCACATCGGCAGCTGCTTTCTGCATCCTGAGGACAGTGTATCATCTTGTTAGATGTGAGCCACCAGGTTAAAGCCCGCATCCAGGGAGTCAGCAGCGATCCAAAAGCAGTGGTTGTCCCCAATACCCAGACCTCATCTGCGCAGCTCCTCCCTCAGTGCTGTGGATGGCTCCCACAAATGCTAGTTTGTCTCAGTCTCCAAGCTAATAGAGTTAAACCAGCTGGTCAATTTCAACAGGCACAGAACTGCAAGACGTTACTGTATTTCTGAGATGGTGCTAATAAACTTTAATAGATTTCAGCTAACAATTTGCTATAAATTAGACATCAGGCTGCTGCTGAAGTAATAACTCTTGGCACTAAATAACAGGAAATCAAGTGCTGTGATGGGCTTCAAAACCACCTTCATCGAGCCTCAGATTTCACTATTGATCACTGCCTACTCTTCCCCTGGCTTTAAGAAAACAACAAATTACTTCAGAATGCACCCCCAAAGGAGCCCAGAACCCTCTCCTGCCACATTGACTCAGTAACTTGTTCATGCAAAACGATACCTGGACTCAGGATATGCTATCTTGGGTGGAGAGTCCAGAGTTTCTGGAATGTTCAAGAATGTTCATCACAGAACGTCACTGTGGTTCAATTCTATTAAACAAGTGTTTAAATACATGCATGTTAATTAGTCTGGGTTAATCATCGGCATCAGTTGGAGAACTTGTTTAGATCCTAGGTATGATACTAATTACCTGTTGACCCTGGTCAATGCAGTGAACTTCACTGAACTTCAGGTCCCTCGCTGCCTGCACTGAAGCACCCCAAAAAGAGGAGGGTAAGGCAAGGATCTCCCTTGAAAGTGCATCCAAACAAAAGCTGGGAAATTCAATGGACCACATGACCATCTAGCGCTCTGGCTTCTGCTGGTGTGATGTTCACCATCTACTACTGTTGGTACAGACACGTTGGCCTGACCTATCCCCTCAGCCCTCTTCCCACTCCGTTCGCGTGAGGACCTAACAGTCCTCGGACCTAGTCTGTGGTCAGTGCCGACGCTTCTGTGTTGGTCTTCATAAGGGTTAGGAGATTATTTTATAGATCAGAATTATATGTAAGATCATTATTACCCAAACATTTGCCATTTTTCACCATCTCTAAGGCACATTTTTTTTAAGTTTAACATCTCTGAGACTGTGTAGTGGTTCTCTACCATTGTTAGTCAGAGCTAATTAGCCGAAGCTGCCTTAATGTCACACACCGTAATGGTGCATCCTACAACCGAGGTCATTGCTGATTACATGACATGCAAAATCATGTGCCTGTCATGAATGGTACATGTCTTCTGGGTGGGGCCCGAGCAACACAGTCCTCACTCGAGGTATTAACATCTCACCAGGGCAAGAGTTTTAGAGCAGCTCAAACGTAACTTTGACATTTTGTCTACTGAGGACAAAAGCCAAGAGCTCATGTAAAATGGCTCATTTTCGTGTTTCTTTGTCAGCTAACGTGATGTTTTGATGTTCAAGTGGAAGCATGTAATGTTATCAACACATTCGTATTAAATCAGTTAAATGTGACAGCCAGTAGCCCTGCCTTTGAAGCATGTAAGTAGCAGCCAACTGAAGAGTTCCCAGTAACTTAGCAACCAGGGTCATTGATAGCTGTGATGATTGATATTTTTATTTTAATAATCACTTTGTGTGTGTGTGTGTCTGTGTGCACGCACGCGTGCACGTGCATGCACACTGCCAAGCAAGTGCATACATCATGGACACAGAGGGCATCAGATCCCTTGGAGCAGAAATTACAGACGGTTAAGCCACCTGGTGAGGTTGCTGATGACCTAACTGTGGTACTCTGACAGAGCCCGAAGACTCCTTAGCTACGGAGTCATTTTTCCATCTTCAGCTGTGGTTAATCTGGATTACAGACTTGCCTGGATTTAGAACTTCCTAGAAAACACACCTTTGGGAGTGTCTGCGAGGGTGTCTGAGATGTCTCAGACCCATCCTGCATGTGAACACCAGTGTCCTATGGGCTGGGCTGGAAGCCCAGAGTGAGGAAAACGGGAGGAAAGAACTGAGCATTGCATCTTACTCATAGGGATGCTGTGTGACCAACTGCCTCCCATTCCCGCCTCCCATTCCCGCCTCCCATTCCTGCCTCCCATTCCCGCCTCCCATTCCCGCCTCCCATTCCTGCCTCCCATTCCTGCCTCCCATTCCTGCCTCCCATTACCCACCATGCTGTACCATCCAAGTTGATTCATCATGGCCACCCACAGAACCATCTATACTTACAAAACTGTTTTCATGGACCTGGGTCATTGTTACTGAGCTAGTCTGGAATGGAAAAATTTTAACTAGAACAATTTAAAAAACAAACAAACAAACAAAAAACGGATTGTGAAGCTAGGAGGGGAGCAGAGAGCTGTCAGGGAGAAGTCTCAGAAGGAAAATGGGGTTGTGTGGATATGATCAGCATTATATATATATATATATATATATATATAATATTGTATATATTCTTTGAGATTGCACACATATATAATATATAATGCAATAATATATATGTGCAATCTCAAAGAATATATAAATAAAATACATTTGAAAGTACTAATGAACCAGTCACTTTTCTGATACGAAAAGTATAGATTCTGAAGTTGATCCATTGAACTCCTGACCCACATCCTCCAAAGCTATTGGATTCTTCCCCAAATTCTGAGACAGGGTATCTCTGTCTCAGTAGGGGCGCAACTGTGTGGGTGGGGTTGGGGTGGGAGGAGTTTTCCTAGGTATATACGTTCATAGTTTATGCGTTTGGTAAGTATACCACCTACTGAAAAGTTCTGAAACGTGGCCTTAGGTTCATATGGAAATACTATGTGGTATTTGGTGAGCAGTGACCGCCATGGGAATAAGAGAAGGTGACTTCAGGCTGATACTGGTTACCTCAGGACACTCGTCCTAACATTCCTAATTTATATCTCATGGAAGTGGAGTTGGTTATTTCCAGGGAAATGATCTCAGGCCAGCGGTCAATTCTTCAAACATTTCATTTATTTCCTCACAGCCCATCGTGGCTCCATGATTGCCGCAGAATAGGTTTTCACAGCTTCCCATCTGTGAGAGTGGGAAACACTGACAGGTGCATGGGGATTCTGCTATGTCAAGTCCCCTTCCTTCCCGACCCCCCACCCCCACCCTGAAATAGACAGCAGCAGCTCCTGTTGCTCCTCAGGCATCTCCTGTGCACCTCAAGATCACTCCTTCCTCCCACTGGAGCCTACTCCGGCATACCCCGGGTGGTCTCTGTACTGGGAACCACAGTCCCACAGCGTCCCAGACACAGAGACCCGCAGGTATGGCGACTCCAGATGAGGCCGCTTTAAGGCTATTACCTGGGAAAACGGCTCTCAACAAACACATTTGTTGCTCATACATTATCTGTTGGCTAGCTACTCGTGAGCCCATCTGTCAGTATGGCACCAAGCCTGGTCCATTAAACCTCGCCGCCAATCACCAACAAGCTGCTTCGGCAGACTGCACCTTCTACGGACCCTTCTCTCCACCTCCCCTTGAGAAGGCTGAGACCAGCAGCATTTTCACCTTCCTCTCCCTTAAAGGATCTTCAGGGTGAGACGAGAAAGACTTGTCCTGGAGTCCAATCATAGCTGAGACAATACTTGGGGAAAGGGGCAGATGGTAAATTGAGGACTATATTTGAACTGAATGTGATTTCGCCTGCTTGCACGGGAGTAGAGGGGATGTGTATACGGTACGGTAAGTGGTGTCACACCCCCCTCACATCTGTAACTGTGGTGGGTTAGGGAAAGGGGACAGAGCCACCTACAGTACTGGTGATAAATTAACTGTTTCTATTGCCGTCGGCTACTTAAATCTGAGACGTCACCGTTGGCTCCTGTTTCAACATTGATCTCCAGCTGGGACACCCTTTTAGAAGGCTATAGAATCTTTAGGAGGTTGGGCTTAGAAGTCCCATGTAGGTCACTAGGGGCAGGCCTTTGGTTCTCCTCATGCTATACTTCCTGGCTGGCCTGAGAAAATAGCCTTGCCACACTCCCAGCGCCATAATTTAAGCTGCCCTATCCTTTCTTCTGGCCAATTTGGACTGAGCTCCTCTGAAACCAGGCACGAAGAGAAATCTTTCCTCTCCAAATTGTTGCTGTCTGATCCTATGGTAACAGCCCTCTCTGGTTCTATGTAGGATTTCCAGGTGCTATGGAATTCTACCTCAATTTTGCAACTTGCTATCAAGGGTACATTCTCATCTCCTGAGGTATTTCAGGGCCCTGAAAGCGCTGGACTGAGAGAAGGCGGAAGATGCTCTGGTGTTTTGGAGATCAACTTTTCTACCTTCTCTTGATCCTGTGGAACATAACAAAGTCGAGGAAACATGCAAACATTTATTAGATGAGGCTCTTCCATCTGAATCTGGTGGATTTCCCAACATCCCTCTAGCACACACACACACATATGCAGGAATACATGAACGCACACACAATATGCACAATCTACACTCACATGTACACATGCCTTCCTCTTGCACATGGGATGCTCTTAAGCTATACATTTATTTTTTGCAAAACCTGAAAGAGCTAGACTAACCGGCACTAAAGAGAAGCATGGCAATCTCCTTGATTTGCCTTTCTGTTGCTGTGGTATAATGCTGACCAAAACCAGCTTGGGGAGAAAAGGGTTTATTTAGTTTGCATTTCTATGCCACAGTCTGTCACTGAGGAAAACCCGAGCAGGAACTCAAGCAGGAACCTGGAGGCAGGAACTGAAGTAAAGGCCATGAAGGAATGGTGTTTATTTGCTCGCTTTCTATGGTTTGCTTTGTTATCGTTTTTATATCTCCCAGGACTACCTGCCCGGGGTGGCACCACCAGCAGTGAGCTGTGCCCTTGGCCCACAAATGCCCACAGGTTGATCTAATGGAGGAAATTCCTCAACTGATGTTTCCCTCTTACCAGGTGACTTTGTGTCATGATGTCACAAACTAACCAGTATTGTAAAAGATCCTGAGACACCCCGGGTTGTTTAGGGTGCCTTATAAAAGCATCTGAGCATTTTGTTGTTGCTGTTGACACTTTTTGTATCTGGAAAAGAGTTATGACTTCTGGTCCTGTCCCACATGTACCTACTTTGGAATATTTCAAAGATGGAGGGTGACTGATCAGAATCAGGACAGGCGAAAAGTAAATAAAATAAATAGGAAGATTACACTCCACTTCTTCTAAAATTCCATCTGCATTAAGGGTTGCACAATTCATGGAACATTTCAGAATATGAGGAACTAGCAACCTTCAATGGGATGGTTGACTGAGTCTCCTCTCTGGGATGTGAGGACCACTCTGAGATGGCTCACCATCAAATTATTCACCAGTAGCCCATTGTGGTGGTCAGTGAGTCATAGTGATTGCTTCTCATCAAGACCAAGAAGGAAAAAGAAGGAAATGTCCATGAAGTTCTGTGAATGTAGTAAGCACGTAGTGGGGAAGTAGGTAGGGCCTGGAATGAAACCTGCTCCCAATATGCTGAGATGGGAGCAGACGGAGGACTCAAGGTAAGCTGTAGTGTGAAAGGTGGCAGAGACTTTCTGCTCCATGAAGATAAGGATCTTGTCAATGTCACCGATCAGTCTATCTCCTACATCAAAGTGTGTGCTCCATAAAAGGGGGTCCTCATTGATGGAATGGATGCATGGACAAAGGTTGTAAATTTTTCTGCCCAAAATGAAGTAAGTGTTGGCATTGCTGTCCCTGTGGCAGAGGAAAGCGTAGTGCTCAGAATGGTAACGGGCAGAGGGGAAGTGATTTGATTCATGATTCCAGACTTGGTAGCAAAACCCCAGCATGAATCGAATTGCCAAAGCTACAAAATAAAATTCACCTGTGCTTGAGAATATGAATGAAGAGGTAATGCCCGGAAAGGTCTGAAAGCTTAATTTTATACCACCTGTCAGAAGAAGCCTATTGATCATAAGTGTCAAAAGATTTAAAAAGGTTCATTCATTAGCAAGATCCAGCTAAACAAGGGCGTCAAAATTTTGCTCAGAATGTTATTCTAAGAAAAGAGCTGGCATGGGCACTAATAGTTTAACAGACAGATACATTTGAAAATAGCTTCAACACCCCACAATACTGGCTGGCAAAGTAAAGTGTGGTCCTTTCCTACCCTGTAATACCATGCAGCCATTGACTTGTCACTAGACACATATTAACATAGACATTTGTGCATTTAGTACAAGTAGGTTAGGCTACAAGTGTGCCTGTGTGTGTGCCCATGCACACATGCTCAATTCATAATACTCCATAGATTTGAAGAACTACATTCAGGAAAACAACTTTCTGTGGGACGACATGGTTTTTGGAGGTTACTGGGCTGTGAGAACTACCTCTTTCAGGATTTCATGGCTAGGTCAATACCATTTTCATGAGAGTGGGTTCCTTATAGAAAAGTGAGGTTGGCCCTTTTGTCGTTCACGTTTGCCTCCTCTTGCCCTTCTGACTCCTTGGAAATAAGACCTTCAACAGATGCTGGGACTTAGAGCTTTGACCTTGGCCTTCCTTCCCAGCCTCCAGATTGTCTGGAATTCTATTGAATGCAAATGATTTGCCTTATAGAATTTTGTCATGGTGGCCCAAGATGGATGAAGCTAGCATCTCTCTTCTGTGAATCTGAGCTATCGTCAGGCTAGTCCATCGAGAATGGAGTTCCCACATTCCTGTTCTGTGAGAAGTGCAGAATCCTTGGCACAGGGGAGCCATAAAGATCTGAGCATTGAGTCTCTACACTGCCTTTTTCCTGCTTTACAGAGGTCCCTAGGTCTCCACCAGGTTCAGAGCTGTTCAGGTTAGGGTGGCATGGGAAGTCTCAGGCAGTGTGTTGAGGACTCCAGACAAGACATGAGTATGGGACTCTAGAAGACCATGGTTTTCAGTTCATGGTTTCAGTTTCATTTGAGAAACACACACAAACACACACATACACAAACACACACACACACATGAACGTGCACACACACACATGCACTCATGTGCACAATATCACAAATTGTAAACAAGAAACTTAACAAAGAGGGTGAATCAGGTTTATTTTAGAATCTCCCAGCATATGTCCACGTGTGACCATGTTGTGTGAGTTCAGAGACACCCAGAAGTGTTTGTAAATTTTTTCTTTACAAGCTCTTATTTACAGCCCCCCGTGGAAGTGAGGCAGGCAGCCTTGGCTCATTTCTATGGACCCAAAGCAAGAGCACATCCCCAGTCTCACAGGAATTCTCCTTTCAGTCACATTAGATAGACGAACTTCACTTCAGTCCCAGCTTTGCAAGCCATGGCCCCAAGCCAAGGTAACTAGCAGTAAGGATTGGCTGTGATTACTTCAAGAAGGGTTTGGGAAACTGGTGGAGTCTGAGCATCAGAGGATCCCGTAGGACTGAGGTCGATAGGGAGAATGGTTAGTAACAGGCAGGAGAGTTCCGACTCACTAGATGGGAGAGAGGTAGACAGAGAACGCTCCTGAGGGAGGTCAGAGCACTTGCCCAGTGGGTATGGCTTAGAAGGCAACTCTCCCTTTGCTGGTTTTAAAATAGATCCCTTAGATTTTTATTTTCACTAAAAGTGTTTAAAGCTAAAGAAGATGTCAATCACAAGAGTGATTGATTATATTCGGGACCTTTAGGTCACAAGAAGTGGCCACTGACTTGAGTGATCTATTTTATAAGGGAAACTTTTTAAAAGAACCAGAGGTGATCTGTAAACTCTGGAGTAGGAAGCATGGATCAGGAGACTAGGGACAAGAGATCACGAGTCTGATGAACTTAAATAGCCTGTCCTCTGATTGCTGACAGGGCAACAGGTTCCTCATGGCTCTGTAAAATGCTTGCTTGTGTTTCTCTCCTCACTCACATTATCTAGTAGTCTCAACACCCAAAGTGGCCTGATTCTGTATCTTCATGCTCCTATTGATAAATCTAGACAAAAGAACAGAACAAAACAAAACACAGTTGTCCCACATCAAGTTCTCATCCATTGTCTGAACATCTGTGATTGAGTGACTAGGTCATGTTGAAGTTTGAGACTAGACTTTCTGGGGAAATAAAAAGGACACATTCCTCAGGAGGGAATGAGGAGTAGACAGAAGTGATTAGCAGTATCTGTAATATATTCATCAAGCAGGAGAAGCCAAAGTATTAAGCTCAAATCATAGATAGTAGAGTCCAGAAAGACAGGAGTCTGTGCTCCCCTACCCTTTCCATGGCTTCTCTATTTATTTCTTCACTACTTTTCTAATTACTAACAGCCGAACAATCAATATAAGGTTATCAACAATAGGGACAAGTTAATTAAGATGAGCAAATTAATCAGGTAATTAAGTGGCCTTCTCCCAGAAGGTGAGCCTGCCAAGGTGTTTGTGACATCAGGACACATCAACTTGCCTCTATGCAAGACAGAGAAACCATGGTAACTGTGGATCATGCCAGCCTGAACCCAAAGTGACACCAATCTCATGGGTGGGCGTTTGATTTCTCTGGCAAGTAGCAAGTAAGTGCATTTTCCAGTTTACACTCCCAGAGCCCCATTGTCACTCTCACCACACCTTTATTCCAATGGCAGACTTGAACATTAATAACTTATTCTTTCCTTTCACTCAAGAGCAAAAACTTCAATCTGACCCTGGTATTCCAAGTTCAAGGCTTTTGTGTTCCAGCCTCCCTTGCAGCTAGGAAATAGCAATGTGGTTACATGAGAATCATTGAATTGTCCTTCCACAGTTCTTTGAAGAGTCTGATCCTGCCTGAGGATATGTCCTTTCTATTTCTGTTATGTTTTTTACAACTCCCATTTGGTTCTTTAAAAAAAAAAAACTTTTATTTCTATGCTGAGAATTTCTAGTTTTCCTTATTTGTTTCAAGAGAATTTGTAAGTGATTGTTGAAGTATTTTTATGAAGACTGCTTTAAAATATTTTCTAGACAATGCCAGCATCTGACTCAGCCTTAGGTCTGTTGATTATCTTTGCTCATCAAGTTGTGATTTTCCTGGCTTTTGATATGATGAGTTTTGATTGTGTCCTGGACATTTTGGTTATTATGATAGGTGACTCTTGGTCCCACTTTAATCTTCTATTTTCCAAGTCAGTCGCTCTGTTTAGGTTCGGCTCAGAGGTCCTGCTTACTGTTGTGCTCAATGGTTTCAGTGACAGATCAATTTTCAGAATGAACACTATGTTGGCTTGGTCTGCTAGGCATCTGGTATTGCCGGGCTTCTACTGAACACTAAGGAGCTGAAGAGAGGAGAAAGAGCTTTCCCAGCCTGTAGAGGGGGTACATGTAATAGAGGAAGACAGTCCCAACTCTGTGAAGAAGGACAGCATGTTTCCTAGCTGCTTTGTTTTTAAAAATATTTATTAAAATTAATTGCAAATAATGACGTATATGCAGAAAGCATAAAGTCTGATATTTCAGCATTGGAACACCAAGTGTAGTGATCGGTCCAGAGTAATTAGTGTATCTGCCACCATAAACATCTGTCATCTCTGTGTGGAAACATCTAAAATCCTCCCTACGAGCTCTTTTGTAGTATACAATTAATTGTTGTCAACCATCATTACTCTACTGTGCCGTAGAACATTAGAAGTGGGGGTGGGGAGGGAGTTCAGAAAGAAAGAACATAGAAACGGATGGGAGGTAATTATTTAAGAAATCGTGCATGAAAATTTCCAAGAACTGCAGGACATTAATCATCAGAATGAAAGACCCTGAACAAGTTCTAGCAGAGTAAGTGAAAAGAAGACACACCACACACACACATACACACACACACACACACACACATACACACACACTCAGCCTTACTTTGAGATTTTAAAAGCTGAAGTGGACTAGGGACAGAGCTCAGCAGTAGAACATTAGACTCATGGTCAGGCAGGGCTGTGGATCTGATGCCCATTACTGACCAAAGCAAATCCTTAAAAAATAGAACACGGAGAGCCATTCCTTTCATTCGGGGCACTTCTGTTCCCATTAACCACCCTCTTTCCATCTCTTTCTCTCTTCACAGGCTCTGAGAACTTCTATTCTAATCCCCACCTTTATGAAATCAATATTTTATGTTACATTTAAGTGAGAACAAGTGGTCTCTGTCTTACTGATTCTGACATCTTTAACTTATTTAATTTGGCACAATAAACTCTATGTCTTTTTTCTTTTTCTTTTTTCTTTGTTTTCAAGACAAGGCTTCTCTGTGTGGTCTGGCCTTTCTGGAACTCGTTTATAGACCAGGCTGGTCTTGAATTCGGAGATCTGCCTGCCTCTGCCTCCCGAGCACTGGGATTGTGTGTACCACCATTGCCCACCTCTGTTTCTATCCATGTTGCCATGATTGACAATTCAGCATTTTATGGCTGAGTAATATTCCATTATGCATATGTTCCACATTTTCTCTACATATTCCATATTCATCTGTCAGTGAATACTTCACTGACTTTCACAACTTGACATTGGTAAAAGTGCTCTGACAATTGTTTTTGGCAGTCAAAGACCACAGAAACCTGCTCTCATAGACTCGAGTTCACGCTATACCAGCTTTGAGACAAATGTCATTGTATTTCTTGTCTCAGAGGAAAAGTTCTATCTTGTTCCAGTCACTGATATTTGTGTTTTCTGGCATATTTGACTGAAGCTAGTACTAAGATAGAATTAAGTAATTAGGGAAGGAAGGAAGGGAGGAAAGGAGGGAGGGAGGGAGGGAGGGAGGGAGGGAGGGAGGGAGGGAGGGAGGGAGGGAGGGAGGAAGAAAGGACTAAGGAAGGAGGAAGGATTTTCTTAATCAGACTATTTGACTATCAGGCTATAGCAGCCCCTCCGTATTTCTGAAGAGTTGGTTCCAAGACCCCCTGAGGATACTACATTTCAGAATTCCCAAAGTCCTCATTTAAAATGTCACAGCACTTACCTGTCACTAGGCATGAACTTCTGGAGACTTTCCATTGGGTCTAAGGTACCTGTCACATCGGATACAATCTGAGAGTGCTGTTAAAAATCGGGGATAATGACAAGAAAGTGTTTGAGCATGCTCAGTTACAGAAACTGTTATGGTGTCTACACAGGGTTAACTATAACATGTCCTATCATGGCTGGGTTAGGGTTGGCCTTAGAAGTTCAACATGACTGAGTTCAAAGAATGAAGCAGAAGCAAACAGGATGAGATATCTACTTTTCTCTAAACCACCTAACCCCGTGTCAGCTTATGAATACCAGTTCGTCCCTGCATTAAATAGATGCCCAAAGGGACTTTCTGGACCACATCCTTACTTCAATTGCAGCCATGGCTGTTGGGTAGGAAGAATACCTCTGCACTCAATAATCACAGTCCAGTTTCAGGCAGTTACCACCTATGGGACATGAATTAATTCATTCAATTAAATTAATAAATTGAATTAATTAATTAATTAATAATTCAAGGGAAAAGAGCTATCACGAAGCCAGCACTCTCTTGTCCGTGGTCCCTTCACAAATGCACAGACTTTTATTTAGTTGTTGAGCTTGTATAGGAGGAGTCACTGACAACAATAGCAGACATCTTGATAATCAGTCTCACCTCTACTTCTAACCGTCTACCCCTCCACCCCAATATACAGGACCTTCAGACCAAGCAAACCTTCCCTGGCAATCAGTGACAAACAGAGCAGGTAGAGGGAGAGCCTTCTTTTCTACAACACTGCATGTTCAAATGCCGGCCCCCCGAGTTTTGCTTGCGTCTTCGCATCTTCTGGCAGAGAAGAAGGTCCGTTTATCTTCCGTTCTGAAAGAATCAGGCTCTCAAATTTCTCTGTGCTGGTGGAAGCACTCGCTGGTGCTGGTGACTGCGCAGTTGAGTGCTGCCAGCATGAAAAAGGATGAGGTCAGAACCACCCCGGGGATGAGAACATATATATTTATGTAAGAGGCGGTGAAATTTGTCTGCAATTAAGCTTTTCAAAACCTTCAAATCTGTTGTTTGGTGGTTGGAAGCAGATGTTGGAGGGTTCATACTGGAGTCTGTCTTTATTGATAGGCGGTCTTTTGATCTGCCGCCAAAGAAGAAATCTGGATGGTATTTGGGATTTGGAAATTTTCTTTAAATAAACATATTAGTTAAGTATGTAAATCTGCTTAGCATCACTTCGAGCATATTGCCTGTGCTGGAAACATCTGGGGCCCGGTGTCAGCTGACTTATTAATTCACACTTAGTCCCTGCCTCACCCGGGTTATTGCTGACTATTGTTATCTTGATTGCCTAAGCCAGCGGTGTCTTGACAACAGCTTCAAGTCTTGAGGTTTAAATGTTGACTAGTGAGAGAGTCACCAAGCAGGGCCTGTCTGGGGTCTTTCAGGACGGGTTTTGGAAATTAATTGTTAACATTTGGGATTATGAGCGGTGGAGATCTGGGTTATTTATCTGAACTGGCCAGCATGTAATTCTGGAAAGGGATTATATGCACTGCTACTGATAAGCCCTGAAGTGAGGCCATTAATACAATGTTGAGTCATAAAGCTCTCCACTCTCTCGAGGCATCCCTTCTTCTAGTCAAAATGATGCTCAGTTATCTTCATCCTTTAAGTGGAGGGCGCATCATTTTGGCGGACTGTCCTGTAGTGAATGAAGGCAGCCACGTGTCCTCAAGAATAAAGGTGACAGGGCACAGAACACCAAGAGCCTTGTGTTTCTCACACACTCAACCCAGACAGCATGGGTTGAGGACATTTGGAGAGGCCCGTAATGAATGAGGACTGTGGTTAAGGGTGAAAACGGTCAACACAGTCTTTGAGAAGCAACATGAATTCCGTGTCAAGATCTATGAAAAATGACTTGGATTTATACACAGTGATTCCTTACAAATCTTCTAAAAGGCTTGTTGTCAAGAGAAGTAGGAATATGGAAAAGGGACCCAGGACTGGCGGTGGCACACAGTGTAGATTGTTGTGGTGACTAAGACACACTATGGAGGTCGGGACGTGAGTGACTGGAGGTCAGAAGCAAGGAGACAGGTCCGCAGTTCATGGCTTCAATGCACCGATGGTCACTGTTTGCTGAGTACAGAAAGAATTGGAATAGACACAAGAAGCAAATATTGTTAATTCTGGAGTCCCTCACCATCACGAGGTTCACAGTGCTGACAGAATCTAGCTCATGTCCCGTTTGTGACTTACCCCACCTATATCTTTTGCCCACACAGCTCTGTGGAAATGGGATACTCTCCACCCTGACTTAGGCTGACTCTTGGACATTAATAGAGCTGCTGGCCCTTCAGAGTCATGGGCAAGGGAAGGGGCACCTGCTCAGGGCAGGGAAGGTTGGAGTCATCAGACAAACTTCCAAGGTGCTTCAGTGGCCCAACACACAGATCCCAGCATCCAGAGTGAGGATTCTCATTGCTATGCCCCCTCGGCCTGTGTTTGAAGATGTGCTGTCTGGCATGGGGCTGGTCCGGTGGGTGCCTTCAGGGCACATACTCTCACAGTGAGTGCATTCAAAACAGAGATGAATCTAGTGCCATGTGAACGAGAAGGGAAGGAGGGAACAGTCCACACAGTGTGTAAGAGTGAGAGGCGTAGAGTTTGCGGAGAATCAAAAACGACCCATAGTGGTCTCTCTAGTTACTTGTCTCGCCTCTGGGACAAAATGACTTATTTTGGTCTATAGTTCCAGGTGTGCAGCCCATCATGGTGGGAACTTTAGATATCTGACCGCATCGTGTCCGCAGTTGAGCTTCTGTTGTGATCTGAAGAGACTCGGATATTTAAGTACACGTCTCCCCGTCAGTGGTGCTATTTGGGAGAACATTATGGGATGTCCAGGAGGTGAAGCCTTGTCGGAGGAAGTACTTCCGTGGGAGCAGGCTTTGAAAGTTCACAGTCTCACCCCACTTCCACTTCACTCCTTGCTTATTCGTGGTTCAAGAGGTGAGCCTCCAGCTCCCTTCTCCAGCTACCTGCTGCCGTGTCTTCCCTGACATTGTCAACGCTCCCTGTGGAACTATAAACCCAAATAATTCCCCCCCTTCTCTAAGTTGCCTTGCCTTGGTCATGGTAGTTCATCTCTCCAACAGAAAAGTGACTTGTGCACCTTCTGTATCCTTTTCATTTAGTCTGGGACCACCCCGACAGATTGTAGAATTCTACCACCAGTATTTAGACTGGGGTTTCCCACCTCAGTCCAACCTAGATTATCTCTTACAGGCATGGCCAGAGATTTGTTTCCATGGTGATTCTAATTCCCATCAAATTGACTATCAAGATTAACCATCACAGTGGTTTTTATTTTATATCTGTATTTCAGCAATTCCAAAGCATAAAACTAGGGACATAATTGTTATAAGGTAATGAATATTTTATTTTAAGAAACAAGTTGACGGCTAATAAAATAAACACATATTTTATTAAATTAGTAGCTTAACAGCTGTTGTCTTCCCAAATATTCATTTTGTGTTCCATTTGTTTCCATTAAGAAAGTCCTCGATTTCTACTATGTACTAAGAAGGTGTTGGGAGGGATATCAGGTACCTGTGGCCTGGGGTGGGCCCTGGGTCTTGCCAGATTCTTAGCTTCTAATGTAAAGAATTAAAGGCTCACACAGATTTCCAAAAATATCAAGGAAACTTCATTTCAAGCATATCAATAAAAAATATCAGAACACACTGTAAGAGGGCAGTGGTCCACACAAGTGAAGCTGCTCCTGATTATTGTTTGGGGCCACCTTTTATGGGGTCCAAGGGGAGTTTGGCTACTGAGGGTTGTAATGAGAGTGTTTCTGTGTTTTGATTGACAGATTCGGTCATCATTTTTCTATCGCACATGTCCCTTTCCATAAGGAATCTGATTTTAATCATATGTACACCTAATTATGCATAAGCATGTTAAATAAGGAAGTCTCATTAAAAGTTCATTTGAGAATGTAATTTTGTCTTACCCCACCTGTATCCAAAACTAATTCTGACTGGATCAGCTCTCCCACCCTGTACCAGGGTGTATTGGAAGTACTTTTGAATAGAAGCTAAGAATGGTGGTCATTATGAGCCCACTATTGGGAGGGTCTATATGTAGCCTGACGTAGGTGTGGGTCTTAGGTTGCTAACCGGTTGCTAGGCGCACTGCTCAGAGTGGGGTGAGCATATGCAGGATGTGCCGACCAAGGAGGTAAACTGTGGAATGCACGGGTAGTGCTCGGGTGTATTCTGTCCATTGACAATGTTCATCCTCTTCCACTTCAGCAGGGGTTTCTGACCTCCCGCTGCAGAGATGAGGAGGGGAGAGCTAAGAACTTAAGTTGTAAGCTAACAGGTAGAGACAGCTTGGATACTTCTAAGAATGAAAATAATAGCAACTATCCTTCCCCTCTTCCCACACATAAACACACAATTTGTCAGCGGTTGGCGAGAACTGGTTGTTGGTTTCTACTCTGATACAGAAAATAGGTCAGCT
The DNA here is from genome assembly GCF_950005125.1 of Chionomys nivalis. NCBI lineage: Eukaryota > Metazoa > Chordata > Mammalia > Rodentia > Cricetidae > Chionomys > Chionomys nivalis. Next base: position 35,622,562 of record NC_080106.1, read on the forward strand.
GGGGCATGACCCCTGTGGGTACCTGGCTTCAGGCCTTTTTAAAAATAAGTAAGGATGTAATTATAGGAATACTGCTGGATGTTACAGCATAAATAGCTAGTATTTGGGAGAGGAGAGGGCAGATAGATCTGGGCTTCTTGCCTGCCTGTTTTTAGAAAGAAAAAAGGATTGTTTCCTAATTTCGGGTTTCTGTAGCTGAGGCCCGGATTTTTCTGGATTCCTTTCAGGGCAATGGCTGAGCACAGTCCCTTGAATCTGGTTCTCAGAGGGGCCTGTTTTCAGCTATTGTGTTTGTTAGAGAGGTGAGCCACATCTTTTATGCTTATTTAGAAGGACGATGGCTTGAATCTGCTTTGTCCTCTCCCACCTCAATTCCTGTGCTAGAGACGAAGTCCCCAGTGTCACGATGCTGAGAGGTGGCAGGCCCTGGAGGAGGAGGGGCGTTCACAGGACTATTGCCCTCAAACTCTTTTCTCCAGAGACCGGCACAGTCCTCTCGAGACTATTGGATTAGTTCTAGTAGGATGGATGAGTTTTCACAATGGCGGATTGCTATAAAGCAAGTCCGATGCCTTTCTCACGTGCGTGTCTCTCTCAGATGTATCAGGTTCCTGTCTGCTTCTCCACTGCGATGCGATGGGGAATGAGGACATCATAAAAAGCCAAGCAGACTATTGGCTACAGTCTTGGTCCTCTAGAACCGTGAGCTAAAACACATTTCTTTCCTTCGTAAGTTATCCTTCCATGGGTATTTTGTCAATAGTAACAGAAAATGGGGGTAACAAGCTAAACTGTGCAAACCACGTTCTCCAAGAGGTGGTTCTAGAGACTCCAGTAATTATCTCCCTCGCTCTTCAAAATGTGACTTGTGAATCCATCAATATTATATAATTACATAGTATTTATTAATAAGTCACTTATTTGAGGATACAGACAAAATAAGGCGTCTGGAAGCATTGCCTGTTGGAGAATGAAGGCACATGTTTTTTAAAATTTAAATCCAATTGTTTTAGTTTTGGCTTGGTTGTTTTTCGAGACAGGGTTTCTATGTAGTTTTGGAGCCTGTCCTGGAACTAGCTCTTGTAGACCAGGTTGGCTTCAAACTCGCAGAGATCTGCTGACTTCTGCCTCCTGAGTGCTGGGATTAATGGTGTGCACCACCACCACTGCCTGGCAGAAATCCAATTTTTACTAAAACTAAGGGTGTATTATTAGCTCATAGACATAAAGAAAACAGGGTCTTCCTGGAACTAGCTCTTGTAGACCAGGCTGGCCTTGAACTCACAGAGATCCATGTGCCTCTGCCTCCTGAGTGCTGGGATTAAATGTGTGTGCCACCACCGCCCAGCTTCTCCAAGTTAGCAGCTGAAGCTGGCCTCACTTGGGCATTTCTTCTGGGGTCTTTTGATTCCCCAGCAGGAGCTGTGGGCAAACTGTGCAGTCCTGCTTCTGGCAGCAGGCTGGTTGTTTGCTGGCTTGATTTAGTTCGTTTCCATGCTGTCTTGCGCTCCCTCGAGTTAGTCCAGGTTTTTCTGTATGGTGATAGGAGTCTGAGAAAAACTGAAAACACATATCGCCAATTCACTACATTGCCAAGAGGAGGTTCTGCTCACACTTAAGGGGGCAGGGAATGGTTTCCCTCTCTCACTGCTTTTGGTAAAGAATCTGAAAAGTGGTATTAGCAAGGGTTAAGGGGTGGAAAGCATGGCAAGGTGCCTGCGTGTTTTCCTACTTCCCAGCAGTGTCTTCATGGCTGGCTTTAGTCAACGCTGTGTTTGGAGCTTAGTCTTCTTCGCCATCCTACTCTGTTGACTTCAGCCTCAGACTCCTTGCACCACTGAAACGGATAAAATAGTTCCAGCCCCCACAAGCAAGATCAGTAGGGAAAGAAAGTTCATCTGCTCACTTTTCTAGAAAGCCCCCTTTTTCATCACTAGATCATGTTATGTGCCGGTGGGATCAAACCAATCTCTGGTCAAAGGACACCGTGTAAGAATTGGCTTGGATTTAGTCACATGCACACGAATGGGGTCTCGCAGGGAATGTCAGGCTTTGAATGTAGGAATGAAGAAACCTCCAGGGAAAACTGGGAGCTCTCACTGGAAGGAGAAACAGTTACTGCGGCTTGTCATACGTGTGGAAGGACTACAGAGCCCCGTGACAAACACAGACGAGTGCACAACACCGGCTGGAATTCCATTTGCCAAGAACATACGATAACAGGGTGGGATGTGGGAGGAGCTATGAGTCCAAATTTGAAAACAGATCTTCAGATATCTTTGTCCTGTTGTCCTGGACTACTTTCCTCAACACAGAGCATAATTTGACATGACATGAGAGACAAGGGAGCCAGCTGATAGAGACTTTTATTTTGTAATAGAAATATCACATTAACCGACGGCAACTTTGGCGTCTCACAACCATCTCCGAGTTGTGGAATCAATACACTTTCAAGCCCCTGCCCATTCACCAAGGCATTATCTCCCCAAACTTCTTTGTCCCTGCTTATATTTGTCAACTTTACAAGCCTTTTATTAGCAGCAAAAGCCTGGGGAAGCTACAAATAAAAGCAGGGATTACAAAAGAATTCTTATTAAAGCATGCCTTCTTGGAGGCACAGAGCACAATGCCTTCAGTTTCCCCTTGTGAAAAGATGTGTTTTCTTGTTTAATTAGAATAGACCTCTGTTCCTTTAGACGACAACACACCAGGCAGCAGGATGGCAGACTCTATGGACTCTAAGAAAGGGGGTTTGCTTAGCTCACCTCTGGTCCACTCTATGAGTGTGTCGCGGCTGGCGACATGTTCTGTCATATCTGGGAATGGGTGTGTGTGAGGTAAGAACTGGGTCCCCATCACACAGTAATTGGTCGCAGTCTGTTTTCCTTGTTGTTGTTATTGTTGTTACTTTGCATTTAAAGCCTGTGTCGGAGAAAGGCAAAGCCAAGTGCATCAATTAAGTCCTAGCAAGAACCAGATGGCACATTCAATGTGGGTAATCTGAAGGGGGTTTAGTTAGTAAAGGGACTTTTTGTGTGTCTGTGAAGATGTGTGTGGGGTTACAGGAAACCAGGATGCTGCCGTGCCCCAGAGTCAGCCACTGTCTCCCATAGAATGAGGGTTGGCAAGCTGCAGGCCATGCAGCGGATCAGGTCTGCTACTTGTCTAGGAAAATAAAGTTTTATTGCAACAAGGGCACACATATTCCAGAGACAGTGTTGAATATAGCAACAGGGACCGCATGGCTTATGAAGCTTAAATGTTCACCATGTAGCATTTACAAAAGGTGTACACTTCAAGGCCAGGACAAGGATATGGAAACCAGGTGCGTGTGGGAAGAACTTAAAGAACCTGCTGCCCTCAGCCTGGCCTTGCACAGCCCTGAGAATGAGCATCACCTCTAATCCTGCCAGCTTGTTTGTGCCCTCCAGTATGGGCCTAATTTCCTGGACACCGACCCAGGGTGACTTGGCAGATATGGAGACGGGGGATAAAAACCGTAGCCTTAGTCACCTGCCTCCTAAGGAGCCCTCAGCTCCTCTACTTTAAGTCACAGGGAGAGGAAGTTTATGGCATGGACAGAGTGGAGTGGGAAAGGAGAGAAGAGCATCCCACCAAAGCAGAAGAAAAGAGGATATGAAGGGGAGAGGGTCTTGGGGAGAACTCTCCAAATTCCGAGGTGCTCCAGCCACTTAAGGAATTATAGTCTTGGCTACTAGGGATGAGAGTGACCATTGACCATTTAGCCCCTGGAAACACTGGGCAACATTGGACACAAGGAGAGGAGGGCATGGACCGTTGGTTCAGAAGTAGTAAAATCATCCCAGATCTGAGTAACACTGAGAAAGAATGGTTCCGAGCCTTCCACAATACATCACAACCTCCATCAGGTAAGGATTCTGTGATGATTTAACGATTTAACAACTCTAGAGTTTCTTGATCCCTCCCTAGCACCCAACCCGACGCTTGGTATTTACTGCATAAATGCTTCTTGAATTAGCTAATTTAATAAAGAACATGTGAACAATTACACTGAAAACTATGCAATGAGCCTGTGTGAGAGGGGATGCAAGCGACTAAGGTAATAGCATAAAATCCTCATCCAAAGCAACTAAACAAGGAAGGTTGAAACCAGACATGATGCAACTGGAGCTGGGGAGATGCTCAACAGGTAATGCACTTGCTGCATACGCATGAGTATCGGGTCTCCAACACCCATGCAAAATGCTGGATGTGATAATAATGCCTGTGGTCCCGGCACTGGGGCGGTAGAAACTGGATCGTAGGGCTCACCACTCTAGCCTCTCAGCTAGCTCATCAGTGCTGCTTACGGTTCAGTGGGAGGGGCAGAAGATGCCCCGAGTGACTAAAGAGCAGAGCAGAGAGGTGCTGAGTGAATAGGAGCTGTTGACACGAGCACAGTCATGCCCAGGACCCATGGGTGTGGCAAAACATGGGTGAGGCTCAGAGGGATCACAAAGACTTTTTGGTCCAAATGAGAATACGGACAGTTATGCAGAAGCTGCCGATCACAGCGTCCTTCTCTGGGATGCTGCAGTCTGACTTCATCCCTCCAGAGACATCCTACCCAGATTAGCTACCCCCCCGCCCCGCTCAGCTGTAGACCATAAACCGATCTTCTTGTTCAGCTGTGTACAATAAACCTGCCTCCTTACTCAGACTTACAAAATGGACTCTCCGAGTGTATAGGCTACTATTGTTGCTGGTGCAGCTTCAGCAGAACATGCATGGTCCATCCAAGCCCAACTTTTCTGTTCTGTGTCTGTGTGTCTGTCCTTTCTTCAGTCCTTTGTTGCCTGTGTCAGGACAAACCCTGAGTAGTGCAGCAAGTGGGAAACCCTGCCCCTGCCCCCAAGCAAGAAAGAAAGTATCACAGAGGAAGACACCTGACGTCAAGTCCAGCCTCCACAGTGCATGAATAGGCTATAGGCTAGCACACTCACATGCGCATCTGCCTACACACACAGAGAGACAGAGACAGATACACAGAGAGAGAGAGATTGGCACCTTTTATTTTACTACCAAGAATGCATTACTTGATGAAGGCTTCTGACTTTTTTATGCTGGGGAGACCTGTAGCTTCTCTTCCTCATATAAATTGCATTCACAACACCCTACCTAGAAGGTTGAGCTTCTTTAGGATAAGATGCGCAACCTCAAAAGACTGAAGTAATATTCTCGGGCAGTTTGCTTCTAAGTTGTCACCAGTTCCCTCTGTTCGGCGGCTTCTCGCAGCATTGTTTTTAGCGTTTCCTTTATGGACTCTTCCCAGTGCACTCTCATTTCCACAGAAACAGCTCTGTTTCCTTTCCCACTCCCGTTAATGTCCGTGATTATACTAATGAGTGCAACCGAAGCAAACAGATTGGGAATAAATCCTAACGGACTCTTAGTCACATTATCGCCCGAAGAATTCGAGAGCCTGGCTGAGGGCACACTGCGCTGCAAAGGAACCCACTTGCCTGGAGTGTTCAGCCTGGGTGGGAGGTGGCAGAGGTGCTTTAGAGGAGGCAGGGAGAGCTTCAGTATATTTACTGGGCTGGTTAAGTGGATGTTATTGAAGAGAGAGCCTCCTGTGTACAAATTACCACTCTTTCTGTGTATATGTCTCTGTGTGTGCCTGTATGTGTTAGTGTGTGTCTGCTTCTCTGTGTGTTTCTATCTCCCTCTGTATGTCTCTGGATGTGTTTGTGTGTGTCTGCCTTTGTGTGTGTGTGTGTGTCTGTTTTTCTATCTCTGTGTGTGTCTGTCTCTCTATGTGTATCTCTCTCTGTGTATCTGTGTGTATCTCTCTGTGTCTGTATCTCTCTCTTTCTGTATGTGCTTCTGTCTGGCTTTGTGTGTATCTCTCCCTATGTGTATGTTTCTCTCTCTCTCTCTTCCTCTCTCTCTCTCTCTCTCTCTCTTTCTCTCTCTGTCTCTCTCTCTCTCTCTTTCTCTGTGTGTGTGTGCTAGATAATTTGTGTTCCTCCAGAGAGGTGAGGGGAAAGAAACCTAAGTACAAAGCTGGACCCAGGAACTTGGAGCATCCTTGGACTGCAGAGAGGGGAACGGACTCTAGACCTTCCTTGGTGAAGGAGTTCTGTACTGAGAAAGAGTTAGTCCTGAGGAGACTTGTACTCCAAACCTAGCCCTGCCACTTAGGAGTTCTGTGACTTTGAGTAGGGAGGGAACTTTATTCTAGGTCTTTATTAAATCACCTGGAAAATGAACAGTAAGTAGTCAATAAAAAATCAATACTACTTGCCCCGTCATTTGCCTATAGGAATGTTGTCCCTATGTGTGAAGAGTAGAGTTTGTAGAGTCAGTGTAGGCTCAGTTGTGCTGCGGTGACAAACAACCTCTAGCCTGAGTGGCTTGAAAAAAAAAAATCCAAAGTTTAGTTTTTTTTTTTTTTTTTTTCATTCACACCATGGCTGTCATAGGTGAACATGGGACCCTTGGGCAGGATACTCATTCACTTCGAAACACAGGCTGATGGCACTGCCAATATGTTGAGTGCTGTTGACCTCTGAAGCAGAGAGACAGCCCACAAGCAATTAAGTATTTGATCCAAAGATGAAACCTGCTGGCATTTCATTGGTCAAAGCTATTCACGCAGTCTCACCTACTGCCATGGAGGGAGGACGTACAATCCTCAGGGTGCCCTAATAAAAGAGTACGAAATACAGATTTTTGTTAAAACCCCCTGCGACTTCCACACCACCTTTTATTTTTTACCTTAGTCTCTTCTTTTCCTCTCCTCCTCCACATCCTGTCCTCCTCCTCCCTAATCTTCCTACTTATCCCCCTTCTCCTCTCTCTCTCTCTCTCTCTCTCTTTTCCATTCCTCCCCCCTCCACCCAACTCCTTTTAGCATTGAGAATGTGCTGGCATTGAAACCAAGCATATTTTTGTTATCAGCTGGGTAGACATATTCAGCCACAACACTTAAACCTCACCTAAAAAGGAGTGGTTTGGGGACTAAATTAGATAATACAGGGGACATCTTTAAAAACCATGCCAGGGTTTGACTTGTCAATCTATCAAGGTGTCTTCTCTTTTTGGTGATTCCCTGTTCTCCTTGAAGGGAAGGGTGAAGGCTTTAGAGCCAGGTATTAGGCTGGAAAGAGAAAATACTCTATTTTTTTGATTGTCTAATATTTTCACTTCTACCCTTATCCTCATATGATATTTAAGGGAAGTCGGAGTCAGGCCTAACTTCCAGAGGTTGTCTCTAGGTCTCGTTACATGTCTCCAGAAAATCCTTATCCAGACAGTAGAGTGCTCCAAAGATCGTGTCCCTGAGTCCTGCCCTCCACGAGAAGTTGTGTGGCTGCACCCTGCAGGATGGTGCTGTTCAAACCTTAACACCACAGGGGCAAGATTCTGAGCTGCTTCCGGATGACCCAAGAGCTGTCCTTTCTCAGATAGCACTTTGATTAGAGAGCTTTTAAAGGAAGTCTATGAGAGTATAGACAGAGGCTAGAGATATGACTTAGAGTCTAAATGAAGCCTATGAGAGTGTAGACAGAGGCTAGAGATATGACTTAGAGTCTAAATGAAGTCTATGAGAATGTGGGTAGAGGCTATAGCTAGGACTCAGAGTCTTACAAGGCTTGGGCAAAACACTTCTTCACTCCATTTTCTCATCTGTCAGTCAGATCCCCTCACAAAGTGGTTTAGTGAGATGTGAGGCCATACTTACCATCCGCTGGTAAGCCCTTCAGGCTATAAGCCTGGGCTCCCTCTACCCAAGAAGGGCCCCTCCTCTCTTGCTCTCTTGGCCTTATGCAGTAGGTGGCAGAGGGTACCTCTCTCTTGTTTGCTGTGCTAACCACAGCTCAACTTCCAGAGAGATCTGCCTTGTACAACTGTAAAGTGTCAGAGGCAAGGAGGAGAGGAGCCTAAATCCCGACAGCGTAAGTGAGCATGTGGACAGAGCATGATGGGAGAGAAAGGAAGGGTGGGCCCTGAAGGTAAGGGAAGTTGATATAAACGACAGCCACAAAAAATCTTAACCAAATAGAATCTTTAAAGCAGGCCACGAGCAGTGAGACCCTGCGTTTTCTTATGGGATGTGGGGATAAAGAAATTACATAGTTATTTGAGAGGAACATAAATAAAGATTAATAGGTTAATGAGTTATTTTCCTTTCATTACTACACTATTGTACTTTATTATAATTGCTTTGCACTCATTTAATTAAATTTGAACTGGGGCCAACACAAGATAATTTGTTTTCTCCGTACTGAACAATGAGTATGCAGATTGGATGTACTGAAGCAGTAATCAGGCCTCTGTTTGTAACACTTTTCTACTCTGAGTAGACATTATAATTGATAATTTGATTGTTGCAGCACTCTGTGCAATATATTTTAAAGCAACATTAACATAATGGAAATTATGTTGTGGGCTTAATCTTAGCTTTTCACTGAGAAGCTATCTGGCCCCTCCATGTGAATCAGCCAGTGTCTGAGAACAGCAGGACTCTCTGTCTCTCTCATTCTTTCTTTCTGTACCTGGCTGCTTCTTTCCCTCCCCGTTCCCTTCCTTTCTCCTTTCTCCTCTTACACGATCTCCTTCCTCTCTCCCTCCCTTCCTCCTTTTCCTTTTCCTTCCTTCTCCCGACCACCTTCCTTCCATATCGCCACTCATGGTCAGTCTATTCTTATCAGGTTTTCCAGCCCTGTGGAAGAAAGCACCACAATGAAATGAGACTGTGGACAGCAATTGCTGCCCTGTTTTCTAATGTGGAGACCCGTTCACATCTGGAACATTCAGGCAAAGCAAGCGGGATCCTTTCCCGCAAATGACTGAATGAGAGATTATTCAAGGTGGGCACCCTGCCGCTGGTAACCACGGCAGGTCAATTCATGGTGGGGTCACGAGCTCTCTTGAGGCTTTTTCTGCACACGTGGGCAGAGGAGGAAATGTTACCAGCATTATCTTTGTCTCTCGTCCATTCTTCCTTGGGACTACAAACACCCGCCTTGGAAAGACGTGGTCTTTATGTTCATGAATACACTCTGGGAACTAATCCCCTTTGGGTGCAAGGGTTTCCTGTCCTGCAATGGAAACTAGGTGTGACATTCTGTTTAATAATCCCAGGCCAGAGATCTCGGGCCCAGGCAAGGAAACCTTGTGCCCAGGTAACTTCTGTTGACTTTTCAGAGCTCTGTAAATATTTGTTTCTGTGTTTGTTTTGGGAGCAGGAACATCTGTGAGTGGCTGGAAACCACCATATGTATTTTGGAGGGGCTGAACGAGGGGAGTTGGCTGTGTGTTCTTAGTGTGCATTGACCTGTCCAGATTTGGAAGTTTTGCTAAAGTCCAGTTTCCTGGGAGAGAAGCCCCTTCTTTTCTCCTTCCACTCTTTCCCCAGGCCTGCACACACACGGTGGGTACGGTCGCATTTCCAAATCATGCCAGCATGACGCCACAAGCCCCGCGTACACACATGGTCGTCACTGCCGCATTTCTAAGTCATGCCAACATGGTGTCACAAGGAGAAGGCTTTTTATGAGCCGGTCAACATTTTGGAGTAGGCAGGTTGGTCTTTGGCATATTAATTTTTTCCAGGGAGTACTTGAGTGCCATAGCTGGCATCTAGTATCCTGTCTTTATCTTCTTCTCTTCTCCCATTTTTACTTTTTCTAGAAGATTAGGCTAGAACGAGACCCACTCACATGCCAATTACCCAGTTCAGAAGCAGCCCTTCTGAGGTTGTTTTTTTTTTTTTTTTTGGCATACTGTTCTCCTGATTTGTTTGGAGTATGTTTTCATCTCTCTCATTATCGTGAGATGAACTCCTAGCAGTTGGACCTACTGTTCTAATTATTATTATTAACACAGATAAAGGGCCCAGAGTTAAGTATTTTTACAGTGACCCCTGTTAAAAAAGGAAACAGAAAGAGAGTCCCAGTTGACCTGGAAGGAGTATGCTTCCTCTTGCTCACAGATGTTGTGTTTAAATTAAGAAGCCCACAGCTGGGATGTGGTCACAGCCTAGAGACACAACTTCAGATTCTTGCATCAGCCCACCCATGGCTCCTGGCCTCTGGGGGCATCACCAAGGAAGCTGGCTTCCAAACAAGAACTCATGGAACAATTTCATGGAACATAGGGGAAACGGGGCCATGGTCCCTTCCCCTGGTGCTGACAGAAGACTGCATGTTCCTGTAGACTTCCCAGATGTCATTGTTCTCTGTGTGTGCGGGGGATCAGCTCGGCCCTTCAGAGTGTGTCCATCTGTTCATGTGTTTGAACGCTCGGTCCGCACTAGTGGTACTGGTACCGTTTGGGGGCAAAGTGGAACCTTCTGGACATGGAACCTAGCTAGCAGACAGGGCTGTGGGGACAGGGCTAGAAGATTTCTAGCCACCAGATTTCAGGCAAGTTTTCTACTTCCTGTTAGGGACCATGTTGTAACATGTAGTTGACCTATACCCAAGCCACCATGGAGTCACCTGCTGCCGTGTCTCCATTGTGCACTGCAACCCCTTCATCTGGAGCTTCCTTGTCTTCTGGTGCTTTCGCTGGGTATTTGCTCATAGCAACTAGGACTGTAACTCACCCACCATCCCAATATGTCTCTTAGCAAGCAGAACTTAAAAATTTGAGAGCCCTCAAAACCATGATACCAGTAGCTCCTAGGTGAAGAATAAGGGCTAAGACAAGGCAAGTATGCCAGTGGATGGTGTATTCTCAAGCCCTGGGTGTCTGGGCTCAAGCCTGTTAGGGACCACTGAGAAGAGTGAAGAACACCCAGCTCAGAACCCCCCTCACTAGGGTGAAGGGCGGCAGCAGGCTGTTTACCGAGCAGCTCCTACCAGCTGTTGGTAGAGTGGCTCCTGCAGGAACATTAACCTGCCTGATTCCACTCTGGTGAACTCGGAGCAGGCTAAAGCTGTCGGAGAGGTGAAGTGCAGAGACACCAGCAAGAGGGTTGGGTCAATCTGATCGCCAATGTCAGCCACCTCCTGGAGTCACCAGTTAGCTGTTGAGGTGAGGCCTGGGACGATATAGGCTGACACAGCTTGGTCTTGCAAATGTGATGGACATCAAGTCTTCCTTTCCATACTATAGGGGCCCCAAAGACAAGAGGGAGCTAACATATCAGCCTGTATTTGTAATTACCACCTGATTAACTCATTTATCACACAGATGACCTGGCACATGGCCCAGTGTGGGGCTAAGCACAGGGTAAGTTATGCCTCAGTTGGCTCAACAAGCCCACGAGAAAGACCCTGCCACAAACTCTACCTTCCATCTTAACCTGCTGGAGTGAAGAACAAGGATTTTTTTTTTAATCCAGGTAGCTTGGCGGCAGAGCCTTGACTACCCCACACAGATCTCTGTTTAGAACCTGAGTGTGGAACGCTAGAGACGTCCTCCCTTGTTAGAACCACCCTTTGTTGAGTATTTCCTGTGTGTTTCATCTTGGGTTGGGCACTTAAATTCAGTTACTTAGATTGAGGTTGGTGCTAAAGACATCAAGATTCAGAGATGATAAACCACACAGCTCGTAAGTGGCTCTGTCCAAACTCTGACCCTTCCTGACACCAGTCACTGAGGCTGGCTACGGGATGCGACCCTTTCTAACCTGGCCTCTGATGCAGGGGATAGACAGTGGATGAAAGAAGTGAAGAAAGTAGATTCTTAACTCGCCCCAGCGAAAGCAGGTGGAGCAAGGGCCAGTCAAGAGTGGAGGATCATTTGGGATATCAAAAACCATGCCTCCAGCCCCCTATCACAAGCCTAGTGCAACCCGCTGCGGTGGTTGGTGGCTGTGTAACAGTGATAAAATCCAAAGTACTTTGCAATCGACTTCCCTCTCACCTGGCACAATAGCAGGGACGCGGGAATGAAGCCAACTCCACTAGGCTTTTAGAGGCCATTCCTCCAAGTCTCTCTTGAAACCGTCCCTTCAAGTCCAAGACTAACATGATGTTCTGCTGGTGTCCTGCTAGTTGGATTTTGGAGATCAGTAGTTACACGGAGTATTAGCAAATCCAAGGGTGTGCTGGAGCAGGCGGGAAAGAGGAGGCCACCTTTGCTCCTCTGAAAGGCACTCTGGGAACACAGTAGGTGGTCCAGATAGGAACCTATCTCCTCTTTCCTTCTCTACCTTCCTTTCCCCCTTACTCTTGTCAATCACTTCTTTCGTTTCCTTTGGAGGAAGGAAGCACAGAGTCATAAACAAAGGCTGTCTAGGACACCTGACTGTGGCCAACAGAGAAGAACAAAGACTGCACTTGGCAAAGGTGACTCCAGCTCTTGCTTGGGGACCAGCCATGCAACCTTCACTACTAGCTGGCTTTCGGGCCTCCAACCAAGGGCAACTGTACCAGATGATGCAAACATTTACCCTATATAGTGTTTATAATTACTTAGCATGTGGGGATTTTTGTTGTTGTTTTTGTTTTTTAACAGCAGATTTTCCATTTGAAGATCGCGAGAGCAACGGAAATCTTTGAAAGTCAGATGTGGACACCTTAAACTCCTCTTTCGCGGCCATTATTTACTGGTAGTGGGTTCCAGCTGCTCCTGCTAGGACAGGCTTGCATTAGGAACTCACTGCCCGTGTTTGGTTTGTCCTACACTCAGCTTGCTTTGAGGTTTCCTCCTGCTTCCTTTCTGACACTGTAATAAATCACTCTGACCAAAAACAACTTCAGGGAAGAACAGATTTGTTTGATTTACACTTCCGGGTCACGGTTCATTATTGAGGGAATTCAGATACTCCAGCAGGAACTTGAAGCTAAAACCATGAAGAAATGCTGCCTACTTGCAAACCTATGCTTAGCTAGCTTTCCCAAATAACCCAGGACCACCTTGCCCAGGGAATGGTGCTACCCATGATGGGCTGGAACCACCCATCTTAATTAACAATCAAGGCAATCCCCCCACCCCCCACAGACATGCTTCTAAAATTCAGACAGTTAAAGAATTTACATGCCTGTGTTTTTACTGTGTGGGAAAGACAGGCACATTTATGAAAGACCGGACCTTAGAAGATGGCGGAGGAGTTGTGTCCTGGGCATGGAATCTGCAGGATGACCTCACCGAGGGATCTCCCTGGGTTCTCTAAACCAGAGATAACCAGTGGAAGCTTCTTCCAGTTCATATTTGCTCCTTTTGGCCAGGGGCTCCTTCTCTACTGGGGAGTCTCTTCACCTAGAGGTGAACACTGCTGGTGTCTCCTAACCACCTCTGCGAATGCTCCTCTCCCAGCCTGGATGTCAGGACAGCTCTAGCTAAATCCACGGCCCAGTGGATGAGAAAACGGAGACCGTGGGGTCAGTGACAGAAGAAGGCAGTTTACTCTGGGGTTTAATTGAATGGGAATGGAAGGGATCTCTCTTTGACTCTTTCTGTCTCTGTCTTTCTCTCTCTCTCTACCGATCTCTCTTAAGGTCTCATACAAGGTTATTTGAACATACTCCCGCTTTTGTAAGGGGGAAAGATAGGATATCAAAGCACACCAAACCCTAATCTTGCTGACTGTGCAAATCTGGAAACATCTGTCTTGGATTCACTTCTTCTCTGTTTCTTCTTTCCTTTATTCTTCCGTTCTATGAAGTAAACAGAGAACAACCCTATGGTGTTTTAGATGTTCAGAATGTTCCATAGGCTTCTCAGTGATTCTCATCTGAACACGCGAGAAGACAGGATAGTGGAACAAGGACTTCCACTGTTCAAGCTTGGAGCCTGGACGTGGTAGTAGAACCAACAAGACTACTTTCCCCCGATGGCTTAGAAGAAGGCTGACCACAGTGCCCAGACCCCTGCTATGCCTCTGAGACCTGAGCTGTCTCCATGAATAACAGCTGCTTTTGTCTGGGGAATACCTACAATGTTCCAAGTGTCTACAGAGTACTTTATATACAAAATATTGCAATTCTGCAAGATCTGCCCCTCGTGTATCATTCTCTTCATTTCACCAGGGAGGAGGCTGAGTTGCCAACCAAGCATGGCCAGAATTCTGATGAGGTCACTCCACAGGCTTGGGGCTCAACGCTTACATTCTCTCCACCATACTGAAAGGGGAGGGGGTAACATTGTAATCCCCCCTGTTCAAGCTCCCACTGTTCCAATAATCCCATCCCACCAGAGTTCCTGAATCTCTTTATCCCCCCACAAAGTTTCCTTGTCTGCTAGACAGTTTTCTAGCATGTTGTCTGGGATTATCTGAAGGTTGGAAGGTGCTTGGGCCATTTTGCCATTCAAGAGGCCTCCGCTACAGAAAAGGAGAGGGCAGCCCCTGCCTACAACTGGGCTCCGTTCTTCACAAACTCAGGGCTGCCATTTCAGTGCCCCTTTGGAACCTGGCTTAAAATGAGCAGCGACCATTCAGGAAGTGGAAGGCTCGTGCCACACCCTTGACATGATGTACCAGGGCGAAGGGAGTAAACATTAACCAGAAGGTCAATACGGAAGCATCACCGAGCAGCAGTACGTAGAACAAGATGCAAGGAGAGCTGGAAGGCAGCCAAGGCTTGGGTTCAGATCCCTCTGACATACGCTGATGATGTGGTTGTCTATACATAGCTTAGCCTTCCTCCATCTTAACTTTCAAGGAAAATCTGAGATGGCCCAATATATATTGCTTTGAGACATGACAGACAAATGGCCTCACGTGTAGGACATGTTGACGATACTGATCAGCACTGTGGATTCGATCAGCAATACTATTTATTTCTGCATGCACCTGCGCACAGTTAAGCAATAAGAAGCTGATTGTAGTCTTATCTCAGATTTCTTTGCTATGCTCATATTTCAGAAGAAAAAATCCTATCGGGATTTTTATGATACTATTTGTTCTAAACTTCCAGAGCGTATGCACTCTGCGTTCAAGCCAAACCATGCTTGATGTGAGTCTAGCTGGCCAGAAGTAAGAATGTCTGCTTTATGATGGCAGGAAACACTTACAGTCCCCGAAGAAAGACTGGGATGTGCCATGGATTGTCCTGATGCAAAAAGTGTGTGTGTGTGTGTGTGTGTATGTGTGCCTAGCAAGTGTTTAGAAATACATGCAGAACAGGCTTCCCAGTCCCAGAAGGGCATCCTGGGGAACTTACATCTCACAAAAATGGGAACTGGCAAAGACTGAAAACAGCAGCCACAGGGCTGGGGACAGCATGATCCTAGTTCTTAGGAGGCAGAGTAGAAACAGAAACTGGTCCTTCATGAGAGGAGAAGTGTGAGAGGGAGGATCCAGGAGACTGTAGGCTTTTGTGGCATCTGTGATGAATGTGACCGGCTGGGTACAAAACTTCACGGTGTCATTTTGGAATCCTGATGATAAGGACAGCACACCATTGGTGAGGCCAAAGCAAGGCAGCCACAGAGGCAGGGCACAAAGTCCATGGTCACTTTAATGGGGAAGTGAAAGGAGGCTGGTATTCAGGGAAGGAGAGGAGACTCCCCAGTGACACGCTGTTCTGAAGTGAAAACAAGAGAGGCTGAAAAGGCCATTTGAGGCCTCTCTTTTTCTCTCCTCCCACTCCTCTGCTTCCTGAACGGAGCATGATTATCAAGAGAGGGTATATCCCCAGGGCTTTTTTCAGTATATGGTCATTTATTAGAAAGAAAGATTTGCCAATTTGCCTAGAGACGGAAGAAGACTTTGAGAAACAGAACGACAACTTGACACTCAAGGAATGCCTTTGGGGACCACTGAGAGCATCGGGTGACAGGAGAGAGGGCAATTGGCAAGTATGGAGCGATTGACTTATTCTAGAAGTGACTTTGAACTCAGACATCTAGAATAGGGGCTGGTATGCAGTCATTATTAGCCTTGGTCATCATCCTAGCGAAAGGCTCATCTTTCCACATCAGCAAACCACAGCACACGGGTACTAGGTGCTAGGATTGGGGTTTGGCCTCTCATTTATCTAATATGTTCACACCCCATCCTGCCTTATGGCAGGCAATAAAAGCCTAGACAATAGCTGTGCTTAACTCGGAGCTCCTTTCCAGAGACATGTTGCCCCGGGAACCTAAATACTCAGCATGTGTCGCTAGGACTCCTACACCTCTGAGTCCTCAGCTTCAGCGAAGACCAAACTCTCCTGGAATTCCTGGAGAGAAACCCAGCTTCAGAAACAAGATGAGGGGAGCTCGGACCTGCGCACTTTACAGTAGCAATGGCCCAGTGACTGCGCCCGCCCGTGCTGGAGAGCCTCTGAAGACCTGTGAAACCTCTGCGTGTCTGGACATAAGCCCGACCTCAGCAAGCTTGCTCCATAGGGGCAGCTCAGTAAATGGCGGTTACAGTCACAGGTTAGCAAAGACGAATGCACAGGGAGTGAGTGAAGTCCTGAGTGAACATGCGCTGTTGACATGGGCATGTCAAGAACCCAACGCCTCCAACCCACAGGAATGGCAAAACCTTCCCTAGGTCAGGCTCAGAGGGATGCTAACGCTTCCTGTGGTCCATGTGTTGTGTGCAGAACGCACCATCATGATAGCTTTCTCCCCTGCTATTCCCATACAGAGGCTGCATCTACAGAGATTAACTTACATGCTTCCTTGACTCAGCTACCACGAACCCTGCTTCCTTGTTCAGGAGTGTACTCCGAACGTTTTAAAGAATGAGCTGATGGACTCTGTTCTGCTCAACTTCTGCTCCATGGTTCTCCCTCCTTGGGCCTTTCTAACAACCATTTAGCTGCCCACTGCCCTGTACCCAAACCTGCCTTCCTGCAGCTTCAGACCATGGGCTCTAGTTTTATCTTACCAGTTTCAAGAGGGAAAATAGGATCATGGGTTCCAGTCTACTGTGATTGGCATGTATGCTTCCTTCTGGGGGGTCTCTCAGAGTGGACACTGTATAGCTAGCTCCCTGCCTTTTGACTTTGGATGGCTTAATCTTGGTCAAGACGAAGCCTGCAGAGGGTTTTAAAAATGCATGTCTCATGTGCTTCTTACATTACCATGAGAAGACTATTCCCAGAGGCACATCAATTCCAAAAAAGAAAGAAAGAAAGAAAGAAAGAAAGAAAGAAGAAGAAGAAAGAGGAGGAGGAGAAGGAGGAGGAGGAGGAAGAGAAACACATAGAGCACATCTGAAAACACAGATTACTGCTTGAGCCTGAGATCAGCTCCCTCCATCAGGCCAGAGAAATCTGCTCACCTGTAGATCCACACAAGATAAACAGACACTGCTGTGCCCACACAGCATTAACGCGGCCACAGCTGACTAAAAGGCAGAGTAAGGAGGATATGTTGACTCCCTTTTGCACCTGAGTGCTCGTCAGATAGATGGAGGCCACTATTATTCCTGTAAAATGTTATCATTTTGTTCTCATTTATCCCCAGTGCTGATAACCATTCCTTGCGTGACATGTGTTTGAAATCCTGCCTGCATCTAATTGCTTACTCTTTCACCCAGAACTGAACACAAACCGCTCCAGCTGCAGTGTGCCTGCACAGAATCTATGAGGATCGTCACTGCCTTTCTCCTGAAAAGAAGACCTATTGCCGCCGCCTGGAATGGCTTTTAAAAATAAGTGTTCTGCTGGTAGCTCTTGCAGAGTCTTGGGTTAATTAAAACGCTCATGTCTTCTGTGACTCATTGGCTATCAATCCAGCTCCCAAACCCTGGATGGACATGGTTGGTTCTTATTTGTATTGTTGAATACAGATTCTATTATTCTTAAATATTGAGCCAACCTGATATTACTTAATGTCACAGCCTGTCAATGTACGCTGAGCCCCAATTCTGCCATCCGACACACTGCTCCATATTCACTTAGACCGTCTGAGAGTCTGGTGAACGTGGCAGTTCTCTCTTCTTTCACAGGATCAGAGAAAATACATTGGGCAACCCATGAGCAAAAACAAGAGCTCTGGAGATGGGAGCACTGTTTGTTGGTTGCAAAGCACCACAAACCCACTTTTAACTGTGCTGCTGGGCTCCTGGGTTTTGGTCTATTGTTGAAAAGAACATTATCAGCGATGTGGTCGGAAAGATGCGTTGCTTTGGTCAAACTTTGTAACTGCAATAATTTGATCAAGAATGAACACTTGGTACAACGTGATATTCTGGGGGAACTAGACTTGGTCTTAGCAGTCTCTTTTTGCTCTTGCGTGTGTTCATTAACATCCTTTAATATCCTTTGCTTTATAATTATCAGGAAGCAATACTGAGATAGTGTCTCCAGCCTTGAGAGTCAACCTGTAAAAGCGTTTTATGAACCTTCTCATTGGTGAAGCCCTGGGATGTGATCCATTGTACTTCCTGAAATGAATCATCAGGGCGCCCCACCTGATTTTGTCTTAGAAGATCTATCCTGGTCCTGGATGCAAATATGCATCTTCCTCCTGGGTGTCCTGAAGATCTTAGCTTCTGCAGGTGGTAGGAGAGATGGAAGTACTTGCTGGAGTAGCAGCTCTCAGACTCCCAGAGTTACTAGGTACTTCCTCTCTAGTCGGGTATCACGGGCCTCTCACTCACTAACCAGCCCCAGACTTACTGCTATCAGTGTAACCAAGGACTAAGAAATTCTTCTTCCCCCTCTCATAGGCATGGAGGGGTGAACAGGTAACTTCCCATGTTCTCCGAGAAAACACCCATTAAGAGTAAGTGCACCTTCAATCCCAGCACTTAGGAGGCAGAGGCAGGTGGATCTCAATGAGTTCGAACCCAACCTGGTCTACAAAGAGAGTTTCAGGACAGCCAGGACTGTTGCACAGAGAAACCCTGTCTTGGAAAAACCAAAGGGAGGGAAAAAAGAGTAAGTAGTCATCCTATCGAGTGTGGTGCATAGTCCTCTCTGGTTCCCTCTTTTTCCTCACCCTATTAGTATGTGAGCTTTGGCCAAAGGCTTTGCTTTATAGCTGAGCAAACACTAGAGCCCTGACTGTACCTCTCAGAACTCCAACTTCTTGTGCCCCCACCTTTTCTGTGCAGCCTTTAAGTGAGACTCACTAGAAATCCTTCAGAACTGATGAGCCCAGAGGCAGAAGAGAAATAGCTCAGATTCTTCTCTCTTTGGGTGGGAAAACTCCAAAGAATGCTCTACACTTTTCTTCAGAGGTCGCCGGTGGGACTGGGACCCAGTACTAAGTGATTGATTGACAGTCTTCATCGGCTTTCTTTCCTCCTCTTTCCCCCCTTTTCACTTTAGGGATCCTCCTCCCTCATTCTCCCCCTGCTAGGTTTACAGGATGTGTCCCCATGCTCAGCTTCCCTTTATTATTATTATTATTGTTGTTGTTGCTGCTGCTGTTTTATGTGTAGAGATGTTCTCTTTGAATCTGTGCCTGTGTACCACATATGTGCCTGCTGCCTGAGGAGGTCAGAAGAGGGCATCGAATTCCCTGGAACTAGAGTTTCAAGTGGTTGAAAGCCACTGTATGGGCGCTGAGAACCACATTCAGGTTCTCGGAAGAGCAGCCAGTGCCATTAACAGCAAGCCATCTCTCCAACCCTTTTCAGATAATTTTATTTTTCTGCCATAATCTAAGTCCCAACTGACATAATCTGAAGCCCTAAAACAACAACTGTCTTATTTACTCGTGAATTTTTTTATTTTATTTTATTTTATTTTATTTTATTATTTTTTTTTTTTTTGGTTTTTCGAGACAGGGTTTCTCTGTGGTTTTGGAGCCTGTCCTGGAACTAGCTCTTGTAGACCAGGCTGGTCTCGAACTCACAGAGATCCGCCTGCCTCTGCCTCCCGAGTGCTGGGATTAAAGGCGTGCGCCACCACCGCCCGGCCTCGTGAATTTTTTTTTAAAATCTTTCTGCATGATTTAGGCCTGGGTCCATCTGCGGCACTGGTTACCTAGGACTCTGTCCTTCTCTCTGGCTCCGAGTGGTCTCAGAATCTTCGTATTTCTTTGTGGCCTCCCTGCGTGGCCTCTCTAGCACGGTAGCTGGAGACAGGCAAGTCAGCAGCTCCTCATCTCTGATGGACCCGGCCTCAGGCCAGACCAAAAGCTAAGGGAGTAGAACCTTCACAGGGCGTGGACACAGGAAGGCAGTGTGCCGGAGTCATGGAGTCAATGTTTTGCTAGAGAGGCTTTCAAGGAAGACTGGACAGGGGCCCCAGCAGGAAGGGCATTTCCCTTCATCAGTTTTGTTTGTAGTATTTTGTTTGGAAGGATAATTGTATTTCTAAAACGAGGATTGGAAACTGTTATTTTCAGTTATAGGGTAATAAGAGGAGTTAGAGAGACGGCAGCATCCCCTGCTCGCCATTTGTCCCAGTTGGGGTCTGGAAGTCTAAAAGGATCGAGACGCTCAAAAGAATCACAACCTCTCCCTGACTTATGGTCCCAGGGTCAACACCCTGTCTTCCTCCCAGCCCTCCCCCGCTGCTCACTGATTTCCCATCGGTGGCCTTCAGTGCACATGGCTCTTGGGTAAACAGCCATTTGCCGAGCACCTGCTATGCGCCAGGCACCGGTCCAGAAGGTCCCAATTCCACTAATTTAGCCATTCCAGCCTCACACACAGCCGTGGTGAGCTGGTGCCAGCCTTGCCACCTCACAAGGTGCGGTTACACGTGTATCTCCCAACGCTTCGGCACAGCAGGCTGAAATCTGAGCCCCACCAGTGTGGGAGGCTTTCAGTTTTATTATGAAAATCAGCACACCCTACAAATGCGGGCTTTCTCTCCCCAAGGAGCTGGTTGTTGAAGTCTCACTAGCACACTCTGGTCTTGGTTTTATGTCACTCTTCCTCCAGACTGAGGTCAGCTCTGGTCAGGCTCCTACAGGCCCTAACCCCCACTCCATTCACAATCAGCCCCTTCATCATTTATGCCACATCTCAAGGTCCAGTCCTGCTGACAGCCTATCACTGAGCACAGAAGGAAAACCAGCTCTTCAAATGTGACCTTTCTAGAACTTCCTCAGAGCCACCCTGAGGTCTGACACCACAAACAAAGGTCTAGATGTGGCTGGTCCCCCAGAGGTTCATATACTGGAGGCTTGGCCCTCGAGCCGGAATCATTAACAGGTAGGGTCACGGAAATCAATCTGGCCACAGAGGCTCCAGCCTCAGGAGGGTATTAATGCTGTTTGGGGTGAGTGGTTCAGATCTAGCTTGGAGTAGGTAAGTTCTCATGAAAGAATTGCCCTACAAAGAAAGAGCAGGCTGTCACCTCCATGGTCTCTTGCTTCCTATTCTGTGGCCATTTTCCTTTCTGCTGTCTTCTGTGATACAGCCTATGACTCTTTGGACTCTCAAGACAGACCTTTTTCCATTATAAGTTACACAGTGTGAGGCACTTTGTATGACCACATAAAATGGAACAGGACAAATATCCCCCTGCCCCATCCTCTCTCCTTCACCTTCTGTCTTCGCCAGTTTTCTCCAGCCCCCTTTTCGCCCACTTGGATCTCTTCTACTCAGTCTCGCTATGTTTATCCCTGCTTTAGCATGACGCTTGGAGAAGCTAAAGTAACAGGAGCATCTCGTGTGCCGAGGAATTTTATATGCAATCATTTGACCCACTCTTAAACTAGACTATAGGGCAGAGATCATATCTGGGGGTGTCTTTGACTTCGACGGCCATTAAGCCCCATTGGGTGCACATGAATACTTGCGGATTTAACAGAGAGAAGGAGCACTGGGAAATACAACATGTTGTGCAAAAGATACGTGACCAAGTGCAGCGTGCCTTTGCCTTAACTACAGGCTGTAATGATTTCAGTAAGATTAGGGGGTGTCATCTGGAAAGAAAGGCTGACAGACATAAGACTCAGCAGTCCAATGGATCCTCGTGGTAACTTAGGGATTTATGCTGTATTAAATTTTGGTGTGCTTACAGAAGTGAACTCATGTTCTTCGCTCAACCATGAGAGTTTGGTAAAAGGAAAATTAAGAGGCATCCATCCAAATTCTTCACAGATTGACAAACTGAGGGGCAGGGGGCATGGAATACAGTTGACAAGAGAGCTAAGACACCCGACTTCCTTGAATATACAGCCACCTTGATCCGGATCTTGGGAACGTCTCTTTGCCTCTTCAGCTTATTGTGATCTTCTCATATGTAGTTGGGCAGGCTGAGGTCTCAGGCACTTGTAACTTGGATAGCCCTGGGTTCTAAGTGGAGTGGGAGACCAGGTGAGAGGTGGGTGGCCACTTACTTGTCCTTACCTGATTTCCAGTACCCACCTCCATCCTTGTCCTTGGGAGAAACCCAAGCTGTCTTGCTTGAAGCACCGAATGAAGGCGAGTGGAGGACCCCTACTTCTGGCGGGCACACAGTGTCAGGGCCCCAATCTGTGCCAGCTAAGAAGGCAGGAAGCAGCTGTTTACCCTTCAGGGAGCGGCTGGGTGATCTGCCTGTGTAAACAACCATTCGCCCAGGTGTCAAGAGGAGCAGCTGAGGGGACTCGCACTTCCGCCTTTGCTCCCAGTAATGGTGACAAGCGCCCAGCTGTCACTCTGCATTTTTCCAGGCACCCTTGGAGTGGGAAGCTGGTCTCTTTCTGCCCCAGCCTCGAGCAAGATGCCCAGGCTTGCTCCTCCACTCTTTGTTCAAATCATTGGCTCTTCAGTCACCTTCCTGGAGAAATACCAACTTATTACTGAGGAGGTTTGGCCTACATGATGTCTGTGTCCTTAGGCCACACTGTCAATGTTTTGACAGTGACTCGTCTTGTTTGGTGCCCTGTCTCCACAACTGGAAAAGCATCTGTGTCTGGCGTTGCTGTCCAATAATGAATGCTGACTGACGGACAGATGAGGTTTTCTACAAGCCTGGCACATAGCCTGTAGCTCCATAGCTAACCTCACCTCTCTGGGTTAGGTCAGCATCCTGTCCTCTGCCATGAGGTAATCTCGTATAGTCTTTTTCACATCTCTTACTCTTACATATTGCTTCTTTAATTCACTTCTGTTCATTTCAAGGAAACATGAAAATTATAATGGTAGGGTCTGTTCATGACAGAAATCAAGAACACTCCACAGAATAAGAAGTCATCACAAAGGAAGCCTAATGATGGTCACAGACCTCAGAACAAAGGGAATTGTGGGTAGAATTCCAGCTCATTGTATTTGTCCCCTTTTGTCTTAGGCATTCATTTTCTGATAAAAGGTCCTAGCCAGACTAGATGCCAAAGAAGCCCATGATGTCTTCCTAAACAACCTCAAAATAGAGAAAGCATTGACACCTGTCTATCCAATGGGCCAGTCTGAAGGCCCTTGTTTCCTTCTTAGGAGATCTAGCTGTGTTAGGGTATGGGAGCTATGGGAGACAGTCAACAGTAAGCTGAAACTTTCTCCATGACATAATCATCAGACTAGTGTTCACAGACAAGTGAATGACTTTCTCCATTTAGTGCCTGTGGACCACATTAAATCATTTTGATTTATGGTAGGTTCTCTAGAAATCTCAGTTAAAGTACATATTAAATTATTTCAGGTTAAATTGTCAGTATACCGGTGCCATTCTTTTGGATTAATTTGCTAGTACACATAATTATTTCCTAGGGGAACACACTGAGCAAAAGCCTGTGTACTGAGTGCAGATGAAACACACCCATCAAAGCCTGTGTACTGGGTACAGATGAGGAAACACACCAGGAAAAGCCTGTGTACTGGGTACAGATGAGGAAACACACCAGGAAAAGCCTGTGTACTGGGTACAGATGAGGAAACACACTGAGCAGAGCCTGTGCACTAAGTGCACATGAAGAAACACACCAGGAAAAACTTGTGTATTAAATTCAGGGAGCCCACAACTCATAATAGTTGGGGCTAACATTTTTTTGATCTGTTCATGCTACAAACGTGATATCAGTTATTAGGAAGTATACTTGGATTTTTTAATTTTAATCCTCTCCCAGGCTAGCCATATGCATCATGACATTTCCAATGATGCCGGGCAGCGGCAAGCCACATATCCCACCCAGCTGTGGAATCACCAGGGTAAACAAGAAGGTGCCCTGCAAGGTACCATATTGACAGAATTGGAAAATATAGGCATTTAATAAATTACATGATATAGCAAGCACTTTATTATAAAACATGTGTTGAATCAGATGATTTTGCCAGGCTGTTGGTAAATATCTGTGTTTTGAGTATGTTCCAGACAGGGTAAGCTAAGTTAGGATGCTTGTTAAGACTAAGTATATAGAAGTTTGAATTGCAATGTGTTTTTTTTTTTTTTGTTTGTTTGTTTTTTGTACTTACGATGGATTTATCAGGACATGAACTCACTGTGACTAAGGAGCACCTGTGTCTCTTGACTAATGGTTCAGTTGTTGAATGCTGGTAACACCATGGCTCTTAAAGGCCCACATGTAATAAGTTCAACATTTGGACACACTTTAGATATGCCACCAACATCTGTATCTCCAGTCGTATGGTCTTGTCTCTGGATATTAGGTAACCAAATATTAGGTTGCGTAGGAATGGATTTCAGGTGTAAATAAAAACAAAATCAAGTCAGGCAATGGTGGTACACACATTTGATCCCAGCATTTGGGAGGCAAAAGCAGCAAAATCTCTGTGCATTCAAGGCCAGTCTGATCTATAGATAGACTAAGTTCCAGGACAGCCAAAGAACAAAGAGAAATCCTGTAGTGAAAACCAAACCAAAACAATAACAACAACAAAACCAAACACAAACCAAAACGAAATCAAGATAATTTGAGAGTCTGAGTACTTTCATAAAGATTTTTCTCTCCCTTTCCTCCCCCCGAATACCCGGCCCCACCCAGTAAGCAGTATAGAGGCAGATCACTAAAATGATCAGGGATTGAGACTGCTCAGATCTGGTCTTTTTTTCCTTAGAACTGGTCTATTTCTCATCTATTCCTCCTTCTAAGGCATAACCCTTTGTGGATGGCAACCGAAAACCTAGGATGCTTGGCACAGAATCTTTTCCTTGAGGTTTTACTGTAGTTCATCTTGTGCTGCTACAACTGAATGCTACAGGCTGGAGAACTCACAAAGAATGAGATTCCTTGCTTAGCATTCTGGAAACTGGGAAGCCCAATACAAAGATGCTGGCTTCTTGTGAGGGTTTCCGTGCCATGTTCTCTCCTGGCGGAAAATCAGGACAAGAAACATAACCAAGTAAGAGGAAGGCTATCCTCTGTATTAAACATCTCATTCTTTTGATATCTAATCTGTTCCAGCAATGAAGATATTTTTCATTCACCAGGTGGTAGCCCTTATATCTAATCATCTCTCATTAGGCCACACCTACCAACATGGTGCCCTTGAGGATCAAGTTCCCAGCATATACAAACCGCAGCAAGTTCTGAATTGCCATTTCCTCCTTAGTATTGACATATAGCTTTTAATGTTTTGAATACCAGTTATGAATCTAATCAAGGACTTAAGGGAAGAAGCCGTCTGAGAGTTGAACTCACTACTCTGTACTTGCTCTTCTTAGAGATCTTACTCCCTCACCTCCTTGCTGCCTTTGGTGGTTCTACGTTGTCTTCAAATGAAATTAATCAACTATGTTATCCTGCTTTCCTAGCTGCTCATAACTGATAGGTTTTTCTATAATAAACAAACCAACCATTACATACAGGAGAATGTATTGTTACATTGGAAAAATCAAGTGACTCGGCCCTAGACTGTAACTCCAAAGAAGACTCATCTAGATAGTGATGCTGATTACTTATGTAGTGTTTCATTTTCTGTATGTGTTAGCCCCCACCTCTCTCTTTTTACAATGTTTGGGCTTCAGTTCTGAACAAGGATCTATTTTTTATCTATTCGGGCAAGAAAAATGTAATATGGTTATTTTGAAAAAGCAAAGAAATAAAAATAACATAACAAAATGACCCCACACAGATATATCTATCTTTCTTTTTTATACTTTAAAGGAAATGTGCTCAGGGAAATCACCTATACAGGGCAAGACAGTGCGTCTGAGGTAGATGCACACCATGGCCTACAGTAGCTGTACCACACTGCACTATAGTAGGAAGGGGTCTCTTTCCTCAGGGATTTCCCAGGTTCTTGGATTACCCAAAGGGACCCAAATTATTTCCTCATTATGTGCCTGGTGTTAAATAAAAGGGAAATCAAAATTACAGAAATATTTTTTTCTAAGACATTTATTCAGCCAACTTTACACTAACACACAACAAATTAAAAAGGGCTTCTGTCTCAGAAAGAAAAGCACATCTCCACAGAGGTCTGTAATTTACAGAAAGGCTTAATTTAATCTCCACAGCATTACTCTGCCAGCCAATCCTGCCAGTATTTCCAAATTTGGAAGTTAATATTAATTTCAGTTAATTTTCCTTCATTTTGATTCTACCTAGATTTTTTTAAAGATTACTTTGAGTTTTGTTTCTAACTACATTAACTCATTCTTCAATCATTCTATCAATTAAGAATTACAGAAGCATGCCTTCTATTTCTTAATCTACATATTAAGATATTATAATTTTAAAAGATAATGCAGAACTAACAGCAAAATAAAGTGAAACATCACTAAAGACTTTCTTCTATCTTATCAATACTAAACCGACAACTTTGTGTGGGATTGTTTAATTTGCCTTTAGTACCCTTGACTATGACATAAATCTGTGTACATGTCCATGAGCCATGGAAATTGCCAAAAACCTTATTGCCATTCATGTCTCCTTGGTGAAGGAACGGCCATTGGCTATAAACTAAGACCAAAATGGGGGAAGATAGTGGAGCGAGCAGTGGTCCATGGGATCCTGTCTCTAGGAAGCCTGACTTTGTAACTGTCATAGGAAGATTTGTCAACTTGACACAAACCTAGATACTCAACCAAGATATTACCTGTAGTGACGTTTCATCTGTATTTTAATAAGTAAAGCTTGCCTGAGGATCAGAAAAGTAAAACAGTCAGCCATTAGTCCTTACTCTCTGAGACACCTTTTCAGACTGAGGTAGAGGTAAGAGCCAGTAGTTGGTTGTTTTGCTTTCTGACCTTCAGGTTGAACCCCAATATCTGTCTCTGAGTTTTTATTAGTTGTGTTTCAATTGCCTCCATCAGACTGGCTTATGGGGCATTTCTTGATTGCTGTTCCACGTGGAGGGCCTGCCCACTGTGGGTTCTGCCGTTCCTGGACAGGTAGTCCTGGGCTGTGTACGAAAGGCAGATGAACAAGCTGGAGGAAACAAGCCATTGAACTTCATTCCTCCATGGTCTCTGCTTCAGTTCCTGCCATCAGGTTCCTGCCTTGCATTTCTACTCTGGCTTCTCTCAGTGCTGGACCCTGTAAGTCAAACAAATCTTTTCCTTCCCTTTCAGTCAGTGTCCCATCACTGCAAAAGGGAGACAAACTGGCAGAACAACCTTTAATTCTCTAAGGGGTTTTCTGTAGTTTAAAACTTGCTGCGGCCAGCGCAGCCTGAATAGCCGAGACTGGCGGGGGTGCCGGGATTGAGACGCGGAGGCTTCTTTTCAGGTGGAAGAACAGCAACCTTTATTTTGTCCAGCAACCTTTTATACCTCTAGCGTTTCTGTGGTGACCCTCCGGCCAGAAAGAACACAAACATCCTTGTCAATTACAGACCACAAGGAAGTTCCTCTGTCAGTCAGGGAGAGTGAGGGAAGCTGGATCACAACAAAACTAACCAAAGTTTGTGCATAAGCAAATGTTATAAGCTGGATGCATCTTCCCCAAATTCATATGCTGAAGACATCATCCCCTGTCACTTAGAGAGTGACCGCTTTAGACAGAGCCTTTAAATGAGGTCTGCAGGGTGGGCTGTAAAACAATTTGACCAGCACGCTATTAGAAAGGGGGTATAAGAACAGAGAGACACAGAGAACATGGACACACAGAAAAGGATCCGTGAAGAAACAGCGAGAGGACAGCCATCCATAAGCCAAGAGGAGAGGCCAAAAAGAAAAGCAAAGGGGTGTCCTGCCAACTCCTTTCTCTGGCACTGCAGCCTCCAGAACCAGACACAAGACGTTTTTGTTGCAAAAGCCACTCAAACTGTGGTATTTTGTTACAGCATCTCCAACTGACTGAAGTAGTGAGTTTAAGTAGGTTCATTGCCTTCAGTTGTGTGTAACAGAAAATAGAATCAATCATATCAAAAGCAGAGTTCCGTGTTGTTTCCCAGTACTAGCAATCAGGACGAAAGAGGCACATGCTCGGTTCATTGATAACTCACAGCACCGCCGAGCATCTCCTTTCTTTGCATGTTTCTGTTTCAGTTTTCTCTAGTTAGCACAGTGGCTCTGAGCTCAGAGGGGATTGAGTCATAACATGACATGGAATTTTAGGGCGTGGCATTGGCATTGTCTGGAGAAGAAATTATTGTTTCTTGATTTCCTATAAAAGCAAAGAAACCCTTGTTATACACCCTTTGCACTCTTTAATAAGGGTCTCACAGGCTGGAAACACATCCTGGTCAGTGGCTAACTACGTTAGTCACACTTTCTCACGGCAACGGCACACCCAGGAACCAGATTGTGAGAGCAGGATAGGTTTTGCTCACAGTTGCAGAGGTTTTGCAGTGAGGGATGGGAGGGGGGAGTGGAGTGGAGGACCCCCTGCTCTCCAGCTGGGGAGTAGAGGGAGATAATTCTCACGCTTTCTAACTTTCTCCCTCTCTCTCCTTCAAGTTGTGTCTCAACCCCCAGTCTATGACGAGGTGCTGCTCACACCCGTCTGTGGACACACCTTCACAGGCACCCTGTAGGGTGCATTCCAATCCCAGCAAGTTCACAACCAAGGTTAGCCACCGTGGTGAACTGATAACCCCGGTAATGAAAACAAGGCCGTAATGGTAATGGTGAAAGATGAACTCTGGCTGGACACTGCTGCCTAAAGAGGAAGATGTGAGTGCATGCACCATGGGTAAGATGAAACCAAGAGAACTGAGCATGCATTTGAAGGAAGTAATCAACAGTGTCTCCTCACACTGCAAGTTCATGTATGAGATTGCCCAGGGAAGTTTGAGCAACGTGTCCCTGAAGAGAGGTATCCTTTAAACCGTCACTCCTGTTCTTTATCCATCTTGTTAACACAGCCTCACAAAACTAAACACCAAATCGGTGTGGATTTTTATCTTCCTGGGTAACTTCTACGTGTTATCTCATTTGCGGCAGATGATTACAGAGACTGTGGAGCTCACTCACGAGAAGTTCAGAGACACTTGAAACAGCTTCCTCGAAACCTCAGTGTTTGCTCCTGGGACAGTGATAAAATAAAACCTTAACCTTAGAGGTAATAGCATGAAACGATACATGAGGAAGATGTGTCAATCACTGGTTTCCAAAGATGATCGTGGGTAGCTTAAGTGTGTAGCATACAGAGAGGAAGCTAACCCTGAGAGTCATCCATTTTATCCCAACCACATGTTTTGTGTATAGTATGAAAGGCCCTAGGTTTACCTTTAGTATTGGAAATGAGTGTCTGAGAAGGACAAATACGGTCATTTCTTAGATTAAACAAGGTCAGAAGGATGTTTGTTAGTGAGGGTGGACTGGGGGCCTTGAGTACCAGCCTCATTACTCCCTCGGACTCAGGACAGGATGTCTATGGCAAGCAAAGATCTGATGGCAAACAAATAAATTCAAGCACAATACCTCTGCATGTTCTTTATTTTTCAGGTGAGGGGCTGATGAAGAAAGGGAAAAATAAAAAAAAAGAAAGGAGAGTAAAAGGTGATCTCCACGAGGTTTCTAGATTTTATAGACATAGTTGGGAAACTTCATAGGTGAAGACAATGATAATATGCATAGCAATATCACAAAAAGGGCAGGTAGAACCTGACAAAGCAGTACTCCGGAACTGGTAGCCCGACTCAGGAAAGAGCCAGCATCCAAGGGGAAATACCCGATATTCCAAATCATTAGATAAAGTTGCTAAACATCCCTGAATCCTGGATCCACCCAGATTTGTTTGTTAGCAAAGGTGGGGCACACTACCTTCCCACTCAATACCTGGTTTCTTTAGACATTTTTATGTGGTCTGTTAACAAGTAACTTTATGGGATTGACTCCATGCAAATTTGACTGTTAGAAGAAAGAGTGAATGTTGTCCCTCTAAGGCCTCATGGTGTGGGGGAATGGAAAGGTCATTCCATCGCCTGTGCAGAAGTCACACTGCTGAGATGTTTTGGGAAGGAATTCCATCTTGAAGGGAGAATCATGGCCTCACAAGGTTTCCACAGATGTGACAGTAACTTTCCCAAAAGACAAGTGTTCCGTAGCTCTGCAAAATGGTTGTTCCATGTGTACGTGTACACTTCCCGTGGACCTGCCTATTGGTCTGCCAGCTGTGCACTCACTGTAGAGTCTTGTGGCCGCCAACAAGGGTAGACTAGAAGGACTAGGCTGCTCTAACAAACAACCTTTGGTGCCTCAAAGCTGACTGCCATCAAGATATATGATGTTGCTCATGTCCATCCCAAAGCATACATGACATCTTGCATCTTGTACTTGCATCTTTGGAATACCTAATGTCACCCAAGAGCGCCCCCATAGGACAAGAAAGAGGTTGAGGAGTTCTCCATTGTCGTATCATATGCTGTCGCACAGCTCATTGGCCAGTACTGCTCACATGAGCCTCAATAACAACAGGAAAAGCTGGGCAGCGCATGGCAGGGACTCTTGGAAAGCTGTCTGTGTATTGCTCCAGGATTTTCTAGAGGACACCTCTTGCTTTCTTGTCAGTTAGAATACTGAACTATGCAAGGTGTGCTCATAGAAACTGCATCTTAATGTCAAACTCTGCTTGAGGCTGTGCAGAGTGGCTTATCCCCTTGCTTCCAGGCCGTGACTCTGAGAGGATAAAGACATTGCTACTGAAGAGAAGAGGCATGTTTACCTCTGTCGGTGCCCCACAGTGATGGAATTGAAAGAAAGACCCTGGATTTTTAGCACTGTTTGTCTTAGTTAGGGTTACTGTTGCTGTGATGAAACACCATGAACACAGTAACTGGGAAGAAAGACTTACACGTTCTCACTGCTGCTCATCACTGAAGGAAGTCAGGACAGGAACTCAAACAGGACAGGTACCTGGAGGCAGGAGCTGAAGCAGAGGCCATGGAGGAGTGCTGCTTACTGGCTTGCTCAACCTGCCTTTTTTAAAATTCATTAATTTATTTTACATTCCAGCCACAGCCCCCCACCATCCTCCCCTCACAGTTTTTCTCCCCTATTCCCTCCCCCTAGGACCCACCAATCCCCTCCTCTTCCACCTCCATCCAGGAAAGGGCAGATCTCATATAAGTATTAATAAAAGATGGTATATCAAGTTGCAGTAAGACTAAGTACCTCCCCATGTAGTATGAGAAGTAGGGTCCCAAAAGCCAGGAAAAGAGTCAGAGACAGACCCAGTTCCTGCTGTTAGGAGTCCCATAAGAGGGCCAAGCTACACAACTGTAGCATAACATATATACAGAATGCCTAGATCAGTTCCATGTGCCGAGCCAGCACGTAGCCTGGATGCCGAGACTGGCGGGGGTGGGGATGGGGTGGGAGGGTAGGGAGGGGCGGTGCCAGAATTGTTCTTTTCAAGTGGAAGAACAGCAACCTTTATTTTTCCCCAAGTTAAAGCCTTTTATACCTCTACTGCTTCTGTGGAAAACCACCGGCCAGAAAGAACACAAACATTCTTGTCAATTACAGACCACAAGGAAGTTCCACGTGCAGGCTCCCTGGTTGTTGGTTCAGTCTCTGTGAGTCCCTATAAGCCCAGGTTAGTTGATTCTGCCGACCTTCCCATGGTGCCCTTGACCCCTCTGGCTCCTACACTCCTTTTTTTCTCCTCCACAGGATTCCTTGACTGTGGGTCTTTGCATTTTCCTCCATCAGTTGCTAGACGAAGCCTCTCTGATGACAATTGGGCCATAGCCTGCTTTCTTATAGAACCAAGAAGCAGCCCAGGGATGGTTCCACTCACAATGAGCTGGGCACTCTCCCGCCAATTATTAAATAAGCAAATGCCCTAGAGACTTGTCTACAGTCACATCTTAGGAGAGCATTTTCTCAACTGAGATTCCCTCCTTGAAGATGACTTTAGCTTGTGTCCAGTTGGCATAAAACTAACCAGCACACTGATTCTACTCTTTTGTCCATAAGCAAGATATCTTACCTCTGTGACACCCTTTCCTCAACATGAAAGAATGGAGCAATATTTATCTATCTGGAGAGATGTCATAAAGATACACACCTGTGTGTGTGTGTGTGTGTGTGTGTGTGTGTATCTTTATAGCACACAGCTGTCATGCAGTCCAACTTTGTTCATGTTCAGTGGGCCTTTTGTATAAGGGTCAGATTTTCGGGTATAATCCCTGCTGTGATTTCATGTGATCCGTCATGTAGCCTCTTGTTTTCCATGTGACTTGTTTGCCACGGCCTTCAGACTCTATAAGGCTTCCCTTTCCCTCCCCATTCCTTCTCCTTATACTTTGATTCCCAGCATCCAACCCTGCCAAATGTATTATCCTTTAACACACGATTCCAGCACAACCTCTACTTGTTTGAGAACTTTGATAAATAGCTTTAAAACTTAGTGTCACTGCACAACTATTGTATTAGGGGTCCCCTGACCAGGTCAGTCTCTCTGGAAAAGCAACACTTTCTACTTCACTGACATCAGATGTGGCTGTCTGACCTGCTTTGATCAACAAAAGGTGGATGGAAGTGGTATGTGCAAACACTGTGAAAACCACAGCATCCACACTGTGAGCACCTCAGGATCCAAACTGTGAGCACCTCAGCATCCACACTGTGAGCACCTCAGGATCCAAATTGTGAGCACCTCAGCATCCACACTGTGAGCACCTCAGGATCCAAACTGTGAGCACCTCAGCATCTACACTGTGAGCACCACAGCACCCACACTGTGAGAACCTCAGCATCCACATTGTGAGAACCTCAGCATCCACACCGGAATAATCTCAGCACCCACACTGTGATAACCTCAGCATCTACACTGTGAGAACCACAGCATCCACAGTGTAAGAACCTCAGCATCCACACTGTAAGAACCTCAGCATCCACACTGTGAGCACCTCAGGGTCCACACTATGAGCACCTCAGGGTCCACACTGTGAGCAACACAATATCTACTTTTTGAGCACCACAGCATCTGCACACTGAGCAATGCAGCATCCTTCATGCACTGATTTTTCTTTTATGCCAAGACCAACAGGACCTGTATAAAAGCCTCTGTTGTGTAGCAATCCTTTTCTGTTCCCGCCCCATAAGATTAAAAAGCTCCACCCTTCAGACAGAAAGTAAACAACTCAAAACAGCTTCAGGAAGTCCCTGAAACTGACCAGATTCACCAGGACTCTCCCTCACCAAAGTAAACAATACACACTACTGAAAGTCACTTTCAGAAAACCCAAGCTGCAAAGAAGACGCTGAGACCACCCACGCTGCCTGGAAAAAGTAGAAACCAGAGGAGCTGCTGGGGAAGAGGGACGGATCAATTGGGCCAGCTGAGAAGGACACTTTCCAACCTGATAAGCAGTCTGGGGGCTGTGCAGGGTGCTCTAGGCTCCCACCTTGGCTGAACTGCCACTACATTGGGGCGGACTTTGACGATGGAGCTGTCTTAGTAACCCTTTACCCATATTCCTCTGAGAAGCCCCAATAAAACTCATTGTTTTACCAAGTCGAACTTTGGTGGTGTCCGTACTTCAATCTAGCACCGGCTCCCTCTCTGATGTGGACAGCTGTGTGAATCGCGTCTCCCTAAGAAGCGTCTGTCCCACAACAAGCATCTTCTTCTGTTTGTATTCTGAAGTGAAAACACACAGAAGAGTAAGAGCTGAGGGTGGTGGATCGGTTGCTGGGAATGGATGTGAGAAGCTGTCCTTTCTCGTTGTCACCCCCTGTATTAAGGCATCATCTATCCAAGACACAGCTGATGGAACCTCAGATCCCCACCACACAAGTGACTTCTTTCGAATTATTTAAAAACTCTCTCGTTGGCACATTCTTTCTTCTCTGTCGCCTCCTGAAAATGCTGTTTTGCTATGTGTTCGTGACAGAGTCTTCCCTTTTCTGTTTCCAGGATCCTAGGCGACCTTTCCCTTCTCTAAGCAGCCGCAACATGTTATCTGTAACAGATTCTGCAAACAGGTTTTCTGCATGTTTTCCCAGTGACGGTGGGAGTATCATTTCACCGTTATGATAGTCTCCTCATGTCTTGTCATCTTCAGTACAGACAGGGTCATTAGTTTTCCTCTTCTGGGACCTTGGAACCACATACTTGGCTTGAAAGCAGCACATTTAAAAACTCCTTGGCATGGGTTCTGGCTCTGGGCGAGATGAAATGCCTACTTCTCTGCCCTGTTGCTTACACCGAAACACAGCCATGGAAAGAACGGAGTGACAGCCCCAAGATGTTTCCATGTAAGAGGGCTTAGTTGGGAGGTGGGGGAGGAAATACCTTGCAGGGTGAGTGTTAGTGGGACACAGGCACTATGAAGGAGGATGGGGGTAAGGGAGAGATAATCGAATGACGTGTAGAAAGCCACATGGGAAGCTACTGTTTCGTAAGTTTGTATGTATGCTCTCTGATTCATCCATATACCTGTGTGAATATATATGGGGGAGAGCACAAATAGAGTTACTCTACAGGGCGAGTAATATTCCTTCCAGAAAGCACAGGTTTTCAAATGAAAAAAAGCCCAGTGTCTGGGGTAAGATGCTCCCCTTTAGGTTGTTGGTCAGTAGGGGTGCCAGAGATTTTCCTGAAACAATACAAGCTCTTGTCACTCATTGTTCAGTCGCCCACCAGTGCTTGTGTAAGACCCTATCACTGCAGATGGAACATACTTTGGTCTTAAACTAGTACTGACCTAGAAGCACCTTTCCTGCTGGCTGACTTTCGTGATCCTAGAAGGTATTGCGCAAGTTGCTGAGAGGGGGTAGTTTAACTAAGAATACTCCCCCAGCCCCAGTTGCTGACATGGAACACTTGGTCCTCAACTGATGGTGCTGTTTGGGGGAGGTTTAGAAGACATGGCCCTGCTGGGGGAAAGTGGGCCTTGAGGGTTTAAATCCTCAAATCATTTCCAGTATGTTCACCGTGCTTCATCCTCACAGCTCAAGATGTGAGCTCTTGGTTTCCTGCTTCTGCCGCCATACCTGCAACCTGCCGCCAAGCTGTCTCTGCCTTTATGGACTCTAACCCTCTGGAACCGTAAGCCCAGGTTTCCTGCAACCTACCACCAAACTGTCTCTGCCTTTATGGACTCTAACCCTCTGGAACCGTAAGCCCAAATAAACTTTCCTCTGTAAGTGGCCTTAATTTTGGTGTTTCATCGCAGCAACAGAAAATTTGCTACAGCGAGAAAAGTCATCACCAGTCTTACCCAGCTGTGAACCTGTGAGCTACGGTACCATTACTGGCCTGGCAAGATATGCCCATGGGGGCAATAGGGCCATGAATATTATGGGGGTAACCAAGGGCTTTCTGATTGGACTTGGGCTCTGTCCACCAGAGGAAACACAGGCTATCAATATGGCTAAAAACCCTTGGCTGGGAAGCTCATTGAACCTACAGGAGAACCTCAGACTATTATTTCACTAAAAGGACATAGAATCAAATTGCTTCTTAAGTGCACATACCCATAGATTAGTGCAGCTCTCGGTACGTATTAGAGAACCTTCATTTTTCAATAGGCAGTGATTGATACATGACTGGTCAAAATGCAGAGAGAAAGTGTCTGTGGAGTGCTCAGCCATAACTGGGACATTAGTGTCACACTGCCTCCCCCCTCATTGCTCAAAGAATGTGGACAAGGGACAGAAAGACAGTAAGAGCCATAGTTCAGGAAAGACAGGAAGGAAACAGTGTCTTCTGGACAGGAAATGGCAATTGTGTTCATTTGTATGGTATGTGGTTGTATTTGCATGTATGCATTGTATAGTTGCCCATATAAGACTTCATACATACATAAAACATTCTGGCAGGAACTGGGGAAGAGCTTATGAGACTCCATTCTTCGCTGAGGAACTATTAGAAGTCAATAGCTTATGGGGGAGGGAGAATCAGTCTTCTTTAGGAGTATTGTCCCTGGTAGGTTGCCCATTTGCCAGTGGTTGGCTCTACATTCATGTTCATATGAGGCAGCAATAATTAGACCCAGTAGTTTAAAAGAAAAAAATAAAAAAGAAGGACATGAAGTTGAGAAGGTGTGTGTGTGTGTGTGTGTGTATGTATTGTGTGTGGGGAGGCATGACTAGATAGAGTCCTAAAGTAGTTGGAGTGAAAAAGAGGGCAGTTGTGATCCAAATATATTATGTGTGTATAGGGGGGAATGAAGTTATGAAAGAATAAATAAAAATAGCTCAGATTTGATATGTCATCTTTGTCTGTCCAGTGGGTTTCTTTAGATTAGTTAAATTCAAAAACGTCCTTTTTTGGCACTTGGGAATTGGCTAGTCTCAAAGAGGTCCACCAGGCGGTTGAATCTTCCATAGTATAATTTATAATTTTTCTTGCTTTAGATGCTAACATATGACCACAACATGTCTGAAGAGCCATGCACCATGGCAGCTCTTCCTAGACTATTCCGTGTTGGAGATTTTTCATACCCAAAACTTTTTCATTTGACCTGAGTATATACGTCTATTAAGTGGACATACAAATCAAACATTTGTTGATAATAAATTATAAAAAAAGGTATTTTAAAATAATTTGCGGGTCACCTAATTTTCTCATTTACTACAGATAAAAGCAAAACCCAATAAGTTGGAGTCACATGATTCTTTTTATGTAGAAAATTCAGTCTTGTCTTAATATTCGATAATGCAACGCCAACACTGCTCGGTGTTAACCGGGAAGAAACCAAAAAGGAGGTAAGGTAGCCGACAGGTAGGGACATGGCAAGTCTGAGCTTCATCACCCTAGATGCAGAGTTGTCGGTTGTCTCTTTTTCTGAACCACCCCATCTCAAGATCAGTATTGAAAGTCCTTTAAAGTCCTTTAGGTCCTTCCTTGTGCTTGTCATTTTCTTCCTGTCGAGAACATGTAGGGTGTGTGGTTGGATACGTGGGGATGAGGGGGAGAACATGGCGGTGCTATTCCATCCTGGGGCAGCATCTACATCCCGTTTATCTAAAAGAAGGAAGCTGTGTCTTCCCTGTCCAGCAGTAGCCTCAACAGGAAGGAAACAGAGTGTTTTCCCGGGACCACTTACAGTGATCATTCTTCTGTTTGGCTTCTATTATATGTTTAACTCTCTTCAATTCCCAGGGTCCTCATTTGAAAATTTTTAATATTTCCCTTTTCTTCAACATGTTGACACAGTACAGAGTAAGCAGATAAAGCTAAGTGATTTTCCTTGCTGTCTTTAAAGGAAAAGCTGTTGGGCTAACTGGCCTCACTTCTTTAAACATGCTTTTTAAAATGAGTGCAAATCCTCTAATCTAACTTGTAAAACATTTAATATTTTGGATATACGGTTTTAATGACCATCCAAAAGTCACGGTGGCTGGACAATGGGAGCTGCCAGGCTATTGTGTGCTGGCCACAAAGCCATGAGGTGGCCCTTTCTCCCAGGTCAGGAGGTCAAGCTCCACAGCATTAATTTTGCTGAGTTTCTTTGTTATAAATAACAAACAAGGTCATTTATTCTCATTCTCTTGTTTCTGATTGCATGCATGGAGTCCACAGGATGAACTCCACAAACAGGTGGCTGGAAGGCTAGGGGGGAAAAACTTGAAACTGTTCCAGGAAAGAGGGCATGTCCCACTCCAGCGAAACGGTTTGATGAGGTAGAGATTCAGACCCTGCAGGAGACGCACCTGCACTATTACTGGAAAAGCAAACACTGGTCTATGTAAATGAAGGAGATGATTTTGCAGTTCATCCTCGGCGGCTCTCTGAGCAAAGGCAATTGTTTCTCCTTTCGGAAGAAACTCACTCGTTATTACTGGGTTCAGGTCCTTCTCAGTTATTTGTTTATTATTATTTTACAAGTTTACTGGTCTCTGCTTCTTAAAGAGACCGTTCCATATAAATGGAGACTAGGAATGTGGGTGTTTTTCCAAGAAAGGATGCCATGGAGATGGATTGACATGCAAGGCTATTCAGATCTGTCATGAGAAGGTTCAGAGTACATCTGTCTAAGGATTTCCTCTCTTTCATGCCCCTGTAGCTACCCCTTAGCGAAAAACAAAATCTGGACTGACCCCTGCCCATTTGCAGAGAAAGTCCTGGGTCTTGGGCTCCCACAGTTCAGCTGGGCTTTGTGGCAGCCCTGTCGGGGCCTCTTGCTATAAACCGGCTGGGCTTTCTCCTTTCCACGCGGGTGGACGCCCCCGTCCCGAGCCATTACTACCTTTGTCTCTTCGAGGAAAAAAAACAAAACAAAACAAGACAAAAATCTAAAAACAAAAAAAATCTTTTTCACTTGAACAAAATAAAAACTACCTAGGATTTGTGTCTAGAGTTTAATTATAAACTTCATTGTGCATTCTTCCTGGCTTTGATGCTTATCTTGAAGAGTTCAGGGAAAATAAATTGTTTTTATGAAAACAGAGAAACCATTTGATAAACACGCTGTCTCTGAAAATTGTTCCTGCAGAAGAGGTCAGTCTTTCACTTTAGAAGAAATAGAGTATGTTTCTGAAAACAGGCAGGCCAGTAGCTTAGGGTTTCTGCGAATATGGAATTATTTTTAAAGGTAGAGACACTGAAATCCTGATTGCATTGAGTGTATTGGCTTCTAAAATAGCTTCATTGAAGAAGTGCTTAAGCTACAATCAAATGCGTGATGCAGTTCCTATTCCTAAGAATTAATTCTCTGCTTAGTACTCTTTGCTTCTAGGTTGCTTGTCCATAACAACACTCTGTCAGAACCTAAGGGTGACTGTATTCTTAGTGAAGGTGACAGCCAGCAGGAGAACTGGTTAGCATCAGAGGGTCCTTCCTGAATCTCCTGGTACAGAGATCAGTATGAAGACAATTTGCCTTAGTAATGCAAGAAGTCACCTCGTGTACACAACTGAATATATATTTATCATGAAGGAAAGGTTTGCTTTTTTCCATCTGCCTATGCTTCTGTATTTCTAATTGAAGTAAAGATATAAAATTAATGTGCATTTCTAAACTAGAAGCTTGGAATTGTTAAAAAAATGAAACAAAACGCGCTGGGCTTGGAGGTTCCTTTCAGGTTGTAATTCCTGGTGAAACCCTCCCCTGTCAACTGCTTTCACTTGGGTGTTGTGCTAATGACTTGTAATTTCCATCTCCCCGAGCGCCCTCGCCCCCTACATGTTGGTCATTGTGAGAATGTTGGCCGGTTGATTTTATTTGCTTGTGACCCCAAGTATGAATGTGAGAGACCTGTTCTCTGACAGGAAACCTAAAGTTTGTGGCGACGGGTTTTACACATAGATTACGAATCCAGGCTGGCTAGAGACCCTGTGCTTTATGACGCGAAGCCAAGTTCAGACACAAAACCAACCACCAGACATTTACGCTTATAATACATTAGCTGTTACTGTGGGAATGGAGCAGAGACCCGAGAAACTCTGGCCTTGTTAATTTCAATTTGGAGCTGCTGTTAATTTGGCTACATTTCATACTGCAAACGGGGATCATAATATTTGGATACGACTTTTCATCACCCCAACGCAAGAGAACTAAGCCATATATAATGTCTAGTAGTATCTGTTTCATCTGGCTTCTGTGACTTTCAAAAATTCCTAAAAGTCAGATTTCTGGTTACAAAATCCAGCAGGTTTCGGTTTAATACAGTCCTCTCTGGTCCTTGCTTAATTTGAGGCCACAGAAAGCAGGGGGAAATTTTTTCACAGTTCTGCTAAGATTTAAAGTTGCTTTCACACTTTGTAACACATGCTTATTTTTTTCATTAAAAAATATATTCTTGGATAAATAGAGACAGCAGGCTAATCAAATTAACAGTAATCACCCAAGTCATAGGCAAATCCTGAAGGAATTTCTTTATGCTCAGAAGTTGTATTTTGGCTTTACAAGAATTCTTCTATTGTTACTAATTTTTTAAGTGTGTGTTTGTTCATGTATGTATATTTTCATGTGTGTTGCTGTGGGGGGGGCTGTGCAGGCCTATCTCTGTGAAATTTAGAGCGTGGGTGTTTCAGAAAGACCATCTACCTTCTTGTTTCTGACAGCGTGTCTCATGGACCCGAGGCTCACCAATGGAGTTAGACTGGCTGCTTACCAAGTCCCAAGATCTTGTCTCTACCTTCCCAGCTCTGTGGTTACAAGCTTTGCTACAATGTCCAGCATTTTCACGTGGGCTCTGGGAATTGAACTCAGGTCTTCATGCTTGCAATGCAAGAGCCATGTCAACGGCACCATCTCCCACTTCCCCACTTCCACATTTAAGAGGAACTTTTGAAGAAGCTTCTTTAGGTTCAAGGCTAAGCTGGTAGCAGGAAACCTTTGGTATGAGATGCAGAATAGAAACTGCAGATAGACTAGGAAAAGCGACACCCTATAAAATACACCACGTCGCAGATAGACTAGGAAAAAGGACACCCTATAAAATACACCACGTCGCAATTGCTGTCAGTACTTTAGAGCCCACTGCCTAGTTTCTAGAGGATAGGCCTTATGTACATCCCCCGGAACTTCTAAAATGAGGTGTCATTATCAATGCAATGAAAAGTTTAACTAAATCAGCTCTAAACAAAACAGTATAACTTCAGTGCTTATGTACGCAAAAGCTCCAAGGCATCAGGGTGTCTTAGCGTCTCCTCAAGGGAGATTTTTCAAGTCAGAGGTCCTGTGTAGTCTTAAATCCCACCTTAGCCAGATGGCCTGCAAAGAATGTTCCAACACTGAAGTGTTTGCTCTTCTTTCCTTTCCCTTCTTTCTTCCTTTTCGCTTTTCTTATAAACTTCCTCTTCCTCATTGCAAAGTATGTCCCAGGCATGGTCTGCTGTGCTGGGGGTACCCAGCACCTTGCTATGTGCACTACCTCATTCCTGGAGTCTCGTTTGCAAATGCTCTGAAGACCTAGACCCTGGCACCCTTCGGGCTGGCTATTTGGGAATTTGTCAGATCACTCAGTAGCTGTAACGTGACAGGAACTCCAGGTGGGTGGATGAGACGAGACCTGTGTGCGCGGGCACGCGTGTTTGTGTGCGTGGTACAGTCCATGGTCCCTTCTAAAATCTTTTCTCTTTTTCCAGGATTTTGTTCTTATTCGTAAGGGTATCAACAATGGCTGGCATGTACTATGTGCTCAAAGACAGCTGCCAAATGCATGGAGACAGATGGGAAAGGTCAAATGCACGACTCCCCAAATGATGGGTGAGTCCTCATTCTGAAGCCTCAAACACATCTCAGGTCTCTGTCCCACCCAATCCCCCAACACTTTTTGCTTACCTCTGACCCTTAACTATCAAAAAATACTCACTTATGAGTATTGCCTCCTCTCAAAAACTTTTCTCAGGAAGTCTCTACATGACAGGGAGAGACTTCCTGGGAAAAGTTTTAAAACTAGTGGCCATGTATGGGACATGAGCAGGCATCTCGGGGCAAGGTTCTCAGAGTTTCTGGCAGTGCAACCCACCCACCAGCGCATGTAATTCCAGCTCCGGCAGCTAGTGGCATTTCTACCGCAGAGTATGTGTGTGCCTAATCCTGGGGTCTGATTACATCTCCAGGTTGCTTCTCTCGCTGTAACTTTGATTATACTTTCCTTCGTCCTCCATAATCAAGCTCAGATTGCTCCAGATGCATCGGAGCGGGATGTGAGCGTGCAGAGAAAAGCACATCTTCCGGGCCTTTGAGGCTTGCTCCCTTTAAGGCTTACCGTGGTGGGAAAATTCTTTTCTGGTACCCTGGATCAGCAATCTGCTTCTGCCCCTTGGTCGGACCCCTGCACTAGCCGCCATTGTTAAATACTCCCAGTGAAACTTAAAAGATGTTCTCTTTCGGGACAACAGGTGGCCACTGCAACCTCCAGTTCTGATTGGTGGAAAGGCCACCGGCAACCAGTGGCCCAGAGAAAGGGCCTCTACTTCTGAGTTTCAAGAACTTACTCAATGGGGTGTTGTCCTGATAATATCTCAGCACACGGCCAATTTGTGCAACCCGCTGGGCCATTAGGGAGCGCCGCTGGGTTGTCAACATTAAATGGAGACTCAGGAGAGGAGACCAAAGCGTTTTCAGGAGGGGGGGAGTCGGAGTCAACCCAGGGACAATGTGAGGAGTTGTTCCTTCCCTGAATACACATGACTTTCTCAGTCCCCTCATACACACACACACACACACACACACACACACTTTCACCTAATTGAAGTTTTTGTGTTTTTGTGTTTTTTTCCCCCTGCTTGGTTCCTGAAATACAGTGTTGAGCGAAGGTACACACACAGGTGTTACAAGCTGGAGTGTCTACTTTGGAGAACATACAGAAACCTGTGTATGTCTGGAAAAGTTTAGGCCCCAGAGCCAGGGAAGTGATCAGGAACCACACTATTAGAGACTTGTCAGTCGAAATATATCAACATCTTTCCCTAAGTAGTTCGCTGATAACTGAGCTGGGAAAGGGAGATCTCACAGCTCCACCAACGTTTTCTACCACTAAGGCTGAAGGCCAAACTTTCAAATTAACTCAGAGTAATAAAGCCAAGGGTGGTGGTGGTGGTGGAGACTGGGCGGGGGGGGGGGGGGGGGGGGGGAGTGAGGGGAGGGAGAAACGTAGATTAAAGAAAGAGAAAGAAATAAACAGGGGTGGGAGGGTGGGTGCAGCATGGGCAAGTTAATCACCCAGAACCTTTTAGGAAAAGAGGGACATTTTCTCTCAGAGAGCCGCGAGTGATCCCGCCTAGATCAGTTACTCAAATGCCTTTCAAAAACAAACAAGAGTAAAGAAAATACAAAGAGAACCAACACGAGCCTTAACCCGGGAAGCTTCAAGTCTGCCTACCTGTGAAAGGTCAGGCCCTAACACTCCTTGTGGAAAATACCACAGGTGTACATGGGGTTCCCGGTCCTGGCTACCAGGAGCTACTTGAGCAGGTTAGTTTCTGGACTGGGTCTACACCCGGAACACCGGGCACAAGGATAGGTCCCCAGCAGCAAGGATTGGGACAGAAAGGTAGGCACTGGGTCGGGAGTGGACTGCTTGGGGATGCTAAGGCTGAGGGAAGCGAGGGTCGCACAGGAGGAGAGCGGGACGCGAGAGGGGACAGTGCTGGAAGCGGCGGGGCGGCCGAGGGAGGTCGGGGAGCGAGGAGAGCGGTGAGGCCGCGGGGACAAAGAGGACCGGGGAGGGAAGGGGTGGGACGGAGAGAGGCCGGGAGAAGGGCGCGCGGTGGCCGGGGCTGCA
The DNA here is from genome assembly GCF_950005125.1 of Chionomys nivalis. Classification (NCBI taxonomy): domain Eukaryota; kingdom Metazoa; phylum Chordata; class Mammalia; order Rodentia; family Cricetidae; genus Chionomys; species Chionomys nivalis. The sequence goes on from NC_080106.1 coordinate 35,665,784, forward strand.
CGGGGCGCGGGGCGGGGCGCGAGCCCGGAGGCGGTCGGCAGCCGAGCGCACCGGCGGGGCGGGCGGCGCGCCAGCTGCCCGGGGTGGGAGGGGCGGAGCGGCGGCGGCGCGGGGAGGGGACCGGCGGCGGCAGGAGGGGGAGCGGCAGGGGAGGGGCCGGGCCCCTTGTCTCCGCGGCTCCTCGGCTCAGTCCGCCCGGGGAGGAGGAGCGGGGCCAGCCGCCGCCGCCGCCGCCGTCCTTGCCTCTCCGCGCACCTGAGCTCGCCGGCCGCCCCGGGTCCCCGCGCTGCGCCCCGTGCCCCGGGCGCCCGGCCCGTGCGCAGCCAGCCTCGGTGTCCCGGTGGGGCGCGTCCCCCGGGCCGCCTCCCGCTCTCCCGCGGCTCGCGTGGCCTCGCCTTTGTGTGCGGCGGCCGCAGCTCCCGGGCTCGTCGGCGGCCCCCGCGCGACACCCCTCCAGTCCCACGACCCGTGCGCTGTCCCCGGGCGCCCCCGGCCGGGCGTCCCCGACGGTGGATCCCGCGGCCGCAGGGAGGCGGGTAGCGGCCCCGGCGAGCTCCAGCCTCGGCCCCCGGCCCCCGGCCCCGGCCCCGGCATGGATGTAAGGTTCTACCCCGCGGCGGCCGGGGACCCCGCTGGCCTGGACTTCGCGCAGTGCCTGGGGTACTACGGCTACAGCAAGGTGACCGGGCCGGGGGCGGGGGCCACTTCTCCATTCCGGGCGCGTCCCGCCTAGCCCGCTGCACTTTCTTTTCTATCTTTTCTCCCCATACGCTGGTTTCTCGGTGCGCCTTCGTCTCTGACCAACTCCTCCTCTTCTCTTACTGTCCCCCTTCCCACCCATCTTTTTGTCCCTCTGCTGGCGCTCCTTCTGCCCTCCTGGTCCCCTCCCCCGCTCCCCCCAAAGCTGTGCGAAGCTCAGTCCCTGCACTGAGCTGAGACTCGCGCGTGAGTCTTTGTAGATGTTATTAGTAAACACGATTGCAGCACCTCTGCTATGTGTGTGTGTATGGGGGGCACGCCACGTAGGGGTCCCGGAGCTCATGGTTCAGAGACTTCCTCCTCCTTGCCGTAGCCCATCTCACTTAACTCATCCAGTCAGAAGCTTCTCCCGGGTTCTCAGGAAAAGAGAGGAACAAACTTTAGAGAGTGCCCGGGTCTGGGTCTGGGAAGCCTGAAGTTGTAGGACCCCAGCAGGTGCCCTTTACTTCCTTCTCTCTAGGGTGCACTCTCTGGTCTACCAGACGAAGGTAATCGCCTCTCCTGAGTTAGCTCAAAGAGCTTCTCGTGTTTTAATTTTTTTTTTTTTTTTTTTTTTTTTTTTGCGGTGGCGGTCCCTCCCCCCGGGGGAAGATCAGAGTTGCAGCTTCACACCACGCCCCAGGGTCACCCCATCTTTTGCACCTCTCCTCGCGTTAACTCCAGGAGCGAGAGATTCAGGTGACCATAGGCGGACCTTAGACCTAGTCGGTGGGCTTTGAGGACCCGGCTTGTCTACCTTTCCTAAACTCCCACCACAGAGCTTTGAGACGGTAACCCCGAGGGCGAGATCCAGAGAAAGAGCCTTTTGAATGTGTTTTTCTTTTCCCTTCCCCCGCTCCTCCCTCCCCCCCTCCGACTTTTCTTTCAAATCCTAGTTTGTTTATGATTGCTTGGATAACGGAGGAGGAAATACGGAGGCAGCTGAAAGAAAGGTGCAATACAAAACTAATGAATAGATAGCAGGAAGAGGAGGGATTGTGTCTAGAGCCCGGACAGTTGGCTGTGCCCCTGGCTCATGGAGGTCCTGTGCCTTATTGTTTATGCCCCTCTACCACCTCCAGTGCTAAAGTTTGCAAAAGACCATCGGAGTCTCAGTTGACTCTCGTGTCGTGGTCGGTACCCCTGAGCCGGCCACTCAGGGCCCTTCCAGTAACTATAGGACGAGGGACTTTATTCAGTGTTTTTAGTCCAGTGGTGGTGGTGTCCATTCATACTCTTCCAAAATGTGAGGAGAATGCAATGCCTTAAGCGTCCAAAGCAAGGCAAGAAAAGGCCGAAGGCTGTAGCCAGAGTAAAGGATCGGTTTCTGTCGTCTGGTTTTGGATTTACTCAGGTTATTAAATGCTTTAAAAAGTCCCCCATGTATGCTCAGTCAGGGACCTAGGCAGCCTAATTAAGTATGTAGTGTTTCTGAGAATCCGCCTAATTGTTCCAGTGGGTTATTACTTATCTCCTCAGAGCACAGCCTGGGTATGCAGTCCTCTTGTAGACTGGGCATGCTCTTATTTTTGGAAGCCATTACCTTGTCTAATGTAACTACTTCTTTCTCTGATTTAAGATCAGCAACACTCGAATGACATCCAAATAGAAACCTATTGTATTAAGCCAGTCGCTGCCATGCATGGCAAATCTCTGTTCACTGGGATCCCAAGGGTTTCAAGGGACTGAAGAAATTGTGGGGTGTGTGTGTGTGATCTCCTTTTATTTTCTGAGAAGGGTTATTTTGAGTCAATTTAAACCCAGAAGCTGATTTCAGGGCGGGCATATAAAGCCTGAAATCAGACAGTATTTGTCTAGCTGCTGGGTCAACTTTAGCAGTGGGGAAGCAGGCTCATTTGGTGTCCCTTTCTGAATTCTGCAATGGCCCTGAAATAACCTGCTCTTGGGAATTCAGATGATGGGAAGGACTGGAGGGAGCCTACCTAGAGAAGTTGGGATCAGCTTTGGGAGGGGTCAAATTGTACTTACTCTCAAGGTGTGTTTGCTTTGACTTGTTTACAGACTTGTTTACAGACTGAGCCACAGGTCAAATACAGTATTTCTGTATTCTTCATTTCTGGAGTGGGGTTAAAAAAAAAAAAAAAGCCAGTTTTATTCCCTACAATTTATCTTTGTACAGAGAATGTAGCAGAAGAGGAAGTATTAACTTTATGAGCACAGAGCAGCTCGAGCTAATTAAAGGGTCACAACATTTGCTTCACAGCCAACTTGCATCTGAAGTGGTGTTTGCCCTACAGAGTAGATTTATTGAAGACGTAAAGCAGCGTACAAAGACAGGCGTTTACTTCATCTGAAAGTACCTGGAATTCATTCATCTTTCTTAAGGCTTGACTTTCGAAGACCTGTATTATCCTTCTGAATGAGAAATGATGGATTACAAAAAAGTATGTTTCTGCCTTTTCTTGTTTTAATGACCATCTGGGAAACTTCAGAAGAAAGCAAGCTCTCGGGGCCAGAGCTTCCCAAGTGAAACCCCGCACTTATCTCTACATTTATTTACAAGCCGTGAATAATAGGGCTCCATTCATTTCTCCTTTTAACAAATGACCAGAGTCCTTTGTATAAATTATATGTGAGTGTTTTATCTTTACATTCTGTGAGTATATGGGTCCCTTTTAAATGTCAGTACTCAGGAAAGTATACTGTCTATGGAAAACGGATAAAAGGCTTTGGAGGGTTCAAAAGTCATTGCAAGTAGGAGAATAACTTCAAATACAATATAGCCAGGATCATTAAAATCAGTTAATAATTCATGAATCAGCCGCTGATGTATAAACTTAAAGCCATGTCTGTTTTCTAAGGACTAATTTTCATTTTAATTTCAATCCACTGTTAGAACGTTTATTTATTTATTTTTATGATGTGACTAGCAAATTGAACTAAAATCTGTATTTTAAAAAGGGAAAAAAAGGTCATTATGTTATTCAAGTGAGTTAGTGACCCACTGGTTAACCGGGAGTTTTCCCTTGGGTTTAGTTGATTTTATTTTATCAGCAAGACAGTAACACATAAAATACCAGTTGAAATGAAGTTGTTGTGAGTCTGCTGTCTCTGAATAAGATTGTACATCTAACATGGGTGTGAGATAAAATAATTCAGGTTAATAGTGAACTCGACTGACCTCTGCTTGATTTGCTTAATACTTTTAGCATTTTGTTTCCTGGGCAAAACATGGCCTTTTACATTTATGTAGATTAAGGCCTCAGCCCTAAGCCTTGCTTTCTCCTTTTTATGCGCGTTTTTATTGATCACCCGTACTTAATTAAGACATACTCTTGCTTGTCCTTTCATTCCATCTCATTGGCTCTCTATTCTGGCTACCTTGAAGGGTAAGAGACTGAAGGCTAATTCGGTTTTTTGCCTCTCTTCTTGGGTACCATGTTTTTGAACTGAAAACTTACTGAGAGGAGATTTTGATGGATATTTCCTAGATCGATAGCTTACCCTGTCATGAGGTAACTTACTTTATTTCTAGCATCTGGAGTATGAGACTGTTGAATTTTGAAAACTCCTCGAGTTATTTCCATATACTTCCATGACAGATCTTAAAATGAGATATATCAAAGCCACATGATAGGAGAGACGTAGATTTTTTTAAGAGTTCCTTTCAGGGGTCATACACTTCGATGTATATAGGGGCAGACAGTGGACCCATGTGAGGACAGGGTTTGTGATAAGCTGAAAACACCATCCATGTAAAGTCATAGCCTTGCTCAGCATCAGCTAGACTCTCACCATGGCAACATTTGGGCCCTGTAATCCATAGTTTACAGTTCTCTTTATAAGAGAATGATAATCTGGGTTTTTATGTGAAATAACCATCGTTTTAAAACTATATTCATAGTTTTGAAAGGTGACAGTAAATTGAGTACTTAGAATAATTGTGCCAAACTATCCTAGACTACTTTTGTGTTCCTTTGGTTTTAGACTGGTTTATAAGCAGAATAGGACTCACTTTTGTCGTTAATGTTTAATTATATGGGACAATTTATTCCCTGTCCAACAGTGTGGTCAGTGTAGTGCTGGAGTGGACATGGGCAAAGACCTGGGTATTGTTACAGTTGTAAAGCTGACTAGACTTTGTGCAGAGTGCATTTAGTATGTATACTCATGGTCTGGGCAACCCTCTACACCATATCAGACATTAACACGAACCATGTTCCAAATTCCATGTCATATGGCACGATAGTGTGTCTGGGTTGATGTTGATCAGTTGTAGTATGTATGCATTTTGTGGACATTTGATTATGTACTTGTTTTAATTTTATTGCTTGCTTGATATCCTCCTCCCTGCAACTTTAAACATTTTTTATAGGCCATTGAAAAGTTTACAGTCCAAGTTGTCTGACTTATAGTGACTAAGGGATAAAGTAGCCCAGTGGTCACAAGGTAGAGGTCTACACACTCTTCATCTGGTCACCCCAAACAGTGGGAAGATAAACTGAACCCTCTGCTCAGTAGGGACAAGCGTATAGTTAGGCCAGGAAAATTAATCTAGGGATTTTAGATTAAGCCGATGGATGTATGTGGTCACAGTGTTCAAAGAATGTTGCTATTTCTGTGCCATCCTCCTGCAGGGCACAAGCTCAGCTGGAAGTCGAAGCCACTTGAAGAGTTACTTTATTTAATCACCACAGTATTTAAAAGAAAGAAAACACCCTCAATTAGTTGTTTCTAAAAAATCGTTGCATATATTTTTTTGTTTGTTTGTTTGTATGTGTGTTTTAGAAATAGTCACAGATTTGTTAGCACTCAGTCTGTGGCCAGGCATCTTCTGGAAGCACTTCTGAGGGGTATTTGTGCCAAACACAGTTTACTTGGCCCTTCATATTCCTCTCAGGTGCTGTGAGACGAGGCTTGGTGTTTGAAGGCTTTCCTTGCAAGGAGATCTCATTAAACAAGAGAGAACTCGCACAGAAATCAAGTGAAATAAGGTTACTGCCATTGGAGAAATTACAGACTGAATGTATTTTTTGGTTAGTCAGTGGTGGAAGAGATGGTAGATGGTTGTCAGGTGGTGGTTGAGATGGTAGATGTTGTCAGGTAGTGGAAGAGATGGTAGATGTTGTCAGGTAGAGGAGATGGTAGATGTTGTCAGGTGGTGGAGATGGTAGATGTTGTCAGGTGGTGGTGGAGATGGTAGATGTTGTCAGGTAGTGGAGATGGTAGATGTTGTCAGGTGGTGGAGATGGCAGATGTTGTCACGTGGCAGAGGAGATGGTAGATATTGTCAGGTGGTGGAGATGGTAGATGTTGTCAGGTGGTGGAGATGGTAGATGTTGTCAGGCAGTGAAGGGGATGGTAGATGTTGTCAGGCAGTGGAAGAGATGGTAGATATTGTCAGGCGGTAGGGGAGATGGTAGATAATCAGGTGGTGGAGATGGTAGATGGTTGTCAGGTGGTGGAGATGGTAGATGTTGTCACGTGGCAGAGGAGATGGTAGATGGTTGTCAGGTGGCAGAGGAGATGGTAGATGTTGTCAGGTGGTGGAGGAGATGGTAGATGTTGTCAGGTGGTGGAGGAGATGGTAGATGTTGTCAGGTGGTGGAGGAGATGGTAGATGTTGTCAGGTGGTGGAGATGGTAGATGTTGTCAGGTGGTAGAGATGGTAGATGTTGTCAGGTGGTGGAGGAGATGGTAGATGTTGTCAGGTGGCGGAGGAGATGGTAGATGTTGTCAGGTGGTGGAGGAGATGGTAGATGTTGTCAGGTGGTGGAGGAGATGGTAGATGTTGTCAGGTGGTGGAGGAGATGGTAGATGTTGTCAGGTGGTGGAGGAGATGGTAGATGTTGTCAGGTGGCGGAGGAGATGGTAGATGGTTGTCAGGTGGCGGAGGAGATGGTAGATGTTGTCAGGTGGTGGAGGAGATGGTAGATGTTGTCAGGTGGTGGAGGAGATGGTAGATGTTGTCAGGTGGCGGAGGAGTTGGTAGATGTTGTCAGGTGGCAGAGGAGATGGTAGATGTTGTCAGGTGGTGGAGATGGTAGATGTTGTCAGTTGGAGATGGTAGATGTTGTCAGGTGGTAGAGATGGTAGATGTTGTCAGGTGGCGGAGGAGATGGTAGATGTTGTCAGGTGGTGGAGGAGATAGTAGATGTTGTCATGTGGCGGAGGAGATGGTAGATGTTGTCAGGTAGTGGAGGAGATAGTAGATGTTGTCAGGTGGTGGAGGAGATGGTAGATGTTGTCAGGTGGTGGAGGAGATGGTAGATGTTGTCAGGTGGCGGAGCAGATGGTAGATGGTTGTCAGGTGGTGGAGGAGATGGTAGATGTTGTCAGGTGGTGGAGGAGATGGTAGATGTTGTCAGGTGGCGGAGGAGATGGTAGATGTTGTCAGGTGGCGGAGGAGATGGTAGATGTTGTCAGGTGGCGGAGGAGATGGTAGATGTTGTCAGGTGGCGGAGGAGATGGTAGATGTTGTCAGGTGGCGGAGGAGATGGTAGATGTTGTCAGGTGGTGGAGGAGATGGTAGTTGTTGTCAGGTGGTGGAGATGGTAGATGTTGTCATGTGGCAGAGGAGATGGTAGATGTTGTCAGGTGGCAGAGCAGATGGTAGATGGTTGTCAGGTGGTGGTGGAGATGGTAGATGTTGTCAGGTGGTGGATATGGTAGATGTTGTCAGGTGGTGGAGGAGATGGTAAAAGGGGCGGTGTGACCATTTTGTGGAGTAATATTCTTCTGTCTTCCCCCACACCAGGATCATCAAGGAACTTGTTAGGAAACTGGCTTTGGGATTTTACTCCTAGAAACTCTGATTCATGGGCTAGTTTTGGAGGAAAAATAAAGCTGACACTGGATATTTTGGTGGAATATTCCTACCAACACATGTGCTGGAATTCAAGAAAGAGTTCAGGTTGAGGAACCAAAATGGGAATCTTTATGCAAAAAAGTAGAGGAAATGGATTTTATTTCTTTGGAAGTGAGGAGGTAGGAGATGGGACGTGCCATGACCTTGAGGGCTGGTAAAGGGTTTTAACACAATCCTTCACTTAGTGAGGCTGTTATTTAGGAAGGACTATGTGAACTATGCTCATTTAGAAATCCTGCCAAATTCATGGTTAATGAAGAAAATCATTGTGTGTGTGTGTGTGTGTGTCCGTCCGTGTGTGTCCGTGTCCATGCTGTGCACATAGAAATTCCGAGGACATGTGGGAGTTGATTCTCTCGCTCAACCATGTGGGGTCCGAAGTCATGAAGTTAGGCCATCAAACTTGTGTGACAAGCACCTTTACCCAATGAGCCAGTTCTTTATTGTAATAATTGTGGGGGAAACCAGAGTACTTAAGATGTTGTGTCGGCTTGATGACACATCATTTATACATTTGATCGTTATTTGGTGGGAAACACCTTTAAATAGTTACTACTAATGAGCGGTGATGTTAAGCTTGCAGTAATTGAAAACACTACCAGCCAGAAGGAAAACATTTCATTTTTAAATGAAATGTACTTTTACAGTGGATTTCTGTGAGGTATAAATGGTGAATTTTAAGGGTCTTAGAGAATATTTTTCAGATTGGTTGTAAAAGAGAGATAGGATTTCCTTTTTGCTAAGTGTGCTTATAAGTTCAAATATGTTTCGAAGGTATATTTGGGTCTTGTAGAAAAGGAACAAAAATTATGTTGAAAAATAAGTACTGGAGGCTTTTATTCAAGGTGTCCCTGAGCTTCTGGTATTTTTTTAAATCTTCTCCTGGGGTGGCAGATCATTTCGCTTCCTTTGTTTCCTGGGTTTGTGTCTTTAATCCCTTTCCCAGGGAGGCCATAGTGTATTCCATGACTATGTAAGACATATAAGCTACTGAAAAATTCTCCTTAATCTTAATTTAATTTTACTTTGCTTATTAAAGAATACTTTGAATGGTCTGATAATCCAGAAATTAAACCAATAGGCCAATATCAAGACACATTGGGGTTCCACATACTTAAGTAATGTGGGACTTATGTTTTCAGAGGTGCCAGATCTTAAACTGGTCCCTTCTATTCCAAATATGGTCGTTTTAATGTGATCTCATCTTTATGAGCTCAATTGTTTATATAGGAGATTTGTACTAAAGATGGTGTGGGTGATTTTTCAAACTGATTTAAAATTGACTTAGCATAAATAGTTATATTAGAATGTGAATTTCCCCCATGATTCCTGCAGCTAATTTATAACGCGCCAAGCATTTGCTCGGCAATGATAAAGGTCCTACAGTTTCTTTAAAACTGTTGTAGGAAGTAATAACAGAAGTCAAAAAAGAAAAAAACAAAACCTGGCTGACTTGCATACCTTTACAACACATGGCTGCTTTCCTTGTAGAAAAGGTTGGGGGTAAGTCTAGAGTATTGACCCATTAACAGATATGTCCTTTCATGTCTGCTTCTTTAACGAAGAACTTGCAGTTTCTTTTTGGCTTCTTAAAAAAAAAATTCTAATGAAAGAGTTTAATGGAGACATGGTTAAAAGAATTGTATTATT